>NC_069376.1:5000000-5625000 GCF_021730395.1 Mercenaria mercenaria
TGCTTCATACATATTTAAGTTGTATGAAATGTTTTATCGTTTTTCTGATATTCTAGGATGGTTAGTGTCGCCACAAGTACCAATGAAGCTTACGTTGTCAACGTCACAAATAGTGAACCAGCATAGAGACGTATTACATCACAGCATTTTACGTTTACGTTGCTGACGTCAATAGGATTAGGAAACGTGTCACCATACTAACGCCGGAAAATATTCTCAACATTTGCTGTTCTGCTTGGTTGTAAGTAGCATTTGATTTATCTTTAATAAATACACCTAGATAACACGAACAAATCCGGGAATATACAAATGTAACTGCAACTATGAGTAAAACATGTAATTGTAGATTATATATCGTTGGATAAAACCAAGAATTTGGAAATATTATTGCGTTAAACTAGGAATTTAGCCAACAAGACCATAGTCCTTTGAATTCTTTGAACGGTGTTCTTAAAAATTCTAGAGCAGCCTACAAATTTATCCATTGTGATAATGAAACAAGACCTGCCTTCAGTTGTCGTAAATATTTATCACGTGACAATGCTATCTACAACGGTAATTATTATCATTATTTATATGAAAGGGTCACTGGTGTCTGCTTACCAAGAATTTGAGAATAAGATGACCATAGATAATATGCAGGAATCATGAAAATTATGGTTTTGATGGCGATATGATAAGTTTTACACTGTAATAACTACATTTCTGTAAAAAAACCTGTAACAAAATTTTGTTATGTAATTTATATTATGTTTTTCAGTAAACAATACACTTTCAAATGAAACCAAAATTATATGAGCTTGCCAGGCATCAACATTTGATATATTTTTGTAGCACTGTCATATAGAACGTGCTTATCTGTGGACCGGATACCATAATTGTGGCGTACGCTGAGTAAATGGGCGGTCACGTGAGTTGTGGGTTGGGGCCGTTTTATTCTATCGGAAGATATATGTGCATACCTGCTTTGTTTTATTTTAGGTAAAGATGATATATTTTGCGGTGATCACGGTGACCTAGCATGCACGGGAAAATCGCTCTACTTTGTACTTGCACTTAGATCATACTGTTATATAAAGAAGACAGAGTCACATATGCTGAAAGAAACTCTGAATACTTCCCCAGAATTTTCGGACAAAAAATCATGGATGAAACACAAGGTCAATTTTAAGCGGGTAAGTATGATATTTTTACAATCAAATCCATCCGTCGTGAAATAATTTCATTTTCAAAATAGTTCCGCACTTTCAGAAAACTTATACAGGGTTTGTTTTACATTCTGAAAATAAACAAAATACCACAGATATAACAAACCTATCAAGTTTGTCGTCATTTATTGCTAGCATAGATTTTTTCTTTAAAAAAAGTCATTTTAGGAACTGTTTAGATACGTTGTACTTGATCTGATCATTATTTGACAAAATCAGGACTTTTACACCGTTTACTAACGGCTTTTCCTTTAAAGAGAATATTAAAATGAACAAATCAAATTTGATAATACAGCTGTAGCATTATCACAGCTAAAACCTGTACGAAACACGTTTCATAATAAAATATAGTGTTTTTCCATAATTCAAGGAATACGTTAAGATTTCTGGTCCGAGTTATTTTATTTGACGCAGTGAATTATTTTTCATCTAAACAACATGTTGAATTGTGTTCTGTATTGACAACAGCTCGACAAAGTGGGCGATCTAACTGGCGCAGAAGAATGACTAGCACGGTACCGCAGATTGGAGATGAGCCGACATTTAGCCTATAGCAATATAAATACAGCGTTCAAAGACAAATCAGTGAAAAGCAAAGACTTTATTTACAAACATTTACACTATTGAAAACCATTTCATAATTTGGATGATATATTTAAGGGTGCATGGTGTCCTATGATACAGCGCCCGGCTCGAGTGCAGGAGGTCGTGGGTCCGATCTCTGGCTGCGTCATAATGGTACTAGTAGCTTCCTTGCTTGGCACTAACAGGATTGTCAGTATAATCTGACTTAGTGGGATACCATGTTACGTGTTTACGGCGTAATATTCCAGTGAGTCAGCATTATAAAGTTGGGATAGTACAAGTAAGTGATGTCGTCTGCTAAGTTATAGAAAACAATGACAAACACATTTTCGTCAAACCTTCGTTATATGTTTTTATATAGCAGTTCATTTAATGCAGGTAAACATTGAGACAAATAGTATTTTTATTCTCTTATCCTATAATATTGTTTTTATAGTCTGTATTCAGACCCTATGTTTTTACAGGATATAAGCGATAAGGCACTTCAGATTTTTCATAATTATGTCCCCGTTTTTCTCAGAACAAGAGAAAGATCAAAGAGGAATTCTGATGATAGAGAAAGTAAAAATTTAGAAAAAAAGTTTTTCTACATAAAAAATAAAATATAGCCAGAATAATGGTTGATGAACAGTTCCAAGTTTTGAAACCCACTGTTAGAACTTCTCCTTCAGTTTTCAGCTATTAAAACAGAGCCACAGTTCGTTTCCGGCGGAACTAACATATCATTCTGGGAAACATCAGACGATCGGGCGCCCACTTGTAGTCGTCCACGTTCCTTGGAAGCTGATGATACAGCGCCACATGTTAAGGTGAGACAAACGTCACTGTCAAGTCTCGTAGAAGTCGTCTGCAAACTAAAGTATTAGCAAGGTATACAAATATGACATTTTTTCTGATCTACGAGTTCCTTTCGCTTCGAATTAAGTTAATGCAAAGATTTATACGGGAAAACCGAAGATTTTTCTGTCTATAGATAATGTGTACGTGTACGTGAATATATGTCAAAGTAAACCTATATACCGTTCAGCTTAGGAATATGTTCATTACCTTAATTCCCGGAACTGCTGCGTCGCGGTGAATAATTTTCAGGGCGACATTCGACAAAATTAAGTTTCTTACGAACAAACATCAGCAGACAAGTTATTCTTGTTCTGTCGTATTCTAACGAGTTGAAAATTCGCGGTATTAGATGGAATCGGTCTTATTCGGGTCTCTTGTAACGTTTTTTTTTCTTTTGATGATTCAAGCGTCCCGCTTATAGTTTCCAATATTGAATAATTGAATAATATGAAATAAGGCAAAGCCTGAAAGCGAGCTCAAAGAAATCGGATTTAGCTAGAAATATTATGCATCAATTTATTTGTCACCAAGAAACTATTCATGCTCAAAAGAATTCGCGAGAACCTATTCACTTGGACAAAAAATGTCTACATTTAGTGTCACCATACCTGTAACAGTGAATATCATACGTTGCAAAATTTAGTGGAAGCCGGTGTCACGGTGACGTCATTACCGCGTTCCCGTGGCTTTCTGCTTATTAATGACATTTTTTTTCCATTTTCTGGCCGATGCTTGATCTTTTAAATGAAAATAATATTTTTTTTTCAAACAACTGGAAATCTTTCTTGCATTATTGTTGAGTGATGAATCATTTTTAGCAATTGAATGAAGTTCTGTATTCACTGCGGAAAGAGGTATTTCCTGTGAGCACCTGTCCGCTAGGGTGCGCTTTTTAAGAACTTCCGACGAAACTTTTCAAATCCATCACCAAGTTTGAAAGTATACTTGCGTTACCGTAAAGCTCGATTCTCGAGCTCGCTATAAATGTCCATTATAGTAGTGTTTGAAGAACAAATCATCGCCAGTTTTAATTTTTAATGTAGAAAAGCCAGTAATTACAAATTAGAGAGTTTGAGATTTCAACCTTCGCCTTCCCCTTCAACGTCTCTTGCGAAGTTAACGTATGAAGTTGAAGTTCAATTAAAATTCCTTGAGATTTCAAACTTTACAATGAACCTTACTTCATTTAATCCCCCCTTTCAATTTATCCGTAATTATGATCGTTTTTTTCGTGCATTTTAACATCAACGGTATAAAACGGTATTGTAATGCTTGAATATTTTGACCTTAAAATAATCACTTCGTAAATTTAGCAAACTTTATAACTTTATATGAAATATGGAAAAATTCATTGAATATTCCGCAGATATTGACGACGATCTGTTATTGCTATTGCATTGTGAAGAAACAAGTAAAAGATTATTTTCAAAGGAATTCAATTTAGATACATTTGGACAAGATGAGTGTTCTAGTTTATTTCGATTTGCCAAGGACGATTTACACCATTTGAGTTCTGAATTACACATTCCTGAAAAATTTGTTGCCTCCAATGGGACAGCAGTGAGTGGGATAGAAGCTCTCTGCGTAATGTTAAAGCGATTGTCGTACCCAAATAGACTACAGGAACTGAGTGATTTTTTCCAAAGGCCAGTATCTGAGATAAGCTATATTTCGAATTCATTGACTGACTTCCTATATGACAATTATGGTCATCTTCTCTCTGAATTAGACAGAAGCTGGTTGTCTGAAGACAACCTCCATGAATTTGCAAATGCCATTTTCAACGCAGATTCACCATTAACTAACTGTTGGGGATTCATTGATGGAACTGTAAGACCAATATGTAGGCCCTTCGTGAATCAAAGGGAAGTATTCAATGGACATAAACGTGTGCATAGTCTTAAGTTCCAATCCATAGTTACACCAAATGGCTTAATTGCTAATATGTTTGGTCCAGTTGAAGGGAGGCGGCACGATGCCGGTATGCTGAGGGAAAGTGGACTTTTAGATACATTGCGTCAGAAGATGACAATGGCTGACGGTACTATATACTCATTATATGGTGACCCAGCCTACCCTATCCACCCTCATTTGATTGGACCATTCAGAGGACACCGTCTCTCAAACGAAGAACAGGTATGCAACACGAAGATGTCGTCTGTGAGAGTTTCTGTTGAACTTCTCTTTAACAAGATTGTTAGAAACTTCGCATTTGTTGATTTTTGCAAGAATCAAAAGTTGTGTTTACAGCCAGTTGGCAAATATTATGTTGTTGCAGCCATGCTGTCTAACTGCCACACTTGTTTGTATGGTAATCAAGTTGCCGAAATGTTCGAACTTCAACCGCCAAATCTTCGGGAGTACCTTCATGGATGAATTTTTGAAAGAAAAACATAAAACTATGGAGCTTTAATAAACTTTACTGTTGACATGTACACTTGCGTAAAACATGAAAAAAAAATCTAAAATTGTTTAATATATTGAAATAAGAAAGTTGGAAAAGGACTACAGTAATGTATGATTAAAAATAAAGTTCATTAAAACTAAAATATATTGTTAACTGTATTACCACTGGTATTTCATAACTAAATTGAGTTTTATGTTCTTATGAAAATGTTTAAAAGTAAAATGGACATTACATACAATTGTGGCATCAGAGGTGGTATAATACAGACAGACGGACGGACATACGGACGGACGTACAGATGGACAGAGTAACGGACGGACATGTGTGCGTCCAGACGGATAGCAACACAGACAGATGGATAGACGAGCAGACATACAGAGGGACGGAAGGACAGAGGAACGGATGGACATACAGGGGACGTACGGACAAACCATGATGAAAGTTACAAACACAAATAAAACAAGAGCTCGAACACGAAATGCCCCCCTTGATGCATTCAGTAATTGCACAAGGAACAGAAATTATATGCTCACTATAAAGAAAAGTT
Source organism: Mercenaria mercenaria (assembly GCF_021730395.1). NCBI lineage: Eukaryota > Metazoa > Mollusca > Bivalvia > Venerida > Veneridae > Mercenaria > Mercenaria mercenaria. The sequence continues at coordinate 5,005,588 of NC_069376.1, forward strand.
CTACCGTTTTAGGTCAAATCTGGCCTTGACCTTTAACCTATTAACCTAACAAGAGATCACAGAGTGATCTTGGCGCCCACCACTGAGCCATTTTTGAATGTTCCAAATTTCAACAGGTACAATTTTTATACCCGCAGGTATAAAATTACAGCAAAGTTATAAAATTATACCTGCGGGTATGAAATTGTAGCCGCTGGTACAATACTGCGGTATAAAATTATACCCGCGGGTACAATTTATATACCCGCAGGTACATTTCCAATTTATACCCGCAGGTATAAAATTATACCTGCAGGTATAAAATTACACCTGCAGGTATAATTTTATAACTACTGATGGTATCTGCGAACTTTTGACCCAAACGGTGTGTGTGTGTTCGGGTTTAACGTCTTTTTCAACATTTTTTCAGTCATATAAACGACGGTGTCTACTTGCAGCAGTGAGCACAATGCCCAACTTTATAGTGCTGCCTCACTGGTATATCACGCCGTAGACACGTGGCATGATACCCCACCCAGTCACATTATACTGACACCTGGCTGACCAGTCCTAGCACTATCCCCTTAATGCTGAGCGCCAAGCGAGGAAGCTGCTAGTACCATTTTTTTACGGCTTTGGTATGACGCGGCCGGGGATCGAACCCACGACTTCCCGCACTCGAAGCGGACGCTCTACCACTAGGCTACTGAGGCGGTTGACCCAAACGGTACGCCATACTTAGCCAAGTCACCATTTGTCTAGCGAAACAGTCAAGAAATGTTAGGATAAGACGGAAATTGTTGCACTAAATAACATGGTGGGCATATACATGTATTTGTTTGAATATACCATCTTATAAGTAAAGCATTTGCAGATCCATGAATTTCGGTTATGGTGGACACCAACATTAAAGAGGGGTCACCCACTTCGGGGGGTATGGGGGTGGGGGTCATTGCGAGTTTCAAGATCGATTTTCTTTGCAAAATGTAAGAATCAAAGGGGAGATTGACCAAAAAATGCCCCTCTGTCAGGCTCTGGGTCCGTGCATGTAAAGAATGTGGTTATCCCAAACGGCTAACAGGAACCTCACGCATCATGATATCATAGATTTCTGAAATTTTCTGATACTTCAGAATTATTTTCCGTCTTACTAGTACCAATCCATGTCTATAGTTAAAACGCATCCAGTGCCATCTGTCGTATAAAGTGTCAGACAGAAACGGATTGTTTTATCTTGAAGTGAAAATAAAATGTTCCACCAAATGATAATCGCGCGTAATTATTTATTTTTCAAGTAAAATGACTGTCCTGCCCACAGGCACGGGTCCAGTGTATATTTTTTTTGTTTGATATAAAAAATCCCCTTTTTTCACACAATTAACCTTTTATATGTTAGTCAAATGAAAAAAAAAAGATCGATGACAAAACAAGAGGGCCATGATGGCCCTATATCGCTCACCTGTTATCATTGACAAGAAGGTCCTCAGAAAAAATATTTAAGTCCAAAGGACAGGAACAACAAAGTAAGAAATTTAACCAAACAGAAAAACAAAATTCTTACAAGGTACAGATATGTCAAAATACACCTAAAAATTGAAGGTACCATCCATGTTGTACCACAGAAAAGTGGTCTCGGGATTTCCCTACGGCCAATAATAAAAAAGTTACTAAAAATAAGCTATTTATAGTAACGTAAAGGGGAAGTAATCAAAAAGAAAATTATTGTAAGTGAACAAAAGAAGGATCTGCCAAATAAATCTGTTGACATAAATGAAAATTTCAGATCAGTATCTTCATTAGTTACGGAGATATACCCATTTTAATTTGAAATAAAGGGAGGTAATTTGACATAAACTCAATCCATAGTTATCTACCCTGATTGGCTCAGTCCAACTAATGACAATAATGAAATTTCAAATAAGTCCTATAAGTACTTACTGATATAAATCCATTTTCACTACAATCAGGGGAGGTAATCAGATATAAAATAACTCTGGAAACTACAACTGGATCTGATTTGTCATGGAATCCAAGATTTATTGTTGTTGAAGATATTTTGGAAATTTGTATCAAATAAAACCATAAATGAAGTATCTATGTGGCTGCAAAAGCCAAAATAGCCAATTTTTGACCTTTAAGGGGCCATAACTCTGGAACCCATAAAGGAATCTGGCCAGTTGGAGAAAGGAACCAAGATCTTATGGTGATACAAGTTGTGTGCCAGTTTGGTAAAAATCAAATCATAAATAAAGCTGCTATTGTGCAGACAAGGTCAAAATAGCTGATTTTGGCCCTTTCAGGGGCCATAACTCTTAGACCCATTATGGGATCTGGCCAGTTCAAGAAAGGAACCGAGATCTTATGGTGATACAAGTTGTGTGCAAGTTTGGTTAAAATAAAATTATAAATGAAACCACTATCGTGCAGACAAGAAATTGTTGACGGACGGACGGACGCACGCACGGACGGACGTACGCACGGACTGACGACGGACGACGGACGAAGGGTGATCACAAAAGCTCACCTTGTCACTATGTGACAGGTGAGCTAAAAATCCGGTCACAGTATCATATATATGACCGGATTTTTTGTCATCGATTTTTTTTTCATTTTACTAACATATATAAAGTATATTTGTGTGAAAAAAACAACAGATTTTTTTTATATTAAACCAAAAAATATACACTGGGCCCGTGCCTGTGGTCCTGCCATGTGTCTCCACCAAGATTTCAGTCTTTGATGCCAAGTATGTGGTCAGAGTAGATGTAAAAAGGCTGAAGTTTTGACTTTCTTCATATCACATCTTCTGACGTTCAAAACTTCACTTCGTACGAGAAAAAGGCTCATCTAGTATAATCGATACCGCCTAGGGGCACAGTTATGCCGTAGAAGTTAAAGTTTGGACAAAATCTCAATGCTTCTCAAAATCAGTTGATAACTTCATACTTTTAGGTTCAATTCAATGTATTTAGTTAAAATTGTTAGCCCTACAAAACTTCATTATTCTAATACTTAATGTTAGTGTTTCGCATCAAATTTAGTCTAATTATACGTATGGATAATCAAATAATTTAATATGCAGAAATCCTGAAACAAAGCTTTTTATTTCACATAGTAATATAGAGAAGTATTAGGTTTACTTGATATTACATGGAAAACTTTAGTAGCAACGTCCGATATAAAAAAAATACACGCATATCCGTGACGTTTTACCCAAAATATATATGAGAGACGTTGAAGGGGAAGGCGAAGTTTGAAATCTCAAACTCTCTATTGAATCCCCGTGCACGTACGTCTTACAGTCGGGCTTTGTTCTTTTCACTGTATTGAACAATCGTAGAACGTGCCTACTTCTTCACCTACCGGCACATCGAAGGCCATATGTGGCAATAGTACAGACATTCCAGATTTAAAACAAATGATGAACTACACCATAATTCCTGGCTTTTTGAGTTTGGGTCATCAGCTACATGTATTACGGACGCATGAATTCCTATCAATATCACTTTGACGCATTAAAATAGCGATAAAACCTGTTTTACCGTTATCATTCCAGACCGCGTAATCAGAAAATCAAGAGCTCGTCGAACACGAAATGCCCCCCTTGATGCATTCAGTAATTGCACAAGGAACAGAAATTATATGCTCACTGTAAACAAAAGTTCTACCATTCTGGTTTAATCTTACCTTGACCTTTAACCTATTAACCTAACACGAGATTACAGATTGATCTTGGCACCATCCACTGAGCCATTTTTGAATGTTCCAAATTTCAAGACTAGCTCAAGGTCAAAATCAAGGTCAAATTTCATTTAGGTATAAAACAATGTGTATGTGGTCCAAAATTGAAAGCGGTGGCTTGAGAAATGTGAAAGCAGGTCACTAGGTCAATCTCAAGATCAAAGTTCATTTCAGTACACAAAACTATGCTTGTGGTTCAAATTTGAAGGCTGTAGCTTGAAAAATGTGAAAGTAGGTCACTAGGTCAAAATCAAGGTCAAATTTTATTTTGGAACAAAAAACTATGCATGTGGTCCAAATTTGAAGCCTGTACCTTCAAAAATGTGAAAGTAGGTCACTAGGTCAATAACAAAGTCAAAGTTTTTTTCAGTACACAAACCTATGCATGTGATCCAAATTTGAAGGCTGTAGGTACAGAAATGTGAAAGTAGGTCACTAGGTCAAGATCAAGGTCAACTCATGTCAAGGTTCATCTTGCCACTCAAAACTATACATGTGGTCCAAATTTGAATGATGTAAGTTATGGACATGAAGATTCTAAGTTTTTCCCTGTATAAGTCTATATGAACCATATGACCTCTGGGGCGGGGCCATATTTGACTCGAGAGGGATAACTTGAACAAACTTGGTAGAGAACCACTAAATGATGCTACATTACAAATTACCAAAGCCATAGTCTTTGTGGTTTGGACAAGAAGATTTTCAAAGTTTTTCCCTATATAAGTATATGTAAACCATGTGACCCCCAGGGCGGAGCCATATTTGACCCTAGGGGAATAATTTGAATAATCTTAGTAGAGGACAAGTCTATATAAACCATGTGACCCTAGGGGTGGGGCCATATTTGACCCCAGGGAAATAATCTGAACAATCTTGGTAGAAGACCACTAGATTTTGCTACATACCAAATATCAAAGCCCTAGGCCCTATGGTTTTGGACAAGAAGATCAAAAACCATTTAACTGTTCCTGGCCAATGTAACCTTGACCTTTGACCTTATGACCTCAAAATCAATAGGGGTCATCTGCTGGTCATGGCCAACCTAACTATCAATTTTCCTGACACTAGGCCCAAGCGTTCTTGAGTTATTGCCTGGAAACCATTTTACTGTTCCTGGTCACTGTGACCTTGACCTTTGACATACTGACCTCAGAATCAATAGGGGTCATCTGCTGGTCATTACCAACCTCCCTATGAACTTTCATGATCCTAGGCCCAAGTGTTCTTGAGTTATCATCCGGAAACCGTTTTACTGTTCAGGGTCACTGTGACCTTGACCTTTAACATACTGACCTCAAAATCAATAGGGGTCATCTGCTGGTCATTACCAACCTCCCTATCAACTTTCATGATCCTAGGCCCAAGTGTTCTTGAGTTATCATCCGGAAACTGTTTAACTGTTCCTGGTCACTGTGTCCTTGACCTTTAACATACTGACCTCAAAATCAATAGGGGTCATCTGCTGGTCATTACCAACCTCCCTATCAACTTTCATGATCCTAGGCCCAAGTGTTCTTGAGTTATCATCCGGAAACCGTTTTACTATTCAGGGTCACTGTGACCTTGACCTTTGACATACAGACCTCAAAATCAATAGGGGTCATCTGCTGGTGATGACCAACCTCCCTATCAACTTTCATGATCCTAGGCCCAAGCGTTCTTGAGTTATCTTCCGGAAACGGATTGGTCTACATTCCGACCGACCGACTGACCGACCGACCGACAGACCGACCGACCGACATCTGCAAAACAATATACCCCTCCTTTTTCAAAGGGGGGCATAAAAATCGGACAGTTTTATGCACGCGTGGGCGGGTGAATTTTTATTTTTTTCTTTCTCGGGAATGAAATTATTGATGCGGTAGTTCCGACGAACGACAAATTAATTTGGTATGGCCTTAGGGAAGTGCACTATTACGACTCACTACATGACAGAGGCTGACTATGTCCAAAATTTTCGAATCTCAGTGTACCCTGCTACCTTTTCTGTTGCATGCAGGTAAATGGTAAAAATGGCGGCCTGAAAATTTCCACGTGAAAAGAAAAATTGAAAGAAGCGGAAGGGAGAAAATACAGATGGTTGCATTTAACGAACTGAAGATTTCTTATATAAAAGTCTACAATCCCTTTTCTTTTTGTTTTTCTAAAGCGATAAAGTTCTTTATGGAAATGTACGTTTCAGAAAATTTGATAATCTAGAAAATGTCGAAGAACTGTTATGAAGTAAGTAAATTTTATACAAAACAGCCTAATTTAGTGGTGTTCAGCCTTTAAAATAGTCCACACCCGTCAGATGTTGGTATATTTCTCAAAATTAGATATAAAAATTATAAATACAATCCAAATATATGCTGAAGCAGAATGCAAATAATCAAGCGCTGACCGGGACTCGAACACAGGACCTCCCGCAACTAAGGCAGTTTCGCTTTTACAGCAGAGTCTATAGTTCAGCAATGTAAGTACACCTTTAACTTGACCGTGACCTTTATTCTCTACCAGACTACATTACGTGAACTGGAAAAATGTTGTAACAATGACAAGTTCGGAGTACTCCGTGTTATCGGTGTGTTGACTTTGTGAGCTTAGCTTACATCTAATATTTCTGAGTGCACCTTCCCGGCAGGGAAAAAAATATTTTTTTTTTTTCATTTTTAATTAAAACCTAGATTTTTCCCTAATTTGGGATAATTAAAAAGATTATTTAAAACTTTTTTGCATTCTTTTTGTACCATAAAATAATTACCAAGATAATCCCTCAAAAAAGGCGCCCAAATTTGGGGAATTAAATTAATGGGCTCTCACTGTTTTTTTTAATCCCCTTTTAAAAGAAAAACCAAAATTTCAATCAGGGTTTTAAAAGGTTTTAAATGATCAAAAAGAAAACTCATTAAGGCCCCCAAATTAAAATTTGTTCATCGCTTTGGGCCGCTCGTATATTTTAAAAGAATTTTTTTGGGTTTTGCGCTAGCCCAATTGGAAAAAAATAAACCCCCAAAAAATTTTTTTTGACCCTTTTACTTTTTACGGCCCGTAAAAGTTTTTAATCTTATATAATTCCAGTCCAAAATTGTTCTAAAATGGTTTTTTAAACCCAAAATAAATAAAATACTACGCACTACCGTCTATAATAAACCCTAAAAACTTATATTTATTGGGCATTAAGTTGTTTCCCCCTTTATCCCAGTTACGGCCCCATTTTTTCTTTCAAATGTTTACCAAATTAATGCACAAAAATCGATTTTTTTTCATTAAAAAACGGGATAAAAAAAAAGCTACTAATTTATTTGATACCCCAAAATCTACATTATTTTGGAAAGGGTTAAATCCTTTTTGATCCCTGTCACTTTCTTTTTCCCTTTTTCCTTCCAAATGATACTTTGCATAAAAATTTTGGGGGGTTAAGGTTTTTTACATTAAATTTTTTTCCCCAGAACAGTTTTCGATTTTCAAATTTTCCAACCCTTTAGTATCTAAGGGTAAATGCCTTTAAATCTCCTTTCAGACTTTAATTGAACTTTTTAAAAACAAATTTAATAAAATTAAATGAAAGGGGAAAGTAAAAAAAGAGCTTACATATCAAAACATGCTGGGATTTTTCTAAAATCAAGCTTTCCCCGAAAAAGGGGCATAATGCAAAATTTTTGAAATTACAGGGGCTTTTGGCCTTTTAATAAAACAAAATAAAAATTTTCTTTTAAAAAAGGGGCATAACTCGGGCCCAAAATGCGGGTATTGTTTCCCAGGTGAAACTTCGACAGTAAAAAAATGTTAAAATTTTCAAATCAAACTTTAAAAATCAGAAACACTCCCCACAGATACTTGATTTATCAAAACTTCTTTAAAGTCAGCTAAGAATGCTAAAAATTTTCAGGCATAAATTTTAAAAATCACTTAAGTTGTGAAAAGTATGGTGAAAGGGTTTTCCCCCCATTTTTGTTTTTACATATTTTCAAACAGCATTTTAAAAAGCATGCTTTTTTTTTAACAGTGTACTGTGGGAAACAATGCTTTTAATTTTTTTTCCCACGATTTCGTTTTGGGTTTTGCTCCTGCGGGTTTTAAATTTTTCCCCCACCATTTACCACTAAAAACCCCGCAACGCTCCCAGTACCACCACCACTACCCCCAAACACTAGTCCATTACCACCACCACTACCACTACCCCAACCTTTTTCCATACCCCCACCACTACCAACAACCTTTTACCAGAAACCACCACCACAACCACCAACACTATCCCCATACCCCACCACCCCCCAAACCCACCACAGTACCAAACCACCCCCACTAGTACCAAAACCACCCCCAAATTTAACCCACCAACACTAAAACCCAGAAACCCCACCCACCATTTAACCACACCCCGCAACTATTTACCATTACCACCCCACTACCCCCAAACAAATACAGTACCACCCCCCAACAACCATTTCCCAAATGGCAATAATACCATCCGCCACCCTCCCTTTAACCCCCGAAAAACTACTCCCTTTAAACCACCACCACTCCCCACCACCACTACTACCATACCCCCAACCCTACCCCCCAAACACTATACCAGTATCACCACCACTACCACTACCACCAAAACTACTACCAGTACCACCACCACTACCACCAACCACAAACCATACCACCACCACAAACCACTTCCCCCGGGCCACAAAACCCATACCCCCAAACCACTACCTGTAACCAAACCCCAACTATTTACCATTACCCCCACCACAAACCCCCAAACACTACTCCATACCCACCCCCAAATCCCACCGCCACTCCCCAGTAGCCCCAAACCACAACCCCCAAAAACTACTACAATACCGCTCCCAAACTACCCCAACACTAGTACCAGTACCACTACCATACCCCCAAACACTATTACCAGTACCACCCCCAATTTCCCCAAACCAACCCTAGTACCAGTACCACCACCACTCCCATCCCACCGCCACAACCCCAATTACCCCCCCCATACGACAACCCACCGCCACTCTACAAACCCACCGCCCCTACAAACCATTTACCACCACCACTCCCCCCCTACCCCCAAACCCCCAACTAGAAATCATTACCACAACCACCCCCACTTCCCCAAACACTAGTCCCATACCACCACCACTACCACAAACCCACCAACCTACCCCAATCCCATCACCACTACCACCACCTAGTACCCACCACACCACTACCCCCCCCCACGCAACCAGAACCCCCAAACACTATTCCCAGTACAACACCACTACCACCAACACCACTCCCCAGCCCCCCCACCACCCTTTAACACTTTTTACTAGAAACCACCCCCACTACCCCCCAAACACAGCCCCCTGAACCACCACAACTACCAAAACCCCCCCCCCAACCCCACCACCACTATTTACCAATCCCACCACCACACCAAAACCCCCCGCCATTCATACCAGTACCACTACTACGAAACTATTACCAGCCCCCCCACCACTCCCACCAACACTACAACCAGAAACCACCACCCTACCCCGGGCCACTACAAACCATCCCACCACCACTACCCCTAACACTACTCCCAAAGTCCCCAACAGCACCACTACCCCCAAACACTAGTACCAGTACCCCCAACCACTCCCACCCCCAACTACTACCATCCCCAAAACCCCCACCAAACCCCACAAACTACCATCCCCACCACACAAAAACCACCAACACTAGAAACCATACCACCAGCACCCACTACCACCAACACAAGTACCATTCCCAAACACCACTCCCAAACCAAACACTAGTACCACCCCCAACCACACCACTACCCCCCACCCCCTAGTACCAGAAACCCACCAGCCCCAAACCCCACCAACACTATTCCCCAGAAACCACCAGCACCACAAACCACCACACAATCCCAAAATACCACCACCCCACTAAAAACCCAACCAAATACTAGTACCACCACCCCCAACCACCACCAACCCCCCTATACCAGTCCCCCCACCCCAAACTACCCCCCAAAACCTGCTACCAGTAACAAACCCCCACAACCGCCACCTACCACTACCAAAAACCACAAACCACCAACACTAGTACCAGTACCACCACCCACTACCCCCCAAACACTAGTACCAGTACCACCACCCCCACTCCCACCAACCCCAACCCCAGACCCCCAAACCACTACCATACCCCCAAACCCCCCACTCCACCAACCTAAACCAGAAACCACCAGCACCACTCCCAAAAAACCAACACTACACCATTACCACCACCACTCCCCACTGCCACTACTACCACTACCACCACCCCCTACCACCAACACTGTCCCAAAACCACCAACCCCTATTTACCAGTACCACCCCACCACAAACCACCAACACTATACCAAACCACCAGCACCCCCCCCCAAACGCAAAACTGCCAGCCCACCACCCCACTACCACCAACGCTACTCCAGTACCCCATACCACTACCCCCAAAAAATTTAACAACCTTTACCCCCAGCACCATCCCCCCAACACTACCCCCTCCCAAACCCAGCACCACAACCACCAACACTACAACCAGTACCCCCCCAAAACACTCCCAAACCAAACACTAGTACCAGTACCACCACCCACCACTACCCCCAAACACTAGACCGTCCCAAAACCAGACCCCCTACCCAACCGCCCTACAAACCAGTACCACCAGCCTACTACCATTACCACCAGCACCACTACCCCCAAACACAGTCCCAAAATTCCACCCACCACTACCACCCATTTACCACCAACCCCCACCCCCTACCAAAACCCAAACCACCACCACTACCCCCAACATATTTCCCAGTACCACCAGCCCCACAAACCAAAACCCTACTACCATTCCCACCCCCACTACCACCGCCACTACTACCATTTAACCACCACCACTACCACCAACATTTACTACCAAACCCCCAAACACACACCAGAAACCCCCCGGGCACCACACCCCCAAACACTAGTACCATTACCACCCCACCACTACCACCAACGTACTCCCCAAAAAACCACCCAGCACCACTACCACCAACACTACTACCAGTCCCAAACCAAAGCACCACTCCCACCAAAAACTAAAACCAGAACCCCCAAAAACCCCACCCCCCCAACACTATACCATACCACCACCCAAATCCCACCAACACTAGACCTTAACCACCAGCACCACTACCACCCGACACTACTACCCAGTACCACCCCACTACTACCAAGTACCACCAGCACCACTACCCCCAAACTTTTACTACCCTCCCAAACCCCCCACTCCACCATTTCCCACAACCATTCCAACCAAACCCCCAACATTTACTACCAGTACCCACCACCACTACCCCCCCCACTACTACCATTACCCCAAACCCACTCCCCACCAACACAAACAAACCAGTACCACCAACATTACTCCCGAAACCAAGAAACACCACTACCCACAAAAAACAATCCCCGTACCACCAGCACCACTACCAAACAACACTACTACCATCCCCAACCACCACAACAACCCAAACACTAGTACCACTCCCCACCACTCCACCAAAAACCACTACCAGTACCAACCACCACACCACCAACACTACTAAAAACCATACCACCACCCTACCCCAACCTACTACCAGTTTCCCCAGCACCACTACCCCCAAACACTACTACCAGTCCCCACCACACCACTACCACCAACACTAGAAACCCGTACCCCAGCACCAAAAACCACTACTCCCCAGTCCCCACCCCCACAAACACAACCACTACAAACCAGAAACCACCACCCCCACCACCCACCACCAATTTTACCAGTACCCCCCGCACACTACCCCCCAACACTTCTCCAGTACCCCCCCCCACTACCACCGCCACTACTACCAGACAAAACCCTCCCAAACCCCCCACTACTACCATACCCCCAGCACCCTACCCCCAACACAAGTACCATACCAAAAAAGGTTTCCACTACCCCCAAACACTATCCTTTACCCCCCACACCAACCACCACCACTCCCCCAACACCACCCAGTACCACCCCCACTACTACCAGTCCCCAACCACCACAACCCCCAAACACAAACAACCTTTACCCCCCGCACCACTACCACCACACTATTCCAGTACCCCCAGCCCCATTTACCCCCAACACTAGTACCGGGAAACCAAACCACCCCCTACAAACCAGAAAACCCCAGCACCACACCACCAAACTACTACCCGTACCCCCCCACTAAAACCAGTACCCCCCAAAAACCACTACCACCAACACTAGTCCAGTACCACCACCCACCACAACACCAACACTAGTACCGTCCCCCACCAGCCCCTCCCTACCACCAACCTACAAACAATTACCACCCCCAAATGCCCCCGGGCCACAAATCCCCATCCACCACCCCCTTCCCCCCAAACATTTCTACCAAAACCCACCAAACACTACCACCAACACTAGAAACCAGTACCACCACCACCACTACCCCCAAAACACTACTCCCAAACCCACCAGCACCACTCCCACCAACACTAGTACCAGTACCACCACCACCACTACCCCCAAACCCCACTCCCAAACCAGTCCCAAACCACACACTAGCCCCACCACCACTCCCCCCTACCCAGTACCCCCCAAAATCCCCCAAAAAATTTTTCCCCCCCCCCTAAAAAACACCACTACCACCAACACTAATAAAAAAAATAAAAAAAGACCCAAGCAACAACGAAAAATAAAAAATAAAAATAATGTAAAATAATGAAAAGGGAAAAAAGAAAAAAAAAAAATAAAAAATAAAAATTAAAAAGAAAATTTTTAATAAAAATAAAAATTAATCCCCAAAAAAAATTAATGAAAATAAAAAATAAAAAAATTGAAAATATAATTAAAATAAAATTAAAAAATTAGAAAAAAATAAAAATTTAAAAAGGTAAAAAATTAAAAAAAATTAGTAAGTTTAAAAAATTAAAAAAATTTAAAAAAAAATAAAATTTAAAAAAAAGAATTGTAAGAATAAAAATATTAATAAATAATTTAAAAACCCCCCCTGATAATAAGTAAATTAATAAAATATAAAAATATAAAATAAATTTAAAAATAAAATTCCATAAAATAAAATTTAAAGCCCCCACAAAAAATAACTAAAAAAAATCCCCCGAATAAAAATCCCCGAAAAACTAAAAACCAACACTACAAACCATACCCCCGCCCCTTTTTTACCACCACACTATACCAGTCCACCACCCCCTCCCACCAACACTACTAAAAAATACCAAAAAAGCCAACCACCCCCCTTACCATTAACCATCCAACCCCAACCACTACCCCAAAACCCCCACTACCAGTACCCCCCAAACACCCCCTACCCCCAAACCACTAACCAACCCCCAAAAAACACCCACTCCCCAAACAAACCCCAGTACCAAACCCCCCCACCACCACTCCCAAAACCACCCCCTACCCCCCAACCCCCAACCACTCCAGTACCACCCCCAAATTACCCCCCCAACCCGCCCCCTACCCAGTCCCACCCACCACTACCCCCAAACACAAAAAAACCAGCCACCACCAGCACCACTACCACAAACACTACACCAAAACCCCCCCAAACCCCCCACTCCCACCAACCCCCTACTCCCAAAACCCCCACCACCCACAAACCCCCAAACACATTACCGTCCCCACCAGCAACCACTCCCACCAACACACAAACCAGAAACCCCAAACCAAACCACTACCCCCAAACCACTACCCCCCCATCCCACCAACCCCCCCTACCACCCAACCCCCAACAAACCAAACCCCAAACCCCCAACCACTCCCAAACCCACCACTAAACCAAAACCTCCCACCAACCCCCAACTACCCCCAAAAGTCCCAAAACCCCCCACCCACTACCCCAAAAACAGTCCCAAGTACCAAACCACCCCACCACTCCCACCTTTACCACCCCCCCCACAAAACCACCCCAACCCCCCCACTAAAACACCCAAATTTACCCCCCCCACCAAAAAACCAAACTTAACCAAAAACCAAACCCATTTTAAACTCCCCCCAAAGAAAAACCCAAAACCCAAAAAAACCAAAAAACTCCCAAAACCAAACTAACCCCCCACAGTCCCCAACCACCACACCCCCCCAACCAAACCCCACAACTTAACCAGTACCACCCCCACCCCTACCACCCCCACTAAAAACCAGTACCACCCAACACCACTACCCCCCACCAACCTAGTAGGCAGTACCACCACCCACTACCACCAACACCACAAACCTACCATAAAACCCCACTACTACCAGAAAACCACCACCCCTACCCCAAAAAAACCCAAAAAACCCCAAAAAACCAAAAACCAAAACCCCAACCAAAAACCAAAACTAACCCCAAAACCCCAAACCAAAAAACCAAAAAAACACCCCCAAAACCCCCACTACAAAACCAAAACCAAAAAAACCAAACCAAAACCCAAAAAAAACCAAAAAACCAAAAAACTACTCCCCAAAAAAACCAAACCACCAAAAAAAAAACTAACCAAAAAAACCAAAAACAAAACCAAAAAACCAAAACCAAAACCAAAAAACAACCACCAAAAACAACCCCAAAGCCAAAAACCAAAAAAACCAAACAAACCACCAAAAAACACAAACAAAAAACACACTACCACCCAAAAAAAAAACCTTCCCAAAACCAAAAAAAACCAAACCCCCAAAAACTACTAAATCCCCAAACCAAAAAAGCCCCCCCAAAACACCACCAAAAAACAAAAACCAAAATCCCCCAAAAACCAAAAAAAAACCACTCCCACCAAAAAACCCAAAAAACCATACAACCCCCAAAAACCCCCTCCCTCCCAAAAGCCCAAAAACCAAACCACTACCACCCCAAAAACCAAACAACTTTACCACCAAAAAAACAACCAACCACACAAAAAAAAACCAAAAAAAACAAAAAAAAACCACAAAAAAAAACCAAAAAACCCAAAACCAGAAAACCCAAAAAAAACCCCCAAAACACGACCCCCCCCAAAAATACCATCCAAAAAAAAACCACCAAAAACAAAAAACCAAAAACCCACCACACCCCCAAAAAAAAAACCACCAAAAAAACAAAAATACCAAAAACCACCAAAAACCCCCCAAAAAAAACAACAAAAAACCCCAAAAAAAAACCCCAAACCCAAAAAAAAAAAAAGAGCTTTCCTAGGGACCCAAAAAACAACCCCCCAAAAAAAAACCTAAAAAAAAACCCAAAAAAAAACCCGAAAAAAATTTTAAAAATTTAAAAAAAAAAGCCCCAAAAAAAAAACCTTTTCTTTAAAAACAACCAAAACAAAAAAATAACCCAAAACCCAAACCCAAAACGGAAAAACCCCTCCCTTAACAAACAAAAAACGGAAAAAAACCGAAAAACCCAAAAAAAAACCCCAAAAACAAAAAAAAAAACCCAACCACCACCCCCAAAAAACCACCAAAAAAACCCCTATAACAAAAAAAAACCAAAACCCCCAACCCCCACCACCGCCAAAAAACAAACCCCCAAAAAAACAAAAACCAGAAAAAACCAAAAACCAAACCACAAACCAAAAAAACCCCAAAAAAAACCCCCAAAAACCAAACCAAAAAAACACTAAAAATCCCCAAAAAACAAAAAAAAACCAAAAAAAACCCCCAAAAAAAAAACCAACCCCCAAAACCAAACCCAACAAAACCGAAAAACATAAAAAAAACCAAAAAACCAAAACCAACCAAACAACAACAACCCCCCAACCCACCAAAACCCCCCAACACTACCATCCCCAAAAAACCAACCCCAAAAAAAAGAAAAAAACAAAAAAACCCTAGTACCAGTCCCCACCACCTCAGACTAACACTATCCCCAAAACCACCACCACTTCACTACCACCGCCCCCCCCCAAAACCCCACCACCCAACCACCCGCCACTACTACCATTCCAAACCAAAACCTACCACCAACCCCTAACCGTACAGTACCCCCACCACTACCCTATACCAGTACCACTACCCCCCGCCACTACTACCAGTACCACCACCCCCTTCCACAAACCTAGTATCAGTACCACCACCTTTTAGAAACTAACCTATTACCATTACCACCCACCTATACCCCCCAAAACTACAACCAGTACCACCCCCAAACTACCCCCCAACACATTACCAGTACCACCACCACAAACCACAACCACCCGTCACTACCCCAAATACCACCACCACTACCACCACCACTAGTACCAAACCACCACCACTCCCAAATCAACACTTGAAACCATCCCAAACCCCCCACTACCACCAGCACTACAACCAGTACCCCCAAACCAACCACTCCCCACCCCCACTATACCGTCCCCACCCCACTACCCCCAAACCCACTATTCCCCAGAAACTGCCAAACCCCCCCACCCACTCCCACTACTACCAAAACCAAACCACCACTCCCGCCAGCACAAGTACCAGAACCACCACCACTACCACTACCACCCCCCACTACTACCAGTACCGCCCCCACCACTACCACCACTAGAACCAGTACCCCCACCACACCACCGCAACTATTTCCAAAACCGGGCCACCACCCCCAAAACTAAACAAGTCCCCCACCACCACTACCACCAACTACTCCCCAATACCCCCAAAGCACTATCACTCCACCGCCCTACCCCCAAAAGATCAAAGTCCCTTTTTGGTCCCAAAAAAGCTAAAACATGTGGCCCAAAATTTTAAAAGGGGGCTGAGCTTGGAAATGTAAAAGTGGGTCACTAGCTAAAAATTTAAAGGGTCAAATTTAAATTTAAAAACAAAAAACCTATGCGTTTGGCCCAAAATTTTAAAGCCTGAAACCTTTAAAAAAATGTGAAAGTAGGTGACGAGGTCAATAACAAGGTCAAAATTTGTTTCGGTACCAAACCTATTCGTTTTTCCAAATTTTAAAGGGTGTAGGTACAGAAAATGTGAAAGAAGGGCCTAGGTCAAGATCAGGTCAACTCATGTCCCAAAATTTTATCCTTTCCCAAAATTAAAACAATACATGTGGTCCAAAAATTTTAAAGGAAAATTCTAAGTTTTTTCCCCATTTAAGTCTATAAAACCCTGGACCCCCAGGGTGGGGGGCCCTATTTGACCCAAGGGGATAATTTGAAAAAACCCTTTGGGAGAGAACCCCTAAAAGGGCTACATTACAAATATCAAAACCCCATCTTTGTGGTTTGGAAAAAAAATTTTCAAAATTTTTTTCCCCATTAAAAAACTATATAAAACCCTGTGACCCCCAGGGGGGGCCCAATTTTACCCTAAGGGAAGAATTTGCAATCTTAGTAAGGACCACCCAAGATGTCTTTAAAAAAAATATTAAAGCCCAAAGGAAACCCGTGGTTTTTTTACAAGGGGGTTTTTCAAAGTTTTTTTTCCCCATATAATCAATAAAACCCTTTAGACCCCCGGGTGGGGCCTATTTGACCCCAGAGAAATAAACTGAAAAAACTTTGGAGAGGACCACTAATTTTGCTTTATACCAAATATCAAAGCCCAAAGGGTCTTTTGTTTTTGGAAAAAAGAAATCAGAAAACCGCCCAACTCTTCCCGGCCCCAAAAGTGACCTTGACCTTTTACCTAAAAGACCTCAAAAACAATAGGGGGCTCTACTGGTCATGACCAAACCCCACTATCAATTTTCTTGAAATTGGGCCAAGGGTTTTTTGAGTTATTGCCCAAACCATTTTTACTTTTCCTGGGCACTGTGACCTTAAACCCTTTTACAAACGACCCCCAAAAACAGTAGGGGGCATCTGCTGGGCATGACCAACCCGTATCAACATTCATGATTCCTAGGGCCCCAAACGTTCTTGGTTTCTCCGAAACCGTTTTACTGTTTAGGGGCAATGGACCTTTACCTTTTTACGTACTAACCCCAAAATTTTAAAAGGGTCATCTGCTGTAAAAGACCAAAACCCCCCCTTTAACTTTCATGATCCTAGACCCAAGCGTTTTTTAAGTTATCATCCGAAACCGTTTTACTAACAGGGTCACTGTGACCCTTTACCTTTGACATACAGATCTCAAAATCCAAAAGGGGTCATCCCGCTGGTGATGACCAAACCCCCCTATAATTTTCATGATTCAGGGCCCAAACGTTCTTAAGTTAACATCCGGGAAAAAGGGTTGGGGGCTACATACCGACCGAACCCCCAGGGCCGACCGCCCAAAATCTTTAAAAAAATATACCCCTCCTTCTTCGAAGGGGGACATAAAAAACATTAAACGTAATGTATAATTATATGCTACTTACCCTTGAAAAAGCATCATTGCCATCAATTCTACACTGGATATGTTGATGGAATTCTATGTTATTAATCAACAGATGCAACAAGCCAGGGCAGTCAAACTCAGTTGCTCTTATCTTTTGTTCATATCCTGGAGCATTTATGAAACATTTTGCAACAGCCCAAGGTTCAGTACACCACTGATGTGCATCTGTGTTTCTCCAGTATGGAGCAGGAGGAGTGGATGCGTGACGCCTAATAATTTCGTCGTATATGGCACCACATACGTTGTTGGGACAAGACGTTTTCCCGCGAGGATGTAGACAGTTACAACGAGTTTGACCGAGAGGACACTGTCTATTTTTGCTTTGAACATGGTCCGGCTGGAGTGTGCGTACATCACAAAGTCCACAGGCTACTGCCGAAAGATTGTGTTTCTGTTTCACTTTATCTAAGATATCAGCATGCTGCTGGTTAACAAGATGGTCGCAGAATGGTTCCAAGCCGTCTTTTACATATTTAATACCAAGCCCGGCTCTCACCCAGTTCCTGTATTTCTTGTTCTCAAGCTGCGCCCTGTGGTCCATTGTTTATCTTTATCTGTAAGTAAGAACGGTATCAATAAGCCTGTATTATACAATACTATGATGGAATACAGTACACAGTAATATTCAATGTTGAAATAATATTCAAATTGATATATAACATTTGCAGTCACCAGCTGTCTATATTATTTAACGTATGTGATTGTCTAGTTTATATACGTTCTTAATCAACTGAATCCAGGGATCGAATTTATCGGAAATTTGTGTGAGAATTAAAAATCGAGTAGGAAATCATGGCACTCGAATATTTTTGAGATCACGATTGAAAAATTCGCTCAAACTGTCCTTTTCTCTTTAAAAGCTCCTTTGAGGTAGTTATTTTAGCGATAATCACGTAACCGCCTCCTGAGGCTTGTCGCTTTATGGCATACCGACACTAAATAGAACAAGAGATCACAGAGTGATCTTGGCGCCCACCAATGTGCCATTTTTGAGTGTTCCAAATTTCAAGACTTATTGACTAGCTCAAGGTCAATTTTCATTTCCGTAAACAACACTGTGCATGTGGTCCAAATTCGAAAGCTGTAGCTTGAGAAATGTGGAAGTAGGTCACTAGATCAATTCCAAGGACAAAATTCTTTGTACACAAAACTATGCATGTGCATCAAGTTTGAACGCTGTAGCTTGAGAAATTTGAAAGTAGGTCACTAGGTCAATCTTAAGGTCAAAGTTTAATTTGATACACAAAACTATGCAAGTGGTCCAAATTTGAAGGCTGTAGCTTGTGAAATCTGTAAGTAGGTCACTAGGTCAAAATCAAGGTCAAATTTCACTTCAGAACACAAATCTATGCATGCGGTCCAAAATTGAAGCCTGTACATTCAAAAATGTGAAAGTAGGTCACTAGGTCAATGTCAAGGTCAAAATTTGTTTCGGTACACAAACCTATGCATGTGGTCTAAATTTGAAGCCTGAAGTTACAGAAATGTGAAAGTAGGTCACTAGGTCAATCTTAAGGTCAAGGTTTATTTCAGTACACAAAACTATGCATGTAGTCCAAATTTGAAGGCTGTAGCTTGAGAAATGTGAAAGTAGGTCACTAAATCAAAATCAAGGTCACATTTTATTTCAGAATACAGAACTATGCATGTGGTCCAAATTTGAAGCTTGTACCTTCAAAAATGTGAAAGTAGGTCACTAGGTCAATGTAAAGGTCAAAGTTTGTTTCGGTACATAAAACCATGCATGTTGTCCAAATGTGAAGGCTGTAGCTTGAGAAATGTGAAAGTAGGTCACTGAGTCAAAATCAAGGTCAAATTTCATTTCGGTACGCAAAACTATGCATGTGGTCCAAATTTGAAGCCTGTACCTTCAAAAATGTGAAAGTAGGTCAATAGGTCAATGTCAAGGTCAAAGTTTTTTCGATACACAAAACTATGCATGTGGTCAAAATTTGAAGGCTGTAGCTTGAGAAATGTGGAAGTAGGTCACTAGGTCAAAATCAAGGTCAAATTTCATTTCCGAACACGAAACTATGCATGTGGTCCAAATTTGAAGCCTGTACCTACAAAATATGTGAAAGTAGGTCACTAGGTCAATGTCAAGGTCAAAGCGTTTTCTGGTGCACAAAACTATGTATCTGGTCCAAATTTGAAGGCTGTATAGCTTGTGAAAATGTGAAAGTAGGTCACTAGGTCAAAATCAAGGTCAAATTTTATTTCGAAACACAAAATTATACATGTGGTCCAAATTTGAAGCCTGTACCTTCAAAAATGTGAAAGTAGGTCAATAGGTCAATGTCAAGGTCAAAGTTTTTTCGATACACAAAACTATGCATGTGGTCAAAATTTGAAGGCTGTAGCTTGAGAAATGTGGAAGTAGGTTACTAGGTCAAAATCAAGGTCAAATTTCATTTCCGAACACGAAACTATGCATGTGGTCCAAATTTGAAGCCTGTACCTACAAAATATGTGAAAGTAGGTCACTAGGTCAATGTCAAGGTCAAAGTGTTTTCTGGTGCCCAAAACTATGCATCTGGTCCAAATTTGAAGGCTGTATAGCTTGTGAAAATGTGAAAGTAGGTCACTAGGTCAAAATCAAGGTCAAATTTTATTTCGAAACACAAAATTATACATGTGGTCCAAATTTTAAGACTGTACCTTCAAAAATGTGGAAGTAGGTCACTAGGTCAAAATCAAGGTCAAAGTTTTTTTCGGTACAAAAGCTATGCATGTGGTCCAAATTTGAAGCCTGTACCGTCAAAAATGTGAAAGTAGGTCACTAGGTCAATGTCAAGGTCAAAGTTTTTTCGATACACAAAACTTTGCATGCGGTTAAAATGTGAAGGCTGTAGCTTGAGAAATGTGGAAGTAGGTCACTAGGTCAAAATCAAGGTCACATTTCATTTCCGAACACGAAACTATGCATGTGGTCCAAATTTGAAGCCTGTACCTACAACAAGAGATCACAGAGTGATCTTGGAGCCCACCACTGAGCCATTTTTGAATGTTCCAAATTTCAAAACTATAGATCAAGGTCAAAGTCAAGGTGAAAGTTCATTATGGTACACAAAACTGTGCATGTGGTCCATGCATGTGGTCCAAATTTGAAGCTGTAGGTAAAGAAATGTGAAAGTAGGAACAATTTCAAGGTCAAAGTTAATTTCTGTACACAAAACTATGCATGTGCTTCAAATTTGAAGGCTATAGCTTGAGAAATGTTGGTAATAGATAAAAATCAAGGTCAAATTTCAATTCAGAACACAAAACTATGCAAGTGGTCCAAATTTGAAGCATGTAGCTTGAAAAATGTGAAAGTAGGTCACTAGGTCAATCTAAAGGTCAAAGTTCATTTCGGTACACAAAACTATGCATGTGTTCCAAGTTTGACGACTGTAGCTTAAGAATTGTGAAAGTAGGTCACTAGGTCAAAATCAAAGTCAAATTTCAATTCAAAACACAGAACTATATATGTGGTCCAAATTTGAAGCCTGTACCTTCAAAAATGTGAAAGTAGGTCACTAGGTCAATGTCAAGGTCAAAGTTTATTTCTGTACACAAGCCTATGCATGTGGTCCAAATTTGAAGGCTGTAACTACAGAAATGTAAAAGTAGGTCACTAGGTCAATCTCAATGTCAAAGTTCATTTCAGTACACAAAACTATGCACATGGTCTAAATTTGAAGGCTGTAGCTTGAGAAATGAGAAAGTAGGTCACTAGGTCAAAATCAAGGTCAAATTTCATTTGGAACACAAAAATATGCATGTGGTCCAAATTAAATGTGAAAGTAGGTCACTAGGTCAATGTCAAGGTCAAAGATAATTTCCGTACAAAAACCTATGCAAGTGGTCCAAATTTGAAGGCTACAGAAATGTGAAAGTAGGTCACTAGGTCATGATCAAGGTCAGCTCATGTCAAGGTTCATCTAGCCAATCAAAACTATACATAAGGTCCAAATTTGAATGTTGTAGGTTATGACAAGAAGATTTTTAAAGTTTTTCCCTATATAAGTCTATATAATTAAACCAAGTGACCCACGGGGCGGGGCCATATTTGACCCTAGGGAAATAATTTGAACAATCTTGGTAGATGACCGCTAGATGATGCTACATACCAAATATCAAAGTCCTAGGCCCTGTGGTTTTGTATAATAATAAGAAGATTTTCAAAAAATTTCCCTAAATAAATCTATGTAAATTATGAAAATAAACAAAGGGCCATAACTCACTCCAAAATTGTTGAACCAGTCTGATTTTCAGAGGGACACAACTAGGATACCAATACATCATTCTGACAAAGTTTGGTCAAAATCCCCCCAGTAGTTTCTGAGGAGATGTGATAACGAGAAATTGTTAACGGACGGACGGACGTCCGGACGGAAGGACGACGGACCACGGACGCAGAGTGATTTGAATAGCCCACCATCTGATGATGGTGGGCTAAAAAATGTGAAAGTAGGTCACTAGGTCAATGTCAAGGTCAAAGTGTTTTCTGGTGCACAAAACTATGCATGTGGTCCAAATCTGAAGGCTGTATAGCTTGAGAAAATGTGAAAGTAGGTCACTAGGTCAAAATCATGGTCAACTCATGTCAAGGTTCATCTTGCCACTCAAAAATATACATGTGGTCCAAGTTTGAATGTTGTAGTTATTGACAAGAAGATTTTAAAAGCTTTTCCCTATATAAGTCTATATGAACCATGTGACCCCCGGGGTGGGGCCATATTTGACCCTAGGGGGATAATTTGAACAAACTTGGTAGAGAACCACTAGATGATGCTACATTACAAATACCAAACCCTAGGCTTTGTGGTTTGGACAAGAAGATTTCCAAAGTTTTTCCCTATATAAGTCTATGTAAACCATATGACCCCCAGAGCGGGGCCATATTTGACCCAAGGGGTATAATTTGAACAATCTTAGTTGAAGACCACTAGATGATGTCACATACAAAATATCAAAGCCCTATGCCCTGTGGTTTTGGACAAGAGGTTTTTCAAAGTTTTTCCCTATATAAGTCTATATAAACCATGTGACCCCCAGGGCGGGGCCATATTTGACCCCAGAGAAAAAATTTGAATCATCTTGGTAGAGGACCACTAGATGATGCTTCATACCAACTATCAAAGCCCTAGGCTCATAAAGTCTTTGGTTTTGGACAAGAAGGTTTTCAAAGTTTTTCCCTATATAAATCTATGTAAATTATAGAAATAAACAAAGGGCCATAACTCACTCATAAATTGTTGAACCAGTCTGATTTTCAGGGGGACACAACTAAGGTACCAATACATCATTCTGACAAAGTTTGGTAAAAATCCCCCCAGTAGTTTCTGAGGAGATGCGATAACGAGAAACTGTTAACGGACGGACGGACGCACGGACGTTCTAACGAAACGGTATTTATGTGACACCCCCATTGTTCTCTCTATTGTTCTATCAGTCACATAAAAAGAAAAAGGTCACATAAACAGAACGGAATGAATGACATCAAAGAGAAAGTACCGTTATGAAGTCACTTAACCATCATTTCGCGGGCACGGACAGACGGACGGACGGACGGAATGACGGACGGACGGACCACGGACGCAGAGTGATTTTAATAGCCCACCATCTGACCATCTGATGATGGTGGGCTAATTAAAAGACAAAGGTCCGCCGGCTGTCAAAAGGACTGGGAGTTGCACACGAAACTCTATCTTACTGAGACAAATATTATGCCAAATAAAAAAAATTGTGCCAGGTTATTTTATAATCCTGTAACGATTACTAAATACATAAAAGGGAAGTAATTCCATTCATATGCAAATTTGTAAACCTCTCAATTGTCATTAGAGTAAAACGACAGTATATAGGCACAATAAATCACCTTTGGTGGCTAGCTAGCTATTCACTGAGGGGATTTGTGTGGCACTAAAACGTTACAAATGGTGGCTGCGGTGGGATGAAGTGAACTACCAGGCTGGAGTTGCCTTACCCATGCATTTCCTAGGCCAAATTACGGGACGAGATTTCTCGGAGGGGAAAAGTAATGTAACGATTACTGAATACATAAAAGGGAAGTAATTCCATTCATATGCAAAATTGTAAACCTCTCAATTGTCATTGGAGTAAAATGACAATCCCACATCCAATGACGAAGTTACTAACCGGACAAGGTCAATAAAAGCCATATTTGACCTTTATACTCCAAGTATGACCTTAACCTTTAAGAAACTGACAAGGGTGTTGCGCGCGATACGCCGTCTCATGGTGGTAAACAATTTTGCAAACTTATTTTAAAATCCCACAATCAATGACAAAGCTATTGTCTGGACAAGGTCAATTACAGCCATATTTAACCTTTAAACTTCAAGTGTGAACTTGACCTTTAAGATATTTACGCCGATATTGCACGCGACACACCATCTCATGGTGATAAACAATTGTGCCAGGTTATTTTCTAATTCCAAATTTAATGACGTAGTTATTGTGCGGACAAGGTCAATAATAGCAATATTTGACATTTAAACTCCATTGAAGTGTGACCTTGACCTGTAAGACATTGAAACGGGTGCTGCGCGCGACATGCTTTCTCATGGTGGTGAAATATTGTACCAAGTTATTTTAAATCCCACAAACAATGACGGACTTATGGTCCATGCAAAGAAATCCGGAGGGACGCACTGAAGCACGCACGCAAATACACCGCACCAAACAGCCATTTTGACAACTATGTCTTCGCTCCCTTACGGCCTCGACGAAAAATGGCGCGAAAAAATGATAGTCCCATAATGGCGGATACAAACAGTCTCTCTCTCTCTTTTTATTTTTGCTCTGATGAACTATTTTATTCCTTTCTTTGTATTTTGGGGTCTCATTTTTTAGCTGATTCTTTTTCGCATCAAACATGGTCCCAACTTTTCTTTGATTTTTTTAAGAAGTGACAACATCATTTAATAAAATGTAAGTTACAGACATTCTATATAGAATAAAGAAGAACAGCAATTTAGTGTGTTACTTTAAATAAATGTAATTATCGGATATCTAAGTATTGTCCGTAAGTACTGTCCTGGCACTCATGACTTTTCCGTATACATGTATTTCAGTAAATCACTTTTCGGTGTCGAAACCTAAATAGTGATATAACTTTTGCATGTATATATTTCTTAAATGATGGGAGGTCATAGGTGCAGGTGGCTGTGTGGACAAACCGTTTAGCTATCAATCTCAGTGATGTGGGTTAGAGTCCTGCGTCAGGCTAAATCATCCTTTTTCCAAGTTTTATATGCAAAGCTACCACTTACTTGATCAAACTTATCTTGATTTTGATGGTTCCTTTATTGAAAGTTATCAAACCGTTGTACAACAAGGCAGTCTGAAAGATATCTAAATCCCCCACCACTAGTACAGACAGTGAAAGGGTAAACCTTTAACCTTTAGCTGTGACCTTGACCTTGAACTGACATGGATGACTCATGTCTTTTGTGCAACGTCTTGATGAGGTGATCATTTGACCCAGGTTTCATGAAAAGCCTTCAAGGGGTTTTGAAGATACAGAGCTCAAACCTTTAACCTTGAGTTGTGATCTTGACCTTGAGCTGACATGGCTGCCTCATGAGTTCTTGATGAGGTAATCATTTGACACAAGTTTGATGAAAATCCTTCATGGGGTTAAGGAGATACAGAGTTGACATAAAATGGAAGGCTCAAACATTTGACGCTAAGATGTGACCTTGACCTTGAGCCAGCATTTTGAGTTTTGCTTATTGTTTTGATGAGGTGATCATTTGACGAATGAAAATTCTTTAAGGGGTTTAGGAGATATAGAGCAGACACGAAATGGATGGCTAAAACCGTTGTCCTTGAGCCGGCATGGCAGACTCGTTAGTTCTGCACACTGCCTTGATGAGGTGATCATTTGACCCAAGTTTCATATGAATCCTGCAAGGGGATTAAGAGATACAGAGCAGATACAAAATGTAAGGCTCAAACCTTTGATACTCATTTGTTACCTTGACCTTGAGTCGGCATGGCTGGCTCATAATTTCTGCACATCGCCTTGATGAGATGATCAGTTAACCCAAGTTTGATGAAAATCCTTCAAGGGCTTTAGGAGATACAGAGCGGACACAAAATGGAAAGCTCAAATTTTTTAACCTAAGTTCTATCCTTGACATTGAGCCGGCATGGCTGACTCATGTGTTCTGCAAATCGTTTTGATGAGGTGATCATTTGACAAAAGTTTTATAAAATTCCTTCAAGGGGTTTAGGAGATACAGAGCGGACACAAAATGGAAGACCCAAAACTTTGACTTGAATTGTGACCTTGGCCTTGAGCCGACAAGGCTGACAAATAAGTTCTGCGCATCGTCTTAATAAGGTGATCATTTGACCCAAGTTTCATGAAAATCCTTTCGGGGGTGTAAGAGAGGACACTAAAGTGTTACCCCCCACCCCCTCCACCACCACCACCACCACCACCCTGCAGTTGTGGCGGGGAATTAAAAAATCGGATAAAATTGACTAATTGCTTGTCACCAGCGCAAAGGTTTTCTTTTCAAGAAAATAAATCTTACAAGAGAAACAATTAAAGTTCATGAAATGTGGTACATAAAATACTGCGACAATAAAAGCGGTATCGATAAAAAAGGACGACCAAAGGTAATTTCGAGCCAGTGGTAATGTGCTTGGAAGTTAGATACCTTACCACTATACCACCGTTTCATCCGTTACCAGTATAGGTTACTTTAGTAATAAAGATATATTTAGAATACAAATATTCCGTATACAAACGAAAACGTCCGAAAATATTGGCGAAGATTAATGAGTGCCAGGTCAATACTTACGGACAATAAGCGTAAAGACGATATTTGATTTGATTTTGTCTGAACTTTCAGACAAGAATATTTTTATTTTTTACCAATAAAGTCTAAGTTAAACTTGGGACATCAGGACAGAGCCTCTTTTCACCCAAATATGAAAGAGGACAATTAGGCAATGCAACATACCACATATCAAAATCATTGGCCTTGCAACAAGAAGTTTTTTTCGTATAATTCTACGTAAAACTTGGTACCCCCGGGGAGAGGCCTCTTTTTACCAAAGGACCATAATTTGAATAAATTTAGTATAGACCACACGGCAATGCTACATACCAGATATCAAAGGCATAGGTCTAGTGGTTTCAGAAAATAAGATTTGTGAAGTTTCTTCCAATATAAGTCTTTGTAAAACTTGGGACCCCCTTGGTGGGACCTCTTTTCACCCCAGGGTTTTAACAGGAACAATTTTTGTAGAGGACATAAGATAACGCTACATACCTAATATCAAAGGCCTAGGTCTTGTGGTTTCAAACAAGAAGATTTTGAAAGTTTTTTTTTTCTTTTATACAAGTCTACATAAAACTGGGACACCAGGGCGGGGCTTTTTTTAACCCCAGAGATATAATTTGAACAGTCTTGGTAGAGGACCATCAGGCAATGCTTCTTACCAGACATCAAAGGCCTTTGTCTCGCGGCTCAAAACAAGAATGTTTTTGTTGTTTTTTTCTCCTATATAAGTCTATGTTTAACTTGAAATCCCCATTTTTGACCCTAGGGAAACAATCTGAACAATTTTGGTAGAAAAACCAGAAGATGATGTTACATACCGAACAACAAAGACCAGGCTCTCTAGTTTTGGACAAGAAGATTTTCAAAGCTTTTCTTCCATATATAAATCTATGTGACCCCCAGGGCGGGGCAATATTTGACCCTATGAGAATAATTTGAACAAACTTGGTAAAGAACCATTAGATGATGCCGCATACAAAATATATAATCCCTAGCTACTGTGGTTTTGAAATAAGGAGATTTTTTTAAAAATAAAATTCGTTTCGGTTGCCATGGTAACCCGAGTTTTGTATTTAATTCATTTCTTTCACTAATTTAAATGAGAATAATGCACAAACTATTTCTGTGAAGTTTTATCGGAATTGGACTGACAGGGCTCCGCGTAAGTTTGTTGGCCTGTGAGTACTCATCATAATTTGTGTAATGAGTAAATGGTAAATTTGGAATTGAGTAGGAGGAATTTACTCCTGAAAATATCTAAATATGAACAAGAGGGCCATGGTGGCCCTATATTGCTCACCTGTTGTCATTGCACTTGAGGACAAGAAAGTCCTCAGAAAAAAATATCTAAGTCCAAAGGACGGGAACAACAAAAGGAAGAAATTTAACCAAAAAGAAAGAAAACATTCTTACAAGGTACAGATGTACACCTAAAGACACCTAAAAACTGGAGGTACCATCCATGTTTACCACAGAAAAGTGGTCTCGGGTTTTCCCTACGGCCAATAATAAAAAAGATACTGAATATAAGCTATTTATAGTAACGTAAAAGGGAAGTAATTAAAAAATATTGTAAGTGAACAAAAGAAGGACCTGCCAAATAAATCTGTTGACTTAAAGGAAATTTCAGATCAGTATCGTCATTAGTTACGGAGATCTACCCTTTTTAATTTGAAATAAAGGGGGTAATTTGACATAAAATCAGTCAATAGTTATCTACCCTGACTGTCTCTGTCCAACTATTAGTAATGACAATAATGAAAATTTAGATAAGTCCTATAAGTACTTACTGATATAAATTCATTTTGATTACAATCAGGGGAGGTAATCAGATATAAAATAACTCCCGAACCTACGATTGGATCTGATGTGTCATGGAATCCAAAGTTTATTGTTGTTGAAGTTATTTTGGAAGTTTGTATCAAATAAAACCATAATTGAAGTCTCTATTAAAATGGCTGCAAAAGCTAAAATAGCCGATTTTGGACCTTTAAGGGGCACTAACTCTGGAACCAATTAAGAGATATGGCTGGTTCACAAAAAGAACTGAGATCTTATGGTGACACAAGTTTTGCGCAGGTTTGATTAAATTCAAATCATAAATGAAACTGCTATTGTGCAGACAAGGTCAACATAGCTAATTCTGGCCCTTTCAGGGGCCATAACTCTGGAATCCATAACTGAATCTCGCCAGTTCAAGAAAGGAAACAAGATCGCATGATGAAACAAGTTGTGTGCAAGTTTGATTAAAATAAAATCATAAATGAAGCTGATATTGTGCAGACAATGTCAAAATAGCTAATTCTGGTCCTTTCAGAGGACATAACTCTGGAACCCATAATGCAATCTGGCCAGTGCAAGAAAAGAACCAAGAGCTTATGGTGATACAAGTTGTGTGCCAGTGTGATAAAATTCAAATCATAAATAAAGCTGCTATTGTGCAGACAAGGTCAAAACAGCTAATTTTGACTCTTTCAGGGGACATAACTCATAATGGGATCTTGCCAGTTCAAGAAAGGAACAGAGATCTTATGGTGATACAAGTTGTGTTGAAGTTTGGTTAAAATAAAATCATAAATGAAACCGCTATCGTGCAGACAATAAATTGTTGACAAACGGACGGACAGACGGACGGACTGACGACGGGTGATCACAAAAGCTCACCTTGTAACTATGTAACAGATGAGCTAAAACCAGGAATCAGTTTTAAAACATATTTAATGGGTGTAACCCCTATGAACTTATTTGCAGTTCACTACGGTTTCAATATTCTGCATACCAGTATTTACGTTTTTCTTTCTCTCTCCAATGCAAAAGTATCAATCTCTCAACGGGTGATATGAAAAAATAATATCACATGCGCAGAAAAACAAAATAACACTGTTGCGCATGTGATATGAAATTATGAATCATATCACTTGCGCAGAAATTGAAAATAACGATTTTGAGCATATGATATAAAATCACTGGGGAATAAAATAGGGTTATTATAACCACTCCGGGAGAACTACGTTCCAACGTAAGTCATGTCTCAACGATATCATGTGACAAATCTCAACGACTTCTGGTTACGATATCGTTCAATATGACACAGCTTATATTGTTTTCATATATATATCAATTACTTTTGCTATATTTACTTATAACGAGCTATTTTATAGATTGAGAATTATTATCAATTTGAGAAAAAATGTCCAACCTCACATGTGTAAACCCTTCACTGTGGACATATTTTCGCCGCTGGAACATGTGTCTCATTAAAATAAATTACTGATGGATTTTTCACTCGTCCTTGTTAAATGATGTTGTCCAAAATAACGGGACGGACTGGAAGTAAGGTTACCGGATGATAACCATAATCTGATTTAAATAGTCATATTGCTGAAGTAAGGTGTTGCAGAGGCCTTACCTTTTATTAAACTGTCTTCTTATAACAATACATGAAACCCGCAATAATGGGATGCCTCTGAAAAACTTGTCTTGTTTGGATACAGTTCTGCATATAAGCTGCATTTCCATGTGTTCATCATAGTTTTATATTAACCGCAGTGTATGCCATGCATACCCTGTATCTACTACGAAAAGGTATGCTATGCATACCCTGATCCTTCTTCGAATAGGTACTTTGCTTACTAGGAAAAGGTATGCAATGCATACTATTTATCTGCTATGAAAAGGTATGCTATGCATACTCTGCTTATAGAAAATACTACGAAAAGGTATGCAATGCATACCCTGTTTATACTACTGATTATATTAGGAAAAGGTATGCAATGCATACCAATTATCTGCTACGAAAAGGTATGCTATGCATACCATAGTTATACTATAGTGAAAAAGGTATGCAATGCATACCCTGCTTATACTAGGAAAAGGTATGCAATGCAT
The DNA here is from genome assembly GCF_021730395.1 of Mercenaria mercenaria. NCBI lineage: Eukaryota > Metazoa > Mollusca > Bivalvia > Venerida > Veneridae > Mercenaria > Mercenaria mercenaria. The sequence continues at coordinate 5,036,289 of NC_069376.1, forward strand.
ACCCTGCTTATACTAGGAAAAGGTATGCAATGCATACCCTGCTTATACTAGGAAAAGGTATGTAATACATACCATGTATCTGCTACGAAAAGGTATGCTATGCATACCATGTATTTACTACGAAAAGTATGCAATGCATACCCTACTTAAACTACGAAAAGGGATGCAATTCATACATCGTATCTACCAGGAAAAGACCTGCTATGCATACCCTGTTTATACTACGAACAGGTACCTCGATGTACAGTGTATGTCGTGCATACAATGTATCTACTATAAAGTGTATACTGTATATACTATTTACGCCATTTTATTTGAACGCTAGGACTAAACATTTGTATAGGACACTACTCACTAACCTATCGTTAACATTGTCTTAATACATAATTACTTAATTCTGCTATTTATTATTTCTTAAACTGCAGTTATAACAGAATACAATTCTTGAATCTATACATTTTTATTAGTTTTGATTTATATATAACATGTTACACAATATACAAGTCATGGCATCATAACACACTAGTAACTATTAATTTTATCAGACATTAAACTCTAATGGCGTTATTAAGGAAATGGGGGCAAGGGACAGTAAATTTTAAAATTCTACAAAGCTGCATCGATACCAGTGAGAAAATCATAAACAAAAGGGCTAAGATGACCCTAGGTCACTCACCTGAGAAACACACCATAACAATATATACATGTTTGACCTAGTGATTTCATTGAAAGAAATATTCTGACAATTTTCATTAAAATTGGACCAAACATCTTGAGGGTAAACAGGTATTTTCTTTGATTAGTGACCCCACATGACCCAGATTCATGTTTGTCCAAGATTTCATAAAAACAAATATTCTGACAAAAAGGTTCAGACAGAATTGAGCAAAAAAAGTGACCTCTAAAGTGTTATCAAGCTTTTCCTTTGATCTGACTGGATGACCTAGTTTTTGACCCAACATGATCCAGATTCAAGCCTGAACTAGAAGTCATCAAGACAAACATTGTGATCAAATGTTATGAAGATCCGGTGTTCTTTGATTTGACCTTGCGACCTAGTTTTTGACCACATATTACCCATATTGAAACTTGACCTAGATTTCATATAGGCAGCCATTCGGACTAAATTTTATGAATATCCAGTGTAAAATGCAGCCCCTATTGCGTACAAAAGGTTTTTCTTTGATTGACAAGGTGGCCTAGTTTTTGACCCCAGATAACCCATATTCTAAGCCAACTTAGATTGCATCAAGACAAATATTCTGATCAAATTTCATGAAGATAAGGTGAAAAATGCAGTCCATGTTGCTTACACAAGGTTTTTCTTTGATTTGACCTAGTGACCTAGCTTTTCTCCCAAGGTGACCTATATTCAAACTTGACCTAGATTTTATCAAGATAATTATTTTGACCAAATTTCATGAACCCCAATTGAGCAAGAGCTGTCACTAATGGTGACAAATGCCCCCGCAGCACCTTGACCTTTGACCCCAAAGTCAGTAGGGGTGGTGTACTCAATAAGTACCATCAGCATGTGAAGTTTGAAAGTCCCGGGTGCAGTGGTTCGCGAGTAAAGTGCCTTCATGAAAAAAGTTAACGTTGGTTCCTGTGACCTTGACCTTTGACCTGATGACCCCAAAGTCAGTAGGAGTAGTATACTTAATAAGTACTATCAGCATGGTAAGTTTGAAGGTTCTGGATGCAGTGGTTCGCGAGTAAAGTGCCTTCATGCAAAAAGTTAACGTTGGACCCTGTGACCTTGACCTTTGACCTGGTGACCCCAAAGTCAGAAGGGGTGGTGAACTCAATAAGTACTATCAGCATGTGAGGTTTGAAGGTCCTGGGTACAGTGGTTCGCGAGTAAATTGCCTTCATGCAAAAAGTTAACGTTAACTGCATACGCTCAAACATTCTGGTCAAATTTCATGAAGATCCTGTGTAAAATGGAGTCCCCATTGCCCTTGTATCATATGATGTGGGTGGTGATGTGGTACAAAAATTTAAAGTTTGAATCAAATCAGTTTTGTTTAAAAATAAATAGAGTGAAAGTTCATAGAAACTATAACCTGAAATGTTTAGTAAAAAGGGGGATAACTCATAAAAACAGGTGTGACAGCTACGTTCATGGTGTCAAATGATGTAGGCGATGATGATAAACAATTTTTAAAATGCATCAAAATTAACATAAATTTCTAAGTAAAAAGGAACATAATTCATGAAAATCATGCCAGAATTATGGACCTTGTGTCACATGATGTAGGTGATTTTGTGGAACAACTATCTTAAGTCCGAATCAAATCGATTCAGTGACTGAGATAAAGTTAAAGTGCCTGAAATTCTAAGTAAAAAGGGGTATATTTCATGAAAATTAATATTGGTGCATGAGTTATGACCCTTGTACCATATGATCTGGGTGATGATGAGGAATAACTATTTTAAGTTTGAAGCAAATCCATCAAGTAATAACAAAGATAAACAGAAAGTGTAAATAACTTTAACCAAGGCGAGGACGCGGAAAAAAACGCCGGCGCCGGGTCAAATAGGATAGCAGTCGAGCTAAAACTGATATACACACTCAACTTCCAACGTCGATCGCCTGAAGGCTTTCCGGGTATTATTTAAATGTTCATGTCATTCAATTAAAAGAGCACATTTACAGTTAAACGAATGTGGAAGGAAAGTTTTAGTACATTCAATAATGGATACTGAACTACCCGCTTACATGAAAAATTTTGACATAGAAAATATCTGTTAATTCATTTGGATATCGGCATAGCGCTTTCTGACAAGAATATTTCTAGAATTGATCGATATGCATGAATAGAAAATACATGTATATAAATAAACCGTTTGTAAAACAAATGCGTCCTCCATAATCCATATCGACTCATTTTAGCCTTTAGATCATCACGAGTCACTAACCACCAAAAATAAAGGGTCATCTACTGACCACGAGGAATTATCCTATAAAGTTTGTGACTGTATTCAAAAGCGTTACTGAGCTGAAACTGTTTTCAGTGTAAAAGTTATTGTGATCTTGACCTCGGACATATTGACTCAGAAATGAATAATGGTCATTAACTGACCCCTGGCAGTCAACGTAAACTGTCTGAAGATGTCGAAGGGTTCAAACGTTTCCGAATTGAAACTAATCTCAGTTTCGCGTTCACTGTGACCTTAACCTTTGCACCTACTGATCCCCCCTCCAAAATAGGATTCATCATCTGCACATATACAATTATCATGTGAAGTTTGACAACTGTTGGCCAAAGTGTTCGTTAGTTACTGAACGGAAACCAAGTCCAATGTCAATGTCAGTGTGACCTTGAAACTTAAACAACAGACCTATTAAGGGTTATTATTCTATGAAGTTTTACCGTACATCTTTTTGATTTGACCTAGTGATCTTGTTGTTTTTTTTTTACCGAAGTTAACATGTATCCAGCATTTAAGGATGTACGAGCGAATTTTTTCTAACGTTTAGAATTTTTTCATACCCTGTGAGCTTGAAGAACACGAGTTTCTAAGACAAACAAGAGCAGAAAAAAAACATAGGTCACCGAACTTGTTTTAATTTTATAGGGTATTTTCTTCACCCACTGTTTACGCATTTTCTGAAATTTTGTAAAATTGAAAAAATGTTGGTACTTTATAATATCCTACTTAATCTTACAGGGATTTCAGGTCTTACAGGTTAATATGAATATATGGTGATGTCAGTATTATATAAGCATAAATGTCACTAACAAATCTTTTTAATTTTTACATGTTGACATAATTACCCTACCCACTTTATTTTCAATGGAAAAACGTATTTAGATCTACAAAAATTTTCAAAATATTTTGCAGCATTAATGACACACAAAAATGCTTCAAAATGGAAAGAAAAAAAGTTGGGGTCACCGTGCATCTAAGAGATTTATTAAGAAAAAACTGTTAAAAAGTGGTGAATTTTGGTATTTTTTGTTCTTTTTGTTTTAATTTATAGTTTCTAGATAATATAAAGTGCTATCTTGAAAACTTTTATTTTATTTATAGCTTAACATTATATGTATCAGTCAGAAAAAATATCAAAACCAAACCTGATCTACTTTAATAGATATTTGAAATTACCTACCCCTACCCCATTGTAAATCTTACGTCAATTTTAGACAAATGCCAGTTAAAAATAAGGGTGAACATTTTATTTTCGCAAAAAGCATAATATATTTGGTAAAATGGTACATTATTAACCATATTTTAATTATTTAGCATTAATTTTTGGCAAAAAATCTGTTAGAAAGCAATATTCGACGAAACATTTCTTCAAAATGGCGAATACCGTTAAAAAAAGCTCGTACATCCTTAATTCAGACAAACATTATCATAAAGTCTCATGAAGATCCGATTGAAAATGATGCCTTTTTGAGTGGACACAAGATCTTTCTATTTTCTAAGGGCAGTTCCAGAATAAATTATATGGGGGTCGGAAGGCACTTTTTGAAAAACCCTACCACCCATATTTTTTTTATTTTCCTCCACTACCCATAAATAATTATGAATTTTCCACTAACTCCCACCACCTATAATAATTCAGGCCCGGCCGAGGGGGCCCCCCCCCCCCCCCCCCCCCAGTTGGCCGAGAAGTGACATGTACTCATCAAAGATGCCCCTCAAAATTTAGACCCAGAAATGCACCAGAGGCCACCATTTCATACCTGTATTTCAAAATTTCCAGGGGGAGATCCCCCAACCCCCACCCCCATTCAAGAGGGGAGTATCGTACTCCTCCAATACCTCAAAATTTAGACCTAAAATGCACCAGAGGCCACCATTTTATGCATGTATTTCAAAAATTTCCGGGGGGAGTCAATCTGATTCGCCCCTGACCCCTGAACCCCTACCTAACATGAGCAAAGGCGCCCCCTCGCAAACCTTGCGTCTCGGCGTCGATGTCCTCGTTCAAGACTTGTGCCCCCCCCCCCCCCCCCCCCCCCCGTCAAAAATTTCTGGATCCGGCCCTGTTATTAAATGTATAAAAATCGAAACATGGAGAGGTCTATTGTTATAACCGATGGCGGTAGTATTTACCGTTTTCCCTTTCTATATCTCAAAAAACGTTGAAGAGTCACCAAAATGCTTCATTCCGCTTCGAAACTTCGCCATTAGAAAAGAAAAATGTTTATACCCCACCCACCTGATTTATTATAACCTCACACGTAAAATATGAAGGCACGTGCAGTTTTCCCGCCTAAATACAAAGAAGAAACGTCTGCTTCCGGTTATCAAGAAGGCCCGATTTTTACGCATATTCATCTTTTATTATTCACGTTTCTATCTTAACGTTCACATCTGCAGGTGTGTTCAATCAAACATTAGGAAAATCTTCCGAAGAATGTACGAAAATGTATATATCGATCTAGTAGTTTCTACTGAAATATCATGTTGAGTCATAAAACATACACGTATCATGCCCCACGCCGACAAGACTTGTCAATATAGAGACTTCATTTATGGTTTGATTTGATACAAACTTCCAAAATAACTTCAACAACAATAATTCTTGGATTTCATGACAAATCAGATCCAAGCTTAGGTTCAGAGTTATTTTATATCTGATTACCTCCCCTGATTGTAATCAAAATGGATTTATATCAGTAAGTACTTATAGGACTTATTTGAAATTCCATTATTGTCATTAGTTTGGACTGAGCCAATCAGGGTAGATAAATATGGACTGATTTTATGTCAAATTACCTCCCTTTATTAATCCCCCGCCGTGGCAGAGGGATTATAGGAATGTTCTGCGTCCTTCGTCCGTCCTTCCGTCCGTAACAAAATCGTGTCCGGTCCATATCTCCTAAACCCCTTGAAGGATTTTCATGAAACTTGGGTCAAATGATCACCTCATCAAGACGATGTGCAGAACCCATGAGTCAGCCTTGTCGGTTCAAGGTCAAGGTCACAACTCAAGGTCAAAGGTTTGAACCTGCCATTTTGTGTCCGGTCCATATCTCCTAAACCCCTTGAAGGATTTTCATGAAACTTGTGTCAAATGATCACCTCATCAAGAACTCATGAGTCAGCCATGTCAACTCAAGGTCAAGGTCACAACTGAAGGTCAAAGGTTTCAGCTCTGTATCTCCTAAACCCCTTGAAGATAAACCGAGACCACTTTTCTGTGGTACAGCATGGATGGTACCTCCAATTTTTAGGTGTATTTTGACATATCTGGGCCTTGTAAGATTTTTTTTTCTTTTTGGTTAAATTTCTTCCCTTTGTTGTTACTGTCCCTTCGAAAACTGGCTAGATTTCATCATGTGTTCGAGAGTTATGGCCCATTAAAGGGCCAAAATTTGCTATTTTTGGCTTGTGAACTCGATACAGACGTTTTGAAATTGATTTTAACTAAACTTGCAAACAATTTATATTGGCGTTATAACGTGGTTCCTTTCGAAAACTGACCAGATCCCATCATAGAGTTATTGCCCTTTAAAGGGCCAAAATGTGTTATTTTGGCTTTTGCAGCCATATAGAGACTTCATTTATGGTTTGATTTGATACAAACTTGCAGAACATTTTTAACAACAATATCTCTTCCATGATGAATCTGTCAGATCTATTCATAGGTTCCTGAGTTACGGCCCCTGATTGACCCATGAAAAAGCCAAAATGTGTTATTTTTACCTTGTGTAAACACGAAATAAGTGACATTTTATATTTGATTTTAACCAAACTGACACACAAGTCACAATAAGATTCCATCACGAGTTCTAGTTACTGCCCCTGAAAGTGGCAAAATTTTCTATTTTGGCCATTTCAGCCATATAGAGGTTTGATTTATGCTTTGAGGTAATACAAACTTGCTAAGAATATTTATCTTGTCGATTCCTAGGCCAAGATCAAAACTGGGTCATATTGGGTCAAAAACTAGGTCATCCGGTCAGAGCAAAGGAAAATCTTGTAAACACTATTGAGGCCACACGTATCTATCTTCATGAAACTTGGTCAGAATGTTTATCTTGATGATTCAAAGGCCAAGTTTAACAGGTGAGCGATATATGGTCATCATGACCCTCTTGTTTACTGATTATTCGTGGACTTTGATCAGAATGTTTGTCTTGGTAAAATCTAGGTCGTTTAAATATGGGTCATCTGGGTTTAGAAACAACATCACCCGGTCAAAAAAAGGAAAAAGAAATACTCTGTGTGTGTGCAACAGGAGCTGCATTTTTCACTGAATATTCGTGAAATTCGATCAGAATGATATTATTGAAAAAATCTAGGTCAAGTTTAAATATTGGTCATCTGTCGTTAAAAACTAGGTCACCAAGTCAAATCTGACAAAAACGTTGTGTAAGCAATTGGGGCTGCGTTTTCTAACTGGATATTTGTGAAATTTGAACAAATTGTTTGTCTTGATCAGATCTTAATAAAGTTTAAATATAGGTCATATGGGGTCAAAAAGTTGGATCATTCTGTCAACTTATAGAAAATCTTGGTGTGTGCAAGAGGGGCTGCATTTTTATCTGACATGCATGAAACTTGGTCAGGATGTTTGTCTCCATGAAATCTCTAGTTTGTTTATCTGGGTTACATCGGTTCAAAAGCTAGGTCAACATGTCAGAAAAAGCTTGTTTACACACTAGGGCCACATTTTTTATTTAATATTTATTGAACTTGGCCAGAAAGTTTGTTTTCACAAAGTCTTAGAGGATTTTGAATCTTGGTTACGTGGGGTCAAACACTAGGTTACTAGGTCTAATCAAGGGAAAGGCTTGTTTACACTGTAGATGCCACTCTTTTGCTCCAATCTTTACAAATTTTTGTTAGAATTTTTGTTTCTGTAAAATCTTGGACGAGTTGTAATTTGGGTCTTATGAGTCAAAAACTAGGTCACTATGCCAAATTTTGTTTATACACTAAAGTATACATTTGTGCTCCAATGTTCATGTAACTTGGGCAGAATGTTTATTACATAAAAACTCGGACGAATTTGAAATGGATGTTTACACTGTTATGGTGTGTTTCTCAGGCAAGCGACCTAGGGCCATCTTTGCCTTCTTGCGTATGATTTTTTTTTCACTGGCATCGACGCAGATTTGTGGAATTTTCAATTTTACTGTCCTCAGTTATGCCAATAGAATTTGATGTCTTATAAAATTATTAGTTATCTTGTGATGCTATGACTTGTATATTGTGTGACATGTTATGTATAAATCAAAACTAATAAAAAAATGTATATTCCGAGGCATTGTATTCTGTTATAAATGCAGTTTATGAAATAATAGATAGCAGAACCAAGTTATCATGTACTTAGACAATATTTAAGATAGGTCAGTGAGTGATGTCCCATACAAATGTTTAGTCCTAGCGTTCAAATAAAATGGCGAAATATTGTTTTGGTGGGAATTATAGTATGTAGATACGGCAAACACTACTTAAGTAGATACGATATACACAGTTTTAGTAGTATACTCAGCATACACTGTCACCGTAGGCACATGGTATGCACGGCATACACTGTAGATTGAGGTACCTTTTCCTAATTTAAGCAGAGTATGCATAGCATACCTTTTTTGTGGTAGATACATGGTATGCATTGTATACCTTTTTGTAGTCTAAGCAGGGTAAGCATAGCATATCTTATTTGTGGTAGACACATGGTATGCATTGCATACCTTTTTGTAGTCTAAGCAGGGTATGCATAGCATATCTTATTTGTGGTAGACACATGGTATGCATTGCATACCTTTTTGTAGTCTAAGCAGGGTATGCATAGCATACCTTTTTGTGGTAGATACATGGTATGCATTGCATACCTTTTCCTAGTGTAAGCAGGGTATGCATAGCATACCTTTTTGTGGTAGATGCATGGTATGCATTGCATACCTTTTAGTAGTGGAAGCAGGGTATGCATAGCATACCTTTTGGTGGTAGATACATGGTATGCATTGCATACCTTTTCCTAGTATAAGCAGGGTACCTTTACGAATCAGGGTATGTATAGCACATGCATGGCATACACTGTGGTTAATATAAAACTGTGATGAACACATGGAAATGCAGCTTATATGCAGACCTGTATCCAAACAAGACAAGTTTTTCAGAGGCATCCCATTATTGCGAGTTTCATGTATTGTTATATGAAGACAGTTTAATAAAATGTTAGGCCTCTGCAACACCTTACTTCAGCAATATGACTATTTAAATCAGATTATGGTTATTATCCGGTAACCTTACTTCCAGTCCGTCCCGTTACTCTGAACCACATCATTTAACAAGGACGAGTGAAAAATCCATAAGTAATTCGTTTTAAGGAGACACATGTTCCAGCTGCGAAAATGTGTCCACAGTGAAGGGTTTACACATGTGAGGTTGGACATTTTTTCTCAAAATGATAATAATTCTCAATCTATAAAATAGCTCGTTTTATGTCTTGACTTGAACAAGTATTAGATTCTAAAAGTAATCGAAATACAGGAAAAATACGAGAAGAATTTCACCGAAAATCTATTTAACAAATCAAGCTGACGCGCATTCATATTTACCGCAAGCTGAAACGTCAAATAAATGTTGCAACGTGCGCGTGGATGTCATGGACAGCACGCGATTCTTTCCATTTAAACGTTTAGAAAACATTACTCTCCGATATGAAAGCGTTGTCCGCAATATGTACAGTTTAATATATGGGAGAGTGGTGCCTTTGAGTAATAATGTCCGAGGGCTATTATTTTCTTTTAGGGCCATTATCACTAAAAGACACCGTCGTTCCATCTATTTACCTGTTTATCATATTACACGTGTACCTATAATCGTGTAAGAAAAGTTTAAAGCGCATTTTTTCATTTGTTCAAGCATTTACTGGGGTTGTTCAGTTTCTAAAACTTTTGGATACAAGTCAAATGGTTTATCGCGGCCAGAAATTTGTACAACCCGGACAGAAGTTGCGAAATTGTCATTTGTGCAGGAAAGAAGCGTTTACCATAATGTCCAGTACTGGACAGGTATAGTGACCATGCACGGACACAGCCAATTTTCTCAGAGGGGGTCCGATCCCCTGCCCCCCCCCCCCCCTCCCCCTGGAAATTTTGAAATTTAGCACTTCATTTTTTGCATTCTGGGACAGTTTTATGGACTAACCTGTTAAATTTGGAAAAATGATAAAATCAAGCTTTCTTGAAGGTAAAATTCTTAGTTTCTTTTAGATAAATAATATGAATTATGTCGGGGTCGTATGTAGCAGCAGCCGCATATACTTTACATGCAGTCCTAATGTTGCCTTTTTCGAAAAAACATTTTCTTTCCTTCTTGTCTTCTTTCCTTTTTTAAAGATTTTCCAGAGGGGGTCTGGACCCCCGGTCCCCCCCCCCTTCTGGATCCGCGCATGGTGACATATCATGCTTTCTGTTTATGCAGGTAAACTTGTGTTTGGTTAAATTTCAACAGAGCACAATTATCTGAACAGTGTACAAACTCTTTACTGTTTTTTCAGGCAAGGGTGGAAAAAAGTGGTAGACAATGAAAGCAGTAACAGTTTTATTAAAAAAATAAACAATGAGACAAACATTTCCAACATCTTTGGACGGTTCAAAAATCACATGTTAAACATACGATAAAGCCCGAAACGCGTGAAAATGTTCTGAATGTAAATCGGGTGAAGTACTCGCTCTATGTATAAAATTAGATTGTGCGTCTAGATTGATTAAACTGGGCGAGTCTACTTACTTATTACTTGAGAATGAAAAAAACGTGTTTTTTAAATGTTGCTCTTAAACAAGGGTGGCGGTTGAACTACTAAAAGTACAACAACAGTTAATTCACAACAAATCGTACGGTATGTTTTATAATCAGTAGAAGCTAGTCGTATTTACGCTTATGAGACCTGTTTCACCCATAAGTAAAGAATTCACAGGTCCATCATGAAATATTTTCCCCAGCGCGTATATACTTGTCCTATTCAAAATGATCGGCCGCGATCAAAGAAGCTACATGTTTTTTTTTTAAATCAAATGCCTTGATAGTTGGACTTTCTTACATAAAGCATAATTTAGGGTTGAAAAGAAAATCATTTCATGAAGAATTGCTACGAAGTTAATATACGACTGGGTTGTGCTTTCTTGCCATAATCATAATGGCACGTCTAGTGTTATAATCGCCCGAGGGCTTTATTCAGAGGACCATTATGAAACTAGGTGTGCCATTGCGGCTAGAAAGCACAACCAGCCGTTTATTGACTTTTTTATCATATACGTTCACTTCATATTTATCTTGGTATTTTCATTTTATATGTTTTCCAAACACTTAAAAGAATTGTTTGTTTTGCTTTTTTATCAACAATGCCATCAATATTTGACAATCGATCTGATTCAGCGACCTTTCAATCGCCATAAATAATTTTGCTTCATGACATCAACATCAGAACGCGCTGACGTTCTGGTAACCCGGGGCCGTTATGGTTATGGTGCCAGAAGCGCACTGTGCCGTGATGGATACATTAACAGAAGCCGTAATGACCGTTTTAAGGTAGTAGATTACTAATAGAGAACCTCCTTTTTGAAGAGTATTCAATTCCTACCATAAACCTACTTTTACTGCAATTCTTAGGGGGGCGTAGGTTCAAGCCCTACTGGGACCAAATTTTTTTCCCCCTTATTTTCCTTTTTTCTAGTAAGTTTTTACTTCTTTCAAGACTTATTATTGATTTCTTGTACAAAAATGGAAAAATATGAATCTTATAAGCGATTTCTTGGTGTTCAACGTGAATTTACTACTTAAACAGAAGGGGTAGAGTTACACATCTTTAAAAATATTGAGTTACATGCGGTGAAAGTTCTCTATTTTGCTTTCACACTTAGATTACATATTGTGGAAGAAATTTAGATAAGTTTTACGTCTGCCCTAAGGTTATTTTTAAATGGAGTAAGCAAAATTTAAAACAGAAACACAGCATTCGAACTTATTTTTTCAATGTTGAAGTATGAATTCTGTCTCATTAAATCCGTTTACTTGAGGCACCATTGAAAAAATGATATTGACATTTTTATTTTGTGTTTTATAATTGTTTACCAATAGTTTGAGGTTTCTTTTATTTAAATTAATGGTAAAATGAGTTCTCTGCAAACATTTTGGATAGTGGCTATCACTTTGAAATTTGTCTCTACTCGAGCTTGACGAGATACCATAAGTTATACAAAATTTATAAAAAACGGCACGGTAAAAGTTGTTTAAAAATTGCAAAATAGTGCAAAACACGGTTACCTTTCAGAATATACCAAGCAAAGGCCATTTTGTAAACATTACTATTAGTGATCTAATACCTTAAACGGGTTTTTGTTACTGTTTATAGTAACGTATATAATAAGGAAAAATATTGCACGATCGCAGTCTATTGAAACTCAATTGAAATAATTTTAGATATGTAATAAGGAAAAATATTTCTTGCACACCGGACTAGCATTTCCGCCGACTTTACCCATGCCTGCAAAACCCATCTGGCACCCCATGCGATGGCTCTCGTGCTGGTTATGACAACTTGCGCTGCTTTGATATTATATGGTATTGTATATGTGAAGTTAGACAATATCAGGTACCTTGATACCTTCTCTTCGTCCTATATACATGTAGTATTTTTGTCGGTCTGAAATACGTTATTTTACAAAAGAAAATACCGTTACGCTTTAAACGATAAAACTAAAGTGGTGCTTCACTTGAATGTAATAACGTCACTTCGGCTTACGGACGTTCATTTCCCGCGCTGTGGTGCATGCTCTGCCATAAGAATGAGTACTGCAAATGAAGTATTTCTAATTGCTTTTAAATTTCTGTTGTTATTTGTAAAATACGGCATGCAACAAAAATGATCTGTCAGAATGAAACGCTTATTTTTATACGATATGCAAGAAAAAATTCAGTTATGTGTTACGAACTCGACAGAAATATCCGTCCTGAGGCCACTTGAGCCTTGTATAGTTACGAGTTATGACGTCTCAGGTTCCTAATACATTTGCACGACGTAATAATAATTATTATATGTGGACAAAATGAGCAATACGCCTGCACATGGTGTCGAAAACATTTGTTACGAAATAGCTGATTTATGTGGAAAGTTCTTGAAGTAATGCTTTACGATCCTGATTATCTATCTATACAGTATTGATTACTGGCGTACGCATATACGTACTATCTAATAAGTGTAATTTTCTACGAGTTCAAATGGTAATTATGATGCTGAGACGTTGTCACATAATGTATGTTATCGTTGCGGCCTTGCAACATTTATGTAGCTTACATAAGTATTTGTAACTAGTTCGTTGTATCTTGCAAAATGCTGCAAATAGCTAATATATCTTCTACACATCAAACTTATCTTTTCAGTTATGAAAACGTAAAATACATGCTTAATTACACATAATAAGTGAATCAACAAGGTCATTCGAAGTGACACCGTAGCTTCATCGTTGAGGTATGTCACATGATATCGATGAGACTTGACTTACGTTGGAACGTAGTTCTCCTGGAGTGATAACAGTAGATTGATCTGGGATGCAGTATTCGGCTAGAGTGGATTATGCTAGATCGGATCTTACGAGGCGCGCTTGCAAAATCCACAAAAGCCGAATACTAAGTCACAGATCTAGCTACTGTTATAGGACCCTTTTATCATAATTATGAAGATCGTTTGGAAATATAGTATGAAACAAAGCAAAATAATAGCAGACTGCAAGATCTATCAGACACGCCGTCTTACACTGGCTTATGCAGAATTTTTTTATATGGATGTTGAATTGACTTCTGGACCGGAAAATATGACTGTCTTGCGATAAATAGATAAATACAGAGCTAACTGGACTAGGCGGAATGGTTGTTTAAACGATTGAGGTTACAGTTTAATTACTTATAAAAACAGAAGAATTGTATGCAAAGGACCATTAAACAAGCAGTTGATATGTACTAATACTTTCAAGGTGTCCGTTATTAATAACCTACTGTGCAGTGAGCTTACACATATTCTCAGGACGTATGTCCGGTTTTTGGAACTTTTACGAATAGAGTTTATTTTCCTATTCGCACCCCACCCCCCACCGGCCGAAAACTTTTTTTCAGTATTCTAATATAAGGATTTTACTGTACCAATATTATCCCTTATTTTGAACCATAAAACAAATTCTAAAAAGCAGCGTGACTGTTGATACATCGTAATGGTCCCCTGAAATATGATACATGTGATTTATGTACCCGTCATGCCATTTAAAAATAATAATAGTAATTCACCAATTTATAAAAACATATTTATCTCTCTTTGAATTGGTTTTCAACTTACATATCGACTTGTTACCACTGTTATATTTTCTACAACCTTGTTATAACAATGAGATATATCTATGATAATTAATTATAATACGAGATTAAGCACGACTGTAGTGTTATACTACTTGGCAATATTTCCTATTCAAAAAATTATATCAATTTGTGACATTGTATAAATTTATAAATGTAATTTTGCACAGGTTACATATAAAACATATAATTTTGATATTGCACATGCTCAAGAATATTACAAAATTAGCAATCAAGTAACAGAATAATGAAATAAGTTGCCAAAAGTATCATTTATAATAATATGAATTAAGGCACCGCCTAGCATTGGGGATTTATCTTTTATATATCCGCTTAGAAAGAAATATTCAACGCTCAAGAAAGTGAAACTTTGCTCTAAACTGTAGTTTACATTTAGTGTCGTCATACCTCTTACAGCGAATATCATACTTTGCAAAATTTACGGAAGCCATGCCGGTGACGTCATTCAGCGTTCTCGCACTAGCTTTTAGAATTTTGTTTTGTTTGTTTGCACTCCACGCAGAAACTTGACGGTCTTTACACTTCCTTACTGTTTTAAAAGTGTTTTTCAGTTGCATGTACAGTTTTCATTACGAAAAAGAAGTAAAATAATCATGTTAGCGCGGTTTACGAGTTTCTATGACTGATTCGGGGTGCTCGGATGTTCATAAAGACAACCAGTCAGCGGATTTTACATAAACCGGAACCGGAAAACATCGAAAAAATTGCCTCAGTATATGCAAACAACAAAGACGAATATCTATATACGGACGTTACCGTCTCGGGGATTTTCATCCCCTATTATAAAGACATCTGGAGAATTTAAATGCTCGTTTAATCAATTAATTAGATAAATCAGTTTGCTTTCTAAAATTTGTCAGAAACGATTCGCACGATAAAATCTATATTTCTTTCATTATTTGTTCTTTCCTAACTCATATCGATCAATAATGTCAGGTCTTTATTATTTGCAAATCTGATTTAAATCAACGCTTACGATAGTAATGGTCCGAGAGCTCACGGACTTTTATTGCAACAATTGAGGCCAAAAGAAGTTTATACATTTTTGGAAACAATATTTCATATCATCCATGAAAACCCATTTTTAAGTGTCAAAGCCATGCCTATCTATATTTTGTTCACTTATGTTTGTGATAGGGAGGTAAACTCACTTGTTAAATTTAGGGGGTAGGGTAAAGTTTATGTCTACCAGTTTTTTCACTGTTTAATTACAGTAGCTATATGATTGTCAGTAAATGAATTTATGTCAACCAATATCAGAAAAAGAAATTCATCGGAAAGGAATGAAGGGCAAACTTGATATTTAAGGTCAAAGGTCAAATTCATGTACAAATCACAAAAATTGGCATATTTGAAATTTATTTTTATTCTTAAAAATTAGTTTGTTATCATAAGTCACTCAGCTTTATATATGTAATGTGTATATATCAGTCAAAGTCAGAAATGCAAACCTTATTGCAAAATGTCAAGGTCAACCCTGATAATTGAAGGTCAAAGTTATTTTCATGCAAAAATATGAAAAATGTTACATTTACTTTTTCTAACGTTTTTAATATGTATTCACATTGTTAGTCACTGAAGTTAATTCGTTTTAATGTCTGTATGTCAGGCAAAGTCGGCAGTGCAAGGTAACCACAAAAACTGCCAAGGGTAAAGCATATATCAAAGGTCAAATGTCAAATTTGTGTGAAAAATTGCATGAATAGTTTCCTGTTTGAAATATAACAGCTATTTCTGATCATTATTTGTAATTGCTCGTGATTTATTTTAATGTATATATGTCACACAATGTCAGTAATGAAGACATCGTCTAAAATCAGACAAGTTCAAATGTGATATTAAGGGTCAAAGGTCATTTTCAAGTAAAAGAATGAAAAAATAGCTCTTTAAACTTTTCTTCTAGTTAATGATATTTTGTCGATTAATTCAACAATATCAGTTCATTTTAATGTATAAAAAAGTAGGCGATGTCTGGTATGCACATATTATTTCAAACACATTCAAGGTCAACCATAATTTCAAAGGTCAAAGGTCAAAAAGTGATTAAAATGTTGCAATATTATCACCTGTTTGTAATAATTTTTATTGTTTTAAAATATTTGTTTTTGTCATTTTAGTAACTAATCGTTGTTCATTTTATTGTATATATGTCAGACGATGTCATGGAAGAGAAAATAAGTCAAGGTCGAACCTGGTATTAAAGGTCGGGGTCATTTTTGTGTAAAAGATCAAATTGTAGCATACTTACTCATTACTTTGTTCAAAAATAATAGCGCTTGTTAGATTTTTCTGTTAGCAATTTATTTTAATATATACATGTCAAGCAAGGTCATGAATGTAGGTCTTATCCAAATAAGGCAACGCCAAACCTATTATCAAAGGTCAGAGGTCAAATTTGCGTGAAAATTAGCCAAAAAAACCCAGTATTTTTGCAATGATTTTTCATTATTTTTTGAGGGTATATCAAACTATTATCTAATTATTATTCATTTTAAAGTATATATAACAGATGATATCATTCTTGAAACAATAATGAAAAATTAGTCAAGGTCAAATCTGACATTAAAGGTCAAAGGAGAGGGCCTTACAATAACTCGCCATTATGATAAAAACTGGCTGGAACAAGTTGGGGAGTAAATGCTAAGATCCTCTGCAAATCTACACAGGCAACGTACGGCCCATAGCAGAGTACGCATAAACCTCATTGGTACCTGCTTCCAAAACCAGTAAAGATATACTGGACAAGGTTAAAATTCAGGTCTGAGGATAATCCCGGGGCAATAAAAACAACTCCAATAAAATAAATGGAAAAGACAGCCAACCATGAGCCATAAGAGACAAGGCGAGAGAACAAAGCTTTTGTGCATACAGAGAAGGCAAAGAGACTACCATCCCACCCACTCCACTCAAAACTCGCGAGCAGAAGCAAGAACAGACTGAAAAAGCTGAGTCTTAAACAACATCGTCAACAAACTGCAAAAAAGGGAAACCAGCAGCACTGGACACAGAGGCCGAGCCGCTCGAGTCCAATGAATGGGTTCCCATACAATGTGCTCCCAAGATCAGATTGGAGGTGCCAGGAGTAGAAGAAAAGGGAAAGCAACATCAGGCTTACCAACAGTCTCTTACGCTAGAAATGATCAATAACCGCTATCCAGCACACTCTTTGATCCAATCATTTACCGATGGATCAGTGGAAAAGGCAGGTCCATCAGACAACTTAATCAGACAGCTGTTGAAAAACATCAATCCTGCGTGAGAGCAACAATGTAGCATTTCGATGGATTCCTGCACATGTGGGCATAGCTGGAAATGAAACTGCGCACAAACTTGCAAAGACAGCAACCAGGCAAATACAGCCCCAACCTCCAACTTCATATAGATAATCTCAGACTCTGTGGAAGAACAGCTTTGCGTCAGAATGAAATAAATGGAGGTTACCTGCCAAATCAGGACTGTCTACACAAGCTAAACAGCCAATTAACTGTCTTCTGTCTGCGCACTGAAGACTGTGGCCTGAGAAAACATATGAAGAAGCTGGGAGCTGCAGAGAAAGCTAAATGTTAGTGCGGATCAGAGGAGCTGTTCCTATCTGGAAGAAGCATGCCAAAAGTTTGGCCAACAGACATCCCATTTGAGACCAAGCCGTGGAGAGATGCCAGCAACCTGCAGAATACGGTGCAGTTCATTGCCGCATCTATTCATAAGATATAAAACGGCCGTAAGAAGATGGAAGGCAGTAAAGAAGTAAGTAAGTAAAGGCCAACATTAAAATAAATTAACATCAAGTTATAACAAGTTATGGTTGAACAAAGAAATAAAATAACAGTGCTATCTTTTGAATTTATTACCCGAAAATGAATTTTAAACTTTAACATCAGGCTGATCTAGCTCATGTCTTATGATATCTTCATTGTTGACATTGACCCATATATATACATGTATGAAACTTCAAGGAATAACCATAAGATATTAATAATGAACAAAAACCTTTAAACAATGAAAATTATTGAAAAAAATGCTTTTTTTTGCGATCTTTCGCGCAATTTCACCTTTTGCCTTTGATATAAGCTTTACCAATCACTGTTTTTTGAAATTAGATCTGGCATTGCTGACATTGATTTACAAATAAACATAAGACAAAATTATTTTCAATGAACAAAATGACAAGATAATTTGTAACGAAGAAGAAATTAAAAATGCTGTATTTTGAATTTTTACATGAAAATGACCTTTGACCTTTAATGTCAGGTTTGACCTTGACTTATTTTTCCTTATTATTTCAACAGTAATATTGTCAGTTGTATATACTTTAAATGAATACTGATCAGTTTTACTAGTAGTGACAAAAATAACCTACACAATAAAGAAAATAATTGCAAAATTCTAGTTGCGAATTCTTACACAAATTTGACCTTTGACCTTTGATATAGGTTTGCCTCTGACTTATAAGAATAAGACCTACATTGCTGACCTTGCTTGACATTGTATACATTAAAGTGAATTGCTAACAGTGAATTATAACAACAAGCTATTTTTGGTCAAAGTAATGAGTAAGTATGGTAAATTTTGTGATCTTTTAACAAAAGTGACCCCTGACCTCAAATACCAGGTTTGACCTTGACTTATTTTTCTCTTCCATGACATCGTCTGACATATATACAGTAAAATGAACAACGATTAGTTACTAAAATGACAAAACAAATACTTCTAAAGAATAAAAATTATTACAAACAGATGATATTATTGCAACATTTTACTCACTTTTTTGACCTTTGACCTTTGATATTATGGTTGAC
This sequence comes from Mercenaria mercenaria, assembly GCF_021730395.1. Taxonomy (NCBI): domain Eukaryota; kingdom Metazoa; phylum Mollusca; class Bivalvia; order Venerida; family Veneridae; genus Mercenaria; species Mercenaria mercenaria. The sequence goes on from NC_069376.1 coordinate 5,055,428, forward strand.
CTTGAATGTTTTGAAATTATATGTGCATACTAGACATCGCCTAACACATTAAAATGAACTGATATCGTTGACTAATATCGACGAAATATTAGAAAAGTTAAAGAGCCATTTTTTCATTCTTTTACATGAAAATGACCTTTGACCCTTAATATCACATTTGAACTTGTCTGATTTCAGACGATATCTTTATTACTGACATTGTGGGACTATATACATTAAGATAAACCATTAGCAATTACTAATAATAATTAGAAATAGCTGTTATATTTCAAACAGGAAGCTATTCATGCAATTTTTCACACAAATTTGACCTTTGACCTTTGATATAAGCTTTATCCTTGGCAGTTTTGGGTTACATCTGCTCTGCACACTTTGCCTGGCATACAGACATTAAAACAAATTAACTTCAGTGACTAATAATGCGAAAACATATGGAAAAGATTTAAAAAGTAAAAGTAACATTTTTCACATTTTTGCATGAAAATGAACTTTGACCTTCAGTTATCAGGGTTGACTTTGACGTTTTGCAATAAGGTTTGCATTTCTGACTTTGGCTGATATATATACATTACATAAGTAAAACTGAGTGACTTATGTTGACAAACTAATTTTTAAGAATAAAAATAAATTTCAAATATGCCAATTTTTGTGATTTGTACATAAATTTGACCTTTGACCTTAAATATCAAGTGTGCCCTTCATTCCTTTTTGATGAATTCCTTTTTGCTGACATTGGTTGACATATATACATTTACTAACAATAAGATAGTTACTGTAATTAAACAGTGAAAAAACTGGTAGTCGTAAAATTTACCCTACCCCCTAAATTTTAACAAGTGAGTTTTACCTCCCCTATCACAAACATAAGTGAACAAAATATAGATAGGCACGGCTTTGACACTTAAGAAATGGGTTTTCATGGATGATATGAAATATTGTTTCCAAAAATGTATAAACTTCTTTTGGCCTCAATTGTTGCAATAAAAGTCCGTGAGCTCTCGGACCATAAGATAATGTCAGTCAGACTGAAATATTTGCTTTGATCTTGTAAGATATGCGCAACACGTATATGTACTAAAACTAAATTATTTTGGGTAATCCCCATATTTTCCAATTATATTTCCTTTTGTCAATAACGTCAAGGCAGCTGTAACTTGATACAGCAGTAATTTTCTGAACGCAAAATTTATGAATAAATAACTGTTTAAATATTTAAGTACTACATTTATCATACCTTGTCCTAGTTGGTAGATTTGAAACGGTAATTTGACTTTATTCGCAGGGAGAATGATTATAGGTTATAAGCTTTGTATCGGGAAATATGAACGAGGTCTTCAGTGGAAATATTGCGCGACTTTAGGAGCGCAATATTCTTCCGCTGAAGAACGAGTGCAAATTTCCCGATGCAAAAATAATAACCTTTTTATTACATACACATATACACATATAAATATTACGTAAATATCTTAAATATATTCAATAGCTTGAATAAAATTGGAAATACTGAACTAAATAGAAACAAATAGTGCAAAAACACACACTGAATTACGTCATGCACCCAATATGAATTTCAGGCGTCAATATATGGAAAAATATTGACGTTTCCGGTACCAGTGTAACTTAACGGGGAATAGAAACGAGTATGTAATAAATAATGGTATCCGATCCACATATTGTGTCTGTTGAATAGGACAATAGATCTGCTTGTTCGGCTCAAACAAAATTCAATGTAGAATTTTATTAAACCCTGACTTTTTAAAACTTATATATATGCTTATAAAATTACGAAAATAAAATTTATAGAGTCGTGTACTTGATTGCTTGCTACACGTATTTGAAAAATTAGGATTTTCAAATCTATGGGAAAATCAAAATTTTGTTAACATTTTTAACAAATAAGAAAAATCAACAACAACACGTGTAGCGTTTGTTCATAGATGATTATTAAATTTCAACGTTTACAAACTTCCTTTTTTTTTTGTTAACATTTTTAAGAATAGATGTTTTGTCTATATCGTAGATTTTAGTGAAGTTTCTATCAGTTTTGATTAAAGATACGGCCTATTGTTTGGTGAAATAAACTGTACAGTTTCGTATGTTATTTTTTTGAGATATTTGCCAAATATTGAATTGATCTGCACGTTTCAAGCTGACTAAAGAGATTATTGAGAATGATTTAACGTGCCAGACGTATTCATGTTTTATCTTAAGATAGATAGTAACGTTGTTGTATCAATAAATTTGTACATTTACCCGTGGATTTCCATATATTCATGAAAGGATTTTTGTTTCAGTATGCCGAGTCAAGGCTTTATTCCACGATTCCCGGATAAATGACGTTATACTGTTACTTCCGTTTTATCAATTCTGCAGAATAACCTTAAGTTTAAATTTTATTGATTAACAAGAATATATATATATTGGCGTTTTAGTAATAAATACAAAGAAAAACTATTGATTAATGAGCACATTTGAAAGTTGTCTTATAGTGAGATTTGAAGTATTCATCGACAGTGCTTATTTCATTACTTTTTGAAAACAAAGATTTCCTGAATTTAATGAAACTGAGGCCATATCATGTATTTACTTGCATTTCTGTCAAGACGTGTACCATTCTTATTGTCATCCGATGTCAATCATATACATGTGAAAAACATTAAGCACGAGACTATTGACAGAATACTAAAACTATACAAAATAAAGTGTATTAAAGTGTTCTTCTCATGTATCTGACAACTTCTCAGCCAGACATATAGATGGAGGACGAATGACTTTAGTCTCATTTGGCTCTTACCAAATCGGCAAAGAGAACACACGCTGTGCCTTGGGATCTCGTTTAAAACGTGCCAAACCTATTGAGTTAATTTGGTTGGCTCTTACCAATCGGCAAAGAGAACACACGCTGTGCCTTGGGATCTCGTTTAAAACGTGTCAAACCTATTGAGTTAATTTGGTTGGCTCTTACCAATCGGCAAAGAGAACACACCTGTGCCTTGGGATCTCGTTTAAAACGTGCCAAACTGTTGAGTTTAATTTGGTTGGCTCTTACCAAATCGGCAAAGAGATCACACGCTGTGCCTTGGGATCTCGTTTAAAACGTGCCAAACTATTGAGTTAATTTGGTTGGCTCTTACCAAATCGACAAAGAGAACACACGCTGTGCCTTGGGATCTCGTTTAAAACGTGCCAAACCTGTTGAGTTAATTTTGACCACTGGCTGTTCAAGTGTTTCTATTGTGTTGTCAATAATTACTTTATCATACTAGATTTAACTACTCTTTGTATAGATTCGCACTAGTGAAGAATATTACAAGAAAAACTGAATCATAAGCAATTACAATCCATAAACTTTAAGTATGTCACTTACGATATAATTATGTTATTTATAAAGCTTATAACCTTAAATGACAATAGTTCAACTTGTTACTACGTACTTATATCACTGTTCGGTCACATTGCCCAATGAGAGTGCTTTATATTTTATGGCGAAATCGTATAACTGTCTATTGAGCTCAAGTATTTGACCTTTATAAACGGTTTAGCTAACGAAGTCCATGCACGGTACTTCAACGTATCACGGACTTCACTCACCAGGAAAGAGGTCTTGTTCCGCTTCTTAACATATTCTCACATTTATAAAGCATTTATAGACAATACTCCCAGCTCCATCCATTGAGTATACTCAAACAAATTGCCTACCGGTCACGTGTTTATCGATTTGTATTCATAATGGTGAATGGCAGTCGAGTCAACTCATGAGAGTGAGTGAATGTTGAAGGAAGCCCTTAAATATATGTACTGAGGACGACCGAAAACGCCAACAAAAACAATAAGAATTAATAGACAGTTAATAGATGCAAACGAATAAACGATAGATAAAGGAAATTTAAATATTACATCTCAAATCAACCTTTACGGGGTTCATTCCGGAAACACACGTCATAGTAACATATATTTACATTTGACAAGTATAGATACTGAAAGTATAAACATTCCCTAAAATTTAATGCTACAAGGAAAACCTATATTTATAAAATATCATTTTTTAGGTGACATCGGAATAATTCATTTTATAAATGATATGTTTGTTTTAACTGAAATTTTCGCGGGATGGTTTTCGGGAAAGATGCAAAGTATCGTGCTATATTTTTTATTAAAGCAAGAGGGCTTACATAACAAAATTAACTAATGAAGCATATACAGGAACGGCAAAAAGGTGTAGTCAAGTTCAAACGCTTTGTTTTGTTTCGTCAATATACCTCTGTATTCATATCATTTTCACTTCTGTTTAGTTTAATAACAGGGGAATCATAAAAGGAATGTTTCGGCATAATTATCAAGGTAAATGCTGGAATGAGGTGATTTTGATTTTTGTACATGTACTTTGTATACCACTCTTGCAGAAAAAAAACGAGCTCATGTTGGTAATCAAATACTTACCAACTAGTCTGGTAAGTATTTAGTTACAAACGTGCGCATGTGCACTTTACAGGTTGATACGCCAAAAATGATCTTAAAGAAAAAAGCAATGCGATAACAAATGTGGATACCTTTATACGAATGAACGTGTAGTAAACCCTTACATTTATTAGAAATTGTCATCTATAATATACCCGTTACGGTCCAAAAAAGCACAGGCTTAGTCCTAGTGATTTTTTTCATTACTATTTTATTTTGTTAGACTTTCATGGTAATTTTATATATGTTTTAATTTCGACATTCCATTTGTTTATTTAAATACAAAATATCTAACCCATATACGTTATCTAAGTCCTATCATTTTCATTAAATAAAATTTATTTTCAACTTTCAAAAGCCTTTAACATTCGATTATTTAAGTTATTTTGAAGCAATGCCAAGTCATTTGCAAAGAAAACAAAGCAAGTTCCTCGGCTTTTACTAAGTCCTTTTGATTTAGATTGAACAGACTGAGATTTTCCATTATACATACATGGACACGCATATATGCTTTATAATATATTTGAATACGCATTTAAAGTATTGAAATTTGCAAATGAGTTTCGGTGTTGCACATTTCAGTACCTCTCATGAAGAGACTCAATCAAACCGAGTCTGTCATTACTCTTCTTGGTTGCATGTTTTTCTTCCAACGGATCTTTTTACAAATTTTATTAACTATCACAACAGCAATCTTTAAGTGCCTTGTGGCGGTTGTAAAAAGTCTCCCCGTACTTGGATTCAGTGTTGTTGTATTTTCCGGTCCTTTGGGATCATGGAGTCCATGTGTACTAGAGTTCTGCTTAAGCCGGTGAAAGGGAGCGTGAGAGGTGTTGCACATTTCATTACCTCTCATGAACAGACTCGGTCAAAATGAGTGTGCTATTAATCTTCTTGGTTACATTTTTTGTTTCCAAAGGATCTTTTTACAGATTTTATTGAAACAGTTAATAGAAACAATTTTTACCGTTTTCCATTCACGGTTTATACCTGTACGCATAACGAAATACTAGACTGTTAACTGTTCATCTCAAATTCGCATTATGGCATCTTCTTGTCCTGTTTTTGATAGCTATCTTGTTTCATTAAATTCTTGCCTCGTTCTGCTTATCCTGACGTAACGTCATAATAAGAAATGTAGCATTTATACCTATATAGCCAATATGTTTCAAGTAACCCTCACAACAATTTATGTTGTTGCTTTTGTTTTACTTTTCAAATAGAATGTGGAGATATTTAAAACATACGTGATTGATGTGTTGTTTAATTAAAAAACACAACTGCCATAAATAGAATGACTTTGGTTTGTCCGATAACATCACCATGTCTATTAATATCCCAATCAACGTTATCTTTTACTCGTACAAAACTTCCATCTGGTGTTCACTCAGTGAAATTTAATTTGATCTAATTCTAAAAAAAAGCAAATGCCTACCATACCGGTAAACTGTTAACATATTTAAGCCAGAAACCTAAGATCACAAGACACGCTAACCTCACTCGCTTACTGCCCACCATACCGGTAAACTGTTAACATATTTAAGCCAGAAACCTAAGATCACAAGACACGCTAACCTCACTCGCTTACTGCCTACCATACCGGTAAACTGTTAACATATTTAAGCCAGAAACCTAAGATCACAAGACACGTTAACCTCACTCGCTTACTGCCTACCATACCGGTAAACTGTTAACATACTTAAGCCAGAAACCTGAGATCACAAGACACGCTAACCTCACTAGCTTACTGCTTTCAAAATTCTGCTTAACCTACCTTTTTGTAAATACTTCGTTAACTCATAAAACAGCGTAAAACAGCATTTTATCCTAGGGTCACTCAAATACTTTTAAATATGTATGTATGTTTGTCTTGTTTTGTCTATATGTTTCACATTTATGATTTTTGTCATTGTGGAATGCATTTTTTTTGTTTGTGCTGAATGCGTATTTGTGTGTATTTATTCGGTAATTTATTCACTTTTGAACGTGTACATGTGCATGAAAATAGTGCTATATAATGGTGACATTATGATTATAAAATAATAATAATCTATGTTTATGTATAGGGCGGCTTGACACATAAAGTATGTGCTCTTCAACACTGTACCTATGAGTCGTGCAACATCAAGTTGTAAAAATGAAATGAATGAACTGGCACGCAGAAAAGTGCCATTCAAATATTCCACATGAAAATGCAAACACAACCAGCCGTGTCCAACTGTATAAAACAGTATGGTTAATTCCGACTAGATACTGAAACGTAAAATTATTATCACTTCCAAATGTTATGCATCAACACAATCCTGACATACACAAACAGTAGCCCGACGAACTCCCCGGAAACACCACCAGATAAATTCCCTTGCGAAGAATTAATGGCAAGTTAAGGCCTTTACGCGCGCGCAACGCTCCTTGCCTATTCGGCCCGAATCCGAAGAAAATCCCAAGCAAAACTGTTCACATGTCTTCTTCAAAGTTAATGTCTTCCATGAAAAAGTGATTATGGAGATTTTTGTAAACCATTTGTTTTAAAGGGAATTCCGATAGTTTTTTATGCGCATCTTTCTATGGAAAACTGAACTGAAGTCAACATTTGTTGAAACATGTTACAGACAGTCTTAAATATGAGAAATCTTGAATGAAATAACATTTTTGATAAGTTTTATCAGTAATCAAATGTTGATACTGGTTTATGTTGTATTGACAAGAATCATGCCTGACAGGTATCTTGCTATTTTTGTGGTTGTGTTTTCACATCGCATTTTAGTACAAAGACAGTGTTGTTCATATAATGTAAGATAATTGACTTAGTACTGATAAGACAATATCACCTTTCAGATTATTTTTTGTAACTTCTAGCAGACATACATGTAATCAATTTGGCCAGGTTCGCGCCATTTTCCGTCCGAGCAGGTGTTGTATTCTAGCGGTCTTAACATAAAAATTAGCCTGGTGACCCATACATTTTTAGCCATTTTTATGCTGACAATACAATTATCTATACACAAGAAAAACAGGAAAAAATTCTATGAAAGAGTTTTTTCAAAACTATTCTTCACTATGGGTATTTTTCACTGAAAAAAGTTCACAAAAGTAAATATGAAACAATTTTTTTTTCATTTGTACCCATTATTGTAAGGATAGAGTATTACAAATATGACTATGATATAAAGTAAGTATATAATAAATCTGTAAAAAGAAAAAACCTTATTGTGCTGTCTTGATGTATTTTTTTGGTTGGTATTTATAAAAAAAGCAGAAAATTATGAAAATGTTGAAAAATCGCTAGCAGTTTCAGCAACAGTGGGTGTGTTCAAAACAATTTTTCACAAAAACAAGCCTGGTGACCTATTGTTTTTATTTGTTCATTGTTTTCAGCACAAATTTTCCTATCATATATGTGAATTTAAAAAATTTCTATGAAAGGAAAAAAACTGTAGGAATTCTCTTTAATTCATTATTCATTTTGTGTAAGAACTTTATGTGTCAAGCCGCCCTATACATAAACATGTCTTGTTTTGTCTGTATGTTTCACATTTATGATTTTTGTCATTGTGGAATGCATTTTTTTTTGTTTGTGCTGAATACGTATTTGTTTGTATTTATTCTGTAATTTATTCACTTTTGAACGTGTACATGTGCATGAAAATAGTGCTATATAATGGTGGCATTATGATTATAAAATAATAACTATAAGGCATTTTCACAATATAATATATAAAATTTAAGCGTTTTTATAGAATTATAAGCTTTAAACTGTAGCACAAGAACGCATATTTCTGACACATTAAACATAATCAGTATATTTCGAAACTGGGGCCGTATTCATAAAGCATCTTAAATATAAGTTTTGACTTAAGTTGAAGATTTTACTTAAGTTTGTGCTGATTTCGGCTTAAGTCTAAGTAAACACTTAAGTCCTGGTCATAAAACAGCTTAAACTTAAGATATTTAAGAAATGACTTAAGTCAGAAAATAAAATAGCGTGGAGATTACGATTAAAGTGTTGTTTTTCAAATAAAAACACTTTAAACATAATTGTGCATGTTGTATCTATCTGAAATTAATGTTATTGTTTAATGTTTTCGTCCACAATAAAAAAAAAGAATTACTTATTAAGTTGTTTTGTGAATCACAAATATACTTACGTAAAATAAATTTCTAACCTAAGTAATACTTAAGTAAATAATCAATTTCTTATACTTATACCTAAGATGCTTTATGAATACGGCCCCTGGTCTCTAGAGAATGATAAAAATGGTGATTTAGTTTCCAGTGAATTTCGAATAAAATGTGCTTAATTATTACTATTACACCTTTAATATCTACGCATTTCCGGCAGAAAAGGAATTTCCTTCCTGTATCACTAATCCACAATTAAAGATTTACACATAGATGATAGTGGACATATAGTTGTGCACCAGTAGAATTACAATATGCAACGACCCTCTGTCAGTCTGCCCTTAAAATATATTCAATGAAATTTATGATGCTATGGAATCAAAGATAAATTATAAAAGACAATATTTTTTTACATAACAGCCAACATAATGTTGATAGGTGTGTTCATTTATCGAAAAGTAAACACCAGAGCCCTGAAACATGTAGGTACGAACGGCAATAGAAAAAAAAACAGTTTTTATTATAATCAAATTTACTTTGATCACAGGTGCAGATAAATAAAAAGACTACGTGAAGAGTATTGATCGTGTATAATTTAAAACTTTAAACGTTTAATGTGTTTGTCATTGAAAACACTTAAGATATAGGATTTCTATTCAAATTATTTTTTAAGTTGTAGAATAAAAGACGATAATAACCTTTTATTAAATTTTAATAATGAAATAGATTTAAAAACGGGTTTGTTTAGGGGACTTTATTTCGTTTAAAGTAAATATTATATTTATTTTCACGACAATAATTTATGGTGTGTCATCAACCCATGTTTTGAATGCATACAAAGAGGACAAAAGACTATACAAAAACAATCAGACCAAGTATCGCAATATCGTATTTGATTGCGATGGAAAGGCCTATGCATACATAAATAAGGACTTTTTGAGCGATGTGTCACATTCAATTAAATCTATTTAAATTTTAAATGGAACATTGAACACATGCGCATTGAATGGTAGTAGTGTAAATTTGACTGAGTCTATTCATGTGAGCACAGGGCGATAATAAAGTGCCACTAACACCTACTTAAAGACTCGTCACAACCATAAGTATGTTCACAGCATAAGTATGAGCTTTATAAAACCATGTTTACCAATACAGATAAAAAGTACAGTTGTACTATAAAATGGCAGGCTGTCGATTTAGGCCTTTCCTGAATTAATGTTTAACAAATATGTATGCAAACTTGTTCAGTCAATTTCTTTCAGTTTGATAACGTTACAAACAAACCGTGATATAAACTTAAAACCATGCCTCATGCAAATGCATACTCAAACATTTATTCAGATATTTAGACATTAAACACATATTGTAAGGTAGTGTATAAAAGTGCACTTAAAGTTCCTTGCTATTGAGCTAGCTTTTATAACAACATGATAGACTGTCTGCCTTAGGTGGAAGAGATCACGGTTTCGATTCCCCGCCAGGCTTGAAGTATTTTCAGACTGTTACATTTGGCACCCGATGTAAACAGCTCACAAATTCTAGAACGGAGGGAGGAGGAGGGGTGTAGTAGGGTAAAGTTTAAGGGTGTACTTAATATACTTCCTTGCTATTGAGCTAGGTTTTATAGCGACGTGGTATAGTGTCTGCCTTAGGTGTGAGAGATTCCGTGTTCGATTTCCGGTCAGGCCTGAAGTATTTTCAGTTTGTTACATATATCTTTAGCCTAATATATATCAGTGTCACTTTGTCTCTAGATACTAGTATTTCCCAACAATTTTATACAAAAATATGTTGAATTACCATCATGACAACATAAACAATACAGTTACAGTTATTCTGTGGAGCGTCTCTATGAAAATACTGAATACACTTTATGAGCAGACTTACTCAGAGTTCAAGCACCGAAAACAATAGAACGCTTTGCTGAGAATATAAGAAATAATAAAATATAAAAAACGATCCTTTTATTTATGATATATAACTCATGACAAAATATTTTCTATATGGACATAAAGTACCAGGTTGTTTTAAAAGTGATAGTGCAGGTCTACAGTTTGAATATACTTTAAACACCGCCATAAATATCATACAAAATGAAAACTAGCTAAAACGGAACATCCGTAGCCATGCGGTTATGCCCGCTTGTCGCTTTAGATAGAAAATAAAACAACAATTTTCTTAATATGCGCCTTCTGATAACAAAAAAGTTCCTGACCGGAGAATAAACAGCCGTGTCGTATAGTGTATTTGAGATTAAGTTTTAAAGGAACTTACCTACATATTTAAGCTCATTCTATGCAAAACTTGATTGAAATTAACATGATGAAAAATTTTACCCAAAATATGGGCGAGCTTTTGCTGTTGCTTTTGAAAGATTTATTTAGAATGACGCCATTTAATGTAAATAACGCTGATCACCTGGGGATACCTATAATATCAGTGCCCTTATCTTGTTTATACGAAAATGTAATTTAGATGTTTCTTTTCTCTACAAATACATGGTGAACGTAAATTTTGTTTAGGAATAAACATAATATTATAATAACCATGCATTTATAATTCGACTTTCAAAAATTCATATCACATGATTAATTCAAACTTCATTTTAGAATTTATTACAGTAAATAATTATTCCACATATAATTGAAAGTAGTGTAAGCTGTAAAAAAGTTGTAACACTTGTAAATGTCAAACTACTACATACTTAAGAACAATATACAGACTAATGAGAGACCGGTATTTGCATTACAATGTCATTGAAACACCCGTTTCGTTGAATAGAATAATAACTTGATAACCATATATGGAAATATTTTGTTTAAACCAAACCGTCTTTTTTGAAAGTTGATTTTGTCGTTAAAGGTCTGTTTGTTCAACAATCGGTACAAATTAATATGTCGTTAACATCTGCACGCAAGGCCCAACTGTTCAAACACTGAGATCTTGACCAATATAAAACTTACATCTAGCATTGACAAATACTTGGAGAAGTTAACACCTTTGTTCAAAATATTTGTAAAAATATAGTCAACCACTGTTTTAACCTTTTATTTCATCTCTACCAAATTTTGACACAATCGAATGAAACTGGCGACATAGTTTAATGATTATCTAAATCTCGTGCCGGTCGTAACTGTGATATCCATAGCGCAATTCTGAAACTCTTTGGTCTTGTTTGAATCAAAACTTAGATTTAATCTTAATTTTAAAAGCTGATATAAAACTAAAATACTTCCGTATGTTAGATATTTCGATGTCCGAACATAGATAGCAATGACACCTTAAAATATGCATTTCTGAACTGACATTATGTCTGATGTGCAGATATCTAGGAGGACAAAACATTCACCTGCCTATTTCGGGTTTGTGAGCTCGAGGCGGACAAAATGCTACACGGCTTGACTTTTATGGTTCAACATTTAAAATAATGCAGTAGTATCCATTAATATTCTACATGTATCCACATGTCAGTAAACCATTTGGAAAATGTCAACTAAAATCTTCAAAAAAGACAAATTACTTGTCACCAGCGTTTTCAAATGTATCAGGAAAATCCAGGCCTAAAGAAGTTTTCCCTCATAAAACGGAAATTCAAGTTGACAGTAGTTGAAAGAATAACCATAAAATGTATATTACAATATATGAAGTAAAAACAAACGTAAAAATTGTTACATATTACAATATAATGAGATGAAAAGATATACTGATTCAATAACATTACATTGACTTTAACAAGAAATGGATGAGTTCGAAGCATCGCAATACAGAGAGCTTGCAACTACGCCATTGCATTATCAGTAAATGTGTAAACAGTTACGCACAACAAAGATAACAAGTATGCGTAAACTCATTGCACCATGACGGATTCAATTAGATAAAATTAAATCCCGCATTAGTGAAACTTGGTGCTGGTCGACATGTGACTAGTAATGTCACCTACAGGAAAAACAATTTAGTGGCCAACATTACACTCATCAAAGCATAGAATTATGCTTTTATTTAAACATCAGATACTATTCTGCAAGCAAGAATTAGAATTTCATAAATTTGTATGAGAAATAGGTAAAAGCTCTGCAATGTTCTCACAAATGGGTGCCTATGCTTTCAAAAAAGTTGAAAGTCATCGATATAAATGTACTTTGATGCCACTTACCGTATGGCTCCTTTGTTTTCACGGAGTTGTTTTTGCAGTGTCGGTTTGCATCGCCATACTCACCTCAGCCCGCGTTAGGGTAAATGCATCATAATTATGCTTTAAACAACTTCAGGTTAATATGGAGATGCTTACCTCTGCTTAGGTCGTTATCTATTACACATATCATTGATATGGTGTTTAGTGGCGACGCACATCTGATATGAAAAAAATTCATTCCTATCAACATTACAGCCATTTTAAACAAACAATATGTCAAAGCATTCATAATACTCCATATGAGCACACGTACGTGAGTTACATGAGATTAATTAACACATATACTTTAAAATCTATATAAATTGCCTTACATATAGCATATATACATGTAGATAGAAATGAAAATCATAAGTAAGCCCCCAAATGCACCCACACATATACAAAGCACCGGGACAACTGTTTTGAAATTGTAACAACCACACACTGAAACACACACAAAATCATAACCCAACATCAGAATTATCGAAAACAAACGCGTGTAAACAAGGATAACATACAGAAGGTCACGCACGCGCACGATCCTAATCCCTGGGTATCAACATTTTCTGTGTAAACAAGGATAACATACTGAAGGCCACACATACGCATGATCCTAATCCCTGGCTATCAACGTGTAAACAAAGATAACATACTAAAAGGCATGCATACGCATGATCCTAATCCTTGGCTATCAACGTGTAAACATGGATAACATACTTTAAGGCACGCATACGCACGATTCTAATCCCTGACCATCAACGTGTAAACAAAGATAACATACTAAAAGGCACGCATACGCATGATCCTAATCCTTGGCTATCAACGTGTAAACAAGGATAACATACTGAAAGTCACACATACGCACGATCAAAAACTCTGGCTATCAACATATAAAAATCGACAACATACTGAAAGGCATGCATACGCACGATCCTAATTCCTAGCTATCAACGTGTAAACATGGATAATATACATGTACTGAAAGGCACGCATACGCACGATCCTAATTTTTAGCTATCAACGTGTAAACAAGGATAACATACTATCAACATTTTCCAGCAGCACGAGGCCATTGCCGTGGACACCTGATACGAAACCCCGCTCCATACATAAACAAGGCAGGGGACTATCACATCCGTTGGATTTCAGCCTCAAACTCAACACAATGTCATATGAAAACCTTTTGAAACAAGTTACTCAGCTATTACTTATTATATTAACTCTCCCTTCAGATATCCTTCAGATATCCTTTTAAATAAGTAGTTGTTCTAAATCTAATTAATAATATAAAGAGATTTACATACAGGCAGTTCCAAAAGGCAGTGTGTATGTACTGATACTTTCAAGGTGTCCGTTCTTCATTACCTACTGTGAAGTGCACTTATGCATATACTTAGGACATGTCCAGTTTTGGAGTTTTTGCAAATAGAATTTATTTTCAAAATGCTCTAAATTGCACAGAAATAATTGTTAAACTTTCACACAGGTCATAGCAACACTCAAAATATCATTTTCAGTATTTTTATATAAAGGTTTTACAATATTATCCCTTATTTTGAACCATAAAACAAATTAAACAAGCAAATTCGACGAATTGGAATCCCCCGCCGAAAGGGTCAGAGTTGAGGAACGGCAAAAAAATATATCCAGCAAAAAGTTAAGAATGTTACCAAGAAGCAAATAATTTCATTAGTCAAAATCAAATTAAAAGAAAATGAATGGTTTGTTTGGGTGGGGGGTGGGGGATGGGGTGAGGATACAACAGTTTACATGTTGATTATAAATGTTGATAGAAAACGAAAGATGAAAAAAAAAAATTGGGGGTGGGGGATGGGGAGGGGGGTGACCAAGGTAAGGTGGTGACCAGGTGTAGGTACACAACATCACATGTTTATAATAAATGTTCATGGAAAAGAATAAAAGAAGTTTAATGAAATTCTTCCAATTGGTTGGTTTGTTATGTACAGATCTGTGGATTTTTAAACAATTAAAGGGCAATAACTATACGGAAAATTGACCAATCGAAAAAAAACTTGAAGGGCATCGTCGCAGTATCTTGGTTCATGTCTATTTCAAGTTTGATGAAATTCTACCTGCTAGTTACTGAGAAATGGCTGCAGACAGACATTTTTCTTAAATCAAGGGCAATAACTCTGAGGGAAATTGACCTATCAAAAAAAAACTTGACGGGCATCAGCGCAGTATCTTGGTTCATGTCTATTTCAAATTTGATGAAATTCTACCTGTTAGTTACTGAGAAATGGCTGCAGACGGACATTTTTTATTAAATCAAGGGCAATAACTCTGAGGGAAATTGACCAATAAAAAAAAAAAACTTGACGGGCATCATCGTAGTATGTTGGTTCATGTTTATTTCAAGTTTCATGAAATTCTACCAAGTAGTTACTGAGAAATGGCTGCGGACGGACGGACGGACTGACGGACGGACAACGCCATTTCAATACCCACCTCCCGATTTCATTGGCGGGGGATAAAAAGTAAAGAGCGTAATTGTTGATATATCGTATTGGCATTTTAAACCAAACTAACTTATCTCTAAAATCTTCACTGATGATCTGTAAAGCCTTCTGAAATACAATATTGAGTATTGAGGTACCTGTGATGCCGTGGAAAAATTATAAAGAACATAATTATCTCTCAGTAAATTGGTTTTCAAGTACAAAAGGCACATTAAAGATTTGATTTCAAATTGTCGTAATCATTTGATTTATGTCGGATTTAATTTTCTACAACCTTGCAATAACAATAAGATATCTGAAAATAGCATAATATTACGTCTATGAAGTTAAATGTCATAATCAAAAGCTTGAAAATGTAAATTTACTGATTTTTTCTAACTACTCTTCTATCAATTTGTTTATCAGATCTAAATGTTTGATATTTGGGCCTACATATCTTACTTGGCGTGATGAATACAAATGCTGCGTGGTTCAATAACTGTAATTTTACCTTTAAACTGATAATATCATGGGTGGCCGTATTTTATCTTTGCTGTTTTAGGCGAAAAAAAAAATTAGCTACATTAAATTGCGTTATTTTTGTTTACCTTTTAAAATCATCTTTTTAATTAACCCTCATTGGTATTAACTTTAACTGCTCATCCCAAACTTTATTTAAAATCGCCAGTGGAATTCAACAAAGTCAGTAAATTTATGTTTAATAGATACAACAGGCTTTCCTTATGTACGTAACGATTGTACGTTTTGGTGTCGTATAAAAACTTTTGAGCACAAGGAGCAATGAATTATCTATTCTCCAATGTATTTTTCTTTAAGAGTGCACGTGATAATCAAGGTCATACTTCAAGTCTAATGTTCTATTAATTCCTCTTGCCGGTCGTAAAACTGTGATCCTCCATAACGCAAATTCATTATTTGGCTGGAAACCATTGGCATCAATTTGATTGGGTGGCTGTTGTCGGCATATAAGCTTTTCCTCTTTCTCATTTAAGAGCTAATGTCCAGGTTTATGTTTATAATTCATTCTTAAGCTGTCCTGGTGGTACTTTAACACAAACGGAAGTACAAAAAACATGATTTTTTTAGCAGCAATGTCTCCTAAATGACACGAATGTCCTCATACCAACAGACCGTTGTCCAAGGACAAGGTCCCGTGTCACATTCAGGGGGGATGATAGGTCACCCTGGCGCCAGTCGCGCCTCAAACGCTTTTGTAATACTTATTGTTTGCGGTATTGTTCGACCTCATGAAATGAATGTCAAAACACATTACTGCGATAAAATGTCAAGTTAAAAGTAGATTCCTCGAACAAAATACAGCCAATCCGCACATCGCAAAATAAGTCCGGGCCAAAAGTAGAAACTGTAGTAGAAAGCTATGCAGCGGTGGGTTGCTTCGCTTCTTTGTATTGTATTTGGGCTAAGTCCAAGGTCGCATTAGAATTGCGTGACACTAGTTCAGTTATGTAATATTCACTTTTAAAACAACTCCAGCTGATCTATCTCCGGCCAATACATTGCCATTTAGAGTGTTGTGGCCACATAGAAAATCTGTTTCCTTTAAGGGGTTAGTTCTGTGTAAAATCTGAATCTGTACGATAGTAGAAAAGGTGGGAAACGATACTAGTCCTATATAATCAACACGGGTTTGCTTGCAATCATAGTAATGGCATTTTTATCATATCTAGCCCCTGTTGAAATGACTCGTGCTCCAAAAAACTCAAACTGCATCTTAATATCAGGAAGCACCCTCGATTTTTTTGTTTTTTACTCTATATTTTGATTGGTTTCATTTATGTTCCGAGGATCTCGTTTACAAAAGCGTTGATTGGCGTAAATTTTAAGTTGAAAGAATATACAGGATCAGATCCATGACTTTTAATCATTGAGGTAGCTTGCTCTAACCCAAATGATGTTTCCTAGCACCTCAGCCCTGCTTTTTAATTCATATTTTATATCGCTAGTAATTTCAACTAAGTTTAAGTCTGTCTAGTTACGGTCTACCAGTGCTGCGATATCAAGGCAACTTGACTCTGCGGATCTAGAGTTGCTTATTTAAACACTTCTCATTTAATTTGGAGAACGCTATTATAATAATTTCTTTATGCCATGCTACCATCTGAGACAATAAGTAATTATCTTCATGTCGAATTAAATAATGCGAAAAGGATAAAGTAAAACATAATATCAATGTGCTGCTTTCACTGTCGTTAAAAAATGCCATACCTTACTTTCATTAACATACAACATATTTACATGTGTTTTAACTACTACGTGTAATACTTCGTGAACTTCCAAAGACATGTCGGTAGAATCCAAAATCATAATGCTGTGTATAAAGAAAAGCATACGTTGTTATGTACTCGACCGAAGTATAAACAAACCATCCTTTTAAGTGTCCTTTGTTCTAAATAGCAGTTTCAGTCACGGTTCGAGTTTGTCAGTTTGAAACTGGACATTGTACCTTCATCCTTTTTCCCAAACAAGGTAAACATTTCAGCTGAAATCTGAGTGAAGTAATTTTTAGACTAATATACCGTCCTAGAAGTTCGTGTCGATCGTGGATCCCAAAGTCACTTACCAGACATTATTTTCTAACTTCAGAGTAAGACAGGAAACGGTTGCAATTTATTTTGTATATAGAGATGGAGGAAATAATGAACTCCGGAGGTGTAACATTAGTGTGATCTCTGTTCTTTAATATCATTAGAAATACCAATATACCATACAGTACCTTATGACAAAGAATCAGATCGGTATGCCGTATGTTGTATCGTTATAATAAATTTTGCTTTGAATTTTTTGGGCCGCTTGGACAAATTCATCTTCGTTTTCCGTGCCATTACAATTTATTTGATCGTCGTTTAGACAGGAAACATACACAGACAATCTAATGCAAACGATTAATAATTTAGACCTGACTTTTTCATCTGAATGTCCGAACACAATATTTTTTCATTATGTTTTATTTTTCGTTTTCTTTACAGTGTTAAACCGTGGACTCATAAGGAAAATATTTCAAGTAATAATTCGGACACGTTTGAATTCATCACACTTTCTTCACTTATCACTATCCAGCTGGCTTACGGCAATGCTGGATTTCTTCTACCAGGTGCCCGCTCGTGTGAAATAAAACACGGAGGGCAACTGGGTCTGTCCTCCGCCATTAAAGCTGAAAGTCGCCATATGACCTGATTGTGTCAGTGCGACGTTAAACCCAACTCAGATTTTCAACTTATAGCGTACACTCCTCCTTAAACATTTCAGGCAGTTAATTGCTCACATGCTGTATAAAATTTTGTGATAACTATTACACATTCATTAAACATTTATCGAAAAACGCTTGATTCTCTCCTTTTATCGTATTTTCTACATCTCTAGCTCAATCAATAACACTGATTTTTTTATAATGCCACCTTTTTATAGAACAACCAGGGTGACTATATTAATACGGTGTTAAGGTGCTGTGTCATTTTATTTCTTTTATCCGTTTTGTATCAGGTTTCAGACATTTTGTTACGGGTAACACAGACTTTTACTTTATTCACAACACCTCCGATTTTCGAATTCCACAAGATTAGAAATCTCTTTGTTTTTTTGTTAATATTTAAACATTTCTTTACGACTCTACACTTGATATCCAATTTACAAAATTTGAAACTCTACGTAGTTCATCGGGAGTACCAGGGTACTAGCATTCTTAATTATTTTGATATATATTAGTACATTTTACTGCAAACTTTGAAATAAAGAATGCATATCAAGTAACGTACAATTCGAAAATCTCGTGATCTGTGAAATGGGTGGTAAACTGAATGATTTGTTAAATTTAGTTTATAGTTTCACTTCATGCTAGTCTTATATTGACTCTTATGACAACAAAGAATAAATTTCAGTTTGTTTGCTTACACGGTCATAGGCGTTGCATGAATTTTTAACTTAACCCTTACATTCGAGGTTTGTAGGTATTTGTGCGGTACAATTGTTTTTCACTTTAACAAACTACGTCAAAGAAATTGATTTGCTCACGCGCTAGGGCATTCGAGTCTAGAAGACCTGCTTATTTTCTCATCCGGTAACCGCTTCAATTGTTATTTCAAAATTGGTTTAGTTTTGCCAGTTCTAATTCGAATCTTATTAAATACATTTGAACCGTGCTCGGCTGACAACAATAGTTTTGTTTGTTTGTTTTGGATTTCTGTTATGTACGGAGGCAGTTCATCTAACCAGTGCAAACCCTGTTCTCTGCCAAGGTCCCTCACCTAAAGAGGTTGATCAAGACGAATGTTTTTAGAGACAATGTCTTTTACAAATATTTTTCGAGAACATTCCCCCGACGTGATCGAGCTCACTACCTTGCGATCCGTAATACCAACGCTCTCCCTACTGAGCTATCGGGCGACGTAACCATACTTAGCCGATGTTTTCGTGTCCGGTTTCAATATTCCATCTAATCTGCCTGGGACTTGCAGCACGAAAAGTCACTTGTTCTATGATATTTCATTAACAGGAAGGGCTTAGAGACTTGGATCGGTCTTTTTTTCTAACTAAATCATAGATAAAAAGATGAAATGAAGTGTATGGACCAAACTTTAATGTAATTTTCTGAAGGATTTATTTTTCAACTGCCTAGGAAGGGAACCAGGCTCGAAATCTATGGATTCTTCCGGCATTAAAAGATTATACATATCACATGACATCGGGATCATATTTTAGTACCTGGGTTTTATTTTGAACACGTTCGATGTACACAAGCATTTTATCAGTCTGGTCATATATTTTCTCCCAACACAAACTCGTGCTTATGCTTTAAAGGATCTGCTTACCTCAACATTTCCCATATATTATATTATTATCATACATAATTAAAATTATAATTATTTGATAATAATAAATATATACTATCTTATGCGCGTTTACAAAGAATGTCTAACTTTCTACAAATACGTTATAGCTTAAGAAGGGCATTATGTTTGTGGGTATATATTGCATTTGAACACGGTTTTTCATGACTTATATAAAGATTTTTAAAAAAAACAAAACACATTTACGAAAAGCCTCAAGACGCAATAAAACGATTTCTTTAATATCCGCTATCAGATCAGAACTGACGACATATAGGAGCGTATTGGTTATTACTGACATTGGATATTTTTCCTTTAACACTTTAATCTCTGATATAGGTATTTTGAAGGTATTGAACATTTTTATTTATGATGGCTGAGATAAGACATCAAGCCAAGTCGAACAACGAACGAAATGATTTTTGTCTTGGACACCAAGGCCAACTTGCGCTACTAAAGCCATTTTCATGTCAGATATAAGCTTTATTGATGCTTCATTTGTCCTACGAATGATTTAAGCTAAAAGTTTGAAATGAAAGCTGTCTGTAAGATGAAAGTGAAAGTAGCTATTTCCCCTGATGTCCTTACCCACGCAATATAGCTTTCATCCGTGTCTCATCACGTGACCATGGTTTCACACTGTCATTATGGTCACCCAATATTTTTGATCTTTTGATGGCCTAAATACAGACCCTTCCACGCCTAGACAGTCGCCATAGACCTGATTGTGCAGTGCGACGATTTTCAACTTATAGCGTAACCCTCCTCCTTCAACATTTAAGCAGTTAATTGTCTACAAAATCTGTATAGAAACTTTGTGTAACTATCAGATTCATTTAAAACATTATCGAAACGCTCTCTCCTTTTATCAGTATTTCTACATGCTCTATATCTCCATCAATACACTGAAATGTTTATAATGCCGCTTTTTATAGAAACACAAGGCTGACTTATATTATACGGTAGTTAAAAAGGTGCTGTTCTTTTTTTTTTATTTCTTTATCCGTTTTGTTATCATTGTCAGCAATTTTTGTGAGGCAGCAAACCCCTATATGAGAATTTACTTTATCTACACACCTCCTATTTCTTTGGAATTTTTTAATGTTTAAACATTTCTTTAAGACTCTACACTTATCTCTTTACCAAATTTTTGAAAACTCTACCGTAACTCAGCAGAGCCTGTCAAATATATTTGCCCACCACACGTTTGGATTTCCGACTCTGGCTGCACAAGGGTCTAACATTTTTAGATTATTTTGGATATATATTAGTACATTTACTTTTTACTGGCAAATTTGAACTAAAGTTTAACAAAGAATGCATATAAAGTAACGTCACAATTCGAATATCTAGTGATCTGGTAAATGGGGGGTACAACTTGAAATGAATTTGTGTAATTTATTTTGTTAGTTTCACTCATGCTATTTCTTCATATGACTCTATGACAACAAGAATAAAATTTCAGTTTGTTTGCTTACACGGTCAAAGACTTTGCACAAATTTTTTAACTTAACTCTTGATTCGAGTTTCTGAGGTATTTGTTCCGGGACAATTGTTTCAACTTTACAAATACTGTCAAGAAATTGATTTGCTCACCCGCTAGGGGCATAAGATTCTAGAATGATGCATATTTTCCTCTTATCCGTAACGCGTTCAATGATATTCAAATTGGTTTAGTTTTTGCCGTTCTAATTCCGATCTTTATTAATAAATTTGAAACCGTGCTCGGGCGAACAACTATGTTATTTTGATTTGTTTTGGATATCTGTTAGTACCGGCAGGCTTACTAACCAGTGAAACCTGTGTCTCGCAAGTCCTCACCTAAACGAGGTTGATCAGACGAATGTTTTTGAGAACTGTCTTTTAACAAATATTTTCGGAGAACATCTCCCTCGAACGTTGATCGAGCTCACTATCCCTGCGATCCCGTAGACCAACGCTCTCCTCTGAGCTAAGCGGGCGATCGTACCATACTTAGGGGTCCTATGTTTTCGTACCGTTTCAATATTCTATCTATCTGCCTAAGATGCATGCAAAGGCACTTGTTTCCTCCTGATAGACCTGTCATTAACAGGAAGGGCTAGAGACTTGTGATCGATCTTTTCTAACTAAATCATAGATAGTTAAAATAGATGAAATAGTGATAGACAATTTGTGTAATTTCTGAAGATTTATTTTTCAACTGCCTAGAAGGGAACCAGGCTCGACCTATGGATTCCGGCCATCCAAAAAGATTATACATATCACATAATCGGCCCTCATATTTTAGTACATGGGTTTTTCTTTTTGAACACATTTCGATGTACACACGGAATTTTAGCAGTCTGGTCATATATTTTCTATCCAGATACGAACTCGTGTTTTATGCTTTAAAGGATCTGCCTTACCTCAACATTTACAATATATATATTTATATCTATCATAATAAATTTTAATTATGTTAGATAATCATACTTATGTCTCGTTGACAAAGAATTATACGTTTATACAAATACCGCTATAGTGTTTAGAATGTCCTTATTTTGTTTGTTTAATCGCATTTCAACACAATTTTTTCTTACATTATAATAAAGATAAAAAAAAACATTTACGAATAAGCCCCAAGACGCAAATACAACGATTTCCTATAATATCGCTATTCAGATAAACGACGACATATAGGAGCGATTGGTTATTACTGACATTTATATTTTCCTTTACGCTTTAAAATCTTCATGGATTAGATAATTTTGAAGGTTTGACATTTTATTTATGATGGCCGATATAAACATCAAGCCAAGTCGAACACAACGAACGAATGATTTGTCTTGGACACCAAGGCCAACTTTGCGCATATTCAAGGCCATTTTCATGTCAGATATATACTTTATTGATGCTTTCATTGTCTACGGATGATTTTAAGCTAAATTTGAAACGAAGCTGTCTTGTAAAATGAAAGTGAAGTAGCTATTTCCTGATGTCTACCTACGCAATATTAGCCTTTCATCACGTGTCTGCATTCACGTGACATGGTTTCACTGCATTATGGTACCCACTATATTTCTGGTATCTTTGATTGCCTAAATACAGACCCTCCAAGACTAGAGTAGTCTCGCAGTTGGGAAAGGCTACCAATGTTGATACAGATAGTTATAATTTTTATTTCTACATTGAAATCGCAGTCGGAGGCAATTAAATACCTCTTTTTTCGATAACATTCTCACAACATGTAGGGTAGGTAAATGGATTTTTTATCATTATTATTGTCATTTATTTTATTTTTATTTACATTGTTATTTTAAAATAAAGATTTTTTTGGATATTTTTTACTTTTGTTGTGTCAAAAATGAATCCAATAAGGGGTTATGCCTTTAAATTCATTAGTAAGTGAATTCTAACATCACTAGCCAAGTTTTCAGGCATAAAAAAGCAGTCCTTGCAACTCTTTTTAAAATCCTGAAGAAAAGATATTCTGCTAAGCAATACATACATTTAAGGTTGGGCCGAAATAGGGTAGGTCGAAATATCAGAACAAAATTATTTTACACCTTTTTTTGAAACCATTCTTCCCTACGTAAGAGCGTACAGAAAATAAAGCTCGGATAGAATTTTATCATGAAAATCCCATGTGCCTGAGGAGGGAATTCACACCAACCCCGTCCCCCCCCCTAAGGGTTGAAGATCAATGGCTCAATCACTAAGCGAAGAGTCGCCCCCTGACGCAGTTGACAGGGGCTGGTTTTAACTTTAAAAAGTCATATATGACGACGTGAATGCCATAGTGGCAAAGAAGTGCATTTTTAGGCCAAATAAAGTTCCCACGAGTACCGATACTGCTTGACAAAAAAGTGAAAAGTATGACTTTTACATGAAAAAGTCTCCACTGCCTGAGGCGGGATTTGAACTCACTCGCATGGTAGGAAGTCATACTCAAACCACTGATCCAATGAGTCGACCCTGACTTAGTTGTCCAGACTACTGGCTAGGCGTAAGTGACGGTAAGACTGCCCCGCTTTCAAGGAAATCATCATATGTGATGTGAATCCATATGGCACACACGTGCCCATTTAGGCACTACCTCAGTCGTCTCCCAGACGAACCCCATCTAACATACATCGACGAAGATCTACTTTGGTTAATAAAATTTCATGTCCAGAATTGTGATTTGAACCCGGATCGCATGCGGGTGAAATTCAATAACCCTAACCACTGGTCACATCCCAGAGACCTTCTGAAACCTGATTTCCAGTGACCAGTGACCACATTCGAAATCTTGCAATATACAAACTTTTTGACAATACATTGAATAAGAATGAGCAAATAAATATGAATTTTGCTATTTTAAAATATTTCAAATTCTATGTGACTCGACTTTTTTAATGTAACGGTGAATAAAGGAACCTTCTCATAACACCACTATTTTAGCATTTTGAATAATTTTGGAAAAAAAAAAAAAAAAAAACTTATTCCTCTGTATTGGATAGTACAGTTAAACTACACCTCGTCGCATCATACTTTAAAAGGCAACACACTGTTCATATTTTTCAAAGCCAATCATTTTACGTAGAAATAGAGACTCTCATGTTAATGCAATCGCCAGAAAAATTTACTCTCCAAGATTTGATGAATTTCGTTTTCAAATTTTTCGTGTAGTTTGTAACTTTCTTCAGATTCCATGTTACTTCACACAATTTCTTACGAGTCTTCTTGTTTAAGTAATCTGACGAAGTCAGTGTTATAATGTCCATCTTGTGATATTCATTATTTTGTTCTATTTTATAGTTTCCAATGTTTGAGAAATGACAACTATCTCACACTGTTCTGACATAAATGACGATAACAGATTGCTTCACCCACACATAATAATGGGGTCTAATATCCATGCTTTCAACTTAAATATGTTTAGAGTCTCAGTGATATTTTAACTGCAAAATTTAAACTAATTAGCTCAAGGAACAATTGACATAGCTCACCTTTTAGAACCGATAATCCCTTTCAAACATATATTACTATCTGCGATGATGTAAATTACTAAACTATTTGGACGCTCTACTTTAACCCGCTATAAAGAACAATCTTAAAGACATATTCCAAGCTGTTTTTTTTTCTTTGTTTTTTCTTTTTAAATTATGATTGCATATGACAAATACTACGTCGATTGTAAAAATGAATTACCTCCGACAGGAGACAAATCAGTGTCATACGCTAGGGTTCACTTATTTCTTAAACAATTTTATTTGGGTTATCCATTTTCTGAATATATTGATCAAAATCACCGTACTTTGAGACCAACAAAAATAAAAAGCGCTTGCGCGACGTGTGGGAATTTCTATGTTACTATAATAAACCGTTTTGATAACTTGTGTGAACGATCTTCGTCGTATTATATCTGTTATATTATTCAATGCTTGGTTTTACATTACTAAAATGTCTACATTTCAACAAATATGAATGTATTTATCGGTTTTCACGGTACAAAAAATAATATACTATATACTGTTTGCAATGATCAAAATGATCATATTGACCAGCTTTCGTACATAAAAACGGATTTTTTGCTGTTTTGCAATAATCTTTAATCTTATTTTATTTGAATGCATTTTAAAAACTACATTTTATATCATATGTTAACTTTTTTATCATGAATGGAGACTAAGTACTGATATTATCTATGAATATAAATTACAAAAATAGCATACAAAAACTGTTATCTGGTGACAACATAGAACGATTTTAAAAATTTGTGTACTGTATCAATAAATAGTTCTTTTTCCATAAAACTGTGTTTTTTTTCCATATAGATAATATCGTGTTGTGTACTAAAATCAAACTGGTATAAATCTTGTAACACTGCGTATTTACTAACAGTGTAATTTTGGTCGTACATTATGACACCAAATTCAACCACCGCAAATTTATTACACTACCCATTTACACGCTTGAGTTTTAATCACGTTTCAGACAGGAAATCAGGTAAAAAATGATAATAATGTTTCACCTTTACGGGTATAAAAATTTTGTCGCTGACATAAGGAAATGAAATTTATTTTAAGATACTTGACATTACAGGGAATGTTATTTTAAATAGTTTTTTCTTCAAAATCTGGCTTATGTGTTACCGTAAGTATTTATCAGCGTGCTTTAAATCGAAGCTTTAGAACTTGGACATGAAATGATGCCTGTGACAAAAAGTTTTGTTTTGTAATAAACTATTTTCGTTATAAAAGCCTGATTGATTTACGCAATAAAACAATATCCTGTCGTCACTTGTAGTAATCTATAACATCACAAGCAGCTCCATTTATTTAAAATCAAACACATGAATTCCACTTGCACTTACATATTTTTAATTTCGTATCGAAGGAAAATATTTCAATAAATCATTTAGGTACGTGTAGAGGGGTCAGTTGATGACATGATCAGAAAAAGTGCTTTTTGTAAGAATGGAAAGTTTCTTTATTATATTACATGAAAATACCAAGTTCACAGCTTGATAAATAATTGTGCGATGTTTCGTGGCATTTTAAGACGGCTGTCACTCTGCGCCACTTTTTCTAAAAAAATTGTCGGCAAAATAACTTTTTAAATACCCATCTTATGTTTTACCTATTCCTTTCTGCAAACATATGACATCTGACACAGTTCATTTGCAAACTGTCTACTTTGATACTTATAAATGGGTAATATTAAGCTCTGATATGCATTTATACGATGTAGATACCTAAAATAAACTAGACATATTTATTCGTACATAATTTTAGTGTTTACAATCCTAGTCGCTACAGGATACGTCTATAGAAATTAATATATTGGTTGCGCAATTCTTATTTTACATATTTAATACTACATTCATTTTACAATAATTGTGTAAATAAGGCTACCTATTTACATATTTAAAATGATTCGTAATTCACAAAAAGGAAATAACGGAGTACATTTAATTTTTGGGTTTATTAATGCCGTTTTCCAACTTATTTCAGTCATGTCACTGTGGCAGTTAACTTAATCAGGTGTTACTAGATTCTGTACCATCACAAACCTCTTCTCCAAGTGACTCCAACTACATTCCCCCCCACATGATTATCGCAGATGGAGGACGATATTTAGAACAATTGAGACACAATGTCTTTTATACAAATCGTCACGTATAAACATATGTCCTGCCCGGGATCAACTCGCGACCCCGCGATCCGTAGACCAACGCTCTCCCTACTGACTAACGGGCATTCACATAGACAGTCGTCACAACAATCACACTGAAACTAATTAATGAGGTGAGTCAAAGTATACCTCGAAATGAAACACTAACCTCCTTACCTAGTAAGGCTATATTTGTCTATTCTTTAATTGCCTCCAAATGTCCAATCCATTGTCGATTTGTTCGGTTACTGCTTTCAAATTTTCACGTATTCCAACAAAATTTTCCCTCGTTTTAAACGGCACACTGTAGAAGTTCATTTACTTTTCACCACCAGTATTTAAATAATATGAGAAACTATGGCAATTACAACACAATTTTAGTGCTCATCAATTTTAAATTCTGAAATTTTATATCTGTTGAATATTTCTAGCGTCGATAAGAACTCTTTTTGGGCTATTGAATTTAAGCACTCCAATGTTTAAAAAACCGGTAAGTCATTGCATTATATAATACTTAAGGCGTATTGATTTTATAAAAAAAAGTCAGTGCTGAGCGCAAATTGGTCCTCAATCTTCGATTTTTAAAAATAAAAGAAAGAAATAGTGCTACGGATAATGTTAAAAATGACAAAATTTCAAGTGTCAAACTTAGTCAGAATGTTTGTCTTAATGATCTCTCTAGTCCATCTTTAATCTGGGTCATTTGGGGCAAAACTAGTCACATGGTTCAAATCAAGAAAAGTTTTTGAACACTCTAAAGGCCACAGTTTTTGTGACTCAATCTAGATGAACTTTGTTAGAATGTTTGCCTAGATTGAATGTTGTTATTTTCTGACGAAGAGATAAAATCGAAACTTTAAGAATGTGTTGTCTTGGTACTTGAAATCATTTTGCTTTCATTATTAACACAGGTACAATATAAACTACAAAATGCTTTAAACGTTTTTTTAACACTTTCGCTGCAACTTATAATTCAAAAGAGGCAAAAATGACTTTCAAAAGACGTCGTCGAAAGTAATAATGCCGTCAGCGGACATGTTATGTCTTAATTGAATTGTTGTTTTCAATAATGTTGTTTTTATTT
Source organism: Mercenaria mercenaria (assembly GCF_021730395.1). Lineage (NCBI taxonomy): Eukaryota > Metazoa > Mollusca > Bivalvia > Venerida > Veneridae > Mercenaria > Mercenaria mercenaria. The sequence continues at coordinate 5,083,706 of NC_069376.1, forward strand.
CACATATTGAGACTTCCGATCTTATTTTGTTAATATTGGAAATACCTTCACGAGTAAACACCATGTGCAATGTTTTTCAGAGTACCATACTGACGATAAAATGTAGATACTGTCTTAAGAGTGAAAGATATTTTAACTTACATGTACTTAATAACGAATATATTATTTCGTGTTCATGTGAAATGAACGACAAATAGGATCGGGCAATCCAGAATCGAGCAATTCATGTTTAAAGTGCCGATCCTATCTTTCATTCTCATGAACACGGAAAAATACATTTCATTTCATGTAATATTTGCGTTAGATATCTATATCTCCAACTACTACAATGAACAGAGTGGGACTAATATTTTTTAAACTTTAAAGAAAAAACCAACCATTTCTTTGATAGTTCTTTATACATTAAAAAGTAGGGTATACATTTAGTACCTAGCCACTCAAACTAAATTTGCAGTTCTAGTGCCAGTGTATAAGCAGGTTTCTAGTTTCAGGTTCAATTTTTATTTCTACATCAGGGCAATAATATGCATTGATTAAAACATTGATATCACATATTGAACAGTATTACAAAGACAATTGCTAAGTGTATAACAACAAAGCAGCATATTGTATATCTAAAAAAGTTAAAGCTATATCATTTTTACTGTTTTCCAAGATTTTCTAAGAGTTACAAATGGGCATCCAACTATTAGATCAGTATATTTTATATGGAGAATGAAATTATTTAAACTTATATTAAAAAATTTGCAAAATAAGCTAGTTTAAACAGTTTTTGGCTTCATACTAACTATCTAGTTTGCATGAACTAGGATGGTTAAATAATACTTTGGACAAAACTTTTTCTAACTGGCCTGAAAAGGCCACATTCAAATAGATAATGAAATTCATCCATCCCATTGATGCTTGTCAAACGTCTACAATTTCCTTCACACGTGTCAACGTTAATGTCTTTTCTTCTCAATGGGTAAAGAGTGATTCATAATTTCAAATTTACAAAGAGTTGTAGCTACATTATGTGGCAAGATATCCAAATAATTTTCAGTCAGTCAGTCAGTATTTAAGCTTATTTAAGGGTCCATCCGCCCTTTCAGGCACAGTATAGCTTTAAGTTAATTTAGAGTATAGACCCCTGGCATGTCACCAGGCATGCCATTAAAGATGCTTTTTGAAGCAAAGTGGTGAAATTTTACCTCTAAGCAATTTTCTTGAGTATCCTGCAAAGATCGCATTAGAATTTCATTACAAATAGTTTCATCATGATAATAACTCTATTAACAGATCCAGCTTCTTATTGTAGAGATTCTTTAACTGTTTGTAGTTGCAAACACAGGGAATTTTCCGCCTCGATGGTAGCTGTTAGGCGGTAACGAGGCTCCAGCCGAGTTACCGCTAAACCAGTTAACCAGCGAGCCGGATATTCCCATCCCCCATCCTGGCACTATAACATTGGACAGAATCTTTCTCTTGCATACCGATATCAAATTATACTTATAATAGAAGATAAAACAATCGAACGCGGCTTCTTTAAGAACTATTCTTATACCAGCGTATTTGAAAAAAACGCTGGGAAAGCACGGGGTCCGTGCAGGAAAGACGTCATGTCGTTTCAAAAAGATAATAACATGTTTTAGTTTCTGCTTTGTTTTTATCAGTTGCAGTGATCGTTATGTATTATTGACATAACGTGTTTTTAATCGATAAATGCAGATCAGAACAAAGAGAACTGTCAAGGTATTGCATTTTTTATATTCCGTTTTTTTAAATAAATATAAATAACTACATAAGCTTCTTCATATAGTAGTTCGTAATCGTTAGATAAAGCACGAGAGTCAATCTTACACCCCGGGGTGTAAAATGGATTGTTTCCCTCCCTTTTCCACCCCGGTACAAATACCGGAAATCCCTGCTCTGGTATGCAAGAACCATTAATTCATATCTCCCCCCAGTAAATTGTATTTGTAGGTGCTGGTTCTCACAGGGCAAAATGTCCACATAAAATAGGACAACGGCAATTTTTATCATATCTAAACACTGTTTAAAATGACCTTTATGTGCTCGGAAACTCCATCCTCATTTACCATTACAAAGCATCATATCTGAAATTTATCTTTAACGCTGAAACAATATAACAGGATCTGACTCAGCTACCATAATCATTGAGGTATCTTGCACGAAAGCATGATGTTTCCTAGCCTTTCAATGCCTCCTGTAAATCATGTTTAATAGAGAACATTACTATATTGATAACAAAAGTCCTATTAAGTCTGTCTAGATACAAATACCGTTGCTTGACGATAAAATGGAGTGACGAAGCGGATGTAGGCAATCATTGTTCAATTCACACATTCCTTCCAGTTATTTTTAATGCTATGAGAACGCCTTTCTGGTATGCCAACTACCTCCGGGAGACAATAAGTCATTATCTTCACTGTAGGAATTAACATGATGCGAAAAGCATCAAGAATCATGTGCTGTCTTCAACTACCGTAATTTGTGCCCGATACCTGACTTAGATTTAATATACAACACTTTTAAAAGTTCTTACGTCAAGGTGTCATGCTTTGTAGACTTCCAAAAGACATCTCGGTAGAACAATCAAACAACATAAATATTGTGTATATAACTCAAACAAGAACAAATTGCTTGTACCCGTATATATTTTCAAGGGGAGTTTAAGAAAGCGAACATTTGGTTTTTCAGTAAATAGTTGTTACGTATTCGTTATTAGTCAGTATTGAACTGACATTGTACATTCATAACATCTTATCAAACATGGGAAAACTTTCAGACTGAAACTGAGTAAAGATAATTCATATGACAACCGTCCATGAGTTATCATTTGTCGATTCGTGTATAACAAAGTCACTTACCAGCCGCTGTATACTAAATTCAGAGTAAGCCAGGACACACGTTGGCAATTTCTTTTGTATATAGAGATGGAGGATGTGAATGAAACTCGCGGAGGTGTAAGCGTTCGTGATGTCTCTGTGCTTTATCACTTAAGAATACTAAAATACCATATTAGTACTTATGAAGAAGAAGCAATCGGTTGCCTTTGTTTAAGCAGTTATATCTCTAGGACGGGGACACATGTCCTAGTTCCTGACTCGGAGTCCTGTCAACTGAAATGAAATGTTCAGGACTGTGACTGTCCCTAGTTGCCTGACTCTGAGTCTGCAACAGTAAATGAAATGTTCAGGACTTGGGACATGTTCCTAGCTGCCTGACTCTGAGTCTGCAACTGTAAATGAAATGTTCAGGACTTGGGAAATGTGACTCTGAGTCTGCAACTGGAAATGAAATGTCCATGACTTTGTACATGTCCATAGTTGCCTGAATCTGAGTCTACAACTTGAAGTGAAATGTCAAGGACTTGGGACATATCCCTTGTTGCCTGACACTTGGGACATGTTCGTAGCTGCCTGACTCTGAGTCTGCAATTGGAAATATAATGTTTAGGACTTGGGACACGTCGTTATTTTACCTGACCTGCGTCTGCACCTGGAAATGTAAATGTTTAGGACTTGGGACAACGTCCTAGTTGCCTGACTCTGAGTCTGCAACTACATGAACGTTCAGGACGTGGGACATGTCCCTACTGCCTACTCTGATTCTACAACTCGGAACTGAATGCTTAGGAACTTGGGACCGTCCTAGTTGCCTTACTCTGAGTCTGCACCTGAAATTAAATGTCCATGACTTTGTAACATGTCCATAGTTGCCCTGAATCTGGAGTCTACAACTTGAAATGACATGTCAAGAACTTGTGACAGTCCCTTGTTGCTGACACTGAGACTGGTCAAATATGTAAACTTGTGGTCCATTTTCTGGTTATAAAAGCAGAGGGAACTATTTTTTTTATATCTTGGGCATGCAATTTTAATATATAAATCAGCTTTTGATTGGTTCCTGTAATACTTGCATTTAAGTATCCAGGCTATGAGAATCATTGTTCAAACACGTAGGTCTTTTTCTTTTTCTCAGCTCATCTGAGCCCACTCCAAAAATGTGACTTATTCATCTTTGAAACAATTGTCAAAAATCTTTGTTTACACATGAAGATCTCAGATCTTTAAAAATTTTCAAGAAACGTATACATTAATTGTTTGTAACGTATATGGTCTGTATATTTTGAACAAGTTCTATAACTGGATTTCTTAAGTACGAAAAATTGTATTATTGGCGTTCAAATTAGTCATAATTATTATGTTTAAATGGACGTAAAATTATACAAAATATTTGCGCTAAACCAGTTATCAAAGAAGAGGTTATAGATGACAAGATACAAAACTGCTATAAACAGGCTACGTCGATTTGAACGAAATGAATACCTTCCTAGGAGATAAGCACAGGTTAATACTTTCGCTTTTTACAAAGTCAAAGGGTCAACCGCTTTCTTTCAAGTTTTAATTGACGGTATCCATATCTAATACAATAATCCAAACAAAACGGCGGCGCGCGTAAGCGAATATATTCTATCATAATATTTTGTGATTTATTTAAATGGCTCGTTAAAATCACTTTCTTATGGTTAATTAAATAGTTTCAGGCGATTTCATTGTATATAAGATTTTATCTCTATCATTTTGTTTATTCTTTTGTTCATAAAAACTATAATGCCATTATTTAGCATTTCATGTATGACAATTTGATAATAGACATTAATTATATAGTTTACTTAACCATAAACATTTTTTGTCGGAAAAAAGTAGCTGTACACTACGACTCCATAGTTGCTTCATTTCTCTGATGCATTGAGTTTACGGACTCGAAAGTATTGTAAGTTCTTGAAATAATAAAATTATTTCTTTTAGAATTTCAGATTTGAAATGTAAAGAATGTTCATCATGAAATTCCGATCAATTTCCCAGATGTCTCTGAACAATTTAAACCTTGAAAGAAAACATAAGGCAGTCAGATATAATGATCTTGTTTTCGAGATAAAAAAAAATAAACGTAAGAACGTAAGAATTTGGAAAAGGATAAAACCTCCTTTACATTGTTCAATAAAACTTGCACAAGACATAAATCATGGCAACTTGTACAGTGTAGACAGTACATTGTATCCATCATTATTGTCTTTTCGAGTGGCAGCTTCTAAATTAACGGCTTCAAGATCTTGTAGCGTTTAGAACCTTCCTATTGTTTGGAAGGTTGTGGTGTCTAAATGCTCTGATAGAGGGTTTTAGATGAGGAGCACCTGCCCAGTATAGTATTTTGTTTACATTTTTATTAAATGTATCGAAATCTATACAACCACCATTGTATGATTGGGCATATTTAAGAAATTAACATGGGAGTGTGGACAGCAGAAAAAATGATGTTTTAGTTGAACGATATGCTCAAAAGCAAAGTTCATATTATTTAATAATAAATGATATTAGTAATCTGGCTGAATAGTAACAACAACAAGTTCGGCGTTCTAAGAAATGTATTTTCACATTATCAAATATGTTTCCCACAAAGTCACATATTAGAAAATATTTTTCATAACACAATTGTACAATAACTCTTTTCAAAACTTTGGCAAAGTATGACTGATTTATAATATTTCCTGAATTAATATCTTTAAAGTAAATTTGTTCGTCAACTGAATATGTATCACTATAACTATAACATTCACTAATGTGTCATTATTTCTCTCCAGTTAAAATTTACGTGTCTTCCAAGTTCAAGAAATATTGCAAAAAAAAAATGCCTGTAAAAGAGACTAATTATTTAGTGATTAATGGGTCCTACAAGATGTTCTTGCAGTACGTAGATAAGTATGTAGGGCTTAAGTCTGGCGCAGAAGAAGTTATCACAGTTGAAGATTTATATGATTCCAGATATTTTTCATGACATTTACATTTTTAATGCCTCGTCTACTTACTACAAGAAAGATCTTGTAGGCCCAATTAATCACTATATAATTTATCTCTTGCACAAGCAATTACTCCTTTGCAATATTTCTTGAACTTTGAAGACACTTCCTTTCAAATGGAGGGGAACTCTGACAGATCATGAAAAAATGTGGCCGAACGAATACAAAAATTTGTGCTTTTAGAAAGGAATCATTAGTGAAACATTGATTGAAGAAATCTCTATTTTATAGTGGACACATATCCGTTGACGTGCACAGCTACTCTTTAATAATTATCTCACATCCCGGTTAATGGTAGTCTTAGATCGTGTTCTCTATAAAACATATCTGCCCTTGGGCATATTATTCACATCAAACATAAATTTTTTCTGCTGATAACACTGCTGCCATGTTCTTTCTTAATAAGCCCAGTATAAAATGGTGGTTATGTATAAGTTAGATAATACATTCAAGAGTGTTCGCGGGCTGTATCATCATGCGCAGGGGAATCTCGAGGAACGTTATCTGGGTAGCAAACGAGCCACGTAGAGATAACGTTTGCAAACCATTGATTAAGGATTTCAAAAAATGTGTCCACTAAAAATGAAATGCTTACATTCGCTTTTCATATCTAGTAAACTGTGTTGCATACAGGATATTTTAAAATACTTTTTAAATACTTCATCATTTGCCATAGAGAATTATGTATTGTTTGTCCAAGTTTAAAGTACATGTTTTTAGGGTAATAGCGGAGAGCTAACAACTTTTCCTTCCTGCATTTCAGTTCAAGAAAAAAAATGAATCAGAGGGTTTTTCTGCATTTTTGAAGGAATTTGTCAATTTTCCGAACATTCAGCATTTATTAAAATTCTTGAGTTCTTGTCGTCTAAGCATTAACGTATGAAATGATTTGATGTGTAAAGGATAGCTTTGGTCATTTTTGTGAAAATCTTTAATACATTTAACGTTACGCAAAATGAGATACATTGTTTTTTCCATTTTCAGCTCTGCCGTTAAATCTGTATAGCCTGACGGAGTTAGCTCACTGACAGACAGATTTGCAACAGAAAAAACCAGTGAAGATGCAAACGCTTTAATCAATGAAGAGATGTCAAAAAACTACAGTGAGAAATTAAAAGTTTCATCTTAAGTCAAATAGGTCTGCAAAAGGCAATTCTCAAAGCATTCGGGACGGGAAATACTGTTTTTTATAATTGTAGATTACTTACTTTAGGCGTAAAATGTATATTTCTGCACTCGAAAAGCTTTTTGGTTTTGAATAATTACTCACAGTATTAAAATATTAAGGGTAGCTTTAAATAAATGTTGTCAGCATAAATTTTGTTCATATTCTTACACGGATATATTTTGACTCTAAATACATTAAAGCGGTCCTATCACGTGTTATAAGAAAAACACATGTTCCTTTGAAACTGTGAGCGATACCTGAGTGCAATGGAATTTAGAGCACGGCTAACCGTGGCGATACCAGAATTTATTAAACACTAAACTTCAAAGGAAAATGCCACAGTCATGCGATAATAGATCTCAATACACATTTAATTTAAAAAAAATCTGTAAACAAAATACTATACTGGGAAGGTGCTCCTCATCTGAGCATTAGACAGCACAACCTTCCAAGAAGAACAGGAAGATTTCTAAACGCTACAAGATCTGGTAGACGAAAATTGTCTGGAAGCTGCCACTCAAAAAGACACTAATGGTGGACACAATGTATTGTCCACACTTTCCAAGTTGCCTGTACTTTCTACGCTGTACAAGTTGCCATGATTTATGTCTTGTGCAAGTTTTATTTAACAATGTAGAGGAGGTTTTATCCTTTTCCCAAATTCTTACGTTAAGTGTGAAACAAAGTACACACGTTTATCAGTCCACCAATACAGGGCTCATATCAACGAAACCAAGTGCACAGATAGCGAACAGGAAACTGGTGTAGCCTGCCATGCGATGCAAACTTAGTGACAGTCGGACAAGAATGAACAGACAAGTACTTTTGATATCTACTTCAGTTAAAAAGATACTGAACTCCGATGTGAGTGAAACTGATTTTCTGTTATGTTCAAAATTGTCCGAAACACTAAGATAAATGATAAATCTGAGTTAGTGCGGATGAAAAATGGAGATAAAGCAGAATCTTCTGCTGTTTGTCCTAAGTCCTCCTACATACCCTGACAAGAAGCATGTGCAGGGGGAATATATTTAACAGGGCAAGGAAAGCCGCACCATAGGTTAATTTTATATGAAATCCATCCTCAGATATTTCATACAGGTGAAAGAAGTTTTAAAATCGGACCACTACTGAAAAAGATATGGTAGTTTGAAATTTAAAAGAATGTCTGATCATGAAGGCGGCTATTTTAGTGTGCTTATGACGTCACTTACACACCGCTGTGTAGCAAATGAGGTAGGGGCCTCCGTGGCCGAGTGGTTAAGGTCACTGACTTCAAATCACTTGCCCCTCATCAATGTGGGTTAGAGCCTCAATCGGGGTGTTGAATTCTTCATGTGAGGAAGCCATCCAGCTGGCTTACGGAAGGTCGGTGATTCTACCCAGGTGCCCGCTCGTGATGAAATAATGCACAGAGGGGCACCTGGGGTGTTCCTCCACCATCAATGCTGGTAAGTCGCCATATGACCTAAAATTGTGTCGGTGCGATGTTAAACCCAACCAAAAAAAAGCAAATGATTAATTTCATGTTTCTTGAGTGTTAGATGTAAAACATAATAACCTTTTGCATTATAGCTGAGAAATGTAGAGAAATTATTTTACAGAAATAAGTAAATACAGTTTAAATCTATGTTTAGAAATTCAATAAATCTGCCATCTTATTTCATGTTGCTATGGAAACTATATGGCCGTCATTTTGATAAAATATCTAAATGCTTATAACTTTCCCGTCAACCTATTTTGAAAAATTCTTTTTGTTCTTTGAATGATTTAAAAAATCCTAGCAGATAGATTTAACAAGCAACATTAATAAGAACAACATTGTCTTTCCCATTTACAGAACAGTTTCAACTTACCATTACAAAGTTTAAAGTTCAATAACTTTAATATACGATGAAATCAGGAATCAACATTGTAAAGATTCAAAATTTTATGAAGATCATTTCAGATTGTTTATAATCAAACTGGCCAATGACATTTTTGTATCGACTTTTACGGTTCATTATTTTTTAAGGTTCTATCTTGAATGCTTCAGCGTTACTTAATGTTTCCCGGTTGTCGATATTAAATACTTTTTAAGATCTTCTTTTAGATCGAATGACAGAGGTCGGACAATGTAGGTTTGGTCAAGGGTTTTACATAAACATCTAGATGTGTAATCAAATGCTGGTCGTTCTACCAAAACACCCTGAACAAGTCCAATTTTGTTTCCAAAAAGGTTCTATCGTAGTTAAGAGGCGATATATTTGTTACTTATATACATGCTGGAATACTTTAACGTTATGTGAAACATCATTTTCCATAGAAAAGATACCATGATGTTTATGTTATTGCAAAGAAATATGTACCTAGTATGTATACCTATTACATTTATATACATTTCTCAGATATATAGTATATCTTAAACAGTTTGTAAGAGCTATTTTTGTTTAATCTTTTGTGATCTAATGACGAATTTATTACATAAATGTTATGTCATTTCAATATTATTTTATTTTATGAAATTAATGTTTGAGAAATGGACGAAATATCAGTATTAAGCTTCAACTAATGATTTTAACAAGCTCACATTTTAGAACTGGCATGCTTTTTCCTATAGAAATAATAATGTTCTAGAAAAGTTTTTTCCCCATATTATATAAAGAATTTGAACATATCATACTTAAATTAAAAAGATATTTGCAAACTCTTCGCTTAACAAGCTATCAAAGAACAATTATAGAAGACAACATCTATGACTGCACTTGAAAAGAAACTATGTTGATTACAATGAAATGGAAACTATCCTAGGAGATCAAGACATGACAAAGTCAAACGGGTCACCAATTTCCTAACAATGCAATTCTATTGTTTAAATATAGTACGTAATTTGTAGTTATTTTTGATAACTCATTAAGATAGACTATGGCACTGATTTATAACAATTATAACTCTTCAAGCGATAACATTGTAACATAATTTTGTCAACTTATCTCTGTTATATTGTTTTATACTTTTGTCCATAATTACTTAAATGTTTACAGTTCAACAATTCGTGTATGTCAATGGGTCGGTTTCAAAATCAGTATATTAATATAAAGATTGTTTTCATCAAATGAGGTCGAATCCATTAACAGAAAATTATTTTTGATGCTTTGCCAATGTCTTTAACCTTGCCGAAATTAAGACTTTAATTTTGCAGATTGGGGAGCATATATCTTGTATGCCTTACTTTAACTTAGCTGAATGCTTTTAAACACTACATTTTGAATCATACTGCTAACATGATTTTATTAATTAAGACTAAATAACAGATAGTATCTTACGAATATGAATATACAAAAATGCATAAACACATTCTTATCTGTGACATAGAATGTTTAGATGAGATCTATTTTTAGATCAAATGGCAAAAGTCTTAAAGTATGTAAAATCTTCTCAGCTATACAATATTTAGAGAAATATAATTTCTACAGTAAAAGAAGACATAGCTGCCATAGATTTGAACATTTACTTCGTTCAGCGAGCGCTTCAGCAGCTGCATATTCTCGTGCTAATTCCGCCATTAGAGAAGACGTGGTAGGCAGGTAAGATGGATAAGTGGCTACTATTTGAGAGTGTAGACTTGTATTTTCTAAAAAGATAAATTCCTAGCATTTCAACCCGTTGGTTTTAAATTCTACACACACTTCTTGCCATAGATAAGGTGTATTTCTTACGTTTTATCTAAGTGTAGTACAGACTGTCTTTATTTAACGTGTTTCGTAACATAGCGTGCAATACTGGTATTTTCGTAGGTTGATAATTGATATTGGATAATGTGGGTTTCACATAAATATATATGTGTAATCAAATATAGATACAGGTAATTTTTCTAAAAGAATATAATATAGATGTGTTATTTGGATACTTACATTGTCTTTATAAAAACGCATGTCTGATTATGCATGAGGTGTTGTTTGTGTTTCAGTTTCAAATCGATAAGTTTAAAATAGGCAGTGCATTCTTTGAACTTGACATTTTCTCTTGGGTGTCTCTTCATACGCTTTTTATCAACAGAGTTTGAAGTATTTAACCTCAAATAACGATTTAAAGTTCCATAAAGCTTTAAATTGTATGTTAAAAACTGATGAACCATGTGTCTTAATAGATGTTTTGCATAATTATGTGGTTAGAAAATCTCTACTTACATAACTGCATATGAAAAAAATGGAGTAAGAGCCATAAAGGGAGATAATAAAGGAATGAGCTCGATAAAACATTCTACAATGTCAATCAATATTAAAACCGTCGGCAATACTTAGGAATACAACTATCAAAAGTAAGATTTAAAATGTAATTAATAAAGTTCATAACACAAATTGTGACAGCCCCATTATCAACAAAGGCATTATGAGTTTTTAACAAGCTCACATATTAGAACAGATAATGTATTTCAACTAGATATTATGTTTTAGTGATGTCAACTCCCGTAAGAATTAATGCTCAAGAAATATATATACATATTCTTGAAAAAACCTGCTTTTTCACTGGGTCGGCCCCTGTATATTCGGGAGAAAAATCGTGTGCAAACAAGGCAATTCACGTGTTGTTAATACATGATTTTTGTTTTTGAAATGCTTTGTCAGGGACGTATGTATGTATTTCTGCGCAGACTGATATTTGGCATCTGCGTCTTGTTTCTTCCATAATAACCTCTTCTTATAGCATTATAGATACAATGTAATCCGTAATTTGTTTACCTGTATCAGTTTCCCACCCAAAACGTACTGCCCCCATCAATGTACGCACTAGCTTCTCTTAGAGTTTACCCCCTTTACAAGCGTTATTGTAAATAACTGTGAATGAATAAGTATCGCGTGTAACTTGTGCTATTGCTCGATTTTGGGTATTATATTGATAATTATTGTTAGTATCAGTCGGTATGTTTTACCTGATTTATTTCGCAGAATTCATATACATGTAATAAAGTTCGAAAGCTAGTCACTACCTTCGTACTTATCCGTACTCTAAATGTGTTCGTACTAATTCGAATGTAAAGTGATTATTCTTAAAATTGTGTTCCTGTTAATCAAATTTTTTAGTAATATGCAAATTTATGGGTAATGTAACTTTTGTAATAACTAGAAGTAAAAATAAGATGTTCAAGAACCTTCAAGTCATGCTTTTCGTTGTGTGGGCCCTGGTTATGGATATCTAAAACATGTTTGCTGTTTTCAAAAACAACCGAATGGTAACCAAAAAATGTACCGGAATCGCAAAGTCAACACATATGAAAACAATGCATTTAGCTGTCGTGTAATGTTTTTATGCAAGAAAAGCAACAATACACGTTTGTTTTGTGTATTAACGTCTGCAAAAGCCCTTGGGATATGTTTCGGTCTCGGTCACAAACAATCCCACGGGCTTCTGCATACGTATATACACAAAAACGTGTATTATCCCTGCGTACATATGCTTGTAGGACATTTGCCCCGATGACCTTTGCGACAGAATGAAATAAAGGATCGCTGGACATTTGCCCCTATCCAGCTGTTGAAAATACAGATAGGACATTTGTGTACTAGAGGTGTACTGGTCAGGAACCCAGGCAATCCTTGCACGTATCAGTGCTATACACTGGGCACGTTAAAGAACCAGACTGTCTATTCGCAACGAGCCAGGCTAAGTTAGCCGGACAAGTCTGTATCTGATTTCTGATCTCTCTGTCGTGGGGGCTTTGTCTCACTCTGTCCCTCTGGTCAGATCGCTCTGTGTCTGTACTAGTGAGCATGAATTATGCGCCCTGTGTGGCTGCATTTGAACTATGTAAAGCGCCTTTGAACGTGAAATGGATCATGAAAAGGGCTCTATATAAATCTGGTATAATAATAATAATAATAATTTGCCCCAAGTGAATATTTTTGGAATGGGACATCCCCTATCTCTTCCCATTTTTGTAGTATATGTAAATAGATGCAACTAATTGTTTGCGAGACATGAAAACAGAGATTTGAGTTTATATCCAAATTTGGGACCATTATAAAAATAAAGCAGCATCGAAACTAATCTTATGGGGTTGGTGGACTTGCTATGACATGTGTGTATCGTTTGTACTGCTAGGAGCTTCGTTTGCAATTGGTTTTGGTATGGTTCTCTCATCATATATGTTTTATTTCGTGAAATAAACGAAATATTTACAACCTTTGCGCTAAACAATGTATCAGAGAACAATAAGTGAAGGCATAAATCAGAACTAAAAAGGTTATATAATTGACTTGATAAAAAGGCTCGTTAATTACAATGAAAATGAATTACCTTCCTAGGAGATTAAAAAAACAGGTGTGTTTTACGCTATGACAAGGGTAAGAGGGGAGAACAATTTTTACCAAGTCACTTAGAGTTTATCTATCCATTAAATTTATATGATGTTTTCAAAATCAAGGACTTTAAGGGGCAATGCGGGCGGGGGGTTAGTGAAATTCTTATAGTTTAACTACTGGTTATTTTTTGACAACTCGTACAAAATCGGTTATGGCGTTGATTTATAACAATAACTCTTAGGCTAACGTTAATCATAAAATTAAAAGCGATAGTATCAACTACAGGATTGTCAAATTATCTCTGTTTTATTGTTTTATACTTTTGTTCATAATTACTAAATTTATACAGTTGAACAATTCATGAATGACAAATGCGTTCGTTTTAACGTTAAATGAAAACCAATCTATAATGTCAAGTTTGCTATGATCAAAGAAAATCGCATAACTTAATTCGATACTGACAGATATAATCCACTAAAAAGACGTTTTGTTATTTTGCCAATATTTTAAACCATACCGAAATAATGTCTTTAACTTCGCAGAGTAAGGGAATATATATATTTTTTTGACATACTTCAATTAAATTGAATGGATTTAAACCATATTGCTAACTTCTTTATTATTGGAGACTAAATTACAGAAATTATCTTACGAATATGAACATACAGAAATGCATAAATGAGCTGTTGTCTGTGATATAGAATTATATTATTTGACACGAAACTTGTCTAGTATGTCCTTAATAAGCTCTTTGTCATTAAGATTGAGTTGTTGTCACATAAAAGATACCACTGTTTCACTTAATCAAACTGGTACTAAATTTTGTGTCAGCTGTGTAGTTTTGATCAGTACCTGACAACAATTTTGACTACCGCACCTTTTGATAAGGCCAAAAAAATCTTTGTTTCTGGTAACATGCTAATAAAATTAGGGTAGGTAGGTCGGATTTTTTTTTTCTTTGGATTTTTTTTTTATTAAGGGAGACTTTTCAGAAAATATTCTTGTGTCAAAAAATGAATACAAACAAGGGGTTTATGCTTTTAGAGCATCAGTAAGTTGATTTTTAACATCACTGAGCATGTTTTAAGCATAAAAAGTGCAGTTTTGTAATTTTTTGTTAAAAAGTTGAAAAAAAATTCGTCGGGATACCGGAAACAAACAATTTTTTATGCCTTACACAACCCATTAACTGGACATTTACTGTATATGTTGGAGCCTTAATCTCATTTAGACAAAAGAATTGAAAATAGTATTTCATCATTTTGGGTATGAAATATATCAGGCTGATTCAATTTATTTTACTTAATAGGAATTTGGGATAAAACAAGGATAATATCATTTAAGAAATTTGTTATCTATTTCGAGTCGAAAGGACTATTATATTGTTTCTGCGAAGACAGCTACAGACGAGACGGTTTTAGACACGCATTTGCACTGAAAAACAACGTGGTTCCGATAGTTAACTTGTAGTATTCATTTCGTATTGCTTTCCAAACTTTAAATGGGCAATGTCCCTATTCAGAAAGTCCATTGTAAACAATGATTGCTTACAACTAAATAAATGTTTAAGTCATAATATCAAACTGAATACGTTGGTCATTACGGTTTTTCAAAGTTGTGATTTCTGCGCAAGTACCTTTTTTCGTATCATTTAAGGTATAAAAATAGTTCAGGCCCCGAGTTCACAAACATTTTTCGATCTCAGCTAAGTTTGATTCGATATTTTATTATCAATTTGCTAAAACTTCAGGGTTATTTCAATCGAGACAGACAATCAATTTTTCACTTGAAAATAATTTGAGTATAAAATTAAGTTTCAGACATACTATTTTGATTTAAATGACGAATAGTTTCATTATTAAACACAACTGAGGTTGAAAACGTTTTGTGAACATGGGGTCAGATTATATGGTGATATAATTATAAGGTATTTCCATTAAGTAAATAAACAGAAATAGTAATTTAAGTCTTGATATGATACGGATCTTACAAACTTATAAATATTTTATTCCATATGAATATTCTTACTACCAAATTTTTGCAAAAATTTCCATACTTTGACGCGAAGAAAAGAGATTGTTGATATTATAATACATATATTAAATCAACCAGGACTATTGCAAGTACTGTATGGGGCTTGCCTGCAACCAGATACGGAAAAAATAAATAATATACGAAAAGAGGCAATTCGTGTCATAACAAAAAAAAATCGTATCGCAGGAAGCGTGTTTAAAAAATTCTAATCTGCTCACTTTTGAAAACAGATTCAATTAAATCAAATGGCTGTACTGGTTTTTTAAATGGACCATAACCTTGTACCAAAATATATATGTCGGAGTTATTATCAATTGCTCATACGATAGAATATAACTTCGTATCCTCGACTCTAAAGATCTTTCCTTTGTTTTAAGCCCCGACCAAACTAACTGAAACAAACATTCTCATACAAACCACACATATATGGAATTCCATTCCATCAAACATCAAACTTCAAGATAATCTGTTAACGTTTCAACAGAAAAATAAAGGATTATTTATTACAAGGCCAACGTTTCGAATACTGAAGTGGATTTTTTTTTCTATTTTATTTATTAATTAATTTATTCATTTTTTTTTTCCCCTCAAATCTTCATAAATTATCATACATTTCATTTCGTATAGGTAGCCATTTAAATTTTTATGAATATTGATGGATGAATGTATCAATTTTGCTATCAATAAAAAAACCCGCATAAATGTCCATGTCACCTGAATATCAATAAGAATATTATAATGACAAAGCAATGGAATTATTAGAATTATCTTGAATTTGGTATAAAACAGTATATACTTAAATATACAACGTTATATTTTGAACCATCTTAGTTTTTAAATGACGAAATATTATTTTTCATTGATACTCTATTTCTTAAAGGTATCTTAGAAGTAAGAAAAACGTATGTTTGATTTTTAACAGAAATCCTGTGTTGAATACTATTATTTGAAAAAAATTACATTCGAGGTTCCTAATTCTGAACATGAGTTAATTTTTCAAATATGTGAACTTAATCTGTCCATTTAAATATCAATATATTTTGCTTTTATCCTGGCATAATAAATATGTTAAGATATCTTTGTAAGCATAAACGAACCACATTAATTATATAAACAGACTTAGTTTAGTCAGTCTGTTCAAGAAATGTAATCAATGATCAAAACCACTATAGCCTTTAGCACCAGCTTAAACGGAACTATAAAAATAAAATCGAAAGAAAATTATTAACGTTTTGGTAAGAACCCCTTTCAATTACGTCTGTCTTGCAGTGTTTATGTTAGCCCAAGGCATTGTTTAAATGATTTTTATCAAAATGATTCAAAGGAAAGTTCGATCGTTTTAATGCAGAAGCATCTCCAATAATTTTACAATTATTGCCAATAACCATTATGATTCGAAACATTTAAAACCTTAGTTAATTTTTAAAGCCTAAATTAGAACTGGTTTTTAGATGTAAGAAAAATAAGTAGTTATAACAAAAAATACAGTCTATGTTATATAAAACTCAATTTTATAATACACATAAGTATTCGCAACCCAGTAAAGCCCTCAATTGATTTCTCTGCATTGATTTTTTTCGAAAAAAAATTAGGAGCGGGCAAGCGAAATGAAATGAAAATATTTTCTTTAGTTTCACTTGTTTTTGAAGCGGCGAGGAAGCGATTGAAGAAAAATAAATAAAAGTTTTAACAACAGTCAACAACCACTGCCAACCAAAACAAAAGGGCTCGAGAAAAAAACCATTAAAAACTAAAGATCAGTTAAAATATTGAAGGTTTGAAAAATGACAAACTGTCCCAAAAATACATGACAGCCATTCAAGCACCTAACTCCTATATATCTTATGCATACCCGGGACGCCGCGCTGTAATTGTAAAAGTTACAGACATTGAAAGACGCGGCAACAGGCGGATACAAGAAAAGCTGGAAATTTAAAACCATATTTAAATAGTGTATAGAACTAATGTGTTCGCTAAGTTGTGTCCTAGGGCAAACCAATACCCTTGCCACCTAAAGTTTAAATAAAGGGTTCCACTCCTTGGACTCAATGTCACTTATGCCGACAAATAGTAAGAAAGTTATTACACTCATGTCATGTATTACCTAGAAAATCATTATAGATATGGAAAACAACTGCAAACACCGCAACTGTAACATTAGGTACCCATGATCTATATATTATAGTATCTAACAACTTTCGGGGCAATTTCAATTGCAATTGCACAATTTACTTGTATATTTAGTGACTAAATTTTTAAGTTCTGTTTTTTTTTACATTTAAACTTTTGCAGTTAATAAAAGACATACTCTGATGCTTACAAGTCCTTAACAATAATGCATTATTATCTTCAGTTTCTTGGTGGGGGGGAGAATGATCTGATAATCCATGAAACAAATCTGAAAGAAGATCTCTAAAATGCAACATAAAAAAAATTAATTCTTGTATTCTATTTGAAGGATAAAACGTACACTTTTAATGCATGTTTTTTCATATTGAGAGTTTGAAAGCCTTGGTATTACTTTGGCCCACTTAAGTTTAATATGCTTACCCGCTCTCCTCCTGAAAAAAAAATTGTGTTCACTTACATAGGCTGAAGAAGCAAGTACTATTCCCTTAAAATCAACAATACTTATTCTTACAAGTTATGAGGCAAACCAGCAGGACAAATATAACATATTTTCATGAGTAGTTGCTCTACATACCATATGAAATAGTAAGTGTTCGAATTCCAAGCTTGAAAACGCTGAATAAAATATACAACTAACGTTGAATTAAACCAGATAATTGTAGTCCATTGTCCTTCCTAAATTTGTCATAAGAATGCACAAACAGACTATACAATAGACTTCTTCATTTTAACCCTTTTCTATTGCCTGCGTCAAGGTAAAGCACGCACTCACATCATGGAGTACGGACTGGAAAGAATTTTTATTTGAGAATAAAAAGTCTTCCCATTGAGCAAAAAAGAATTTAAAATTGCCGAAATCGCACTAACAACACGAAATCAATACATTTATAAGATATACTGATTGGCACTTTAGAATAGACAATGATGAAACACTGGATGAGTTGTCCAAATTGACTTATATCACCTGTTCATAATTTAAACTGTTTTACCCCTTTATTTGCATATATATGTGTATAATTTTGAGGATTGCATCAAATCCATTGTTCTTATATCACCAATGATTATTAGATGTTACTGTCTATATGACCTTTCTCAAGATTTATTTACACAATCACTAATTCATATCGCTGTCAATTTTGCAAACTGGACGCAATCCAGATCTTGAAACATGTTCTCATGGTGTTTTAATGGCACTTAAAAAAAAAAAAAAAAATATAAAAAAAAAAAAAAAAAAAAAAAAAAAAAAAAAAAAAAAAAAAAAAAAAAAAAACAAAAAAAAAAAAAAAAATGATTACAAGTATCAAATGTTATGATTCATGTCGCTTAAGAGTGAAAAGGGCACAGAACTGTGAAAAAGGCCCGCTTTTTGAGAATTTTAAAATTAGTCAGCAAAAACTGAAGCGAGCGGGAATCAGATTATACCAAAAAAAAAAATCCGTTTTTACTCATTTCAGGAAAAAAATGTGAGCGGGAAATTTCCGTTATCCCAAGTACAACCACTTGAAGTGCTTATATCATAATGCTTCCCACACTTTTTTAAAAATACTATCCTTAATTTTTAAAGAGCATTCGACACATCCTCATTATGGTAGAGTAAATGGAATGTGGTCAGTTGTATTTAGAAAAAACAATCATCATAATAAAACTTTCATCCTTGATCAATTTTGGTACCATATTTTTTTCGCGGTAAATTAAACATACTAGTTTAAACAATGGCTTTAATATAATCTTCCAAACAGACATATCAACATGGACAATTTTAACAACTCGATTTGAAACAATTGCAAACTGATTACCTTAGCTATGATGACCGCGACCTGATGGCTTTTCCTCACCATTGATGACCGCATGAATTTGTTTGAAAATTATAAGCAATATTCCTAATATTGGTCTGCCAAAACAGAAGTCAAACATACTTTTTCAACAATTAATGACATACAATTTATGATTTGATATCAACAGCTGATTTCCGTTCACATTTTACGTCCTTAAACCACATAACATTAACTATTGTTTTTAAACTTTAACCGTGGCGAATTCTTTAAGTAAGGACAAACGGACGGGGGCGTGCTTGAGAAGGGAGGTGTGATTATATCTATGGCGGCTGACATATGGATGTCAGTATGGACAAAGATAAAATAGTTTCAGTTTACCTTAGTTTACCATACATTACTAATTGAAACAATACATTAAAAACATAAATTTCTGTAGGGCGTGCGCTTCATTAGAACGGGACTTCCCACTGGCCCCCAGTTTTCCTTACCAAAATTTTTTTTGTACAATATATGAACGTATTTCAGAATATGCAAAACAAAACGTGTTAATGACGTTGTTTACAGATATTAGAAAAGAACATATTTTAAATATAATCGGCCTATAAGATATAAGAAAACATAAAGGGACATAAGATCCAAGTGAATTCCATGTAACCAATTAAAAATGAAAGCATAAACTCGGTGTTTGGCAAGGAGTAAAAATTGATCTGTTTTAACAACACAAAATGCTAACAGATCCCGAAGATATTTTTGCCTATTAAACAAAGATGGCAGAAAACTGTTAATTATTAACAACAAATCACTGTTCGACTCACAGTTATTACTCAAAGCGCCAAACGTCATTAAAGCGCGCTCTGGAAATAAACCGATTGAAAACGGGCAACTATTTCCAATGAATGTTCCCCACCCACCCCCCCCCAAAATCAAGACTGTACTTAATATTCCTTTTAACGTGTTAGAAATCGAAAACAAAAAAATAAAATTATAAATATTCAAAATTTTAGTGATTTGCTTTTGAAAAAATCATTTTTGTCCGTTTCAGATGCGTATTTATTAGGACCTTATCATTCGGGCCTGCGCCCTCGTGATATGATCCTTCGCATCTGAACACCAAACAATGATTTATTCAACGACAAAAATGCACTAGAAGATTATATTATTTCATAAACAACATAGAATGATTGATGCATCATATATATGCGGCAACAATGACTAATCAAACAAATAAATGGCGATGAGTTTTGTCACATTAAAAATGACTGTTGCAAAAACTCACTGGGATTCAAGTAAGGATCGCATGGTAAAATAGAGAAAAGTGGAACTTCACAGGTCGCTCTACACAACCACAAACAAAATGTTGCGCTCGGTTGATTGAGCCTGTTCATGGACGGTAGTTGTAATACATGCCACCGTCCACGCCCACCATACCCGCTAGCCCGGGTTGAGCAGAACTCAACAATTACACATCTTAAAGTAAGCAAAAGCAATTTAGAGACATTCGCAGATGTATATTCAAACGGCGTGAACATGGACCTCAATGATACACGTGGTGAAGCGTGATAATTCCATGAAGAAGCGGCGTTTAGTCCCCAGATAAACTAAAGGTTTTTGCCCTAAATGATAAAACCATGTCAGCACTAAAAAACAAACTGGAAATTCATGAAGGGACCCTTGCCGAAATGGTCATTATTATTATTAAATTATATTTATTATACCAGATTTATATAGCGCCCTTTTCATGATCAATTTCACGTTCAAAGGCTACTTTACATAACTAACTAAAATGATTAACAATGGTTAACTAGAGATAGATGCGCTTCAGAGCTTTTGTCTGGAACTGACCTCTATCGTATCTTGCCACTTCTTAATTGCTGACAGCGCCTTGGAAAAGTCGCCAATATGGGTTACCGGTACCTGCCGGTGATATAAAGAAGCTACATACAAACCAACATGTTAAAGATCATGAAGTCATTTAAATTCGCGCATTATATATTACTGTAACATCTAATTCAACTATGTTTTACAAACAATAAAATGCTTGCTTTAAAGTATTGCAATAATGACATATGGGATAAGCAAAAAAACTGTCTCTGTTCCATTTATATAATTTACTTGTTTGAACTTTGGTAAAGACCAAAAATGTTTAAATCAAAATGTTTTCCAAAGGATTAAGATAATCTATCAGTGAGCTGGCATGTTTTTCTTTCCTTTTCTTCTTTCTTTTCTTATTCATTTATTATTCATTTATTTATTTTTGGCGGAATAAAGTGTGTGAATTTCGAACCCAGTTCCGCAGAGATTCCAGCTAACATAGTTTACAATAAACTAACCAACCGGGACACCAACACTGGCGCCGATTTGACTCCGGCGCATAGGTGAGTCAACAGATCTACATATTCCTAACAAGATGGTAATGATAACCTAAACGCTCATCTGAGTAATATGACCTGCATATTCCAAATGTCAAACTCATGATAAAATATTAAGGAAAGTCCAGGAGGTCACATCAGGTCAATGAAATTCAGTTTTAAGATTTGTGCAAAACGTGTATGTCATCAAAATTTCAAGGCAAGAAGTAGGTCAGAAAGTCACAGTCAAGTGACATCATATTACTTGGGTCAAATCATGTAATTATATTATCATTTAGATTTGAAAATTAGTATATGGACCACAGAAGGTGCCTACGCCTTTAGTAATTGAACAATGAAATCGGGTCTTATGGTCCTTATCCCAAAGGTTACTATGTCTTAGACTAGCTGACAAAGAAATAGAATGGTCCAATGATAAAACGTATAGCTGGCGAGACCAATCACCTCATATACAGAATTTTTCCTCTGAACGTACCCTTGCCTAAATTATAAGTAACATAAGTCTACATGATTCTTAAATGGTCCTAATATGAGTCTAAGACAATTTCAGAGATCAGGCAAAATTAATAAATGTTTTAAAAACTAACAAGTTTCTATTAGCGCAACTTCCCCTAGGCTGGAGACTCATAATTGACTGGTCTTTTTGTTAAAGTTTCTCGTGGACAAATGTCTTTGAAATCCAAACAACAATGAAGGCCTATAACGCATAGAATGCTCGCCCTTCTGTTCTCTCAACTCTATATCATTGGACCTGACTCCTTGATGCTCATCTCCTATATGCTATCTATAATAGCATTAGCATTCATTACAATATACGTATACTCTGTTGCCTTGGCTGTACTTCATCGCAGTAATCAGAACCGTCTATAAACTGTAACCTCTCTTACCTGTCTCAGTAGATTAACAAACTTGGGTCTCTGTCTCAGCTTTCGCGATGCTCAGTGCCTATATGTTCTATCGTCTATAACAGTCAATTTACCTTAAGATAAAACTCCTATGCTTGAAACTTTGTTTTTGAAATTCTGCAACTCTTCTTTAGTCTATGAAACTTCAAACGTCCTTCTTTTTTAATAATATAACCCGCCCTGACAGGTAAAATGCAATAGACTCCTTATCAAGGTACTAGCATAAATAATTAGTTTGTATCCCTCGTTGTGTCTTCTTTCAGACTCTTGTATACTGAAATGCCCTCTCTTCAATATCCATCTACCTCAGCAGACGTGCTAAATTTAGAACATGTTTCTGACGGTCCAAATTTAAACATAGCGTTTACAAGGAGTACTTGCTCTAACAAATATATCTCTGGTTCCATTGAACTGTTGTGATATGCATATTGTGTGAATGCTGAAAATCCAGCTATCAACATACTGAACCCAACTTAGCCAGAAAGGACCTAAAACCAAAGTCTATTATTAACAGCAATTCAAAACAATAATTAAAACAAAGATAGCATGAAAAGGGGAGTCGAGCACAATCTGTGCTTATGTGTTCACGTTAGTCAAATACATCAAATATACAAAATATTCTGACAGGAAATAGGAACAGATGATTTTTGTAAGTATTTTCTTCTATAACTCATATAAAAAGTAAGTGAACCCTAGGCGGGCTTCTTTTATACCCAGGGGCACAATTTGAACAAATTAGGTAGAGGACTCTATACAATGCATCATACTACATATCAAAATCCTAGGTCGTATGTTCCAGACACGAACATTTCTAAAGCCCTTTTAACATATAAGTCTATATAAAACTTGGGACTACCAGGGCAGGGCCACATTTCATCCAAGGGGTTCAATTTGAACGATTTGGTTGAGACCATATCCTAACACAATGCTACAAACCAAATTGAAGGTTCTACGTGTTGTGGTTTCAGACAAGAAAGATTTTTAAACATTTTTTCCTATATATGTAAAACTTGGGACCTAGGGGCGGTGGACATAATTTGACCCTATGGGGATATTTGAATGATCCAGGTAGAAGGACTCACTAGATGATGCTACATACCAAATGACAAAGTCCGCTAGCCGTCTAATTTTTGTACAAGAAGATTTTCAAAATTTTTCCAGATATAATGTATTTATAAAAAAATGTAACCCCAGGGCGGGGCCATGTTTTGACCCTAAGGGGATAATTTGAACTATTATGGTAGTGGACCACTAGATGATGCTACATACCAGATATCAAAGCCCTAACCCCTGTGGTTTTTGGACAAGAAGAATTTTATTTTTTTTTCCTTTCGGTTGCCATGACAACCAAGTCCTGCATGGAATTCAATTTTTGAACAATTTTTGAAAGGGGGGCCATCCAAGGATCATTACTGTGAAGTATGTGTAATTCTGCCCAGTGTTTTATTTAAGAAGAAGATTTTTTTAGAAATTGTTGACGCACGACGGACTACCACGTGGACGACGCACGACGCACGACGGACATCAACCGTCACAATAGCTCACCTTGGCACTTGAATTGATTAAACCTTTTATAATCTTTTACCATGATAAAGAACTTGGGCCGAGCCTCCGTTTTTTGTTTTTGTTTTTTTGTTCTTTTTGTGTCTGGCTTCCCACACTATTTTTTGGAATTATGGACCCTGAAATAGTCGAATAGTGCACATTTTCACCTGTGACGCACTAGCTAAAAAGTAATTTAATATAAATCTTGAAAACTTGCATACGTCTTCATCATTATATTAACTGGCGCAACCTCCTATTTTTTTCCGTCTGACTCGTCCCCTATTTTCAGCGTTATAGCGAGCCCCTGAAATAGTAAATAACACATTTTCGCCTAGCTCAAAAAATATTTAATGTAAATTCCATGAAACCTTGCTTTAGGTTCTGTATTATAATTTTACCTTGCACCAATGGTATTCTTCTTGAGAATCTTGCACTTATTACAGAGGTTATGCCCTTGAAAGAGCCAAAATAGTCGATTTTAGTATGTGATGCAATAGCTCAAAATTAATATGACCTAGAAAAATGAAATCATTTTCATAAAAAGTTGGTTTATGTTAAACACCATTATACTGCAAACATTTGAATAAATCATTTGAATTACTCTACCGAGACCTAGTAATTGGACTATTGATCCACACAATCTCTATATATACCATAGATCGTCATCACTATGACAAAGATTACGTTCGCGAGAACCTAACGCTAACCTTTCGTACAAATATTAGTAGTATTTTTTTGTTCTTTGCCTTCTCAAATGTGGTGACATACAGTCAAAAATCCTTGGACCTGCAGTGGAAAGCGTTACTCTTATAGACAGCAGCAAGCATAAGTATCCATGCGCTGTCTAAAAGAAGGAGTCACGAGCGACCAGCAAAGCGGTGTCTTGTAGTGTCTTGCCAGTCCGAAGACCCATATGAGTGCAACTGGATTACAATCACATCAAGAGACTCCGACAGACTGCCGAGGAATAATACTACTGATTAAGTTATTACGCGATATGCGTTATATTTTTAAAGTTTCCTCTCCAGAGAAAATATATTCCAAAATGACATAAATTCGAAAGATCAGAACTTCACTATTTTACCTTCAAATACTAGAAATGACAATCTTTCCAGTGTTTTGTAGGAAAGTCTGCATATTATCCACTTGAACGTTTAGATCGTGCTACCAAAAAATCCGAAATTAAAATAATTGCATCAAAAAAAGCAAAGCTGCAATTTTTTCACTGTACAGAGCGTGGTAAGATAATTCGCTTTCTGATGGAGAGGTTGCTATAGACGGTTAACAGCATTGTTCGGAATGACAGGAACCGCTGTGGAGGCGGGTATGCATGTAAGCCGAAATGATTATGCATTTAATGTTCGAAACGATGATAGCCTATGTGAACATTCCCCTGATGAATTTATATTCATAGAACTGTTTTTTAAAATACCGAAAACAAAACCCAACTGTTGTTTGGAACAAGTCATAGGTCTCCAAAGCAAAGTAAATATTCGAAAATTTTTAGATCATTTTATGGAAATACAGATGAACCTACTTGTTTAAGAATAAACCAAGTGAAATCTCATAAAATAATTTGTCCATAAAGGTCAACTTACTTAATGCTTTGAAGAGCACGGCTAAGATGGTAATACCCGTACTAAGTTTATATAAAAAATGGGGCAGATATCCTTAATATTCCTTATACTTTCATGTAAATGTGTTCTTATTGATTCTCGGTATTGTTTCCTGACGACATGAAAACAGCTAGGGTTTCTCCTATAAAGATAAAAAATTCATTCCTCCTTAAAGTAGGCAACATAGACCTGTTAAGTATTCCCTCAGTGTAAAAATTCTGGAGCGTTCTGTATAAAATCATTTCTGAATACTTACATATGACTTTTCCCTTTTATACATTTCAGTCAGTTTCAGATCTAAATACTCTAACCGATACCTGCCTTAATACATCCTGTAGACTATATAAAACAGAATAATTCTGAAGGTTTATATTGGCATGATTTATTTGATATACAAAAGGCGTTTGATACCGTTCGGTCAACACTCCTTTGTAAACAAGCTTACGGCTATGAGTGTTCAGTCAATAAATGGTTTAAATCTTATCTTACTGAACGAACTCAAAGGTTAATATTAGACAAAGTTTCAAATCCAAATCTGCCGAGTCACATGTGGAGTCCCCCAAGGAAGTATCCTTGGCCTTTACCTCTTTCTTGTTACCTAGATGTACATGCCAATTTGTATAGATTCAGAATGCAAGCTTAATTATGCTGATGGCAGTTGCGATTATGTTTGCCATAAAGATCCGCCACATTAATTTCAGACAAATTAAGCAGAGTTAATGGAAAATTGGGATCAACCATGGTACAATGATAATCGATTGTCCCTACATGTGGTAAAACGGAGGGTGGTAGGTTTGTTTGGTTCTCTTTATGAAGAACTCAGAGAAAATTTCTTTATTTAAAAGTTGTGTGTAACGGTCCATGTATACCTTCTCAAAGCTTTTCAAAAATATCTTGGTTTACGAGTAACGACATGTTTTTAAATATGGGGAGAAAATAGTAGATTCAATAGTTTTAGTAAGGTCAAGCACCGGTAAAAATTGTATACTACACTGTAGATTCTATAATTTCAGTATACAAACAAAGAAAAACTTGACACTTATAGGCCTATATGGGCAGATACCATAAATTTGTGTTTTCTGGTACTGTTAATTAGGTCTGCCCCACGATTTAGGCCTACGGTTTGCTATTTCCTAAAGCTCTGCGCACTTTTACGATCTGAATCTCAGCTCAAAGATATATCCACCCACTACAACTGTATAGATGAAGGTATAAATATAAAAAGACCAATCTAGATTTGACTTACAGACGACGTTAAACGGAGACAGATCTACGGGTAAGATCAAATCAACCGATTTGGTAGTGTAAACCAGATTTGGGCAAAATCTTTGGTTATAACAAAGAACTATAAATTACATTATTTTTATAGCTTTTGTTATAACAAATTAACAATCAACTTGATCTGCACTGGAATGAGAGAACCGCAAATGTAACAAGTATTAATTACATCCATATTCTATTATCGGATAAGAGAGATAAGCTTTTCAGTTTTCAACATAACTTGATGATGCTGAAATCGTGTTGTGGACTGTGTGACTACGCGATACGGAACGCCCAGTATTTATACTAACCCAAATATGACGTCCTATAAATTCAAAATGGCTGACATTCGCTGGCTGCTGCTCAACGACAACTTTTAAGCATGTTTTACATGTAGAATAAGTGTATGCCTTGCAACTAATACTGAATTGTAAAACTATTTACGGGATAAGTGCATCGAAATTAACGAAATAATAGACACTTATATGAAGTTATATATGAAGTCAATTCAGCCTTCGGATGTTTCGTACCTAGAACTTTCGTACCCCAGTGTCAGGGCAGAACAAAGTTACAACAAGGAACATATCAACAATGTCCTGGATACCACAATAGAATTGTAAACACGTGAATTGAAGTCAGACCCCTTACTGTACCAACCATGCAACGAGTAACATCTATCTTCGTAACCGCCGAACACCCTTTCGGTGACGTAGACTTTGTTCGTCAGTACAGACAACACGCCCAATACTGCCAATAGCTGGTCACTATCAAACACTTTTAGAAAAGCAAGTTGTGAAGAATGTTTAGACTTTCATGATATCAAACTAACTAACGATCTTAAAACTATTGCTCACATTCATTTTAATGTTTGATGAAGTGTCTAGTACGGAACCGTAACCTCTAAGAATCTGGTCTATAGAGGATATTTTTAAATCGGATTCCGTACCCCTAGACAACACTGTATAGGATTGTCTACGGAAACGGACTCCCGTTAACCAGGTATTTTGGTTGTTTTTGTCATTATTTTATTTTAAATGTAATTCATAAGTAGCTTTAATTAAAGAAATTTCACAATATTATTGCACTTACGAGGTTTATTTTTGCAGTATTTTACCGATTGTTTACATTCACATCTCCGGTAAGGATAAAAACCGAGAACTTTCCAATGAGCTGGTAATGTATTTTATCGTGTCATCTTAATTGAAAAAGAGCGTGACTGTGTGAAAATAGCCGTGAAAATAACAGTATATTTTCAATTTGGAAAATGTAGCATGTATATTTCATATTTATTTGTCTTTTAACTGAACAGTTTAGGTTCCAACCTTTTACAGATCGAATGATGGACGAGTATGAGGAGTTACAGATGGAAGAATCTGAGTTAAAGCAATAATAATATGCTTCAATGAAATACAGAGAAGAAAAGATAGTTCAACAGTTTATTTTACATATATACACATAGATGTATAAATACACATGAAAATATTGTTATGAATTTATAGTCTTTCTGTAACATCGATATACCGCAGCACGAAAAACTTTCATCCCACCTTCTCGATCTCCTGGATGGACCATATCTCGGTCATAGTGTCTTGGGAATCTTAATTTTTCTTAATTTTTTTCCAACATCCACGTAATGTTCCTTAAATTTGACACTAAGTTTGCAATTGATACTTCTTCTCACCTTATTAAACATGTTACTATTACATCCAGTCCAAGATAAGAACGATCCTCTCTCCACGATACTCGCAACAAAAACGTGTTCCACACCAGCGTTCTTCAACTGCTTCACAATTGTCACAATATTTTCAAAAATCTGTTGAGGATTACAACTCGAATTTATGTCGTTTCCACCGAGATTTACGAATACGAATCTGAAATGATAATAATACTTGCGTAAATAAATTGGAGAAAAAAACACAATATATTAAAAAATATCATAATGATAATTAATTATCATGATCATTTCAAGTTATCTCAGTTATGATATGTACTATACTTACTTTGGTTTATCTGCCAGCATTATTTGAAATTTATCATGGAACTTCCTCACAGTGGACATTCCTGGAACACCATAGAATTTTACTTCGCTATCATTAAGATCAAATGGGTGGTTCTTTACATATTTCTCCAGCCTTGAAACATAACTGTCTCCAAATACAACAAATGCCATGGTCAACAGACATACGACGTTGAAGGAATGCATACAAAAGTCTACTTGATCAACGTATATATATTCGGTTTTTGAGTGAATTATTTCAACTCCAGTGTAATTAATCATTCGCTGTGATTTCTCCAAGCTGTAAAATATTTAACGCACAAACAAATTTTATTAAATTCGAGTTTGCTACCCAGAGTCAATTGCAAAGTCATCTTAACAAAAGTGCTAAATGAATTAGTTTGTTCATATGTTTGTATGTTTTATAAGTATATTCTCGTAAACAATTTATCAGCAATAATTTCTTCCAAATCCATCGATAATTGATTGTTGAACGGAAAAAAGGGCCAAAAAAACATTTGAGTTTAACTATTATCATATACGGTGGCACAGAGATGACATGGATGTTTCTTTTTTCTACTTTATATGCGGTGATGTTCATTATACTAATACGTGCGCACGTGTGAGTCACAAAGTGCGTACGTATCTGTATAAAAACATCTATGCCACCTTTGTGCCACCGTAGCTATATTTTGAGTATGGTTTCGTCTCTATTTAGACCTGTATGATACGAATGTATTTTTTTTCTTCACTGGTTTAATATGTTTACTGATATGCACTTAATTGGCACATGTGTATGTGTCTTTGATGTAAAACTGAGAAAAACCGGCACGGATAGAACAAATATTGTTTTCCACGATCACTTAATAGCGACCGCCGTGCTTGTCATCTTGAAATTAATTGTGTTGTAATTGCTTTTTAATAAGACCGATAATTACATTATAGACAATATGTACAACATAAGTGGATTTCGGGGAATTTTAATCAAAGACTACTTTAAAATGAGTAAAATAAGAGTACATACCAACGGATAGTATTTAAGTTCATTTTAACATGAACAATATGTCATTTGAGAAAAATCACATTCAATAATGGCTTCTGTGTCTTTCCAAATTGGGGAAAAATTCCCTACTTTCTTAAGTCTGCAAACCAAAATAGAACAGTACCAAAGTGCTAATAATGTTCAGTTGTACAGACGTAGTTCTCGCTCTCTGTCAGCTGCCAAAAGTAGGTGTCCAAACAAAGTGTTCAATGATGATATTAAATTTTGGGAATTATCATACAGTTGTATTCATGGAGGGAAGCAGTTCAAAGCACGTGGATCGGGTGCGCGTAACCAGAGGTAAGACTGTTATTATCAAATATTGCTTGATTTGCTAATTCCCTGCCGTTGGAGAGGAAATATAAAGTTTAAAAACCAACAGATTTAATTGAAACTACATACACAACTGATAAAAGGTTTTTTTTAAGTCTTTTTTTTTTTCGTTTTTAGCTCGACTATTCGAAGAATAGTCTAGCTATTCTACTCACCCTGGCGTCGGCGTCGGCGTCGGCGTCACACCTTGGTTAAGTTTTTGCATGCAAGTACATACAGCTATCATTTAAAGGCATATAGCTTTGAAACTTATTTATTCTTTTTCTAGGTCAATTACCAACCTCACTGGGTCAAGTTCCATAACTCTAACATGTATTTTGAGCAAATTATGCCCCCTTTTGGACTTAGAAAATTCTGGTTAAAGTTTTACATGCAAGTTACTATCTCCAAAACTAATGCAGATATTGAATTGAAACTTCACATGTGTCTTCGGGGTTATAAAACTAGTTGATAGCACCAAGTCCCATAACTCTGACCTTCATTTTGGCCAAATTATGCCCCCTTTTGGACTTAGAAAATTCTGGTTAAAGTTTTGCGTGCAAGTACATACAGCTATTACTAAAAGGCATATAGATTTGAAACTTATTTTTTTCTTTTTCTAGATCAATTACCTACCTCACTGGGTCAAGTCCCATAACTCTGGCATGTATTTTGGCCAAATTATGCCCCCTTTTGGACTTAGAAAATTCTGGTTAAAGTTTTGCGTGCAAGTACATACAGCTATTACTAAAAGGCATATAGATTTGAAACTTATTTTTTCTTTTTCTAGATCAATTACCTACCTCACTGGGTCAAGTCCCATAACTCTGGCATGTATTTTGGCCAAATTATGCCCCCTTTTGGACTTAGAAAATTCTGGTTAAAGTTTTGCGTGCAAGTACATACAGCTATTACTAAAAGGCATATAGATTTGGAACTTATTTATTCTTTTTCTAGATCAATTACCTACCTCACTGGGTCAAGTTCCATAACTCTTAACATGTATTTTGAGCAAATTAATGCCCCCTTTTGGACTTAGAAAATTCTGGTTAAAGTTTTACATGCAAGTTACTATCCCCAAAACTAATGCAGATATTGAATTGAAACTTAACATGTTTCTTCGGGGTTATAAAACTAGTTGATAGCATCAAGTCCCATAACTCTGATATGTCCCCTTTTGAACTTAAAACTCTTTTGATATTTAACATTTTGGGTAATAATTTCCAGCTTCTGTGACAATATTTCGAATAGTCGAGCTTGGCTGTCTTATGGACAGCTCTTGTCTTTATTATTTTCTGTCTGATACTAACTGAAAATATATAGCTGTCGAAAAAGTTGTACCGAATCACAATTCAATTGTGCTGAATACTGCTGAGGATTCCACCTCTCTGTATATCTCCGACTCACCATATTACTATTGCTGCTATTTATCTCAGACTTCCTGCATCAAAACGGGGTGTCCTGCTCTGGTAGTTCATTAAACTGAAGTATGTTACATATACTTACTATTTTGATAGTAATGCGTGTATACTTCCGAAATTTCAAAAACCGACTTCTAAATAGGTACTGCAGCTGATAATGTGCACGAGCAAATTATGCTTTTTAGGTCAAAACGGATAATGCGATAACGTCCGTCATGAGTCTGCAAGAAATGAACAAAAAAATTACGCTGTAATATCCTTTCAAATGTCGGTATGTGAAATTTATCTAAGAAACTGAGGTATGCTCAAAAATATTCTACTTCGAAGAATTCAAGAGTGCTAAAATCCAAGTCAGGAAACTGGTTGCAAGAGTTATCTATTCATGGAACTCAAACTCATTAGATTAGATCCATCTTCTTTTGTGTAATAATTGCTAAGTGATAAGTTTATATTACTGGATACTTAAACATTGTATACTCTAATACGTATTAAAGAGATTCACATTTTATTTTCAAGTGACCCGCTATTGGCAATGATTCTCTATTGGCGAGTTGACTGTATATAGATAATAATTTTTAGTGATAGAGCAGCCCTTTTTTATGGTTTGGCAGATTCCCTAGAGAGCGTACGTATTCGTCCAGAACCGGTTCTCTAACCAAAATAAACAGAATTTTATTTCTATGCATAATGCTGCCAAAATCCACTGTTTCTTGGTAAATGTCATGCATATTGTTCTCTTAATTAATTTTACCGTGCCCTTTCGGTGACGTAGACGTTGTTCATCAGTATATAGATAATTTTAGTGATAGAGAAGCCCTTTTTTATGGTTTGGCAGATTCCCTAGTAAACGTACGTATTCGTCCAGAACCGGTTCTCTAACAAAAATAAACAGAATTTTATTTCTATGCATAATGCTGTCAAAATCCACTTTGTTTCTTGGTAAATGTCATGCATATTGTTCTCTTAATTAATTTTACCGTGCCCTTGCATTTATCTGCATTTACTGTCAGCCATATTGTTGTTGTTGTAATCTTGACTGCCAGAAATGTCGAAACCCAACTGGTTCAGCAGTAGTATGTTCAGGTATAATCCACAACCTGGCACCACAGAATTGGAATGATAAAAACTAGTATACGAATAAACTAGGGCTGTGGATCGTCAGACAAGTGGCGATCCAATCCGATCCGCGAGTCGGGGCTGACGATTCACAGATCGAACCACGGATTACCAGCAGCAAGGAACATAATGATACAAAAATGCAAGCCTGTTATTTTTGTACTTCTTTCTTTATGGAATCTAAACATTGCAGTTCTCATATTAATAGTGCTCAGTTAAATAGTTTTGACCTATAGATGTTTAATGTTTTGCTTATTAATTAAAGTCAGGTTTTGCGGGTGGACTTGTTGGGCCATTCTTGCAAATGAACAATATGACGTCAGTCATTAATATCACAATATTTAGCAGGGTTTTTTTTCGGCGGTTTTTATAGCCGTTATTAGGCTATATTCCCAATGCCAAAAAGTATGTATTTTTCCCAAAATGAGTGCAAAAATTCCCAATCTACAGTCTGAAAAAATTTTCATCAAAATTGCACAAACATTGACCAAATTATGGACAATTTTGTAATGGAAGTATGTTAAAAGAGGTTGTACAATGTGAAAGAAGTGTATGAAAAAGTGCTTAAACACATCTTTACTATATGCTATGGGACTAAATATTTCCCAATTCGAAACATTTACGCGTCAAAATTCCCAATTTTGGGGGTATAGGCTATGTTCCCAAATTAGCTAGAAAAAACCCTGTTTAGTAACAGTTCCGCACTTTTTGATAAGAAAATTTTATTTGTTGGACAGAAATTTCGTATCTAACTTTTTATTGAATTTAATTACTTAAATGATAAATGTGACAGATTTCATATTAAATTTAGTTTGAATATAAGACCAATGCTAACTCTACCTAAGACATTTGTTTACATCCGGTTTAGAATCTGACAACGCGTAATCGTCTTAGATGTGCAAAAAAATTCATTGAAGACGTTTAATGTGGCTTTAATTTAGTTTTATTGACAGAATTTTACATATTGCATGTATTAATGAAAAAGATCGCGATCCAACGATCTTGACAATGACGAATATCCATACTCAAACTTTTGGTCAAACTTGTGGATATCCGAGTACTCGGATACTCGTTACAGTCCTAGAATAAACACGTGAAAACTCACTTTCCTGTTTTTAGCTCACCTGTCACATAGTGACAAGGTGAGATTTTGTGATCGCCCTTCGTTCGTCGTTGGTCCGTGCGTCTGTCCGTCAACAATTTCTTGTCTGCACGATATTGGTTTCATTTATGATTATATTTTAACCAAACTTGCACACAACTTGTATCACCATAAGATCATGGTTCCTTTCTTGAACTGGCCAGATCCCATTATGGGTTCCAGAGAAATGGCCCCTGAAAGGGCCAGAATTAGCTATTTTACCTTGTCTGCACAATAGCAGCTTCATTTATGATTTGATTTTTACCAAACTGGCACACAACTTGTATCACCATAAGATCTTGGTTCCTTTCTTGAACTGGCCAGATTCCATAATGGGTTCCACAGTTATGGCCCCTGAAAGGGCCAGAATTAGCAATTTTGACCTTGTCTGCACAATAGCAGCTTCATTTATGATTTGAATTTAATCAAACTTGCACAAAACTTGTGTTGCCATAAGATCTCAGTTCCTTTGTTGAACCAGCCAGATCCCTTAATGGGTTCCAGAGTTATGGCCCCTGAAAGGGCCAAAATTAGCTATTTTGACCTTGTCTGCACAATAGCAACTTCATTTATGATTTGATTTTACACTGCGAAAAATATGTGCATATACGGGTGTATACGGTCCCGTATATGTCTAATATACGAATATCATATAACAGGTATCTTTCCTGAAAGTATGATCAAAACCTATGCCTTAAATATACTTTTGGACCTTGACAATCCCTAACTTTGAATACTGACATAAACTGTTGAAACGTATTTATGCTAAGTATGAATGAACGGATCCATGTGAGAAAAACATGAATGTCTAATTAAGGAATACGGGATTCCCGTATATGGAATGTTCCATATATGGGAGAATTGTTTCCGTATACGCCCATATATTAGGAGTATACGTAATACGTACACTCCCGTATACGGAACCATTTTCCGCAGTGTTAACCAAACTTCTATGTAGACCAATCTGTTTCCGGATGATAACTCAAGAACGCTGGGGCCTAGGATCATGAAAGTTGATATGAAGGTTGGTCATCACCTGCAGATGACCCCTATTGATTTTGAGATCTGTATGTCAAAGGTCAAGGTCACAATGACCCTGAAGAATTAAAGGGTTTCCGGATGATAACTCAAGAACGTACGCTTGGGCCTAGGATCATGAAAGTTGATAGGGAGGTTGGCCATGACTAGCAGATGACGCCTATTGATTTTGAGGTCAGTATGTCAAAGTTCAAGGTCACAGTGACCCGGAACAGTTAAACGGTTTCCGGATGATAACTCAAGATTGCTTGGGCCTAGGGTCATGAAAGTTGATAGGGAGGTTGGTCATGACCAGCAGATGACCCCTGTTGATTTTGAGGTCAGTAGGTCAAAGGTCAAGGTCACAGTGACCAGGAACAGTAAAACGGTTTCCGGGCTATAACTCAAGAACTCTTGGGCCTAGGATCAGGAAAATTGATAGGGAGATTTATCATGACCAGCAGTTGGCCCCTATTAATTTTGAGGTCATTTGGTTAAAGTTCGAGGTCAGATTGGCCAGGAACAGTTAAACGGTTTCTGGAAGATAACTTGAGAATGCTTGGGCCTAGGATCATGAAACATAATAGGGAGGTTGGTCATGACCTGTAAATGGCCCCTATAGATTTTGAGGTCTGTAGGCTAAAGGTCAAGGTCACATTGACCCGGAACAGTTAAACTCTTTCCAGATGATACCTTGAGAACGCTTGGGCCTAGGATCACTAAACTTAATAGGGAGGTTGATCATGACCAGCAGATGACCCCTGTTGATTTTGAGTTCAATAGGTCAAAGGTCAATGTCACATTGAACCAGAACAGTAGAATTTTTGTTTACAGTGAGCAAATAATTTCTGTTCCTTGTGCAATTTCTGAATGCATCAAGGGGGGCATTTCGTGTTCGATGAGCTCTAATGTTTAACCTTTAGCCTGCTGTTGCCAGTGTCGGCAAGTGATTCTGCCTTTGTGACCAGTGCATATAGTCTGTTGATCAAGGAATACTGATCAGTTAAGTCAATATTGACTGTGTGAACAATAAACCTTTACCCTGCTAAATTTCTAAAATGGACTGGTCTGTCATTCAATCTGGGCAGTAACATTTATAATTCAAAGGGGTGTTCACTGAAAATTTATTGATAGCATAGCGAACCAAGATCAGCCTGCACATCCATGAGTTAGGGCCACGTGTTTGGCACATGTTCTCTGTGACATTATTTGTATTCAACCTCTGTTTCATATGCGGAATTGCCAGTTGCAGAGAACAATTTTGTACTGGTACAGAATCCAGGAACACTGGTAATGTTAAATGCCTGCCAGAACCAGCTGGCCGGAACACAACTGAAATATTGTTGAAAAATAGCATTAAACCTAAAACAAAAAACAAACAAATCTTTTGCAGTGCAATGTGAGAAGTGACAGTAATGCAGAATACCTACAGACATTGAACATGTTGAAGAGAAATGAAGAGATACAACACTAAATTGTTCCACATGGTGTGTGTGGGAAACATAGTGGACAGAAAGCATGTGACAAGTAAGAAGATCATTTACATTTAGACCCATTTTCCTCTAATCCAGCTGCACTCTGAGTTATAGAAAAGCTGAATTTTCTCCTAAAAATAAAACCAATTTTACAGTGGAAGGGAGGTAACTCAGTTTCAGAAAAAGAGCACTAAAAGGTTATATACCAATAAAAGAAGTTGATTCTGTAACGTAACACTTGTGCACCTGAAATTTATCTTAAAATACAACATGATTATGACAGTTCTAACATTTTTATTTACTACAAAGAGCAATGCACAACTATAAATGTTTGGTCTAATTTCACAGATATAATCAATGCTCAATTAGCCTTTTGAAACAGTTCTGTATACTACACTGTTAACTTTCTTATTATAAATGTACTTCAGCCTAGCTTTTAACACCGATAATTGAGTTTTAGCGGGAGTGGGACGACCATGTCCTTTGCCCGTCACCTGGCAGCTCCCTCGACCACAGAATGTATTGAGTATAATAGGATAATACAGGAAAACATTGCAGACATGTTTTTCAACTTCTGTAAACTTAGTAATTAATTCACAGATGTTTTACTCCCTGAAGCTACTGTAGAGTTGACAAGTTTTGTCTGACTTCTGAAATGTACAGTTAAAATCTTAATTATCCGATTATAAACCTAGGTATTACATTAGTTTGCAATCCTTGTTTCATATAAAATTGAGCTACTTCAGATCAATTTTGATACAGTTTCTAGATATTCATTCCGTCAGAGATCTATTTATCACAACATGCTCATATTCATACATTTGCTTTAAGAAAATGAAAAGAAAAGGTGGTGTTAAATAGTATGCAGTGAAATGCAAGTATTGCAGCATTCCACAAAGCGGTCTACAGAATAAATACCATACTTTCATTTTCAAGTACCGTAACAACCTGAAAACAAGCGAATATAAACATGAAGTGTCTTATTTAATGAAAAGTGAAATAATGTCAATAAAATTTGACTCTTTGTGATGTTCAGTTGTGCCAAAAATGGAAAAAATAGGATCTATTTTTTGGCACTTTTTTACCAAATTACAGCTATATAACTAAAATTCTCCAGCTTGATTTTATTGTGGTATATATATATGCATCTAATATGTCTGTGCACTTTATATTTCTTTTTGCAGTGTGAAGTAACAGTAACACAGAATGGCTAGAGACCATTAACTTGTGAACTGAAGAGATGCAGGTCATTGTTCTATATGGTGATTGGTGGAACCATGGTGCAGATTTGAATTTATAAGGTAGATCATTGATACATGTTTCCATGTAACCATTAGAGGTTACTGGCAAGCAGCCTATGTCACATAATGTGAATAAAGAATTGGACCAAAGGTACTAACTTTTGCCGCAGCTCTTGATATTACACATAGTTTGTTTTCAGACTCCTTTCCGCATACTACAAACCTTCATGTCCTCTGATGCATGAAGACCGTTTTAAGTCTACTTGAATGATTTTACCATTATCATACAACTTTACATTAATTGAAAGTAACTTTGAAATTCAAGTATATAATGTTAGGTATAGTGCTTATTATATTAATATTTTATACACATGTTTACTGATGGAATGTCTGTCAGTCTGTCTAACAGAAGTTCATGATTTTCATTTAAATTTGTGCTGTTTGAATGTGCATTTTTAGAACTTCGATGGATTTACAAAATGTTTTCAAAAAATTCTACTTTTTTGTAGGTGTGCAGTTACAGAAAAGCAGAATAGCTACAGACCATGAAATTTAGAAAATGAAGAGATGCATGTCTCTGTACAGCATGGTGTATATGGGAAACATTGTGGGTCAAGGACATGAAATGATTTAGTAAGTTTAACTCACCATAGATTTATATTTAGATTATTATTTAGAGTTATTCTGCCTTTGTGACCAGTGCAGACCAAGATCAGCCTACACATCCGTGCAGGCTGATCATGGTCTGCACGTTTGCCATTCTGTTGGTACATTTTCAGTGAACTTTCCTTCGAATGATAAATGGTATTGCCTTAACTGAATGATGGACCAATTCTTTTTAGAACTTTAGCAGGGTAAAGGTTAACACAATACAGTAAACTTTACAGTTCAAGGGAGGTAACTCAATCTAAAAAAAACACATACAAATGCCCTTGCTTAATTTCTATTTTTGGTAAATAACAGAGTTTGTTTTCATAGAAATATTCACTCTAAACAGTTAAGACAAATCAAGGTTTTAAGTTTCTGTAAGGGTATATACTACACAGAATGTTAAAAATCTTTGATGGCTGAGATTTGATTCATTCCAGATATTACCTGTTATGTTCTCCCTCTTTCTATCAGTTGTCCCTTAATGCTTATAATGCTGGACAGAATTGATTCTGCCTTTGCGACCAGTATAGATCATGATCAGGCGATGCCATCTGTGCAGTCTGATCAAGATCTGCACTGTGTGCCATTCAGTCAGTATCGTTTTGGTAAATACCCGTTTTAACAGTTAATGGTACTGTCTAAATTGAAAAATAGACAAGTGCATGATAAAAATTTAGCAGGGTAAAAATAATTTAAGAGTATCCGTAAATATATTCATTTTTCCTTTCTGTTCAGCAAATTTACATTACATGCATTGATTTTGTAATTATTCAGATACGCAAAATAACAGGGGAAATTAATTTCAAGGAAAATCAAAGTGACATAAATTTTGAACGCCAGTTATTTTAGGTATTTTTTTCTTGTTTAGTCTAAACCTTTTACTTACTGACATAAATTCTTTTTATTTCTTTGTTTTTTAGCTCACATGTCACAAAGTGACAGTGTGAGCTTTTGTGATCGCGCAGCGTCCGTCGTCCGTCGTCCGTCCGTCCGTGCGTCCGTGCGTAAACTTTTGCTTGTGACCTCTCTAGAGGTCACATTTTTCACGGGATCTTTATGAAAATTGGTCAGAATGTTCATCTTGATGATATCTAGGTCAAGTTCGAAACTAGGTCACGTGCGATCTAAAACTAGGTCAGTAGGTCTAAAAATAGAAAAACCTTGTGACCTCTCTAGAGGCCATATTTTTCACAAGATCTTCATGAAAATTAGTCAGAATGTTCACCTTGATGATATCTAGGTCGAGTTCGAAACTGGGTCACGTGCCTTCAAAAACTAGGTCAGTAGGTCAAATAATAGAAAAACCTTGTGACCTCTCTAGAGGCCGTATTTTTCACAAGATCTTCATGAAAATTGGTCAGAATGTTCACCTTGATAATATCTAGGTCAAGTTCGAAACTGGGTCACGTGCCTTCAAAAACTAGGTCAGTAGGTCAAATAATAGAAAAAACCTTGTGACCTCTCTAGAGGCCATATTTTCATGGGATCTGTATGAAAGTTGGTCTGAATGTTCATCTTGATGATATCTAGATCAAGTTCGAAACTGGGTCAGCTGCGGTCAAAAACTAGGTCATTAGGTCTAAAAATAGAGAAACCTTGTGACCTCTCTAGAGGTCATACTTTTGAATGGATCTTCATGAAAATTGGTCAGAATGTTCACCTTGATGATATCTAGGTCAAGTTCGAAACTGGTTCACGTGCCGTCAATAACTAGGTCAGTAGGTCAAATAATGAAAAAACCTTGTGACCTCTCTAGAGGCCATATTTTTCATGGGATCTGTATGAAGGTTGGTCTGAATGTTCATCTTGATGATATCTAGGCCAAGTTCGAAACTGGGTCAACTGTGATTAAAAACTAGGTCAGTAGGTCTAAAAATAGAAAAACCTTGTGACCTCTCTAGAGGCCATATTTTTCACAAGATCTTCATGAAAGTTGGTCAGAATGTTCACCTTGATGATATCTAGGTCAAGTTCGAAACTGGGTCATGTGCTGTCAAAAACTAGGTCAGTAGGTCAAATAATAGAAAAACCTTGTGACCTCTCTAGAGGCCATATTTTTCATGGGATCTGCATGAAAGTTGGTCTGAATGTTCATCTTGATGATATCTAGGTCAGTTTCGAAACTGGGTCAGCTGCGGTCAAAAACTAGGTCATTAGGTCTAAAAATAGAAAAACCTTGTGACCTCTCTAGAGGCCATACTTTTGAATGGATCTTCATGAAAGTTAGTCAGAATGTTCACCTTGATGATATCTAGGTCAATTTTGAAACTGGGTCACATGCCATCAATAACTAGGTCAGCAGGTCAAATAATGAAAAAACCCTGTGACCTCTCTAGAGGCCATATTTTTCATGGGATCTGTATGAAAGTTGGTCTGAATGTTCATCTTTATGATATCTAGATCAGGTTCAAAACTGGGTCACATGAGCTCAAAAACTAGGTCACTATGTCAAATAATAGGAAAAAAAACGACGTCATACTCAGTTCAAAACTGGGTCATGTTGGGACAGGTGAGCGATTCAGGACCATCATGGTCCTCTTGTTTTTTGGTTGGGTTTAACGTCGCACCGACACAAGTTTAGGCCATATTGAGACTTTCTAGCCTTGATGGTGGAGGAAGATCCCAAGTGCCCCTTCATGCATTATGTCATCACGAGCAGGCACCTGGGTAGAACCACCCACCTTCTGTAAGCCAGCTGGATGGCTTCCTGTCATGAAGAATTCATTGTCCCGAGTGAGGCTCGAACCCACATCAATGAGGGGCAAGCGATTTAAAGTCAGCAACCTTAACCACTCAGCCATGGAGGCCCCTTGACATAGATTCACTTACGAATATCATTGCATGAAATTTCATAAAAGGAAACTTTTTATAGTTTCAAGTTACAAGTTAGGAGTTTTAGATGATTATCATTAAATTGTAAAATTGCTTCTCATAATATATTTCTTTCTAAACACTCTGAAAAGTGTCTCTTCTTTTGTAGTGTGAAGTAACAGTAAAGCAGAATGGCTACAGACAATTAGTTCAGAATTGAAGAAGAGATGCAGGTCTTTGTTCAAAATTTATGGTGTAGAGGGAAACCATTTAAATTTTGTTTCAGGCAGCATAAAAAATATCTTATAAAAAAACCAATTTTTTTGTTGAAAATTTCCAAAAAAACGCATTTAGAGCTACAAAGAGCTAAAACAGATCCCAATATTTAAAAGCAGCAACAAATTTTCAATTTCTAAAAAACAGATTTTAAAAATTAAAGGGAGTAACTTTTTAAAAAAAAACTCTGAATGCCCTTGCTTTTATAGAATTTTCCTTAAAAATTTATCGGGTTTTCTAGTTTTGGATTGAGTACGATACAGGGTATTTAAAAAATTGATGAAGCTTCCAAATTTTACATTTAAAAGAAGCATTTATTTTATCCCAATTTAAACACTACCATACCCTTAATGTTTTCTACAGGTTGTGGACGTGTGTGAGTACAGTCTGTCGGGGACTTTATGGGGTTGTCAGTTAAAAAAATTCGCGGGTGCTTATTTCCCCTAATTTGGGGGAATTTTCACACAAGACAGATTGAAAAAGACTTTGGGAAAGTTTGGGTCGACTTAAAAATGTGGGGAAGCTGCCCTATCGGCCCCGGCTTGCGGTCCTGTGAGCACTTGGTTAAAGTTTTGATGAACTTTCTTTTTATCTCAAAATTATTGTGGTTTGTTTCAATCTTTAAATGGTTATTGCTCACCCCACGCCATCACAAGGGCCCAAACTCTCCCCCAATTTCAGAATTACCCCCTTTTTACTTTGCATTTTGTGGCTTTCACTCTATTCGATATTACGGAAGATTTGTTCAAATTTAAAATATTTTTATTTTACCATTCACCCTTTTTCTATGCGGCCCATAACTCTGTACAATTTTTCCTAAAAATTTCCCCCTTTTATTTAAAAAATTTCAGGTTGATTTTTGAGCACATTATGCACA
This sequence comes from Mercenaria mercenaria, assembly GCF_021730395.1. NCBI lineage: Eukaryota > Metazoa > Mollusca > Bivalvia > Venerida > Veneridae > Mercenaria > Mercenaria mercenaria. Next base: position 5,126,028 of record NC_069376.1, read on the forward strand.
TTACTCGTTCAGGTTTTCAAAAAGGTTTGATTCGTTTAAAAAGGTATTAAATATAAATTATATCATGTTACACAGGGCCCAAACATTGCCACAATTTTTCATGAGTTACCCCCCTTTTTTTTATGTATTTCAGATTTAAAGTTTTGTGTCCCCAGCCCCAGACAAGTTTAAGGTTAAAGTCAGGTGAAGTTTTTTATTTGGGTTTTTTGCCCGGTTTCCATCCACAATTGAGCTTGTGTTCTGATAGCGCTTTTCATTTTCTTATTTATTTAAACCCCAAAAAACTTGCCACTAATTGTACCCTTATTAGACCCGGCCTTTCGAAAACCAGCCTATTGCACGATGGGTTTTGGTTTTAGGGTCCCTTAAAATGGAAAAAATCGAACTTTGGTTGGGTTTTAGATAGCGTTTTTCTTTTCTATTTGTTTTGAACCAAATTTTCCCAATCACTTGTATTTTATTAGATCTAGTTCTTCAAAAACCACCATTTCCCTATTGGTTTTGGTTTTATGCCCCCTTAAATGGTAAAATTGCAAATTGAGTTGTGTTCATGATAGCGCTTTTTTTGTATTTTTTTAACCCAAATTTGCCAATAATTGTATTTATTAGATCACGGTTCCTTTCGAAAACCAGCCTTTTTGACGATGGGTCTAAACTTTGGGTTATGCCCCCTTAAATGGCAAAATTGCAAAATTTGGTTGTTTTCCCAGATAGCGTTTAATTTTTTTTTGATTTGAAACCATACTGCCCATAATTGTACTTTTTAGATCTTTTCCTTTCAAAAACCAGCCATATTTCACGTGGGTTTGGAGTTTCCCCCCTAAAAGGGGGCTAAAATCTCACATTTGAGTTGGTTCACGATACGCTTTCATTTTTTTTTGATTTTAACCCCAAACTTTGACATACTTGTATCTCTTTTAGATTCGGTTCATTTAAAAAAACAGCTATTGCATATGGGTCTTGGGTTATCCCCCTGAAGGGTTTAAAAATTGCGATTTTAGCCTTGTTCACGATAGCGTTTTTTTTATTTTGCATGTTCCCCTTGAGAAGTTATTTTGGTGAAAGATCTCGGTTCTTTCAAAAAACTAGTGGGTCGGATAATTTTGGGCCCGAGTTTGGGTTTGAAATGGGGGGGACCGCCCATATTTGCTTTTTTGACATGAAATAGGGGCATCATTTTTTTTTGGATTGTTACCAAAGTTGCACGGTTTTGTCTTTTTTTAGATCTTTGGGTTTAAAAGAAAATTTAGAAAATTGTTCAAATTGGCCCCGGGTTTAAATTTTAGCCCCCCCCCGGGGTTTACTTGTTTTTTACATTGCTTGTATGGGGAAAATTTTTAAAAATTTTTTGGTTGAAATACAATGGCAGATTTGTTTTGGGTGTGTAGTTTTGTTAGTGGATCTCTCCCAAAAAATTTAAAAAAATCGGGGCCTGCAGTCAAAATTGGCCCACCTGGGGATTTTTTGTTTTTACATGATTATATGGGAAAAATCTTTAAAAACTTTTTGTTTTGAAACCACAAAGCTAGGTTTAGATTTTTTGGTATGTAGCTTGTTTAGTGGCCCTTACAAAGATTTTTCAAATCATGGCCCGGGAGCCCAAAATTGGTCCCCCCCCAGGGGCTTTGTTTTCATAAAATTATAGAGGGAATCTTGAAAAAATTTTTGTTGAAATACAATGGTAGAGTTTAGATATTTGGTGTATATCATTTTTAGTTGCCCTCTACCAAGTTTGTTAAAATCATGGCCCTTGGGTCAAGATTGTCCTCCCCAGGGGATATTGTTTTTACATGACTTATTTGGGAAAAAAACTCTTGATTTAAAAAATTCATAAAAAATAGAAGAATGTTTTTTTTGAACCGGGAGAAAAAAAAATAATTTAGTTTTTCTCAAGGTTTGTTTTGGTTGGATTTTTTTTGGGAGGGTGTGGGCCAACCCGGGTTTGGCCCGACCTATATTGCCCCATTTTTCCCTTGTAAAAATGTTGAAAAATTTAAAGGAAAATTTACGGGAATGACCTTTGGGGTTTTGCCCTTCCCCAAAATTGTTCAAAAACTTTTCATCATTAATTGTTTCTACAAATGTCCCTCATTGGTTGTCGGTGAGCGACCAGGGCCATTTGGGCCCTTTTTTTTTTCAAAGGGTATTTTACCCCAGATATTTTTAAAAAAGGTTTTTAGATTTTCAAAATGTTTTTTAGCTCACCGTCACAAAGTGACAAGGTGAGCTTTTGTGATGCGCAGGCGTCGTCCGTGCGTAAATTTTTTGCTTGGCCACTTAGAGGTAATTTTTAATGGGATTTTTTAAAAATTTGGTCAGAGTTACCTTGATGAATTGGTCAAGTTCGAAACTGGGTAGCCCCCCCCCCCAAAAAATAGGTAGTAGGTCTAAAAAAAAAAAAAATTTTTTTGACCTTTTTAGAGGACATTTTTTCATAGATTTTCATGAAATTGGTTGAATGTTCCCTTGATGATTTCTGTTAAAGTTGAAACTGGGTCAAGTCCCATCAAAAATAGGTCTTTGGTCAAATAATGGAAAATCCTTGTGACCTTTTTAAGGGGACATTTTTTTTAAAGATCTTATGAAAATTGGTCTGAAATTCCCTTGATGAATCTAGGTCAAGTTCGAAACTGCCATCAAAAAAACTAGGTAGTAGGTCAAATAAAGAAAATTTGTGCCCTTTGGAGGTTATTTTTTCTGGGATCGGCATGAAATTGGTCAGAAATGTATTTTGATGATATTTAGGTAAAAAGTTGAAATAGGTCGGGTCCTTTCCCCCAAAAATAGGTCAGAAGGTAAAAATTGAAAAACATTGCGACCTCTGAGGGGCCGTATTTTTTTTGGATCGATAAAAAAAATAAATGTTCTTTTTGTGATATTTTTTGGTCAATTTTAAAACCGGGTAAACTGCAGTCAAAGAACGGGTCAGTAGGTAAATAATGGGAAAATTTGGGAACCTTGGAGGTCATATTTTCTGGATTTCGGGGAAAATGTAGAATGTTCATCTTGATGGTCTGATAATTTTAAAAAGGGGTCCGTCGGTCTAAAATAGGTCAGTAGGTAAAAAATGAAAACCCCTTGAAACCTCTGTAGGGCCCGTATTTTTATTGGATTGCATGAAATTGATCAGATGTTATTTTTGATGATATTTTGGGTCGTTTGAAATGGGTAAACTGCAGTAAAAAAACTAGGTCGAAGTTCAAAAAATAGAAATTCTGTGAGCTCTCTAGAGGTCTATTTTTTTGGGATCTTTTTTAAAGTTGGTCTGAATGTTATCTTATGATATCTAGGTAAAGTTGAAAAGGGTCAACTTGGTTTTAAAAACTGGTCAGTAGGTCAAAATTTGAAAAACGTTGCGACCTCTGTAAGGGCCCCAATTTTTTTCAGGGGATCTGCAGAAATTGGTCAAAATTCATCAAATTTAAATGTAGGTCATTTTCGAAATGGGTCTTTGGGGTCAAAAACTGGTCAGTAGGTCAAATATAAAAAAATTTTTTGTGCCCCTCTGTGGGAGGCCATTTTTTCATGGGATTGCAGAAAAGGGTAGAATTTAATCTTGTGATATCTGATTAGTTTGAAAGGGGGTACAGTGGTAAAAAAATGGGTAAGTGGGTAAAAATAATAGAAAAACCGTCCCCCCCCCCCACTGTGAGGCCAATTTTTTATGGGATTTTTATGAAAGTTGGTCTAAATGTTTCTTGGTTATCTGGGGCAAGTTTGAAACTGGATCAATGGGGTCAAAAACTAGGCGTGGTCTCCAAATAAAAAGCCCTTTTGCCTTCTGAGGCCATATTTTTCTTTGGATTTCATGAAAATTGGTCGATATTTATTTTGATGATATCTAGGTAAATTTCAAAGGGTCAATGAGCTAAAAAATGGTCACTATGTCAAAAATAAAAAAAAAACCACGTCTACCATTCTGGGGGCAGGTGAGCGATTCAGGCCCATCTGGTCCTCGTAAGTATTGAAATATTAAAAGGGAAATAATTATAATAATTTTTTGGTCATTTCGAAATTATGTGCCCCCACTGATGTGCTTTTGTCAACAAATGCTTTTTCCAATATTTTTGACCCTTCATTCAAATATTTTTAAATTTTTGTTAATGCAACATTACTTTTTAAACATTTTAAAATTTCTTTTACTTTTAGGGGTCCCCCGGTTGAAGTACTTCCGGGTCATTGTATCCTATGAAATGTTTTTGAATTTAAAGTTTTTATTTTAAAACCCATCCCTACTTCGACTGTTAAAATTAAATTTTTATTTATGCATGTGTACATTTTTTGCCCTTTCTGATGTCTTTAAGTTGTTTTGTCTGTGTTTTCGGACTTATTGCGGTAATTAAAAAAATACTCCAGACTGGGAGGAAATGCGTATTTATTGGAAATTGAACATGGATTAAAAATTTTATGTGTGCAAAAAATTATGTTATGATAGTGATTTTCTAACTTTTTGATGGAACAGGGTTTTCTTTAAGATGTCAAGTGCCGTTTGTTTTGAAAGTAAATCCCCTTCAGAGGGGCTTGTTTTACATACGCAAAGACGAAAAATTGAGGCCGGGCACCCTTTTGGGAAATGTTAATTTTGAATATTCAGCAAAACCCAAAGGGTTTACAGCAATTTGGGGGGGGGGGGGGAAATTCACAATAAATTTGCTGATAACCCCCTAAAAACCCGTGGCTAAAAGAATTTTTCAAGGTTATGAAATTTTAATTTTATTGAATTTTAAAAAATTTAATAGTTTAAATTTTTTATTTAAAAATAAAAGTCTTTCCATTTTTTTCAGTGTCGCAATAGCGCAAAGACTTTGAAAAAAGAAAAAAATATTTAAGGGTATATAAGAGAAATCATACAGATTTTTTTAATTAAAAAAAAAAAAAATTTAATTTTTTTTTTTAAAAAAAAAAAACATATTTTTTTTATTGCTTTTTAAACTTTTTTTTTTGGATGGAAAACGTTTGGAACATTGCCCCCCAAAATGCAGATCAAACAGTGCTTTCATGAAAAAGGGGAATGTATATTTTGGAGGTTTGATTAAAAATTTGGTACCCGGCCCGTTTGTTACAGAATCCAGGGCCACTGTTGCCGGTTATGAAAAAAAAACCAGTCACTGTGTTGCATTATAGTTCATTATAGAGTTTTGAATTTTTAGCGTCAACAGGCAACCCCCCCCTTTTTCAAAAATAAAAATGTGCATAAAAGTTGAAAACTTGTTTTTGAGGGGAAAAGACGAAAAATTAAGGAAAAAATTTTTTTTCATTTTTGGTGTTATGGGCATTTGATGTGGGAGGGCACCCCTTAGCAGTGTTAGTGCATTTCAACCATTTACCTGTTTTATTTTTCTGTTTTTTTTCAAAATTTAAGGGGGAAGTTGTATAAAAATGAATTTAAATGGTATGTTATGCCGTTTTTTTGGGTTTTTGTTGTTGTTTTTTTGTATTTTTTTGTTTCAGTATATGTTCAAGAGTCTTTCCCTTTGGCCGGGATGGCCATCATCAGACATTTGCGAGAATGGTGGTGTCTTTCTTTTTTTCGTTTAGCTTTCTTAGAAGTTAAAGGGGGCCCCCCCCCCTATCGACCCGGGTCGGCGTTTTCCGGTCCCCCCCTTTGGTTAAAGTTTTTTTTTTCCTTTCTCTTTTTTCATTATATTCGTAATTTCTTTTGGGTTTTTATTCAAACTTAAAAAAGTTTTTCCCCATCATCACCCACATCAAAAGACTAAGGGGTTTTTTTTTTGCACAAATATTTAGTTTATCCCCCTTTTTACTTGATTTCCCCGGTTAAATTTTTATGACTTCACCCTATCTTGTTATTATGAAAGGATTTGTTTTTAAAATTAAAATAATAGTTCAACATCATCACCCACATTATATGACACAAAGGGGCATAATTTGTACAAATTTTTATGAATTTTTCCTTTTTTCTTAGAAATTTAAAGGTTAAAGTTTTGATGCATTTTACCCACTCTGTTTTTATTTAAAATATTTTTTCATACTTGAATTATGTTCAAATATCACCCCCAATTCCCCCAAAGGGTTTTTAATTAGCACCCAAGTTTCTGAATTATTCCCCCCTTTTCTTAGAAATTTTAAAGGTTTTTTTTTATTTATTTTCACATATCTCAGTTTTTGATGGATTTGATTCATATTTAAAATTGTTTCAAACCCCCCCCTCCACATATGAAAAAGGGGACAAATCCTGCCCCCAAAATTTTTGAATTTTGCCCCCTTTTTTTTTAGAATTATGATATAATGTTTTTATACACTTTATTTTTACTGTTTATTTCTTGATATTTTTGACACAGACTCAGGCTATTTGATTTCTTTATCCTATTGGATAATTAAAAACCCCCCTGGGCAGTCTAGTTTTCCCCAGATGTGCCCCGTTTCATATCCCGCATGAAATAGTGGCGTGCTGTTCCTGTGCCTCTTGTTCTTTTTTTTTTGGTGAAACCCCCCCCCTTTCTTTTCAAACATTAAGTTTTTAAAATGTTTTCTTTGGGCGGGGCCTACAAGTTGTCCCTTTTTATCTGTCCCCTCTGGCCTGAAAGCGGGTTTTGATAAGCATATTTCCCGCTTTGCTTGATTTTTTTTCTGCGGGTCTTGAACTTGGGTGTGTTTGATGATTTTAGTCTTTTTGACCCCTTTGAAAAAGTTTTGGAACCCTTTTTTTGTGGGAAAGAGCAAATCCGGTAAGCTTTTTTCTTGTTTTTCCACAGAGCTTGCAGTTATTGTTTAGTGAAGTGTTTTTTATCCAGATCCCCGCAAAGTTTCCGGACAGGTTATGTTTTGGGAAGAAATTTTTGCCCGCGTAGGGCTTAAGACTTTTGCATGTTGAATTTATGCGTTTTAAAGAAGATTTTGTGCGTTACATTCGGGAATATTGTAAAAAAGAAGTCTTTTTTTGTGCCATTATTAACACATTCGGTTTTTTTTTTTTTAAGGATTATAATGTAATCCGCTATCGAAAGTCTTTTGAGTTATTTGAAAAACCCCCCCCCCCAAAGGTGATAAAATTTGGTAACACTTTTGACCCTTAAATTTTCCCCCCCCGATGAAATCGGGAGGGGGTATTGAAATGGCGTGTGCGTCGTCCGTCCCTCCCCCGTCCGCAGCCCCTTTCTCAGAAAAAAGGTTGAATTTCATGAAATTGAAATAAAAAATGAACCAATACTCGATGAGCCCGTCAAGTTTTTTTTTTGATTGGTCAAATTTTTTCAGAGTATGCCCTTGATGTAATAAAAAATGTCCTCGCAGTATTTTTCGTAACTAACAGGTAGAATTTTCCCCCCCCCAAAAATTTAATAGAATGAACAAAAACTTTATCCCCTCAAGTTTTTTTTTTATAGGTCAATTTCCGTCAGAGTTTTTGCCTTGATTTAATGAAAAATGTCCGTCTGCAGCCATTTCTCAGTAACTAGTAGGTAGAATTTCATCAAACTTGAAACAGACATGAACCAAGATACTGCGACGATGCCCTTCAAGGTTTTTTTCGATTGGTCAATTTTCCATATAGTTATTGCCCTTTAATTGTTTAAAAATCCACAGATCTGTACATAACAAACCAACCAATTGGAAGAATTTCATTAAACTTCTTTCATTCTTTTCCATGAACATTTATTATAAACATGTGATGTTTGTAGTACCTACACCTGGTCACCACCCCCCTCCCCTTACCTTGTCCCCCCCCCCCCCCCCCCCCCCCCCCCCACTTTTTTTTTTTTTTTTTTTTCATTTTTCATTTTCTATCAATAATTATAATCAACATGTAACGTTGTATCCTCCCCCCCCTCCCCCACCCCCAAACAACCCCCCCATTCATTTTCTTTTAATTTGATTTTGACTAATGAAATTATTTGCTTCTTGGTAACATTCTTAACTTTTTGCTGGATATATTTTTTTGCCGTTCCTCAACTCTGACCCTTTCGGCGGGGGATTCCAATTCATCGAATTTGCTTGTTGATATTATTATGGCCCCCTTCGAAGAAGGAGGGGTATATATTGTTTTGCAGATGTCGGTCGGTAGGTCGTTCGGTCAGTCGGAATGTAGACCAATCCGTTTCCGGATGATAACTCAAGAACGCTTAGGCCTAGGATCATGAAAGTTGATAGGGAGGTTGGTCATCACCAGCAGATGAACCCTATTGATTTTGAGGTCTGTATGGCAAAGGTCAAGGTCACAGTGACCCTGAATAATAAAATGGTTTCCGGATGATAACTCAAGAACACTTGAGCCTAGGATCATGAAAGTTGATAGGGAGGTTGGTAATGACCAGCAGATGAACCCTATTGATTTTGAGGTCAGTATGTTAAAGGTCAAGGTCACAGTAACCCTGCACAGTAAAACGGTTTCCGGATGATAACTCAAGAACGCTTAGGCCTAGTGTCACGAAAGTTGATAGGGAGGTTGGTCATCACCAGCAGATGACCCCTATTGATTTTGAGGTCAGTATGTCAAAGGTCAAGGTCACAGTGACCAGGAACAGTAAAATGGTTTCCAGGCAATAACTCTAGAACGATTGGGCCTAGTGTCAGGAAAATTGATAGTTAGGTTGGCCATGAACAGCAGATGACCCCTATTGATTTTGAGGTCATTAGGCAAAGGTCAAGGTCACATTGGCCAGGAACAGTTAAAACAGTTTCTGATCTTCTTGTCCAAAACCATAGGGTCTAGGGCTTTGATAATTTGGTACGTAGCAAAATCTAGTGGTCCTCTACCAAGATTGTTCAGATTATTTCCCTGGGGTCAAATATGGACCCTGCTTGGGGTCACAACGTTTATATAGACTTATATAGGAAAAAACTTTGAAAAACCTCTTGTCCAAAACCACAGGGCCTAGGGCTTTGATATTTTGTATATGACATCATCTAGTGGTCCTCTACTAAGATTGTTCAAATTATTCCCCTAGGGTCAAATATGGCTCCGCCCTGGGAGTCACATGGTTTACATAGACTTATATTGGAAAAAAGTTTTAAAATCTTCTTGTCCAAACCACAAAGACTATGGCTTTGATATTTTGTAATGTAGCATCATTTAGTGGTTCTCTACCAAGTTTGTTCAAGTTATCCCTCTAGGGTCAAATATGGTCCCGCCCCAGGGGTCATATGGTTCATATAGACTTATATAGGGAAAAACTTAGAACCTTCATGTCAATAAATTGCATCATTCAAATTTGGACCACATGTATAGTTTTGAGTGGTAAGATGAACCTTGACATGAGTTGACCTTGATCTTGACCTAGTGACCTGCTTTCACATTTATGTAGCTACAGCCTTCAAATTTGGACCACATGCATCTATAGGTTTGTGTACCGAAAAACAACTTTGACCTTGTTATTGACGTAGTGACCTACTGTCACATTTTTGAAGGTACTGGCTTCAAATTTGGACCACATGCATAGTTTTGTGTTCCGAAATAAAATTTGACCTTGATTTTGACCTAGTGACCTACTTTCACATTTCTCAAGCTACAGCCTTCAAATTTGAACCACAAGCATAGTTTTGTGTACTAAAATGAACTTTGATCTTGAGATTGACCTAGTGACCTAATTTCACATTTCTGAAGGTACAGGCTCCAAATTTGGACCACTTGCATAGTTTTGTGTTCCGAAATAAAATTTGACCTTGATTTTGACCTAGAGACCGACTTTCACATTTCTCAAGCTACAGCCTTCAAATTTGAACCACATGCATAGTTTTGTGTACCGGAATGAACTTTGATCTTGAGATTGACATAGTGACCTACTTTCGCATTTCTGGAGCTACAGGCTTCTTTGGACTGCATGCATATTTTTATGTTCTGAATTGAAATTTGACATTGATTTTTACCTGTTACCTCTGCCTTACCCTTGCATGATCGTAAGAGGCGACTAATAGGGTCTTAACACTTGGTTTTGCAGTAACTCTGTGATTCCAGCAGGTATGCAAATTTTGATTCCGTACCTCATGTTTTTATTTCGATGTAAATGAGATGTGGAACCAAAATTTGTAGTCCTGTTTGGCGCCATATAACCTATACTGTGTTGGTGCGCCGTAAAACCCAAATAAATAAATAAATTACCAGTTACCTATTTCTCAAGCTACAGCCTTCAAATTTGAAGCACATGCATATTTCTGTCTACCAAAATGAACTTTGACCTTGAAATTGATCTAGTGACCTGCTTTCACATTTCTCAAGCCACAGCTTTCAATTTGGACCACATACACATTGTTTTGTACCGAAATGAAATTCGACATTGATTTTGACCTTGAGCTGGTCTTGAAATTTGGAACATTCAAAAATGGCTCAGTGGATGTCGCCAAGATCACTCTGTAATCTCTTGTTAGGTTAATAGGTTAAAGGTCCAGGTCAGATTAAACCAGAATGGTAGAACTTTTGTTTACAGTGAGCATATAATTTCTGTTCCTTGTGCAATTACTGAATGCATCAAGGGGGGCATTTCATGTTCGACGAGCTCTTGTTAGTAAATAGTGTGGTGTACGGGTGTGTTTTACTTTCAGATATTAGTTGCAGTAATCCTAATTGGTCTTTGTCATGGAATTTTGACCTTTAAATCCTTAAAATATCAATTTATTTTTATTTCAGCTAGCAAACTGTATTTTTTTATAAAAATATCTTATTTTTTTAGTAATTTCTTATTTGATATACCAGTTTACAGAAAAAATAAGGCATACTGTTATATAAAAGATTTTACGAGACCAGCCGGTGACACCAAACTTTATTTCATAAAAATCCATCAAAAAATTTTCAAGATATGACAATTTTCCTAATTTGTATACTTTCACTTGAAATACCGGTTTCCGAGCCAATTTGTTCACAGAGTAAGCCCCATGTTGGTACAGAATTTAGTTTGGGGTGAGAATGCCTTGTTGAGTATTTCTCACAATACCCTAATTTACCAGAATGCATAAAAAATTTGGCTTAATTCAAAATTTGGTTAGGTTTAGGTGTCACCCCGGTATTGAAGTACTTCCGGGTCGTTGTATCCTAGGAAGTAGTTCTTTGAAATTTTGAAGTTCCCAGTTTAAAGCCATCACTTCTTTGACATGTTAAATTCTAAATGTATTTACTGACACTATGTACATTTTGTGCCATTTCTGATGTCTTTAACAGTTGTTTTGTCTGTGTTTTTCAGGACTATATTCCTGTGCGGATAGATTAAAAAACTACTCCAGACTGGTAGATATGACAGATGTTTATTGGAAATATAAACATGGACTTAAAAATTTGATGTGTAGCAAAAAAGTTCATCGTTGATGATAGTGATTTTCTAAGCTATATTGACTGGAACAGGGTTGTTCTTTAGAAATACAGAGCTGTCAATGCTGCAATTTTGTTGTGAAAGTCACAATCCATTTCAGAAGGTGCTTGTTTTACTATACAGCAAAGAAGAAGAAATTGTACTGGGCCGACACCTTATGAGACAGCATTTATGTTTGTTGTACTCGATTACAAAAATAATGTTCTTGATTTACGAAAAGAATGGATTACGCACTTAAATCCAGTAAACTACTGTAAGTGTACTTATATTAGCGCAGCTAAATTTTAGCGCAAATGCCTTAAATTGAGTAGTTTGACTTGTATTAGCACAGTATCAATGGTGCTAAAATAGCCAATTGGTGGCTGAATGCTATTCGTAATGAAAACGACCAGGCACGCAAATAAACATGCACAGGTCTACAGTATGGCATAAAATCTACAATCGTTTAGATCAGTGTTAATCTGTATACTGTGAATTTGTACATGTATACAGTGCAGAATTGCAATAATTGTTTGTTTTCAAATTTACACCTGGTTTTCAAAGCAGTAAAATGTTATGCTGACACTTGTAACTATTCCCACGGCAATATATGACCATTTTATGTTGATTCACCATAAAACCCAACATACTCACTGTAACTATTCCGAAGGTGTTATATACCATGTTTACGGGCAAGAAGATAAAAAAGCAACTTGATTTACAAAAGGTGTTATTTTTATACTAACATTCAAACAGGTTAAATTATTCTATTCAAAGCTTTCTGCAGAATATTAGTTAGGAATGCAGTTATTGTCATATTTACACGATAAATAGATATTCCACTGTTCTCTGTTTCATTGTAATTACGGTATTTCAGTACTACAAATATTGCTTTTTTAAGGAAAGCCCATCATTTCAGTCTAATATCAGCGCTAGATATGAACTAGCGCATGCCCGATCCTGTGAATAGCACGAAAATTAGTACTCCGCTAATATTAATACATTTACAGTATGTATCCTGTTTTTTATCCCCCGACGAAAGTCGGAGGGATATAGTTTTGGCGTCGTCCGTCTGTCCGTCCGTCCGTCCTTCCGTCCGTCTTTCCGTCCGTCCGTCCGTCCGTCCGTCCTTCCGTCTTTCCGTCCGTCCGTCCGTCCGTCCGTCCGGAGCCATATCTAGGAAATGGTTGGGAATATTTATTTAAAACTTCATATACATGTTCACCACAATGAGTTCTTGCGGCCCGTCAAGTTCAGTCAGATTGCCCAAGTCACACCAGAGTTATGGCCCTTAGAAGTTTCTAGTGTTAACTATATAGGGTACTATAAATATGGCAATTTCTGCATCATAACTTTGATATATTTGACCTAGAACTATGAAACTTAAACAGAATTTAGATCACCTAATGTGGTTGTGTACACACAATTTCATTTGGATTTATTTGTAAATTAAGAGTTATTGCCCTTTAATTGTATAAAAATCCACATATTTGTACATAACAAACTTACCATTTGGTACAATTTCAGTAAATTTCTTTCATTCTTTCCATGAACATTTATTGTAAACATGTGAAGTTGTGTACCCACACCGGTCACCCCTTACCTTGATCACACACCTCCCCCCTTATCCCCTGACCCCCCCCCCCCCCCCCCACACCCAAAAAAAAAAAAAAAAAAAAAAATTCATTCCTTTATTTAGATTTTTTCAAACAAACTTCTATACATGTTCACCACTATGAGGTTATGGGGCCCATCAAGTTTCAGACAGATTGCCCAAGTAACACCAGAGTTATGGCCCTTAGAAGTTTCTAGTGTTAACTATATAGGGTACTATAGATCTATAGATATGCCAATTTCTGCATCATAACTTTTGACATATTTGACCTAGACTATGAAACTTTAACAGAATTTAGATCACTATAATGTGGTTGTGCACAGACAATTTGTAAGGATTTCTTTTTGTAACTTCAGAGTTATTGCCCTTTAATTGTCTAAAAATCCACATATTTGTACATTACAAACTTACCTTTGGCAGAATTTTATTAAATTTCTTTCATTCTTTTCTGTGAACAATTTATTATAAACATGTGAAGTGCGCACCCACACCTGGTCACCCACTTGCCCTGGTCACACCCCCCCCCTCCCCCCCCTCCCCCCCCCCCCCCCATTTTTTTTTTTTTTTTTTCATTTCTTATTATAGATTTTTTTTCAAACCTTCTAAGTTGTACCATTCCCCCACCTCACTTCCCCATCCAGTCATGCCCACCACTGATCATGCATCTCTGCCCCCCCCCACCCCACCCCACTCCAACTTCACCCTTTTACCTTTTTTTTTTTTAATTTTTAATTTTCAATCAATATTTATAATCAGCATGTGAAATTTTGTTTCCTCTCCCATTCCCTGCACCCCACCCCCTAAAAAAAATAAATATATACATATATCTATATATAGATATATATATTTCCATTCCTTTTTTTTTTTTTTTTTTTAAATGTTCAAACCTTCAACATGTTAAGTTGTGACTGCACAAACCTTGCCCTCAGCCGTTTCAAGATATCTTACTGTGTTCTCTTGAGGACATCTGATCTTTTAAGTTCAAATGTACATGTAAAACAGCAACACCTGGTGCCAAACCACTCAAAGACAATATTTCATTCCAGTTAAACTTCAAGCTCACATTTCAATTAACTGCATTTAATTTTAAAAGCTAAGCTTATTACAGTAAGCATATCCCATTCAAAATAAATTCTTAAGTCAGGATCAAAGTATCATACATTTATTATGTACTCTTTAATTAAACATTTGTTTTCTGTTAAATTGATTTTGACTAATGAAATTATTTGCTTCTTATTAACATCCTTAACTTTTTGCCGGATATATCTTTTTGCCATTCCTCACCACAAACCCTTTCGGCGGGGGATACCAATTCATCGAATTTGCTTGTTTCAATGCGTATCAGTATGGGTAGGTTTTATTTTAATTGCGTTTTTCGTAAATTTCAAAATGTATATACGCCAATACGCATCTTATCTGGAGTTCTGATGCCTTTTCACTGTCTCAGGCATTACTAAATTGATTTGATTCAAACTGTATGTCGTTGTTCCACCTTATCACCACATCATTTGAATTAAAGTCCAGAACTCTGGTACCAATATTTCATGAATTATCCCATCCACCCCCCCTCCCTTTTACCTTACATTTTAGGTTAAAGTCTAGATGCAATTTCTCTATCTCTGTTACTTATAAATGGATTTGATTTAAACTTAAAGTAGTTGTTCCACCTCATCACGCATATCCATATGACACAAAGGTCCATTGTTTCTGATTTATATGGACCAGTATTTCATGAAATATGCCCCCCTTTTACTGAGAATTTCAGGTTAATTTTGATGCATTTTCACTACGTCTCAGTTATTACTAAAAGGAATTGATTCAAACTGGAAGTTGTTATTACAATCATCTCCCACATAATGTGTCACAAGGTGCAGAAATCACTCTTGCACCAATATTTCATGATTATCCCCCTTGTTGCTTAGAATTATATTTATGTAATGTTTTGAGACACTTTATCTTTACATCTCTTATTACTTAATACTTTTGACTCAGACTCAAGCTACTGTCCAATATCTTTGTGGAGTCATTAAACAGCTCCAGCTTCCTCAGATGCGGCCAGTTTCGCTATCCAGCATCGAAATGGTCGAGGGCGCTATTTCCTGTGACTGCTCTAGTTCTTCATTAGTTTAAAGTCTTTTTTTAGTTCAGCTGAGCACAAAGTGCTCATTGTGAGCTTTAAGGATCATTGGTGGTCTGTCATCCATATATCATCCAAAATGTCTCTATCTCCTTTTAACCATTATTTGCCTATTTCAAACAAACTTCACAGGATTGTTTCTTTGTTTTGGAGGTCTTATTTCAGATTTCAAGACTATCATAGCAGAATTCTTCTTGTGATGGCAACTAAAAGGAGAAACATTATAATATTCTTCCCAGAAGACATTTAAAAAAAAAAATAGGTCCAGGCTAATGTTCTTAGTGTAGTTATATGGAGAACTTTGGAAGATCTTTTCTGAAATTGCTTGTCCGGTTTTAAAGTAATTACACAGCAGTTTTGCATTAAAAAATGTAGAGTGGGGAAGGGGGTAGGTTAGTTTTCCCAGTATTGATGTATAGAAAACTTTGAAAATCTACAGCTTTGAAACATCTGGCTTGATTTGAAAATAATTTCAAAGCAATGTTCCTTGTATGGCCATTCACCAAATTCCTTCAGATAATTTTTTTCTTTAAAGCTCATGACTGCTAGGAGGTGGTTAAAGTTTTTCAGCAAATTTTGTTTTTCTGTTACTATTGCTTATATCTTACTTGAACTTTACATTAACATTGTTCAGCATGCAAACAAGGATTGTGCCAAAATAGGCACAAGATCACAGTTACTTGCCCTTGTTTGACCACAATAAGGAAGTGGTAACATAGAAAATAGTTCCTCTGATGGTGTATACAAAAATGCATTGGTGAATTTGTGAATGAAAGACCTGCAATAAATGAATAGCATATTTTAATAGAGGAGATATAGAATAGGCACATGTACAATTTGACAGAATGAGAATGTCAGAATATGCATAACATGACTTTTTGATAACGCCAATTTTGCCTGTTTGCGACCATCTAGAGAGTATTCTTCATACGCTTGTGATTTGGTTCAAAACGGAAAAGCGGGATGCGCAGGCTGGTCAGGATCCATGCTGTTTGCTTTTAAAGCCTATTGCAATTAGAGAAACCATTAGCGAACAGCATGGATTCTGACCAGACTGCACGGATGCGCAGGCTGGTCTGGATCCATGCTGGTCGCAAAGCCACTATGTTGGTTTTCCAATGGCACGGCTCATATATATTTCTATTCTTGTTTACATTAAATTGCTCTTTTGGATACTTGAATTTACACAGTACACACAGTCTGAATAAAGAAATATGTGTAATCATAATCTGTGCAAGAAAAAGCAGTTTACTTGAAATTGAACAGATCAGGCCTGAAATTGGCATATTTCAATAGATTTTGAAGGAAAACAGGCAGATTTTCACACACTAGACTTGAATATTGGTTTCCTTAAATGCTACAGTGAGCATAAATCATCATATTTGAGGTCCTAAATTGTATTTTTACTTATTTTGTCGGATTTCTTATATTTTCAGTACCCAAAACCCTGAAATGAGAGCGCTTGAACAATGTGAAGTTTGTCGCATAGAAGGGGATTGACCGCCTTTGTGTATATAAGTCTACAACTTCTCAGATTTGACTGAAGACAATTGTTTGGTGTTGTGAATAGGTAAATAATACCTTTGTAAATATTTTTAATAAAAATCAGGTACTTTTCCGTGATACTGTAAAATTTAATAGACTTCGTTTAAATTGCAACGGCAATTGAAAGAAAGGTAGAAATTAGAATTATAGTGGAATAACATTATTTCAGCCAGTTTTACCATAATGACTACATTCTGAAGCATGTGTGGTAGTGAGATTACATTAGTAATCTGTTACTTTGAAATTGGACAGGACTTTGTTCATAATAATTGGTACAGTAAGCTGTATTCCAAGTGAGAATTATTAATCCCCCGCCGTGGCGGAGGGATTATAGGAATGGTCTGCGTCTGTCCGTCCGTCCTTCCGTCCGTCTTTCCGTCCTTCCGTCCGTAACAAAATAGTGTCCGGTCCATATCTCCTAAACCCCTTGAATGATTTTCATGAAACTTAGGTCAAATGATCACCTCATCAGGACGATGTGCAGAACCCATGAGTCAGCCTTGTCGGTTCAAGGTCAAGGTCACAACTCAAGGTCAAAGGTTTGAGCCTGCCATTTTCTGTCCGCTCTATATCTCCTAAACCCCTTGAAGGAATTTTATAAAACTTGGGTCAAATGATCACCTCATCAAGACGATGTGCAGAACCCATGAGTCAGCCATGCCGGCTCAAGGTCAAGGTCACAAAGCAAGATCAAAGGTTTGAGCCTTCAATTTTGTGTCCGCTCTATATCTCTTAAACCCCTTGAAGGAATTTTATAAAACTTGGGTCAAGTGATCACCTCCTCAAGGCGATGTGCAGAACCATGAGTCAGTCATGCCGGCTCAAGGTCAAGGTCACAACTTAGGGTCAAAGGTTTGAACCTTCCATTTTGTGCCCGCTCTATATCTCCTAAACCCCTTGAAGGATTTTCATCAAACTTGGTCAAATGATCACCTCATCAAGGCGATGTGCAGAACTTATGAGTCAGCCATGTCTGCTCAAGGTCAAGGTCACAACTGAAGGTCAAAGGTTTGAGCCTTCCATTTCGTGTCCGCTCTATATCTCCTAAACCCCTTGAAGGAATTTTATAAAACTTGGGTCAAATGATTACCTCATCAGAACGATGTGCAGAAATTATGAGTCAACCATGCCAGCTCAAGGTCACGGTCACAACTAAGGGTCGAAGGTTTGAGCCTTCCATTTCGTGTCCACTCTGTATCTCCTTAACCCCTTGAAGGATTTTGATCAAATTTGGGTCAAATGATCACCTCATCAAGAACTCATGAGTCAGCCATGTCAACTCAAGGTCAAGGTCACAACTGAAGGTCAAAGGTTTCAGCTCTGTATCTCCTAAACCCCTTGAAGGATTTTCATGAAACTTTGGTCAAATGATCACCTCATCAAGACGTTGTGCAGAATTCATGAGTCAGCCATGTCAGTTCAAGGTCAAGGTCACAGCTAAAATCAAAGGTTTTACCCTTTCACTATCCATAGCAGTGGCGGGGGATTTAGCTGTCTTTCAGACTGCCTTGTTAGGTAAGATTGCAGCCAATATTTAGCTACAATCTGACCTATATATATTCTCACTTGGAATACAGCTTACTGTACTAAATTTTACCTGAAAACAGTTAACATTGCTTCAGATCTGGAAGTCAGTAAAGCAATTTGAACAGACATTGTAATTGATACTTTTTTTATTCAAAGTGTTTGTTATGACACATTTTACATACGTAAGACTTGCTTTTTAGGTTTTATATTACATTATGACAGTTTCAGTATGGGGAAAGGAGATTGTGATGTAAATGTTCATAGAAAAGTTGCCTAGAGGGACACATTTCTACATTTCACACTTTCTTTGCAGTCAGATTCTTTTGAAATATATTTTGCACATACATGCAGTCATTTAAACTGAATAAGTTTTCAATCTGAGGTATTATGACTAGCTTGAGTCATATTTCAGATGTGGTTTGGCTGCAGGCTTTCCAGTCACACAGAAGATACTGGTTCTATCACAAGAAGGGTCACATCAATTGATATTAGTCACTGGAAAAATTAGGAGAACCAGTTGTAGATTCTCAGGTAGAAATTTATTAAGGTATTTGCAGAAATTTAGCCAGTTTGGAAAATTCAGCAGGCAGTGATGTACATTACAACCATTCTTTATATACATGTAGATCAGGGCTGTTTTTTTTTATATACATGTAGATCAGGGCTGTTTTTTGCCAGAAAGCTCAGCTGTGATACATAATTTAAGATTTTGTTCAATGTAAATGGTCATAATGGCTGTCTGGTTTTGTGTAAATTTCACCTTAACTCCAGGGATTTCTTTATTATCACTAAGTCTTTCATCACTTATTTCACTTAGTCATAATGGCTGTCTGGTTTTGTGTAATTTCACCTTAACTCCAGGGATTTCTTTATTATCACTAAGTCTTTCATCACTTATTTCACTTAGTCATAATGGCTGTCTGGTTTTGTGTAATTTCACCTTAACACCAGGGATTTCTTTATTATCACTATGTCTTTCATCACTTGTTTCACTTAGTCATAATGGTTGTCTGGTTTTGTGTAATTTCACCTTAACATCAGGGATTTCTTTATTATCACTAAGTCTTTCATCACTTGTTTCACTTAGTCATAATGGCTGACTGGTTTTGTGTAATTTCACCTTAACACCAGGGATTTCTTTATTATCACTAAGTCTTTCATCACTTGTTTCACTTAGTCCAGCTCTGCTATCAGTCACAGACAGAACAAAATTGAAAACTGGGAAAGTAACTTTTTGAACATTAAATATTTTAACACAACATCACATCACACAATGGGAACAGTTGCTACAATGTACAATTCTGATATAACACTGAGATATGTCTTAATATATTCTTTGCATTAAAAAAGGAATTATCTTTTATGTACATCATGTGAGTAAATATTCTTCTTTTGTAGAGAAATATATGAGGTAGGGCAGTTTTCCATAAGCACAACAAGAAGTTCACATTTGTTGCACAGATTTGTGTCTCACATGTATGGAGTTGAAGGAATAGTTACAGGAAAAGGGTACAGAATATGTAAGGATATGGTATGTTCCTGCTGAAAAAAAATGTAAACGAATCAGTATTATAGGTTTGACTGTACAAAGTATATGGAGAGTTATTTTTGTCTCTCTGGCACCGGCTTTCATGTCTTCAGTTTAAATGCTAAAAGTTTCCTGAACTTCTACTTCGTCTGTGTTATTACTTGATGGCTTAATTCTCTGAAAATAGTTATTCTTGTCTCTCTGGCACCGGCTTTCATGTCTTCAGTTTAAATGCTAAAAGTTCCCTGAACTTCTACTTCGTCTGTGTTATTACTTCATGGCTTAATTCACTGAAAATAGTTATTCTTGTCTCTCTGGCACCGGCTTTCATGTCTTCAGTTTAAATGCTAAAAGTTCCCTGAACTTCTACTTCGTCTGTGTTATTACTTCATGGCTTAATTCACTGAAAATAGTTATTCTTGTCTCTCTGGCACCGGCTTTCATGTCTTCAGTTTAAATGCTAAAAGTTTCCTGAACTTCTACTTCGTCTGTGTTGTTACTTGATGGCTTAATTCACTGAAAATAGTTATTCTTGTCTCTCTGGCACTGGCTTTCACGTCTTCAGTTTAAATGCTAAAAGTTTCCTGAACTTCTACTTTGTCTGTGTTATTACTTGATGGCTTAATTCACTGAAAATAGTTATTCTTGTCTCTCTGGCACCGGCTTTCACGTCTTCAGTTTAAATGCTAAAAGTTTCCTTAACTTCTACTTTGTCTGTGTAATTACTTGATGGCTTAATTCACTGAAAATAGTTATTCTTGTCTCTCTGGCACCGGCTTTCATGTCTTCAGTTTAAATGCTAAAAGTTTTCTGAACTTCTACTTTGTCTGTGTTATTACTTGATGGCTTAATTCACTGAAAATAGTTATTCTTGTCTCTCTGGCACCGGCTTTCATGTCTTCAGTTTAAATGCTAAAAGTTTCCTGAACTTCTACTTTGTCAGTGTTATTACTTGATGGCTTAATTCACTGAAAATAGTTATTCTTGTCTCTCTGGCACCGGCTTTCATGTCTTCAGTTTAAATGCTAAAAGTTTCCTGAACTTCTACTTTGTCAGTGTTATTACTTGATGGTTTTATTCACTGAAAATAGTTATTCTTGTCTCTCTGGCACCGGCTTTCATGTCTTCAGTTTAAATGCTAAAAGTTTCCTGAACTTCTACTTTGTTTGTGTTATTACTTGATGGCTTTATTCACTGAAAATAGTTATTCTTGTCTCTCTGGCACCGGCTTTCATGTCTTCAGTTTAAATGCTAAAAGTTTCCTGAACTTCTACTTTGTCTGTGTTATTACTTGATGGTTTTATTCACTGAAAATAGTTATTCTTGTCTCTCTGGCACCGGCTTTCATGTCTTCAGTTTAAATGCTAAAAGTTTCCTGAACTTCTACTTTGTCTGTGTTATTACTTGATGGTTTTATTCACTGAAAATAGTTATTCTTGTCTCTCTGGCACCGGCTTTCATGTCTTCAGTTTAAATGCTAAAAGTTTCCTGAACTTCTACTTTGTCTGTGTTATTACTTGATGGTTTTATTCACTGAAAATAGTTATTCTTGTCTCTCTGGCACCGGCTTTCACGTCTTCAGTTTTTATTCACTGAAAATAGTTATTCTTGCCTCTCTGGCACCGGCTTTCACGTCTTCAGTTTAAATGCTAAAAGTTTCCTGAACTTCTACTTTGTCTGTGTTATTACTTGATGGTTTAATTCACTGAAAATAGTTATTCTTGTCTCTCTGGCACCGGCTTACACGTCTTCAGTTTAAATGCTAAAAGTTTCCTGAACTTCTACTTGGTCTGTGTTATTTCTTGATGGTTTTATTCACTGAAAATAGTTATTCCTCATAACACTTGTATCATATGAAACTAAGACCATAAATTTCTTATCAGTCTTTCCTCAGTCATGCCCTCAATTAAATAAATTTTCAGGTTGAAGTTTTGATAAATTTTTTTCACATTAATAATGCTTTGAAGTGCCGTGTGATTGTTCCTGTTTTATGAATTATATAGATAACCAAACACCTACATGTATATGTAGCATTTAAGATTTAGAAGAGGCAAAAAGTAAATAGTGTCTGATTCATGTCTGATCTATAACTGCCATTCTTCAAGGGATTTTTAAATTGATTGGCATAAATTTTCACTGTAATGGGGCAATGGGTCATGTGCAAGACTCAGACCTCAAGCACCAAGGACAAGGTCACACTTAGAGGTTCAGTGTTCTCATTGCATGTTTCTAGTCCAGTCGTCCATAAGGGATTTTCATATTACCTGGCACAAATGTTCCCTTTAATAAGTTGATGTGTCACTCTGTAGACCAACATCCCTAGCTCAAAGGTCAATGTCACAGATAGAGGTCAAAGGTTAACTTGGTCCTTTTCTTGTCCAGTCCATAGCTCTGCCATTTATAAAGGAATTTTAAAGTTATTTGGCACAAATTTTCCCTATCATGTCGTTGATATATCATATGCAAGATCCAGACCTCTATCTCCAGGGTCAAGTTCACACATAGAGGTCAAAGGTTAACATGGTCTTGCTTCTTGTCCTGTCCATTGCTCTGCCATTTGTCAAGGAATTTTAAAGTTATTTGGCACAAATTTTCCCTATCATGTCGTTGATATATCATATGCAAGATCCAGACTTCTAGCTCCAAGGTCAAGTTCACACATAGAGGTCAAAGGTTAACATGGTCTTGCTTCTTGTCCTGTCCATTGCTCTGCCATTTGTCAAGGAATTTTAAAGTTATTTGGCACAAATTTTCCCTATCATGTCGTTGATATATCATATGCAAGATCCAGACTTCTAGCTCCAAGGTCAAGTTCACACATAGAGGTCAAAGGTTAACATGATCTTGCTTCTTGTCCTATCCATTGCTCTGCCATTTATAAAGGAATTTTAAAGTTATTTGGCACAAATTTTCCCTATCTTGTCGTTGATATATCATATGCAAGATCCAGACTTCTAGCTCCAAGGTCAAGTTCACACATAGAGGTCAAAGGTTAACATGGTCTTGCTTCTTGTCCTGTCCATTGCTCTGCCATTTGTCAAGGAATTTTAAAATCACTTAGCACAAATATTCCTCATTAAGAGTCAATGTGTCATGTGCAAGACCAGGCCCCTGTTACAACAGTCAAGGTCACAGTTAGATGTTAACTTGACTTAAACAACCACAAAAACAAATTATTTTGTTGCATGTAAGACTCAGACGTCTAATGCAAGGTCAATGTCACCTATTGGGATTTTTGGTAATTTTTGTCTGCTCTGTAACTTTTTGATGCAGTGGTGTTGGTATAAATATTCACCATTACAAGACATGGTGTCATATACAAATTTGAGGTCACAGGCACCCCAGTTAATTTCTTTTTTCTGTTTGTACATGAAATTACTTCCCTTTTTATTACAAAGTACAATACATATGTATTTCTAGCAGTTTTCCCAGTAATTTAAAAATGATAATTTGTATTGAGAGACTGTTTAGTACTATATAAACATCATGTATTTCACTTGTTTATTAATTATCTCCCTTTAATACGACAAAATATTTCATTTTATTTTAATTAATTTCTTTTCTTATTTAAAGATAAAAATACAGTAAACCATTACAATGCATATATGAGCATCCAGACATTTTCAAACTACATAACGTCTGTGTGAATTTTCTGATTTATGTACATCTATAGTATAGAAGAATACATTGTGATTGCATGCAATATGTTTTGTGAAAAATGTCCCTTAGCCAGGGACCTCTGCTACAAATTTTTGTTGTTTTCTACAGGTAACTGATAATTTCTTTACATGCTCTAGAGAGTAAACTTAACCTTGATGTTTTGCCTTACAGATAGCCAAACATCTTCCCCAGGATTCGATGCGGTAACCTTCTGATAGAAAAATGTACCCGTTGTGCAAAGGGGATAAGCTGGCTTGGTGACAGGTATATTAGTTCATATAAAACAATAATAAAGTTACACATAAACCTTATATGGATGTACAGTCAAACCTGTGTTAAACACCACCTCTGAACAGAGACCACCTGGCTCTAAAGACCGCATGTATTGATTCCCATTTTAACATTTACAGTGTATTCTAACCTGCGAATAAAGACCACCTCCCAATAAAGACCACATTTTGGCTCTCCCAAGGATGGTCTTGATAGACAGGTTTGACTGTATAATTTTTTTAACTCACCTGTTGCTCAGGTGAGTTTTCGTGATCGCTCAATGTCCAGCATCCGTTGTCAGTCTGTCTGTCAACATTTAGCTTGTGAATGCAATAGAGACAGTATTTTTCAACTGATCTTCATGAAATTTTGTCAGAAGAAATACCTTGTCAGAGCTCCAGATAAGGTTTTGTGCAATTAGTAACGGTACTACCATATTTTCTGTGAAATTCGTAATGGTACTACCTGATATTTTTTCTAAGTAGTAACGGTACTACCTGATATTTTGTGAAATTAGTAATGGTAGTTCCAGATAACAGACAAAAATAAGAATAAGTCATATCATTAGTGAAAAGTATCTACTCGAATAAAAACTGAAAGTAAAACTGTGTAAACTAAAATTACATATATTCAAATCAATTCATCGATGGAAGTCAGTTAGAGTTAACATAATAATACATTACATGTCGTTCTTTTACCATATATGACAAAAAATGTGTACAATATTCTAATTAATCGCACGGTTATAAAACATTGTTTGTTTTTTTGCTCTCGGACATGCTGACAACTAAACAAAGTGTCAAATACGTAACCGCGGCGCCAGTTGGCTGAACACAATTGACTGCAGTGTATCGGATAATTTGATTCGCTTCACACTTCTCGGGAAAATCTCACAAGTACCTGAAGTAGGCGGATCTTACATTATGCTACTGGTTTCGTGTATTCCACACTCATTTGACACCGTGCAAATTGTCAACAGTCGGGATAGCAGTGATTAGCGCAACTTGGCGCAGACATGCAATTCGGCTCGATCTTCCTTTGAAATTTGTAATACTGTTTACATGTCGTACTGATACGACCACAATTTTAGCTCACCTGTCACATAGTGACAAGGTGAGCTTTTGTGATCACCCTTCGTCCGTCGTCAGTCCGTCCGTCCGTCTGTCCGTGCGTCAACAATTTCATGTCTGCACGATAGTGGTTTCATTTATGATTTTATTTTAACCAAACTTGCACACAACTTGTATCACCTTGAGATCTTGGTTCCTTTCTTGAACTGGCTAGATCCCATTATGGGTTCCAGAGTTATGGCCCCTGAAAGGGCCAAAATTAGCTATTTTGACCTTGTCTGCACAATAGCAGCTTCATTTATGATTTCATTTTAGCCAAATTTGCACATAACTTGTATCACCATAAGATCTTGGTTCCTTTTTTGAACTGGCCAGATTCCTTTATGGGTTCCAGAGTGATGGCCCCTGAAAGGGCCAGAATTAGCTATTTTGACCTTGTCTGCACAATAGCAGCTTCATTTATGATTTGAATTGAATCAGACTTGCACAAAACTTGTGTCACCATAAGATCTTGGTTTCTTTCTTGAACCCGCCAGATCCCTAAATGGGTTCCAGAGTTATGGCCCCTGAAAGGGCCAAAATTAGCTATTTTGACCTTGTCTGCACAATAGCAGCTTCATTTATGATTTGATTTTAACCAAACTTGCACACAACTTGTATTACCACAAGATCTTGGTTCCTTCCTTGAACTGGCCAGATTCCATCATGGGTTCCAGAGTTATGGCCCCTTAAAGGTCCAAAATTAGCTATTTTGGCTTTTGCAGCCATATAGATACTTCATTTATGGTTTTATTTGATACAAACTTCCAAAATATCTTCAACAACAATAAATCTTAGATTCCATGACAAATCAGATCCAATCGTAGGTTCCAGAGTTATTTTATATCTGATTACCTCCCCTGATTGTAATTAAAATGGATTTATATCAGTAAGTACTTATAGGACTTATTTGAAATTTTATTATTGTCATTAGTTGGACTGAGCCAATCAGGGTAGATAACTATGGACTGATTTTATGTCAAATTACCTCCCTTTATTTCAAATTAAAATGGGTATATCTCCGTAACTAATGAAGATACTGATCTGAAATTTCATTTATGTCAAGGCCTAGGCTTTTAGTATGAAGTATGTTGCCTTTCCTAGTGTTTCTCTACAAGATTTATTCAAGTTATGTCCCTAGGGTGAAAAGAGGCCCTGGCCTGGGGGTACCAAGTTTAACATAGACATACATGTTTATGAAAAAAAATAAAGATCTTCTTGTCTGAAAGTTCAAGGCCTAGGCCTTTGATGTTTGGTATGTAGCATTGCCTGGTGAATCTCTAACAAGTTTGTTCAAATTATGGGTGAAAAGAGGCTCTACCCTTGGCGTCACTTTTTAAAATTATGAGTTATATAGGAAAAAATAATTCAAAAATTAAGAGATCATATTTCCAAGGTTGTTTATTGATAACAACCTGATGACCCCAAGCAATTACGGATCACTCGACTGTGATCTTAACGTTCTGACCTACTTTCTTGTTTTTAAAGATACAGCCTTGAAATTTGGATGACATGTGCAGTTTTGCACACCAATCTTAAAACTGACTTTCAGTCACCATGAATGTGACCTACTGATCTACCTTCTTAATATTTTAGCATCAGTTTTACATTTGAAACATATAGCTCATATTACTCAGCACCTCTGATCCAGGGTCAAATCAGATGAGCGTCTGCAACCGCAAGGCAGTGCTCTTGTATTAATATTGTCTAGAAATTATATCAGTTTGCCAATGTGGAAAAAAAAGCACATATAAATCACAAACTTGGCTTCATACATTATTGCAAATAGCTTAAACGTTTCGAAGATGTCACATTTAATAAAGGGTGATAAATGTATATTGGATGTTATTCTGGCAGTTAAACTCTTTCTTGGTTATATCTTTTAAGATTGTCTTACAGGAAAAAGAAAAGGAAAATGACCCCAGGAAAGATAAGATACAGCAGATACAAGTTGCTAAGGACAAGAATGTCTGTTATTCATGGAAACATCAGAGTTCAGCAGGTTCTTGAAACAGGTAATTTGATAATCTGTCAATTAACAACATCATGGTATATATGTTGGATGCATTAATTCTATCACTAGGTGTGATAACAAATATAAGGCAGTGAATCAACTTTTATTCCATCTATATAAACTGTTAATATTTTCATACTGCAATATAACATAGTGTCCAGGGTACAAAATTATAAAGCTGAATTTCAGCTCAACTTAAATAAGAATAAGAAAGTTTAGTGTCTATATCTGTACTGGTTATATTGTCATTATGTCAGATATCTTCTGTCAGATATCTTCTGTTGAATTGAAACATCTCAAATCATTTGCCCCTCATGGATGTGGGTTCGAGCCTTACTGGGGACACTGAATTCTTCATATGCCTGAGGAAGTCATCCAGTCGGCTTATGGTAGGTCAGTGGTTCTACACGTATACCTGCTGTGATGAAATAATCCACAGAGGGGCACCTGGGTTCTTCATCAAAGCTGGAAAGTCGCCATATAACATACGTTTGTGTGGGTGCGACATTAAACACAACAAAATAAATCAATCAATCAATTGAAGCATGTTATACTTGCTAATTAGTGTGACAAATTGTTTTGCGTATACATTGCACTCTCAAAGACAATGCAAATATTGAAGTGAAACATAACACAAGCTATTATGAGTCCCCTGTTTATGAGTGGTGGGGGCATATATAGATTTGGTCTTGTCCGTGTTTCCGTCCGTCCGAAGTTCGTGACACACCTAGCTCAAAAAGTATTTGATATAAATTGATGAAACCTTGCATGAGTCTTTTATCATGATAGAAACTTGCCCAGTGACTTTCTTTCTGCCATCATTACCTATTTACACTGGTATGAAGCACAATGACTTTCTTGCTACCAGCTCTACCTGTTTACATTGTCGTGAAGCTCAGTGACTTTCTTGCTACAAGCTCTACCTATGTACATTGTCCTGAAGCTCAGTGACTTTCTTGCTACAAGCTCTACCTGTGTACACTGTCGCGAAGCTCAGTGACTCTTGCTTCCAGCTATACCTGTGTACACTGTCATGAAGCTCAGTGACTTTCTTGCTGTCAGCTCCACCCGTGTACACTGTCATGAAGCCGAGTGACTTTCTTGATTCCACTTGGCGATATATGACCATTTTGTGTTGATTCGCCGTAAAACTCAACATACTCACTTCTTGATTCCATCTCTACCTGTGTACACTGTCATGAACTTCAGTGACTTCCTTGACTTCCAGCTGTACCTGTGTACACTGTCATGAAGCCGAGTGACTTTCTTGCTACCAGCTCTACTTGTGTACACTGTCATGAAGCCGAGTGATTTTCTTGCTACCAGCTGTACCTGTGTACAATGTCATGAAGCCTAGTGACTTTCTTACTACCAGCTGTACTTGTGTACACTGTCATGAAGCTCAGTGACTTTCTTGATGCCAGCTCTACTTGTGTACACTGTCATGAAGCCCAGTGACTTTCTTGCTGCCAGCTCTACCAGTGTACACTGTCATGAAGCTCAGTGACTTTCTTGCTGCCAGCTCTACCAATGTACACTGTCATGAAGCTCAGTGACTTTCTCACGGCCAGCTTTACCTGTGTGCACTGTCATGAAGCCCAGTGACTTTATTACTGCCAGCTCTACTTGTGTACACTGTCATGAAGCTCAGTGACTTTCTTGCAGCCAGCTTTACCTGTGTACACTGTCATGAAGCTCAGTGACTTTCTTGATTCCAGCTCTTCCTGTGTACATTGTCATGACGTGGAGTGACTTCCTTGCTGCCAGCTTTATCTGTGTACTTTGTCATGAAGCCCAGTGACTTTCTTGTGGCCAGCTTTACCTGTGCACTATGTAATGAAGCCCAGTGGCTTACTTGCTACCAGCTCTACCTGTGCACAATGTCATGAAGCCCAGTGACTTTCTTGATGCCAGCTCTACCTGTGTACACTGCCATATAATTAATAATTAATAATACTGATACTGATTATTGAGTTTTAAAGTTAAAGTCCATAACATCTACATAAAAAATCAAGCTTTTTGCTGTTTCTCCCACTTTCAGTAATAGGGTTTCACATATATAACATGTATATTACAATATTACAACATTTTCAGGCCATTTGAAACCAGAGACTACCAGTACATTTTTGGTGATCATTTGACGAGGCCAGTTGTAGTGTTTTAACATGAGACAGGAAAAGTGAGTTTACATTTTGCTAGAACATTGTTACAGGTATTTCTCTATTACAAAAGAAACTGAAGGCATGGAAGACTGTTTATGCCTATATATAATCACTCTGCTTTATGTAGTTAGTTAATTCATCCTTGATAAACACTTGGTGTCTTGAGTTATCACTTTTAAACAGTTCAAGGGATTCCAATGAAACCTTACACAGATTTAAATCATGTTGAGAAATTATGTGCTATGTACATGAATCAGATTTTTACATCAAAAGTCAAGGCCACAGCCAAGGGCACTGCAATTTTTGGGTTTTCATTTTTAGTTACGCTAATTTATTTTAGCTTATTTGTGATAGAATCTTCAAGCTTATTTAACCACACTTGTGTCCACAGTATTGATGTCATAGTAGAGGATGTGGTCTTGACCCCATCTGGTCTGAAACCCATGACCCTGGGTTCATCAACCGACACCTTAACCATTATACTACCATCCCCCCCACACACACACACACCTCTTGTTTATTAATGACCTCACTTGCTCGGCGATATATGACCATTTTGTGTTGATTCGCCGTAAAACCCCTCAACTCACTCACTGTTCAATCTACATATTACGATTTACATTCTGGTGCTCTGCCTTTCACCAGTAGATGTCTGTGCACACCACACAAAAGGTTACAAAAATAATGTAAAAATTTCATTTGAAAGATTATTTTTGCAGATTAAGTGGTATTATGATATCATTCTGTAGTTATGACTTGTTGTTAATTTATGTTAATTCATTATTCCTTTCTTTTATATTTCTTTTTTGCAAGAAAACTATTACTATAGTTAATTTAATAGATAGTAACTTGGAAGTCCTTGTTGTTCTTAGAAGAAATTAGAATATTAGAATGATGTCATACATCTGCATAAAACAGTCAAGAAACAGAAAATTTTATTGTGACAATATTTTATGATTCTGTTGTATTTTATAATCATACCAATAATTATTGTTTTTTTCAGGTACATGTATATACTCTGGTTACAGATTTGCAGTATCAACCAGCATCCACAGCCATTCTAAATATAGGACCAACACAATCAGACAAGCTGGCAAGATGTTCAAGAGTGGTGACATGCTGCCCAAGATTCTAGTCTGGAGATACCATCGGCGATCTTAGAAATTTTTTTTAAGATTTAATAAAAATGTGACATTGACTTAAGACTACATTTATACTGTTTTCAGTCAAAGGCTTTTCTCTGTTTTTTTTTTTTTCAACATTAATAATATCTGTCATGTGTTTACGAATCGGATATAAATATCCCTCCAGAGGGCACCTGCGCATTGGGTGGTAATGAGGCTTGCCGAATTACCGCTCATACGCAGGTGGCCGAGGGACAGATATTTCCATCCGATTCGTAAACACATGACTGATATTTTTTCTTGCATATCGTATACATGCTACCATTTTAATCAGCAGAATTTCTTGCAAATTGTATTTTACAGATAAGAGCTAGAAATACTTTCTTTATAGCACACTTTCTTACAGTAGAGAATGAACACAAAGCGCAGGAAATTAACGTCCGTAAGCAGAAGTGACATCATGATGTTTCGCGTTACGCACAATAACAATGTTCCACTTTAGTTTAATTGTTTGTAGCGTAACGTTATGTTCTTACGGTAAACTAATGTATTTTGAATCGAGGAATATACTATAAGGAAAGGAGAGAAACTATCGAGGTAACTGCTTTTTTGTATTTTACATAAAATTATAATATATTATCAGTGCTTGAACCACTACACTAGTTGTCATTAACAGCACGAGAGTCATCTGGCATGGGGGTGCCAGATGGGTTTTGCCGGCATGGGTAAAATCACCGGAAACGCCAGTCCGATGTGCAAGAAATTATCTGAAAAATAACTGTATTGAGACAAGTTTGTATGTCAAAATAAAGCAATGAAAAATATTTTGTTATAAATATTTTTTTCTATATATAAATACTTATGAAGTGACTTTATCATGTTTCTAAGATACGCAAGATTACAGTGATTGTTTTTTAGCTCAACAGAGCACAAAGTGCTCAAGGTGAGCTATTGTGACTGGTTATTGTCCATCTTGTGTCGTCTGTCAACATTTGCCTTGTTAACACTCCAGAGGCCAAATTTGTGACCCCAGAGCTCCGGATAAGCTTTTGGTACAATTGGGTATTTACCCATCACTTTTTGCCTGAATTGGGTATTGGAAATCTGAATTGGGTTAAAAATAAAATCATTACCTAGCCTTTTCAGAAGTAACTGGGTATTTGCTAAAACCAATTGGGTATTTCACCAATCTCGCATACAACAGCCGAGTATTTTTTGCTTAAAGTATACATGGTATAATTATATCATTAACCAGGATTGAGTAACTATATGTACATGAAAGTACTTTGATAGCATCCTTCAAAGTTTAATTGACTAACTACATGAAAGTTCTTTGATAGCATCCTTCAAAGTTTAATACAAATATGTATTTTAAATTTTTATGAAATGTTATTAATTAAAACAGTACTGTCTCTTTAAAAATGTATTTAGTAATACATGCCTGTTATGAAGGTAAACATGTGTATCTTAAGTAATAGTGCTAAAGATTTTTTTTCTCCAATCATTCAATGTATTCTGAGATACTTTTGTTCGATACTGTTTTCTTATTCACTTTTATGCAGTCAGAGATCAATTCATCAATATCCCAAATGAATGGTACTGCCATTTTTCCAATAACTGCAACCTGTTTTGCGGTAACATATAACCAGTCAGTTGTCTAGCATTAGTAAGGTTATAACACACTCAGTAGCTGTTCTTCTTTATTCTGTATAAAATTGACCTATTTTATATGACCGCAGCACACATCGGGTAACTTACATTGTCTTAGAGAATATTGTCAGTGCTAAATAATAATCAATAGAAAAGTGGGGGTCATGTTTGATGCAAGAAAAATATTTTCAGTCAAATACACAAACTGCAAAATCAGCTTTAAAAAATGAAATCCCAAATTATACTGGTGGTGTATGATCTACGTTTCCATGAAAAATTTTGTCATGATGTTATTTCGTTATGAAAATGCTACCTACATGTCAAACTGTTTGCTATTTAGTGTCTGTATGCCTTAAAGTCTCGTACGCATTCTAGTGATAAGGAAAATGCGATACACAAGCAGTTTTTTTATGAATTGGGTATTAGGAATTTTTATTGCGTTTTAGTACGCACACTATGAATTCAATTGGGTTTTCTGCAATTTTAATTTCAAAAATACACACAGCTTATCTGGAGCTCTGGTGATCAAGTCTTTATGAAACTTGGTCACAATTTTAATCTTGATGATTTCTAGGTCAAGGTTGAAAGAGGGTCATGTCGGGTCAAAATCTAGGTCAGCAGGCCAGATCAAAGGAAAAGCTTTTGAACACTCTAGAGGCCACAAATGGCCACATTTGTGACCCAATATTTCTGATTCTTAAGCAGAATGTTTCTCTTGATGATTTTTAGGTCAGGTTGGAATCTGGGTCATTTGGGGTTAAAAACTAGGTCGCCCGGTCAAACTGAAGGAAAAGCTTGTGAACACTTTGTCTTGATGATCTCTAGGTCAAGTAGGAATCTGGGTCATGTGGGTTCAAAAACTAGGTCAGTAAGGAAGAATGGACTATTTACTTGTTTCCCAGATAAATCTGCTTATGTCTAGGTAAGAGGTCAATTGTTCATATTTCAAGGGTCTTAATAAAGGATTCTGTAGCTTATTTTGTAGAACCTCTTTTGTTCAGTTCCCTTCCAGTCAAATAAAAACTATTATAATGATGTATAATATTTTTGATACATTTTGACCATTAATTAGAAGCCTTTCAATAGCTGTAAGCATTGTTACATGATTGCTGATGTAATGTAAGTGCCTTAATTACTAGATCTGACCTGTTGTTTAATGTACAAAAATGACAGCTAAATCTTAAACATGTTTGAATGCTATAGTTTGTCATTTACTCTGTCGTTTGAAACGTACAATTTGTATGCATTGATTGAAATGAGAATAGACATGACTGTTTATGCATTTAAATAACAAGAATGATAACTGTATTTATCTCGCCTCCTACAAGATTCTTGCATTTCTGTTGGTCAATAGACGTCAAGTGGAGACAGGATATATTCCATTATCCTGCTAGTACATTTCAGATATGAATTTTTATTATATACATATATAAATTGTGTAAGAAATCGGCTTGTATTTCATAATCAAATATGAATAGACAAATATTCCGTATCGTACCTTTTAAATTCCGTATTGTACCTTCCGTATTGTATGCCGGACTACTTTCATAAATATGCATGACGCGACACATTTCTATAAATAGTGCACATAAAAACTTCACTAAGTTCCATTTAATATGGATAAACATTGAATATTTCGTTCAAGAACAAAACAAGAATCAAAATGGTAAAGGTATATAATAAAAGGGTCATTATAACAGTAGCTAGATCTGGGACTTTGTATTAGATTTTGCAAGGTCCCATCACACTCGGCGCTTGCGTGCCTCATGAGATCCGATCTGGCAAAATCCACTCTAGCCAAATACTGCATCCCAGATCAATCTACTGTTATAATAACCCTATTTGATTAAAAACAAAATGGCTGCCGTATCGCTAGCGTAATTGAATCAAGTTAGATTACAAGCTCCAGCTATAGATATCGATTCCGAGATAAAAAAATTAGTGTTTTCTTGCAGTTCTCATTTTTCTATCAAATTTAGGTTTGTGAAGTTAGCCGTAAGTAAACAGAAGAACCATAACTCTGTAAGGCACAGCCGTGATGGATTACCAGGTCAAATGTTGTTATTATTTGCCGGCTTCGGATTGGTTGAAGCATTCGTAGCATTCAACGAGACTTCAGCTGATTGGTTAAAAATGTGTTGCTTTGAATCATATAAATATTCTTAAAATCTGGAAATGTTATGTTTTCCGTGCATTTTGAAGTATTTTATAGCTGCCTGGCTATATATTTAACTCTGAAATTAGCAATTTAGTGAATTTAGTACTTGTTGGAATTCGCCATTAAATTCCATGCACAGTTCAGGGTGGTTGTCTTTGAATGGAAATAGAAAAAAATGGATAGGGCATGCCCATGTAAAAATGTTATTTTTTGGTGTCTGGAAGGCTATTTGACAGAGTAAGTGGCACCTCATGTGTCAACAAAAGTTTTGAGGGGGTCATACGGAGTCATTTCTTACAATGTAAGCCCATGGAAAAATTAATAGCAGTGTCTGACCACCAGGTTGAAAACTTGTTTGAGTTAAATCATCAAAAAGGAAAGGAATTAACATATTTGTAAGAAGCAGTTTATTGTAGGATCATTTAATCTACCTGCAAGGTAAAGGAATTAGCAGGAAACGGGACGAAAGCCAAAGTTCTGAGACATTTATGACCGTGTAATCTGATGATTTTTCGAAAGGATGGAACGTAAGAGTTTCTCCAAACCAGTTCATAACCTGTATAAATGAGCTTCTGTGTTTTGTGATTCAGTCAAAATACAGTTCATTTTTCATTTTATGGCTGGTGTTATCAACTACAATCAAAACATGATGACCAGAGAAGATTGCAGGATTCCAGTCTGACCTGTAAGTAGCTACATTAATATAAGAATTATAAATGTCAGTTATAGGGAGGATGTAAAGGGTAGTCAGCAAGATAAAATCATTACACTGCTTGTTACCTTCGATTGAGCCAACCATGAAATTTACAAACATTAATGCAGAACGACAATAATTTCACATTCTTTTGTTTTTAGGTATGATCAATGCAATAATTCAGGTTTTCCCTTGCTTTTTTAGCAGTGTTCGTTATAAATAGAAAAGACAAATAAGAGAAATAGTCAGCATTGCTCATAGCTGTGAAATTAGCAGAATCGGGTTCCTTAATTTAGGTATAGGAATGAAATTTTCAAAATTACAATATATCAATATGAAAATACAACAGGATTATAGCTGGGTCATTTAGAAACACAAAAAATCAAATCCAAACAAATTCCAATGGTAAACAAAGAAGTTATCACATTTGTGCAATGTACGTGTAGACCTCGATTTTACACGTTTTGCTATTTCTATGAAAGAAATGTTCCCCTAGTGGTCCCAAAGATTATGGTATTGTTATATGTTTTTTTTGCTCTTCAGTCAATATATTTGAGTGAAACAATGTATATAACACCCTTTTTATTCCAAAAATATATATTTACAACTTAGAAAAACATTTTTCCCTGTTCTTACCCCCACTTCAAATAAAACCTTAAATTAGAAGAAGTAGCTAAGCTCTTGAATATTCATTATATTCTATCTGTAACTTAAACTTGCATGATTTCCAGTGAAAAATATTGATAAGCAATGTAAATATGTAGGAAATAACCATTTAATAATGTTTTCTGTTTTCCAGAAATTAAAATAAAAAAGAATATGTAACACCAATAACAGAGTTCTACTGAAAAAAAAATCTACAGTTCACATTATTTTCTACAGCAACAGTAATGACACACTGTTGTTTTTTTCTGTACATCTGAATGATATGAGTCTATCTCTTTGTTAGGCACTAATGATATTAATAAATCCAAGACATGAATTAAACACTTCCACAAACATGTTTTTCTCAGTCAGTATCAGTCCTCGCATTTGCAGACAAAAGCCACTCTCTGGGGATGTTGAAATTCTAATCAACTGAAAAAAAAGAGAAGAAAATTAAGAAAACTGTTTTAAAGTAATCATTATATTTTATTAGAAGCATATTGTGACCAATGAAATTAAAGACCAGACGACATACCCGTTAAGTCTGATCTTGATCTGCACAGTTTAATATTTAGTCAGAAAATATACGGTAATTGTGAAAAAAAATGACTATAATCTATCAATTGTAATGACTCATTGCAACAAGTCTATTATACAAATTTAGCAGTGAAAGACTTTTAATTTAAAATATGAATGTCATTATTTACACATATATATTTTAATTTATTAAGAACAGTTAACATAAAATAGTCCCTAAAAATACAAGGTGTTTTGAAATTTGCTTGTTCGAGTCTGTTAGTACATTTTCAAGATTTTATATCCATTAATTAACAGAAAAATCTGCAAGAGATAGAATTTACCATTTAATATTATATCATAAATATTATGGACCATAAATGGAAAAAAACTTATTAAAGTAAAACTATAACTGTTAACGTTTCTGGCAACTTATAAGTGTACACATTATCATCTCCTTCATAGATTATGTTATAAAAGTCCTTCCAGATTTACAGAGTGGACATGAAATTGCTGACAGACAGACAGACGGATACCGGCATCATAACATGTCCCTTTGGATGTATAAGAATAAAGTATATTTAAAGGCAAATTTATATCTGAATTTGCATATATTTGGATAAACAACTTTTTTTTTTTTAGATTAATGCAAATTTAAGTATCTTTTGCCACAAAACATGACCTCTTCCATTGAAAAATGGTAAATAACACACTATGCTTGAATCCACTGTAGCCTCCTACCTCTTGAGGTTGTGGGTTTGAGCCAAGCTCAGACAATGAATCTTCCTGGTAGAGATAATGGTAATAGATAGTACAGATAAACCAAGCTTGATAAATTAACTGTCTATCACTGATACAGTGTAAATGGTGCTGAAAGACAACACTAGACCACTGCATAAACAAACTATATCACATAATACTTACATTTTTCGGCAGTTAGCCTGAAAAAACTGAACCAACTGGTACTACACAAATACAACAAGGAAGATAAAAGTCTGAAAGAATAATAAAATTAAAGTATAAAAAGATTGATATAGTACTGTTTAGTTATACATGTAGTACGAATTTTCATTTTACAATTGATTAAGTTAATTCTAAAGATTTTCTTTGTTTGAATAATTGCACGTATCCTTGACATTGTTGTATATTTGTATTTTGCTTGAATGTTCTTGAAAGACCAGGGCTTTGCTAAAGGAACGGTCATTATGATAAAAAAAAATGTTGAAAATACAAAAATGTATACAAAAAGCCTTTTTGCCAACGAAGAGAATATATATACAAATGCATGACAGACATTTTCGCTGTTGTGAGAATTAATACACTTGTATAACATAAAATTCACCATTTACAATATTCAAGTTCAGTCATTATCTTTAAGACCGCCCGCTTAGCTTTGTAGGTAGTGTTGGTCTACAGATCGCAGGGTCGTGAGTTTGATCCTCGGGCGGGGCGAATGTTCTCCGTGACCATTTGATAAACGACATTGTGTCTGAAATCATTAGTCCTCCACCTCTGATTCATGTGGGTAAGTTGGCATTTACTTGCGGAGAACAGGTTTGTACTGGTACAGAATCCAGGAACACCAGTTAGGTTAACTGCCCGCCGTTACATAACAGAAATACTGTTGAAAAATGGCGTTAAACCCAAAAAAACAAACAAACAAAGGTTATTTTTTAAATGGGCCTTTACTATAATTGATATGTTCCAACTTGGATTAATTTTTGTTTGTTCTCTCTTATTTTTAGCTCACCTGTCACATAATGACAAGGTGAGCTTTTGTGATCGCGCAGCCTCCGTCGTCCGTGCGTGCGTAAACTTTTATTTGTGACCACTCTAGAGGTCACATTTTTCGTGGGATCTTGTGAAAGTTGGTGAGAATGTTCATCTTTATGATATCTACGTCCAGTTTGAAATTGGGTCACATGCAGTCCAAAACTAGGTCAGTAGGTCTAAAAATAGAAAATCCTTGTGACCTCTCTAGAGGCCATATTTTTCAATGGATCTTCATGAAAATTGGTCAGATTGTTCATCTTGATGATATCTAGGTCAAGTTTGAAACTGGGTTACGTGTGGTCAAAAACTAGGTCAGTAGGTCTAAAAATAGAAAATCCTTGTGACCTCTCTAGAGGCCATATTTTTCAATGGATCTTCATGAAAATTGATGAGAATGTTCACCTTGATGATATCTAGGTCAGGTTTGAAACTGGGTCACGTGCGGTCAAAACTAGGTCAGTAGGTCTAAAAATAGAAAAACCTTGTGACCTGTCTAGAGGCCATATTTTTCATGGTATATGTATGCAGGTTGGTCAGTATGTTCATCTTGATGATATCTAGGTCAGGTTCGAAACTGGGTCAAGTGCGGTCCAAAACTATGTCATTAGGTCAAATAATAGAAAAACCTTGTGACCTCTCTAGAGGCAATACTTTTCATGAGATCTTCATGAAAATTGGTCAGATTGTTCACCTTGATGATATCTAGTTCAATTTGAAACTGGGTAAGGTGCGGTCAAAAAAACTGGGTCAGTAGGTCTAAAAATAGAAATACCTTGTGACATCCCTAGATGCCATATTTTTGAATGGATCTATATGAAAGTTGGTCAGAATGTTCACCTTGATGATATCT
Source organism: Mercenaria mercenaria (assembly GCF_021730395.1). Lineage (NCBI taxonomy): Eukaryota > Metazoa > Mollusca > Bivalvia > Venerida > Veneridae > Mercenaria > Mercenaria mercenaria. The sequence goes on from NC_069376.1 coordinate 5,164,242, forward strand.
AGGTCAGGTTTGAAACTAGATTACATGCGGTACAAAACTGGGTCAGTAGGTCTAAAAATAGAAAATCCTTGTGACCTCCCTAAAGGCCATACTTTTCATGAGATCTTCATGAAAATTGGTGAGAATGTTCACCTTGATGATTTCTAGTTTAAGTTCGAAACTGGGTCATGTGCCTTCAAAAGCAAGGTCATTAGTTCAAATAATAAAAAACCTTTTGTCCTCTATGGAGGCCATATTTTTCAATGGATCTTCCTGAATTTTTATCTTGATGATGTCTAGATCAAGCTCAAAACTGGGTCACATGAGCTCAAAAACTAGGTCACTTTGTCAAATAATAATAAAAAGACGTCATACTCAGTTCAAAACTGGGTAATGTGGAGACAGGTGAGCGATTCAGAACAACCATGGTCCTCTTGTTTCAAATTACAGATTTACAGATGGAGGAACGTTGAGTTGAATTAGCCATAGTTGAATGTTCCAATAAAGCTTTCTGTTCGGTACTGTTTTCTGTGTTGCCTGAAAACCACTCGTGCAATTTTATGCAAATTGTGTTTTCCGCAGAGTCCTGGATATCTCAATGATGTTATGTTGCTTTGGTTTACTTAGCAGTTGATCTTAAAGACCTTTGGACTGGAACAACTTTATGTTAATTCCTTTTTAAGTCCCCGCCACGAGTGGTGGTGGTGGTGGTGGTGGTGGGGGGTTTATAAGAATGGTCTCCATCCGTTTGTCCTTTTGTCCCTCCTTCCGTCTGTCGATAACACTTTCGTGTCCGCTCTAGATCTCTTAAACCCCTTTAAGGATTTTTATGAAACTTCAAATGATCACCTCATCAAGGCGATGTACAGAACTTATGAGTCAGCCATGCCGACTGATGGTCAAGGTCACAAAGTTTGAGCCTTCCATTTTGTGCCCCCTCTGTATCTCCTTAACCCCTTGAAGGATTTTCATGAAACTTTTGTCAAATGATCAGCTCATCAAGACGATGTACAGGACTTACAAGTCGGCCATGTTGCCGCAAGGTCAAGGTCACAACTAGAGGTCAAATGTTTGAGCCATGGTGTGTCTGCTCTGTATCTCCTAAACTCCTTGAAGGATTCATAAGAAACCTGGGTCAAATGATCGGCTCATCAAGACAATGTGCAGAACTGTTGTGTCAGCCATGCCAGCTCAGGGTCAAGGTCACAAAGGTTTGAGCTTTCCATTTTGTGTCAACTCTGTATCTCCTAAACCCCCTGAGAGATTTTCATTAAACTTGGGGGAAATTATCACCATCATGATCATGTGCAGAACGCATGAGTCAGTCATGTCAGTTAGAGGTCAATGTCACAGCTCAAGGTCAAGGGTTTACCCTTTCAATATCCATAACAGTGGCGGGAAATTTAGCTGTCTTTCAGACTGCCTTATTCAAATATTATAGTATTTGCCTTGTGAAAAGTAAGAATAATATGATTGTTTCTAAAAGATGAAAAATTTGGATTTATATACATGGCTTAAATACGACTTCTATAGTGCATCGACTAGCAAGCACAGTGTGGTTGTTCTTAAACTTTTATCATGCTGAACACGATTGATTATGCCTTCTGTGCAGTCTGATCAAGATCTGCACCGTTTGCTTTTCAATTGGTAACCTTTTAGTAAGCACCCCATCTAACAGTTAATGGTACTATTCAAATTGAAAGATGGATAGAAATTTAGCAGGATAAGGGTTAATAATTGATATAAGAATCAAGCACTTAAAGGATGGATGACCGAGGATCACTGTTGTTTGGATTCATTGTTCCTTTTTAGGTTAGGGAACTCTCTAGGCAGTGTACACCGATATGGAAGTCATCCATTGACTGATACTGGAATTCTGGCTTGTACACCGATATGGAAGTCGCCCATTGACTGATACTGGAATTCTGGCTTGTACACCGATATGGAAGTCATCCATTGACTGATACTGGAATTCTGGCTTGTACACCGATATGGAAGTCGCCCATTGACTGATACTGGAATTCTGGCTTGTACACCGATATGGAAGTCATCCATTGACTGATACTGGAATTCTGGCTTGTACACCGATATGGAAGTCATCCATTGACTGATACTGGTATTCTGGCGTGTACTTCGATACGGAAGTCATCCATTGACTGAGAATTCTGGCGTGTACACCGATATGGAAGTCATCCATTGACTGATACTGGAATTCTGGCGTGTACATCGATATGGAAGTCATCCAATGATTGATACTGGAATTCTGGCTTGTACACCGATATGGAAGTCATCCGTTGACTGATACTGGAATTCTGACTTGTACACCGATATGGAAGTCATCCGTTGACTGATACTAGAATTCTGGCTTGTACACCGATATGGAAGTCATCCGTTGACTGATACTGGAATTCTGGCTTGTACACCGATATGGAAGTCATCCGTTGACTGATACTGGAATTCTGGCTTGTACACCGATATGGAAGTCATCCATTGACTGATACTGGTATTCTGGCGTGTACTTCGATACGGAAGTCATCCATTGACTGAGAATTCTGGCGTGTACACCGATATGGAAGTCATCCATTGACTGATACTGGAATTCTGGCGTGTACACCGATATGGAAGTCATCCAATGATTGATACTGGAATTCTGGCTTGTACACCGATATGGAAGTCATCCGTTGACTGATACTGGAATTCTGACTTGTACACCGATATGGAAGTCATCCGTTGACTGATACTGGAATTCTGGCTTGTACACCGATATGGAAGTCATCCGTTGACTGATACTGGAATTCTGGCTTGTACACCGATATGGAAGTCATCCGTTGACTGATACTGGAATTCTGGCTTGTACACCGATATGGAAGTCATCCGTTGACTGATACTGGAATTCTGGCTTGTACACCGATATGGAAGTCATCCATTGACTGATACTGGAATTCTGACTTGTACACCGATATGGAAGTCATCCATTGACTGATACTGGAATTCTGGCTTGTACACCGATATGGAAGTCATCCATTGACTGATACTGGAACTCTGACTTGTACACCGATATGGAAGTCATCCATTGACTGATACTGGAATTCTGGCTTGTTGATTCCAGTGTCCAAGTTCACGTTAATGTGAACTGATAACATGAAGTCCATTTTAAATTTCTATTTTTAATATTGTTTGTGCAGGTAATAATTTAATTTTCTCGGATCACACATTTACAGACTAGCACTTTGACTTCGACAATATACTCTCCAACGCCTCAGTGGGAATGGTCAGGAAAGGGTTAAAAACCTTAGAGGTGTTCTTAATTTTATAAGTTTCTGGTGTTTAATGTTTGAATGATAAGGTAATTCTTGCAGTCTCAGAAATTCTGATGTCTGAAACTTATGTAAAATAAATATGTATAGTTAATCCAAATCCAAGTTTAACTATTTTTAATTACAAAAACGAATTACAGAAGCATGAAAGCTGTGACAGTTTTTAATATGATAATATAAAAATATGGTAACGGTAATACTATGTTACAGATCTCTCAAAGATACAAGCGTTAATTCCCTTAAAACAGTTTGTATGTTACATAGAATTTTTTGCAAACATATTGTGAGTATATACCCAGTAAACACCTGACGTCGTACAGACGTTGGTTAGACGTTGGATTTTGGTCGCGACGTCGGCGACCTGAATCCAACGTCATATCCACGACGTCTAATAGACGCCAGACTTAGACGTCTAGAAGACGTTGGAATTAGGTTGGATAGAAAGTCTGATAAATGTTTTTAGTTATAAAACTAACTGGTATAATTTTGCTAGTATAGTTTAAAGATACTTACTGGTTTTCATAAAGGCCTGGACATGCCCTTATTAATAATAGTTCATTCTCACAACAAACATTATATTAATTATGTTACAATATCGCATGAGATTGTCTATTTTCGGAGACGGATTTTTTCACGAACTTTAAACTGTTCAAGATAAAAATGCATTCTATACACATGTATAAATTATTCTAAATTCACATAGATCTTCTCTTCTACACATGTTGTCTATTAGTCACACATTCGCGAGATAAGCCTGCATCGGTTTACACAGTCTTCCTGTAATTTGATATTTACTGGGATAAGATAGAGCAAGTTTATAAATACTTTACACAAAGGGAAGGATCCGCAACGTGAGTAACAGATTTTTAAAAACTATACTTATTTTAAAAGTTATACTGATTTATATTCCGTATTTTTTTTTTAAAAAATTGACTTATTTTTGTTTGTTACTTTAAAAAGCAATTTCATTTAAATATATTTTATGAAGTTAATTATAGAATTTTTTTTTTCATAGAATTTAAATTCTTGCATACCAGACGGGGATTTCCGGTATTTTTACCGGTGCTGGAAAACTCCATCTTACACCACCCTGGGGTGTAAGATGACTCTCGTGCTATACTCCGTATCGACAAATTTTATCACGTGACCCGAAACAGGTAAACAGAGAGTTTCCCAGCCAGTGTATTTATATACATACCGCATGTATACATTGCAAAGATTATCTAGTATTATCTTGAAATCATGGTGTTTTACTGCTGTGTTCCCAATTGTAAATCTTCAGGATTTGATGAAAATATATCAATGCATAAATTTCCAAATGATGAAAGGCAAATTAAGGTAAGAAAGCTATTTCATATTTTTTATTTATAAAAATAGTTCAGTGTTCAAAATATTAAGATAGAAATGTTGCTTGTTTAAAGAACATACAGAATTCATAAAAAAAAATCCCAGCTGCTGTTACAAGGAAAAGTGAAGTATTGTTAAGAGTGCCTTCTGATAAATAGTGTTTTCTTTTTAATTTTAGGTGTGGAAAGACAGGATACGTAGGTCAGGGTCATCGGCTACAAAGGATGACTTTAGAGTAACAGCCAGCACCAGAGTCTGTTCAAAACATTTCCAATCTGTAGACTATGTTTGCCCAGATGCAGCAAAGAAACGTTTAAAGTGTGATGCAGTTCCGTCTGTTTTCACATGGATTCACACACCAAAGCGGAAGTCACCGAGAAAGAGAAAGTTTGAGGACAGCGATGAGACAGACACTGCATCAGAAGGCGAGGAGAGAGTGCATCAGGAAGTACAGGCTAATATAGTCATGCCGTGTACTCATAGATTCTCAATGAATAACATCGTACATTCCAATCCTAAGCTGAATTTGTTACGTTTTTATACAGGCTTTGCAACTATTGCAGTTTTCAATACCGTTTTAGAACTGATTGTGCCAAAGAAGGACCGATCGAAGTTCAATAACATACTGGGATCGACGCAAAAGTAGTTCATACACATCTGGAGCTGAATATTTTGAAAGTGACTATGAAATGTCAGAAAGTGAATGCAGTGATGAAGAAGATTTTGATGCATCTCAAGCATCCAGGACTTACAAACTTTCTTTGGAGGATGAATTCTTACTGACTATAATGAAACTTAGACTGGGGTTATTTAACAAGGACTTGGCAAACCGTTTTCAAATTTCGTTATCAATGGTGTCAAGAATTTTCAATACATGGATAAATTTAATCTACATAAGACTAGGTTCTATGAAAGTTTTTCCTCATCGTGATATAATATCAAAACATATGACACATGATTTTAAAAAGCAGTATCCAAATGTAATGCTAATTATTGATTGCACTGAGTTAAAAATACAAATGCCTTCTTCGTTAGTACGAAAGTCACAAACGTATTCTGACTACAAGTCGGCAAACACATATAAAGGCCTCGTTGGAGTAGACAGTCGTGGAGGAATAATGTTTGTGTCACATTTATACACTGGTGGAATTTCAGACAAAGTAATTTGTCAACGCAGTGGTCTCTTTGATTTGTTAAAACAAAAAATAGAGACTGGCGAATTAAAACGTGGAGACGGAATCATGGCAGATAAAGGATTTACAATTGCAAACGAATGAACGAGATAGGTCTCTGTCTAAACATTCCTCCGTTCCTTGGAAAAAGAAAACGATTGTCTGCTGCAAATGTACAGGATACACATGTAATAGCTCATCATCGGATACATGTTGAAAGGGCCATAGGAAAAGTTAGAAACTTCCATATATTTGACAGAAGATTACCTATTAAATCTGCTGGTGTTGTAAACCAAATATGGACTGATTGTTGCCTTTTGTCAAATTTCCAGGACCCTCTTATTGCAAAAACTTCAACTGACGATGACTAAAGTACTCACTTAAACGTCCGTCTGCTCGTTTTTAAGATAAGGCACTGCTGAGTTGACGTAAAATTGAGCAAGCTTTGGGAAAATTCTTGCCCACACGTTTTTGTCATAAAATATACGTTCTACAAATAGTCCTTTGTTCGTGAAAACAACAAAGTCGCACCAATTTACACCGGCTATTGCCATCTGTCCAGTCACTTGGTAGAAGTAACTATGTGACCTTTTTAAATGCAGCTCCTCGTCCCTTATTTCAAGACAGAAGTCTGTATTTCTTGCTGCTTCCGCGGGTGTAGTATTTCTATATTTATATGGGCACTTAATTTCCAACAGCCCGAAGTGATCATAAGATGACCTGTCTAAAACTTTGCCGTCTGGGGAAGCTCCAAGATAAGGACAGCTTGGATTTATTAGGAGTCCTGTGCGAAATACTGACACATTATGTTTACAATTGTTTTTCATTTTTTTAGTGTACAATTTTCGTGCAGTATCTTCTTTATCTCTGCCATGTGAAATTGATTTTACACTTGATAAATCTTTGCATGTAAATAAATTTTTGACAAAAGCTTCACTTGGTTCACTTTTTCTATTTATAACGTCGCCAAACTTTGATGCTGTAAGTCTATTTTTACGCATCTCATGCCATAGTTTATTCTGAGACTGATCGATAGTGATTTGTTCAATCTCCTCAGACCTGGCTTTAGTTACGTCCAGTGATTGCAAGAATGTTTTGCTTGTTTCATCAAGTTGAGTTAAGTCTATGTTAAGACTTGAATTTGGTACAGGTATATCAGGGAAGCGAAGGTTGTCTTGCAAAACAATATCACCTTTGCTGGGAATGTACGCTGAAAATTCAGACTTAGAGCTGTGATAGTCTTGGAGTTGATAGCTGAGTGGGGAACCAGTAGGAACTTCTCCAAATAATGTGTCAGTTGAGTGTGTTGTTGAGTGGTCTTTAGTTAAATACACTATAGGAATGTTACTGTTGCGTGCTCCAACTATTTCTTGTATAGTAGCTACCTCCTCTTTTGATGGTGCCAAAGTTCCTTTACTTTTTTTGCACGCCCGTCATACAAATAACATTTCACAGGTTCCCTTTTACGTAGCTGTCTGTCAGTTGCTGCTTTGGCAAAGGTGAGCTTCATTACTGGTTCTGGTTCAATTTTGTCCCCACGTGGCTTATGCCATATTTGGCTCACTTCTGTACATGACATATCTGCTGGGATCTCTGTCATTCTCTTGCTACTCCAGTGATTCACATTGTATAACAATGCAATTATATGGTTGCAAACTCCTCCGGTTCTGAAAGCATAAATGAAATCATATAATTAGAATTTATTTGATAATATTCATTATTCTTTTAGTGACATTTGTTTGAAAACTTCAGTATAGTTTTAATGGAATACAAGACAAAATAATTCACACACAAAATCAAATTAAGTTTCAATCATTTAAAAAAGTACATAATTTTCACTCACCCAGCAATACAGCTGCATTGTCCATCAAGAACATTTGATTCTTTTAAACATATCTCTGCCGATAATATATGTGGCAATTCATTTTTCTTCTGACTTCGCCAACATTTTGCTTTGACAAGAAATTTACTGTCTGTTTTACAAACAAAAGCATCATGTACATAACTTTCAATAAAAAAATTGTATCCTTTTTCAAATGCCCTGTTTTTTCCTCTTACTTTTATATAATCAGCAATTTGTAAAATAGTAAATTTTGGAATTTCATTTAATTTTTTACTCCAATTCAAAGAACTACTAGAGGCCATTTCTGTAATTTTCTGTAGAATATTGTAAAGACTGAGATTAATTAGGATTCTGTGTAGGTTGAGGGTCTAATTGTTTATTTATTAGCAAGTGATAAGAAATAGATTAACTGTGGTTATTAATCTGACATGGTTGTAAACTCATTGTAGAGGCATTCTCTCTGCAGTGTAGTGAGAATGTTTACCTGTTTCAGATCACGTGATAGGGCTGTCGATACGGAGTATACATGACGTATTACGAACTACATATCTGTAGAAGATTTATGTAGTAATTTATATTTTATTTAAAAAACGGAATAAAAATTCAATACCTTGACAGTTCCTATTAGTTCCTGATAGTATATTTCTCGATTCAAATCACGTTATTTTATCAAAAATTCATAACGTTACGCTGCAACTGATAAAACAAAACCGGAACTAAACATTATTTGTTTTGAAACGTCATGACGTCCTTCCTGTTTACGGACGTTGGTTTCCCGCGTTTTGTTTAAATACACTGCTATAAGAAATAGTTCTAAAAAGAAAGCCGTTCTATTGATTTTATTTTTATTATTATTTCTTGAAATCGATATGCAAGAAAAACATTCTGTCACTGGTTATAGGTGCAGATGGAAATATCCGGCTCTCGGGCAACTGTTTAGGCGGTAACTCGGCAGGGAGCCTCGTTACCGCCTAAACAGTTACCCTCGAGGCCGGACATTCCCATCTGCACCTACAACCAGTGAAAGAATCTTATAATATTACATATTTGTTTGGCACGTATTAATTATGCTCTTAGTAATAGCACTAGTATATTTGTATATGTTAAATAATGAAACTGTCAAATTTTATACATTTCAGGTGGAAATGTTGGCGGAGTTGAAGAATCATACAAAAATGACGAAACTTGAAAGTTTCAATTACTGCATTACTTTTTGGACTTATTGTATTAGACTTACGTCGCCATAATATGAAATAAAGATGATAAAATACATGTGTTGATTACTTGTTTGATTGCAAATTACGTTGAAAATTTGGTCAGATTTTGGTTGAAATGTGGTTAGATTTATGTTGGAAAATGGTCGGATTGCGACGTCTAGCCAACGTCAGGATCCGACATCTAAACGGTTTGCAAATCCAACCAAAATCCAACGTTAATCCGACGTCGGGGTCCGACGTCTAACCGACGTCAAATGCCTGGGTATATTCCACTCAACCGAAACCGCTCTATTAAAAGTCCAAAATGAATCGTTGGATAAGAACAATGTGACTTCTTGTAATGCTTGATTTTTTCTGCTGCATTTGACACTATTGACCACGGGACGTTGATTCATCGCCTTGAACGTCACTTTGGTGTTACAGGCAAGCCACTCGCATGGATGATGTCATACCTTAGTGACCGCTACCAGACCGTATGCATAGATGGCGAGCTATCACAACCAGTGCTAATGAAGTACCCTTGTGACATGCTGAAGATAAAAACAGGATAAATACTCGTTTGGTGCCTCCTGAAAGTCTGCGAGTGTTGCTTAAATGTTGCAAACAACTGGAAATGAAAATCAACCTGTGGGCGGTAAGGATGTCTATGACAACATTAACGCGTTTGGCATCGACTCCTAGAAGTCTGCGAATGTTCCTGAAAATGTTGCAGACCAGTGTAAATGAGTATGAACCTGTTAACTTTGTGACATGTCTATTGGTAGGTCTGCGAGTCTTCCTCTATGTATCACAAACAAGTGCAAATAAACAGGAGCCTACATGAGATGTAAACAGGAGAGAGAAGTGGTTTGAAAACACCTGAAAGTCTGCGAGTGTTTCTGCAAGCGTTGCAATCATCCTATGAAGTTAGACGACTGTAGGTCAAAGCCTTCTTTTGTAAGTTAGCGGAAATCGTTTTCATTCCGAAGTTTTCTGTGAGGTCTGACTCATTGACCCCGAAAACAAAAAGGTCATCTACTGACGACAGGCATGATACTTGCATAACATTCAATCCATAGCGATTGTAAGACGTATGAAAGCACATATATCACAAACATTATCAAGTACATTATTTATATTATTTTTGTCTCAGCAGCTTATGTATTTCCATGTACATGAATGTGTACCAAGACACACAATAACTCCTAATACTGGAATCCATGCTTTCTTTCATTGTTCATTTTTGTATGCGCATGTCAGACAGGAAGGCGTTAACACGACAACGATAGTTCACGATGGTGATGACACGACAGTACAACAACATGATGATGATGGAGCGAAGGCACGAAGACGAAGACGCGAAGTAATAGCGAATGTTTGTCATCGTGCTGTCGTAGCATCACAACCGTGTGATTGTAGCATCGTGTCTTCGTGATCGTACCTTCGTGTCTTCGTCATCGTACCTTCGCGTCTTTGTCATCGTACCTTCGCGTCTTCGTCATCGTGATTTCTCTCCATCACCATCGTACTATTACAATGGCCCTAATGGGACACCGTACAAAGCTGTACATCTTCGTAGTGTACTATGGGATATGATTATACATATATTTTGTGATAGAGTTCAAGCCTGTGGTGCACTAGAAAAATCTGTGCTACCTTTAAGTATTTGTCTCGCCATTTCTGTAACATTTCTATCGACGTTGTCATTAAAATGTCACTGAAGTCATCATAAAATTATACAATTAAGAAATATTATAACACGAGCAGACTTGTTTTCCCAAGACACGAAGATGGCGGAAATTGTGAAGTTCTTATAATACAGGACAGAACAGAACAGAACAGAACACGAAACTTGTACAGTTGTTTGAGTATACAATGCAAGAGATACATTCAATTCAACATGACATGGTGATATAAGCATGTACGAAGTCTAATAGCATGTATAGTATGATCATGGTTGCTGTTTTGCATATCATTTCAAAAGGTGATTAGATTACAGAATATACATAAAAAGAAAAAAAGGAAAGACTGGGGAAATCACGGTGGCGATACCCTGGGTATGCAGGGGTGCAAAATGGCGGCAGAGTCTCTCGATTCAGGTAACATTTTTCATTATTACTGTCTTTATTCTTAACCAATTTTAACGAAATAAAGACGAGTGCCCGCTCATAAGAATACTACATCCTCGGCTATAAAGCTTAGGCTCCTGAGTTTCGTAGTTTTTGTGAAAAGTGCAACGGCGCATTCTGACGGAAAAATGCAACTGCTATGTAGGGGGGCATTTTTCTAAAAATAACTAAATCAGCTATCCCCGTGTGTTTCGAAAAACGGCTTGTGATGCGGGACCGGGCTTGACATGTTCCAAAGCTGTTGTAGAACTTTAGCGAGTGAAATCGCCAGTTTTCGGCAATTCCGGGTGATTGAAAGGAAATGCTATGTGGGGGAGGTGTTTTCATTGTGTTATGTGGGGGTGCTTTTGACATGTGGGGGTGACTTAACTGGCTGCTAGGCTGCTAGATGCACGCAGTGATATGATCATTTGATATATAATAACGTATATATAATATGGATAGAAATTATCTCAGTGGAAAAAACTTTTCAAGAATTTTTTTATTTTGAAGGTGGATATGAAGTAAACATATAAATGCCTTCTACGGCAGACACATTTGGGTACATACAATTATAACGTAAACAGAAATATATAGTGAAAGTCAAAATCGTAGCATGATATTTCAAACCGAATCTTGTATATTGTTCCGGACAGAAATTTAGCCTGTGTATGTGAAAGAGTTTGACCCATCAAAATACTGTTCGAACGGCCAGTTATTTCCCCTATGCACTAGCAGTAAATTTATACGGGCCAACACGGTTCTTGCAATTGAAGAAAAAAAGAATTAAAAGGTTCTATTCAATAATATTATGTTTTACGTGCAGTTTCTTTTTAAAATAAGGAGGAAGAAAGTGATATCGAAAATGTTTAAAATCGTTATTTAGACAACTGCTTTACCACTTAGAACCATAGAATATTTTAAGTTTCAACTGTTATGACTATAATAATTTCAGTACAATACAACTTCTAATGTCACCTTTAATATTTTTTTCAAATTTCTTTAAAAGAGTTTTTATGAATGTTAGCATCGCTGTTCCTGGCTGTGGAGATGCAGCCGATCAATTGATATAAACCCCAGTCGCAAAATTTGCAAAAAATCCAACAGTGGCAACGGAGATATAATATGTTTTTAGTAATATACGTCGGGGTTAGTCTTATTGAAACAGCATTTGTATTTCAAATTAAATTTTACTATTCTCACATGACATTTGCACCGGTGGTAAACGAGATCGTAAAGCGTTTTCTTCGTTAAGAAGTCTTTATCGTATAATAGCAGTTTAGCATGCACTTGCTATTAGACAAGTTAACCTGTTCTCAGCCGAAGTAATGGTTGCTGTTTTGTTCATGGAAAATGTTAAAATGTAAAGAGCAAACTATTTTAAGTTGCTGTAACAGAGTGACAAGTCACACCCATTAACTGTGCATACTGAATTTAGACTGATCGGAGATCATGTAATAACAGTTTGGTGATCATCTGAAGTTCACTTTAAGCTAGTGTAGAGATTTTTAAACTGTCAAAATGTGTATCCCCAGTGGATGAAACTGGTAGAAGCCGTGCAGTTTCAGTGACTACAATTATGTGCTTAGAGTGCGCAATCCTAAACAAATTATCCTCTTTTTTTACATTATTTTCTCGATAGTCTCTTATGCATTAAAGTGCTCATCAATCTATAATCATGCTTAAGAGATATTTTAAAAACGATTTTTCTCCCTTGCTGAGAAAATAAAACGGGGATGTTAATGTTAACTTACATAAAAGAAACATATATTGCAAGGGCGTAGCCAGAGGGGGGAAGGGAGGGATGCGACGGGTGCGATCGCACTCCTCCCTTTTCGGCAAAGCTTCCATTTTTCATTATATCAAAATACCCTTGAGTGTCCATTCTCTTTCTTTTCGGCTCGCTACGCTCGCCAACTTGCCTATATTTACTATTATTGGCGATGTAACCTTTATATATAGTCTTTATATTAAAGAATATGATTTTTATAAAAGCCAGAGCATTACTTTTATGCGAAACTGATTATGCATAACTATTTACCTTTTCACAATAGCGGAATGAAATGTATAAAAGGGACAGTTTACATCTAAATTGATTTTCAAAAAAAAATGATGTAAAATAAATAATGTAAACTTTGTAACTGAATACTATGAAATTTATTAACGGTGTTATGTGAAAATTTTAACGGTGTTATGTGAACTTTAGTGTAAAAATCAAGGATCATATATCAGTGAAAAATTGTTTAGCGGCAGGACCCGTGCCTAGGTTGCTACTCATTTTATTTAGAAATGATTTTAAGAGTAATAACTCTGCAACAATATTTCGAGCGGACGTGCCGATGATACGCTCCACAAGGTTTTATACCAAGCACTTCCTACTATCATTGAAATCTTGACTAGAATTTTGAAATGAAGCGTTGACAAAAATATCTAGCAGGGCTTTTCCCCCTATAAATCTACCTCCAGTATAAAGGTAATCCCAAAGCAAAGAAAAACAATGTCCCTTTTCTGAATATAACATTCCCAAATTAGTGTTACCTTTTAGGAATTTTGCCGGTTTAAAATAGTTGTGCTAATTTGTATATATATTTTGGACATTAAAACAACAGTTATACTGTTAAACAATTACTGAAATGCAGTCCATTAATATTTTACATTAAAATATCTTTACATAGATTTTGTTTATTTGCAAATTTTCTCAAATAAAACAATTTTCAAGAGCATTTTTCTAATTTCACTGGTGTTGATGGCGTTCCCAAAATGATGAAAAAGGACCTGTCGAAATAATTTCTGTCTCTAATAATTAATTCGTCAAATCATTCAACGTACAAGCCATAACTTATGAACAATATAGACCTGCAACTATCATACCTAAGACGTTTCAGTCAAATCACACAAACAGTATACTAGGAGAAGTAGTCAGAACATTTTTTTCAGTAAAATGAATAATGGACATAACTCCGGAAAAATATTTCGAGCAGTATGTACCAACGATATGCACATCTTATTTCAATAAATCTCTTAGGCTTCAATGAAATTTGGAGATGCATTACAGAAAAAAATCTCTTCATAGACTTTATGTATGATAATCAAAGGGCCATTACTCAGTACAAGATCATTTAAATATGAACCTCGTGATACATGCTCAGCTAGAATTTGTACGGATCATTCCTATGAAATTGTTTTCAAATTCTGCTAATTATAAAGAAGTTCGGACAAATTTCATTCAAAAACTACTTTTAAGGGACCCTAACTCCACAAAAAAAATCAGAGGATACGCACAACAAGGCTTCATAATATAATTTCTGTGAAGTTCCGTTTAAATCCCAGCAGAGGATTTTGAGAAGCTAGATCAGGCTATATGAAGAAGGACAGACGGACGTACATATGACGAGGGCAGAAAATAACTGTTTCAAATGAAACGGGAAACATAGTTTATGGAACTTTTGTAGAATTACTATTTTTTTTAAAGTAGAAATCTTATTCTAAGTACATGTATACAAACACTTTACTCATGCTTCTCTTCTAATGTCTTATGAGAACATTCCTATACTAACATTCATTTAAATTGTCCCAAATTTAATTACTTCCTATACAAGCATAGAACATAACCAAGACTATGTTTCATTCAGTCTGTTTATATTATACTTGAATGACGTTCTGTCATGTGGAAGACAAGTATGTTTTGAGAAGACCCCCAGGATTTAGAGCACATTCACAGTTCATTGTCCACATCAATTTAAGCCGACAATGTCTATTATGAGGATGCATGATAACCATAACAATGAAACAATAATATGTCGTGCGTACAAACATGAAAGAGTAAGTAAATGAAATTTTTTCTGCGAGAAACTGCAAAGTTGATTTATAATGGTACATTCGTATTTTTATGTCCGTGACAATCTGTCGATCGTTCAAAATCAAATTATATTGCACGTAAAACTCGGGGTTGCATCGTTATAAAATGTACAAATGCTTTTAACGATTTAGTATGATGGAAAAAAAAAGATACGAAGAAATTAAACATAAATATATCTAGTTAAACCTTTCTCTCTTTTTATGACTTTAAAAAACTAGAGGTTTGCGAATTTCGAGAATTTCGAAATTAATTAAAGTTTATTATGTAAAAATTAGCTATGAAATCTGCAGTAGATCTATATATTGAAGCTTCACTATGAAAAAAAAAAAAAAAAAAAAAAAAAAAAAAAAAAAAAAAAAAAACCCTTACGAAAATAGAATAGGCAGCTTATAGTAATTGGATAAATTAATGGTTTATATTTCAGGTACAGCATAGAAAAAAAAGATGAAGAGTAAGCGCTCATCAAACCTAACGTTGAATGCCAACAGCCGGCGTCGTAAACGTACAGCTAAAATAAATATGAAATACCAACTTCAGATGACTGAAATGTATACTGTTATAAAACCGCTCACAAAGCAGTTCACCCCCACATGTCAAAAGCACCCCCACATAACATAATGAAAACACCTCCCCCACATAGCATTTCCTTTCAATCGCCCGGAATTGCCGAAAACTTGCGATTTCAATCGCTAAAGTTCTACAACAGCTTTGGAACATGTCAAGCCCGGTTCCGCCCTACAAGCCGTTTTCTGAAACACACGGGGATAGCTGATTTAGTCATTTTCATAAAAAAGCCCCCCTACATAGCAGTTGCATTTTTTCCGTCAGAATGCGCCGTTGCACTTTTCACAAAAACTACGAAACTCAGGAGCCTAAGCTTTATAGCCGAGGATGTAGTATTCTTATGAGCGGGCACTCGTCTTTATTTCGTTAAAATTGGTAAAGTATTAAGACAGTAATAATGAAAAATGTTACCAGAATCGAGAGAATCCGCCGCCATTTTGCACCCCTGCATACCCAGGGTATCGCCACCGTGGAAATGTTACTACAATTATCCCGTAATCACACTGTCAGTCCATAACGGATACCTCGTAGCGCAATTTACCGTGCCCAATACCTCGAAGCGTAGGCAACGGAGCCTCGCAGCTAAAAACAAGCCAGTTTTAAGAACTGCGGAGGTAGTAAGTAAAAGTACGCTGTTGTTTCAGAATAAATGTTCGGGAGTCTGCCTTCACGGAACTTGCTATATAAATGTTCGGGGGTCTGCCTTCACGGAACTTGCTATATAAATGTTCGGGAGTCTGCCTTCACGGAACTTGCTATATAAATGTTCGGGGGTCTGCCTTCACGGAACTTGCTATATAAATGTTCGGGAGTCTGCCTTCACGGAACTTGCTATATAAATGTTCGGGAGTCTGCCTTCACGGAACTTGCTATATATATTTCTTATGAATACATGGCTAAAAATTAAAATTTAACCAAGCAATTTCACAAAATAGTGAAAACAGTTGACAAGTGTAAGCTTGAGTGGTCGTAAACATGCACATTTACCGCATTATTTAAATACATATCACGTTCTCGCCAAGGAAATTGGTGCTAAAACCTTCCTCCTGGCATACATATTTTACCTGTAATAATATACGGTCCGTGCTGTCACTTGAAGAGCTACAGCATCACGCAAATTGAATCCAAACGAAAGTGCAACGACACCGGAGTCCTATAAAACTGTTGCACCGGAGACCGGAGACCCTTTAGCGTGATGTCCAGTTTAATGAGCTTAGCTGCCTATGATTAAGTGTGTTAATAATGGTGGTATTTATACATTTTATTAAAGCATTGTGGACATTTCGGTCAATGTTGCTATTTTTATCATTTTTGGTTTCTTTTAAACAAGTAGAGATTAATTTGCTCCAAACATTTGACAGTTTAAAGACAAACTGCCAGTTTAATTGTCGCCTGTCCTTAGAAAAGTCGCATATATGAGCCGTGCATAATGACAAGTATGTGTGAGCTAAAAAAAATTCTGCTTGGCACAACATATTATCATAATATATTTGCAAACTTTCTGCACTAACTGCATTTTTATTTTGTTTCAGTGTGACCAGTGATTGTTTGAGGTTATTGAAATGGTTCATCAAAAAAAAAAAGAAAGAAAGAACAGCCTTGCTTGAATCATGGGTTTTGCCTTTCTAACGTTGCTTTTGCACTACCAACAAATTGATAACCGAAGTTCCTATGTTTCTGTGTAACATTCTTCTTTATCTAAATACGACACTATCTAATTCAAAAATAAAACATTTCTCCGAGATATTTTTTTTTTCAAATTTTATCATTTTTGAGGGAGATAATCGGTATTGAAGTTAACATTGATGCCTATGGGAAATATACAATTTCTTTGATTATGAGAATCATAACTTGAATTTTGTGGTTTTGTTTTGCAGTAGAAAGCCGAATTATATGATTCTGGTACAAATATCAAAAAAGAAATTTAAAATTCGCCATAGGGAAAAGTAGCAAACTACTTTATCTAGTTTTTGGGGAGATAACTCATTAAAAACAAATTATCAGGGGAGGTAATCTAAAGGAATTTTTTGAGAACTATGTTACTTGTCAAAAGGAGACGTGTATTTCATATAATTTTGTTTTCAAAAATAACGTTCTGTATGTACTTACTAGTGACAAACCCCGTGGTCCGGTCATGTTTTAAATCCATAGCAAAAAAGTTCCTCAAAAAATGAGTGACAAAGCCTGTCATTTCATAATTATACCCAGTGGAGGAAACTTTCCTTTCTGGAAATAAGTTTATGGACTTTTCCTACTTCCCAAACGGAAAGCTTTTAGGATAATTGCCACAGACTGTGTTTACATGTGACAGATCTTTAAGCTATTGACTGAGGCTCTTCCATGGAATTTTCTTACCACTCTCATATATGAGCCGCGCAACGAGAAAACCAACGTAGTTGCTTTGCGACCGGCATGGATCCAGACCAGCCTGCGGCGCATCTCCTCTGTTTTTTTCACAGCCTATTGCAATTAGAGTGTGCGAATGCCTAGGCTGGTCTGGATCCATGCTGGTCGCTAACGCACTATGTTGGTTTTCTCATGGCGCGGCTCATATGTTTGAATATGTTTTATACTCGTTGAACTAACAGTTCCATCGGACATTCGTCGCAGTAAAAATACCACCTTCTGAAGACACTTATTTCATTGCGTCAGTTTAGTTGAGCGTTGGTTGCTGAATTTTCCCTACATTTTCTACATGTTAATATCCTATATATATATATTTTACATCTACCTGTTTTAGGGTAAAGAGCATGCATGTTTCTTTGATAAAGTTTGAAGATGTGAGGTTTCCAACTTTATTCTCTCATTCGTTTCGCTCTCTCGATGTTTAAACTACAATATGTTTTCCAAGGTGTAAGACGCCACAAGTTAAGGTAAACACAGCGGTAATATATGTTCTTTATTTCTGAACGCAAGAATATCACAGTGATTTGAAAAAAATGTAACAAACTTAAAAATATTTAAGGGGAAATACATGCTTTTAGTGAATTATTGGCATACTATTGAGCAATATATCTGGAATTTCAAAGTGAAACATATCAAATGCATTTTCCACTGGTAAGAAATTCAGTATTGGATAGGTAAATTGTGTCGAAACATGAAAGAGTTAGATAGTGTGTTTGTTTCACATGTTAGATGAAATTTTCACTCACTCCTGAACACCACATCTTACATTTGCATGAGTGACATGCCACACGTGGAAATATGGCATCTAGTATTCAGACTTGTGAAAGATATTTCAGTCTCACACTGAAACAAACGAATATCTTCTCCGATTTCTTTCTCCCTCTTTCGCACATCTTACCCCGAGCTTTGCCTGAAGGAGACATCGAATATATTATGTATATCTAAGGCCACATTTCTTTCTAAGTAGTAACTATTTATTTAATTTTTATTCAAGGAGCGCGATAAATGGTTGACGATGTTTAGCATGACCCCGCTGTCTGACGAAGATTCTAGCTGTGACGAAAACAACAATGTCACTATTCTACCGTCAGGTATGTTTTGGACTCTGGATAAGTTTGACGAAAACAGAATAGTATCTTTATCGACTACAGACTCCTGTATGACCACAACAACTGGAAATACAGCAGACGACTCGGGTCCAAATAATGAAGCAAGCACGGCTGTATCGAATCACGAAAGTATCAGTTCAAGTCATCTGAAGTAAGTCAGGATGTGGAAATTAGTGTAATTTCTTCATCGCCAACAAACCGTGGGCTTGGTGCATGAATGTTGTAAGTCATAATTTGAAAACTTTACAGGAGAGAGAAAAAAACTATTTTTATTTTAAAATATAAATCAAAACTAAAGTTTCCTTTATTTATTTATTGTTTTATGATAAATGCTTATGAGCAGAAAACAGAGAACACAGATTATTTCCACCAAAATTGATATATTTAAATATAACTTAGATACAACATTTGCGAACATTTCCGAATGGAACTAAAACTCAAGATGCATTATTCCAGTAAAGCTGAATATTAAAACTAAATCATATCAGGAATATCACAGTGAATAAAATTTGAACAGATTAGACATAAGAATTACTTAATTAAGATCAGTCACATATGTATTTTGACAAAAAGTTTGTTCAGCTCTTCAAAATGTACTTCACATTTCAAAGAACAACTTTATAAAGTTACATAAATACTTTTGTGCAGTTTTGATACAATTATACTATTATCTATTATTTTTCAGCAATGAAAATAACCAAATTTAGGAAACCAAGGCCAAGAAAACTATATAAATGTTTCTTGGCAGGGTCATATTCCTAAAACATCAGACACTGTTAAAAGCGTAAATATTTCAGACAATATCTGACAAAATTCAGGAATGTCTGGAAAGTTTTCATTTTTCTGTGACAAGAGAAATGACTGACTTAAAATCCTTAGGACAGCCAGTAATTATAGGAGCATTTGCTTTGGGTTTAACGCCATTTTCCAACGGTATTTCAGTTATGTAACGGCGGGCAGTTAACCTAACCAGTGTTCCTGGATTCTGTACCAGTACAAACCTGTTCTCCGCAAGTAAGTTACTAACTGCCAACTTCCCCACATGAATTATCAGAGGTGGAGGACAAATGATTTCAGACACAATTTCTTTTATCAAATCGTCACTGAGAACATACGCCCCGCCCAGGGATCGAACTCGTGACCCCGCGATCCGTAGACCAATGCTCTCCCTACAGAGCTAAGCGGGCAGAATTATAATAGTAAGTTGCATGTACCCTATACAAGGGTCTACCTCTCTTCATTCCAAGAATTATGGTAAAGTATAATATTAACATGTCTAAAAGCACTTATGAAAAGAACAATAAAACAAACAAATCATTGGAAGAGATTACATTGAAAAACGTTCTTTCATGTAAATTGTTAAAATTGCAAGACCTGTACATAAGACAGCACGCTTGACTTTTCTCAGTGCTTGACTCTGAGCTTTGTCTGTAAAAAGTTTATAAAACTTTCATAAAAAATTCAAGTTAAAAAGTGGGCATAACTCAAAATTAAAAAACAGAGTTATGGAGATTGTTTCTAGTGGTGTAGATTTTGAAAGTGAATAAATAAGTTAAGTTTCAAGTCAATAGCTTTGATAGTAACAGAGATATATTTTATCAAAAACTTTAATCAACGCAAATGCCGGGAATGCAATATTTCTAGTACTTTTTCTTCAAAAAATCGATCTAAAAATGGCAAAAGATACTATCCTTTAAATAGTAAAACTTTAAAAGATTTAGGGAAATCTGTAAAACTGCCAATTGTACACACCTAATATTATTCAACCCAATCATCAAAACAAAAATATCTCTTTATGCGCCATTTTGACATTACATCCAACATCATTCAGGCTTTTGTATAGATAAACGAAATTTCCATATGGAACGTTTTTAATAAAATTATATTATGCAGGTGACTATGATATTGTTCATATTAAGGTTATTGACCCTGATAAACTAAAGCTATTTGTGTTGTTATACGCCCGAATGGACATATTATGTTTTACACCGGTGTCCGTCTGTCTGTTAACAATTTCGTGTCCGCTCTGTAACTCCTGAACTGCTTGAAGGATTTCTAAAAAACTTGGCACGAATGTTCACCACATCGAGATGACATGCAGAGCACGTTTAATATGACTCGCCTCAGGGTCAAAGGTCATATTTGACTTTGCTTTGTGTATATTGCTCTGCATTGCATAGACTGGCATCAGTCGTTAGAGTCATTAAATGTAAAGCACTTGGCCATATAATCAATCCTCTTTGATAGCACTTTCTAAAAAAAAATTACAATATCTCTAACCTCTGACTGAGCCTAGAGAGAAAATGTTTTTCTTGGAAAATATTAGTGTCAGTATGAAGAAAGAAAAATCTTTATTACAGATAACTTTATCTCAACAGACTTTGTAAGTCTATGCATTGCAGTGCTCTTGTTTTTATTTGGCAGATCCCATTTTTGTTCACTTACAATTATTATTTTTTGAATAACTTCCCTTTTATTGCTATAAATAGCTTATTTTGAAACTTTTTATTACTGGCCATAGGGAAAAACCCGAGTTCCTGTCTTTTGGACTTCAACAGTCAAATTCTTTAAATTTTGCTCCCATCCTCTGATGTAACCCATCATGCGTATATTGCCCCACTTGACAGAGCTCTTGTTGATGATATATTTTCGTCAGCAAATCATTGTTGGGCATAATTAATTTTGGGAGTCACATGGTTGCTGTTTCCTATATGTACCGGTTTGTATGTGAAGGATATTATTCCTTATTTCAAATAGCATCTAAGAAGTCTAAATTTAGACCTTGAAAATTTTCATGCAATTTAGACGTGCAATATATCATAAAACATAGATTTTAGTTTGGAACCAACTTATTACATTTTTTTCAGACAAAGTTTAGCTGACACTTACATATATGTATGGATCTTAATGTATGTGCATGTCACATACTTGTATAAAATCTCAAAATTTCTTTTTTTGAAATGCTTGAAATTCTATAAGAAAAAAAAAACTCACTCATAAAAACAAGAAAGATGCACTTTTTTCATTCAATTTACCAAGCATTTAACAATTATTTGTATGTTAACTTTGCTTTAATAAGTATATTACTGCCAAAGAATGTCAGATATGGAGGCAGTATTTTTTATTAAATTAAAAATTGAAAAATATAATTAAGTAATTAATTTTGCGGAAATCTTTGTCAGCTCTTTAAGGTACCCAATTAAAACTTACCCTGCTAAATTTCTATAATGAACTTGTCCGTCTTTCATTCTGGACAGTACCGTTAACTGTTAAAAGGGGTGCTTAACAAAAATATACTGACTGAATGGTGAACAGTGCAGATCTTGATCAGACTGCGTGGATCTGCAGGCTGATCATGATCTAAACTGGATGCAAAGGCAGAATCTGTTGTGTCCAGTATAAGGGCTGAGAAATAAGTTTTTCACTATTTTGAAAATACTTTTTATGAATATGTGTTGGATATAAAAATTAGTCTCATATTATTTAACAAATGCATTGTCAGTAAAGCTTGTCTTCTTAAAATGTTAAATAAGATTTTAAATCATAAGCAAGAGATATAGCTTAATTGTTTAAAGGTTCAGACAAGGCTGATCTGAGGTCAGATCCTTCGAAAATACTTGTTTCTTGTTTATATCAAAATATAACATTAAAATTTTTATTTTTCCCCCATTATTTTTAGGCCATTCTATATAGGAAAGCATACCAAGTGATGATGTCGTAAGTAGTAATACATGTATATCTACACTCATGTATCTTAAAAATAGTCTTCAAGAGCTATCATATTGAATTTTGTGCTATTTATAACTCTATTTACCTACTTAAAACAGTCATGCACAGAACTGTCAGGAAGTACCAGTGTGCGCATATGTTGTAAGTTGAGATACAACATTCATGCACAACGAAAATAATACGATTTGAGATACAACTTTTGAGCATTTTCTGAATTTTGCTAGTTACATTGAGAACATGTTTATGATATTTTGTCATATAGTGAACATGTCTAAAATAATACATTTAATGCAAAAAAATGATTTTCACAAAAAATCATA
Source organism: Mercenaria mercenaria (assembly GCF_021730395.1). Taxonomy (NCBI): domain Eukaryota; kingdom Metazoa; phylum Mollusca; class Bivalvia; order Venerida; family Veneridae; genus Mercenaria; species Mercenaria mercenaria. The sequence continues at coordinate 5,187,191 of NC_069376.1, forward strand.
GTTACAACATTTATGCACCAAGCCCACGAAACACTGGCTGGACTACATCCACAGAAGTTCAAGCAGACCACTCGGCGTCGCAAATCATTCATCTCGAAGTATGCAGCGATTTGAATGTGGAAATTTCTAGCAACTCTAAATTCCGTGCAACCTATAATCTCAAGTCAAAATTATATCAGGTGTACGAACTTTTTTATCCCAGTTCTATACATCGTGTTTTACAGACTCTCAACAAAGTGTTAAAATCAGACAAAAGCATGGCATTTTACTTATTTATGTGTTTTATAGTTTAAAGGAGTCCTGTGTCATACATCTTAAAGGTGTCCGGTGTCATACATCTTAAAGGTGTCCGGTGTCATACATCGTAAAGGTATCCGGTGCTATATATTTTAGACAATTTGCAGGTGCCAAAAGGACACCCGTGCTTGTGAAAATATAGGTACCTTATAAATTACGCCGTTTCCTCATTCTGTGGAGCACTTGTCTGAATGGTTATTTTGGACTGTGCGTGGAACTAATTTTTAACTATTTTACTTTGTATAAAGAGCTATTTATACTGCAACTACCATACTTTAACCAAATATTTGCCATGTTTTACATAATACACCATGCTATGGGCAATTAATTTTCGATACAGAACGTTGTCTTGCCCTTCACTGAATTAAAAGCATACCGTTTAGCGGGTTATTTCTACGGGGGAAATATTTCTGCGTTTCTGCGGTCTCTCGGTAGAATCGCAAAAAATATTTCCAGCAGAATAATCATCCAGCAAAAATTAAAAACGCAAAAAATCTGCATTTTTTTCACCGTTGTTCCCGAGGTAATAATTGGAAATTACCGTCGTAATCTAACAATTACCGATAATGGTATAATTAGGTGTGATGATCAATCAAAGTCCTAACTGTTAATCCCTCAGAAAATGTTTTTGTTTTGTGAATGATCACTTGAGTTGTTCTTATGAAGATCTTCCAAACTATACTTTATTAACCTTCATACATGTGTAACCGTTATGCCGATAAATCGTAGTTTGCAGTTGTAGTTTGTACAATTGTTGTTGGACTTATATTTTTCAATTTGCATGTTTTTATATCCGACAATGTATTCATTAAAAGCAGTTACTTTACAGCAATTACCAGTAATTTAGTTTATTGTTTTTTATATGCTATCATACTCACGGCGTCCGATCATGCGAGGAATTACCTCCTCCTTGGTACATGTATCAAAAACGCAGAAATTTCTGTTCCTTTTGAAAACGCAGAAATTTAACACGCAGAAATTTCTTACACAATTTTTGGCACCAACACGCAAAATATTTTGACCGCAGAAATAACCCGCTATACGGTATCATACTACAAAAGTATACGTATCAGAAGTTCCTCGAGACATGGCAAGAGTCTTGATAAATTATACTTATGTCGTTTTTAACGGTTTTACCCTTTTTATTAACTCTTTTTTTTTTCGCCGGAGTCCATGTTTTGAGCTGTGAGGCTCCTGTGCCCTGCGCTTTGAGGGGCTTGGTAAGGTAAATTGCGCTACGAGGTATCCGTTATGAATTGACACCGTGAATCAATGATAATCTCTGAAACAACCTATACTGTGACCGAATTATAATTTCGAAAAAAGACTATATAGTACTTTAAGTTATATTGAAATAGACTATAAGTTTTGACCCTGAGTTACTGTGTCAACATGTTCGCTTTAATTGTGATGAGTAGTGTGTTATTCAGGTATAGTCTGTTTTGATATTTTAAGAAGGAATATAACAGAATGACTTTAAGGTGATATCACATTTTGAATTTCCGGTGAATGATAAAAACCAAAGAATATTCTGTTCCCTCCAAAAACCGGTATCCTATGATTCAACCAAATAGTTTACTTTGCCTACCAGAAAGGTGCAATTCTTACATCTTAAATTTGAGGTTTGATACCTTTATTACAGACAATAAACTAAAACAATAGAAATTCTTACGTGACTTTGAACAGTGAGTTCAACAAAGCAATTTCAAGCAAAGATATCAATGTGGAAAGTTAAAGTAGGTTGCACACTACAATGTCCTATCAAGATACTTACAAAAACAATGCATTTGCAGAATGGAGAGATTAATCAAACCCCTTCTTTTCCTATTTTTTTTCCAAAATAGAAAAAATAAACAAAAAGCACGAGAATTTTTGTTTTAAAAAATTAATTTAAATTTATCCCCAAAAATTGAAACATAAACGGCTGGAGTGGTTTTAAAAAGAACAGTGAAATTTGTTTCCCTTTTTTTGGGTTACCTTTTTTCAAGGTTTTCAGTGTTTGGGTGAAAACATATATTTTGAAAACCTCTAATTATCTTTTAAAAATATAAAAACTAATTTCCCAAGTTATAATTTGAAAAACGAAAGATTTGTTATATTTATTCAAAATTTTAAATATAAAATGTTTCAAAAAACCGCTTGATCTTGCCCCCAAAACCCAAAATAAAAAAAGCTGGTTTATGACGAGTGATTAAAATTTTTAAAAAAACCTTTTAAATTAAATTTCCCCAAAAAATTTTAAAGGCTGATGCCCCTTCTTTTCCCATTTTTAAAGGGAAAATTAAAATTTGAAAAAAATTGGTTTCCAATTTTGAGGGAATTTTTAAAAGGGGTTAAAACTCAATCCCGATACAGCCATGGTAAAATTTCCCAATTTAAAAGAATTGGATAGAAAAATTTTCCCACGGATAATATAAAAAAATATGCATATGGATGAAAAAAATTTTAATTTTAAAAACATGGTCTATAAAAACGGGGGGTTTACTTTAAAAAAAGGTTTAACATTTTAAATTTTGGGTCTATAAAACGGTGTTACAGTAGTATACTTTTGGAAACATTTTTTAAAATTATAGGCTAGAAAAACTGCTATAGCACATTTCAATTACAGGTACCCAAAAAGGTCTCATTAATCCCGGTTTCATCCTTATTATAAGTAATAAAAGGCAGGTGCAGGGATTGGAAAAGGGAGGATTTGAAGCACATAGAACTAATTACTGTTGGGTTTGGGAACTGCGGGATTCTAATTTCACAGAAAATGTTTTGGCAGGGCCCAGTGTGAAAAAATATGTTTTTAATAAAGCACTAAACACAAAGTTCTTTTTTTAACGTTTTTTTAAACTTTTTTCAGTAAAAAAACGCCCGGTGTTACTTGTAGCAGTAAAGCACAACCCCCATCTTTATTTGTGAAATCACTGGAATATCACGCCTTTGGGAAAACGGGGCATGATCCCCCACCGGTAAAATTTGTACCGACACCGAGCTGCCCGTCTGCTTTTCCCCCAAATGCTGACCCCAAGCGGGGGGAAAGCTGGGTACCATTATTATGTTTTTCTATGTCCCCCCCCCCCCCTCTCTTTAGGGAGCCCTTATTGTTTTTCCCCTGCCTTTCCGGGACGTCAAACTTTATTTCCGATCAAAAAGCAATAACGGGAAAGAACCTTTTTGTTTCTAAAACCCCTTTAAAAATCATAGGATTATAGGGTGTGGATTTAGACAAATCCTGTTTTTTTTGGGTCACCCCGTCAAAGGTCAAGGTCACGGGACCAAAACATTTAAAACCATTTCCGACAAAAATAGAGAACTTAAACCCAGAAGTTAAAAATTCATAGGATGTTTGGGTCTGTATTGTAATGACCCCTGTTTTTTTTGGGGTCACTCCGTAAAAGGCCCAATTTGTAACAGGGGCCTGAATATTAAAAAATCATTTCCGATCAATAACTTGATTTAACCATTTGGCCCCGGGAATTTTTGAAAAATTCTAGGTGTTTTGTCATGCGAGTAGTGACCCTTTTTGTTTTGGGGGTCCTTTTTAAAAAGGTTTAAAAGGGTCACGGGGGCCCCTAAAACATGAAAAACTTTTCCCGGGTCGGGTTAACTTGAAAAACCATTTGGACCCAAAATTTTAAAATTTAATAGGATGATTGATCAGGGCAGGTAAATGACTCCTGTTGTTTTTGGGGGTCACTCTTTTTAAGGTCAAGGTCACGGGGGCCCCAACTAAACCCATTGATAACCGTTTCGATCAATAAACTGGGAAAAAACCTTTTAAATGCAGAGGGGAAACTTCATAGGATGATTAAAATGCAGAGTAGATCCCCCCTGTCGTTTTTTGGGGTCACTTTTTTAAAAGGTAAAAGGGTCACAGGAAACTTGAAACTGGAAAACAATTTCCGATAAATAAATTGAGAAACCATTGACCGGGGAATGTTGAAATTTAATAGGAGTTTGGGACATGGAGAGTAGATGACCTCAATTGATTTTTGGGTAGCTATTAAAGATCAAGGGCACAGGGGGGCCCGGTCATATAAAATCATTTTCCCGGGAAAAAAAATTTAGAACCACTTGACCTGGAATTTTTGAAACTTAAAAGGTGATTGGACATGCAGGAGAGGGCCCCTCAATGATCAAAAAGGGAAAGTCACAGGAGCCCGAACAGTGACTTGAAACCACTAGGGCCCAAAAGTGTTTTAAAAAGCGGGATGAATGGACATGCCCCGAGATGATCCCTTTGCAGCCAAAAATCAGTTTTCCTTTGACCGCTCCTGACCCCTATTGACTTTTTGCCCCATAGGGTTTTTCCTTGGGGGGAGACATGCGCTTTTTTACAAAAGCAAGTTCTAGTTTTGTTTTTGGAAAAAGACCCCGGGGCCCGGGGGGCCGCAAAAAAAAAGACCTCCCCCCACCCCAAGCGGAAAGCTCTACTCTAGGGTACCGGTTTGGTTTCAAATAGTAAAGCGATTAAGTTTTCGATTTAAAGAAAAAAAAAAAGCCCCCCCCCTAAAAAGGGGGGGAATTTGGGGGGCGTTGCCTTTAAAAAAGGTGTTCGGATTCGAGCCCCCTTTGGGGACGTTAAAATTTTTTTTAAAAATCATAAAAAATTCAAACCCTTTTTGTATTTCTAAGGGAAAGATCTTTGGCAAAAGGTTTAAACATCCCAGCTTAAAACGGATTCCGGGTTTTCTCATCTGATCAAAGACGACACAGCTGAAAGGTCGTCAAAAATTTACAGCAAGGGAAGACACAAAATAAATTGAAATAACGCAGAATAATGTATATTAAAAAAAAAGAAAAAATTTAAAAAAAAAAAAGTTTTAAAAATTTTTAAAAAAAATACATGAAAAGGTTTTTTAAAAGAGTCTTTCCCGTTTTTTGATAAATTTGGGGGGAAATAAAAAGGAAAAAAAAATGTTGATAAAAAGAAAAAAAAACGCCCCCTTTTGGGGGTTGAAAATCGCCCCCCCCTTTGGTTTGAATCAGTACGCCCCTACCAATTTCTCCAGCGATATAGTCAATTTCACGGTAAACAAAAAACATATCAACTTTGTTTTCTTTGAGATTTTACCGGTTTTAAGGAAAAAAATATCGAAATAAAACCAAAAGAAAAGGGATCATTCCTTCTCGGCTCCCAAAAACCAATCAAACTCTACGGAGGGGAAATTTTAAAGTTTGGTGCGTGTTTTAAAACGGAAAAAAAATTTTGCTAGGGGACATAAAAAAAATTTTCCAAAAAAAATTAGTAAAAAATTTTGAAAATGCCCTTGAAAGTTTTTAAAATTTGTCAAAAGACAGTTAAAATAGAAAAATATGGGAAGGGGCTTGGGGGTGTACGGCGCCCCAAATCTGTGGACCTTTAAAAAAAAAGAGGCTAAAAATTATAAATGAAAAAAAAAAAAAAAAATGGGTTTGTTAAGAACCCAGGAAAAGTAGGATAACCTTTTTGTCCCATTATTTTCCCCCGATGTTATAAGAAATCTTTGCAGTTTTATAAATGTTTGGGTTTTTTTCAGACCCCTTTATTGCAGACGACCCCGCTTTTATTTTTTTATTTATTCTTTTTTTTTAAAAATAAACCCCCCAGGGCACGGCAGAGAAGATATGAAGGAAAAGAAAAACTCGAAGTAACAATGTTGGGTATGTCACTCCCCAAATTCTGGGTCTCATAAAAGTTTTTATTGAATAAAGTAGAAATTATATGAGGACATTTCAAAAAGGGGTTCATTAATATTAACCAGTGTTTGGTTTTTAAATTAAAAAATTTTTCTTTCAACTTCCTTACTTTTTAAAAAAACTTTTTAGAGAAGAAGTCCAGTTTAAAAGGGGAGATTTTAAAGCCCAAAAAACTTTTAATTTGTTAAAACAAATTTTTGGAAAAAATGAGAGATATCTACCCTTTTACAAAGTTTTCTATTCCCAAAGCATATTAAAATGTTAGGGAAAAATTTTTTGTTTTATCCCCTTTACCCCAAAAATATCACTTACAAACAGGCCATTTAGCAATTATTAGTGAAATGAGTCACAATGTTTTCACATGACCTTGTCAACCAATCAAGCATTCAAAAAAATCTTTCACTGACCGAATGTATGACGGTATTCTCATATAAATTTGACAGTTTATTGCAATAAAAAACCAAAAAACTGTTAATGTTTATGTTTAGTATAAGATGTATGGATTGGAAATGATTAAAATTAAAATTTCAAAAAGAAAAATACCTAACATAGCAATCAATATCACATATCCCTAAATAGAAGCTTGTGGGTATCGATTTTTGTATTTTTATATTTATTTCCGTACACTAATGTATATTCCGTAAGAGATTTCGGCGTTCTCTGGCTGGTTGTTCGAAAGAAACAACAGTGCAACCTCTGTAGATCAACACCCTTTGGGAGATACAAATATTGACTGTTATGTAGAGGTTGTTGTTCTGGAGAGGGAAATTCGATAGTATATTTCAGCTCAAAAACTAGGTCACTGTGTCAAATTATAGAAAGAAACGACGTCATACTCAGTTCAAACCTGGGTCCCTGGGTCACTTGGTGACAGGTGAACGATTCAGACCGTCATGGTCCTCTTGTTGTATTTTTGTATTTATTTCCGTACACTAATGTATATTCCGTAAGAGATTTCGGCATTCTTTGGCTGGTTGTTTGAATAAACTACAGTGCAACACCCTTTGGGAGATACAAATATTGACTGTTATGTAGAGGTTGTTGTTCTGGAGAGGGAAATTCGATAGTATATTTCAGCCTAGGGAAATTTTGATGATGTTGTTATAGAGAGGTTTTTGCTGAAATAGCATTCGGAGAATACGAAATCGAACGAAATTTGCCGAGTGTCATCACGTGTATATTACCTTAATCACGCAAATGGCGCTACTTGCCTCATCACACACTGCTCCAAGATGCACTAATTTTGTCATCTTGTTTTAGGGTAACCCTACTTGAACTGAACTGGTCCAATGACATTTTGTTCGATTATAACTACTGTAACTGTTTAATGTCATACTTAACTTATATTGTGTGTTCAGTTTGCATTGTTACATACATGTGCATCAATATTTGAACGAGTCAGCTACAGCTGAGTTGGACAGCAACAATAAATGCAAATGCTTATATTTTTTTCAGTCAGGTTACAATATAGAAATAACACACGCCTTTTTTTTTCGTTGGTGCCCAAGCCCGTAATTTTTTTAATCAGATAAATATCTTATAGCTAACGCTTCAAAAAGAATTCTTCAAGAGAAAATACTCTATATTCGAAAATATGTTATATAAAATAGTAATATCGATAAAATTGTATAACATATTTTTTTAGAAATGTTCTAAAATGATATTGAACCCGTGGTATTGTGTGCGGAAGTCAGAAAACTTTCTACTTTGCCACCGTGTCGTCGGCTAATGATAAAATTTAGATTTGTAAAAAAAAAAAAATTTCATAATACAAAAATTGCATAAACTGAGAAAACGCCCGAAAATATTGGTAAAAAATATATTTGTGCCAGGTCGAAACATACGGACAGTATGAATATATATCTATGTAACAAAATGCCTAACTGTTCATAACTTTTTCATCAATTATTTCTTGACATTTGTGTGGCATAAAAAATATGTTCACATTTGGCAGGCACAAAGATGATTTATTTGCATGTTGTAGATGTGTAAGATGACTCTCGTACTGATAAAATTGAATAAATGCGTAAATTCAGATTTCTAACTGTGATAAAATAATGCTTTAAACAAAAGTAAGTCGTTTTATTTCATTCTAATATTGAAGGATATGGTATGCGAGAAATAAATTGTATCACTGTTCAGATAGCAATTATGTGGAAACAATGAACATTCTTTTAATATTTTCCATTGTTGAAACACTTCCTTCCATAATATGAATTTGTCAGGATACGGAAATAAGTTTATCAGGTTTTTACCATTTCTGAACATGTAACAAGTTTATTCTTCATTTTTCTTAGTTTGCTGCTTTGCATAAGATAAAGTTAATGATTTTTTTTTACATGTACAAAGACATTAGCAATATTATATTTATATAACTGTGACAGGATGTACGTACCGGCGACAATAACTATCAGAACAAATCAACACCCTTTACAATATTTACAAACTTATTTACATATAATGATTATTAACAATGACTAGATGATTAATAGAAAAAAAACTGATTATAAGAAAGAAAAAAAAAATCAGAGTTAAGTATCTCTAGATACAAAGTTCTATCACTGACAGTTTCTTTGTAACGTGACGAAGCACAGATGTTTCAGTTAATTTCGAACTTTAAGTAGCACAAAAAAATGTAACATATCTTCAGATAAAGTCCCTTTAAACCGTGAATACTTTGACTCCGTTTTGGCTCCCTATGATAGTAGGTGATTGAATCCCTGAGCTGACTTCAGAGGATAACAAAAATCAGCGTCTTTGCGGTTTACGGCACAACAATGGGACGAAAGCTCTGCGCTGGGAAAATCACATCCAGGCGAGTGAAGAAAAGTGAACCTCGGGCATTGTACTTCCGGGTTATGACATCAGCAGGTAAAATCGTTTGGCGGAAGAAGCTAAAATATATAACTTATGGCAAGCACCATAGCAAAACAAATAAGTCAGGGCATAAAACTGCTCCTTTGGTTACACCATACCTCCGTAGGCTCCCATAAATAATGACGTAACGTCAAAAGTTGCGACCCATGCTAAAATTCCTCGAAGGGATAGAAATAAATGTAAAGTTTTTAATGACTATTCATCCTATTTTCTCGAAATAAGTATCAAAATATACAGCAATAATTAGGCTGTAGTAAAGTATTAAAACAGTTATTGTTTAATCAAAGTTATATGAAAAAACAACACCAATTGCATGAAACAATTGCCAAAAAACTGTATGTAATTTGTAACAATTCTTTAAAACTAACAGTACTTTTAGGGAAATTATTCTTTTTTTACTTGACTGAAATTGCGGGAAATTTTGCATGCTTTGTCACTGAACGTGATAACGTTTGTGAAGTAATTTTGACGGTTGTGAATACGTTAAAAAACAAGATGGATGTGTTTTCCGCGGCCGTTGAGTTATGTAATTTTCACTTAAAATAATACAAAATTAAGACATGTTGAGCTATAAAATGCTGAGAAAAAATCATTATCTGATAAAATCTAACTATTTTCAGATTATTTTACTTCGCTGTTTTCACAGTATCTGTATAAACAACGCTAAGCTAAAAATTAGCCTTTTATTTGTTTGTAGTTACAGGAATACAAGTTCTTAAAATTGTCACGTTTTCAATTATTAAACATATAAAAAATTAACCATGTTTTGTAAACTGCGATAACAAAAAATACTGTTTTCTTTTTTGTATTTTAACAAGTTTGATCAATTTCGCTTACTTTTCTCTGTAAAATGAAAGTCTAATTTTGAAAATGCTTTCAAAGATGATATTTTTATTTGACGATGAATGAGTTCTTAAAATTGTCACACTTTAAAAAAACTAACGTCAAAGGAAATTAACGTCAAGATACGTTTTATTCTGTCTTCTATTTATTCAATAACGGCAAAATCCAATGAATATACCTACAATGATAGATAGGTCTGCCATTTGTTTAAAAAAGTGGATTTTCAAAGAGAACCAGAAAAATTGATATGTATGTTTCAGATTATTACCGCGGTCTTTACTATCCAAAAACAGGATCTCTGTCATACAAGATGATAATGAAAAAAAAATGCGCACTACTTCAAGTTTAGTAATGTGTGTTGTTAAAGAAATTGATTTCAAACATTCTATTTCGTTACCGGTTTATTTACACGAAACCATTCTTGACATTGTGGGTGAAATCTCACAGTTATAAAGAAACACAAAAACTTACGAGACAGAAAAATGTTCTTTAACATTCAGATGTTTTAAAATGTATTAATTGTACTGTTAAAATGTTTTTATTACATTTAAATGTACACTTTAATATAAGTATGCATTGTTTTTTATAATATAACATAAAACAAAAATATGCCTGAAATGAAATAATAGCATTTAGACGTCCCGTTTTTTATCATGTTAAACTAATGATTTTTCATGATTTTGACGTCGTTTTTATGTTACACTAATGGGTTGCAACTTTTGACGTTACGTCAATACGTGCTACTTATACAAAATATATGTGCTACTAAGTTCAGACGTCACGTGATTAAAATACGTCACTTATTACTTCCATTATTACAAAAATTAATTACTTAAAAGTCTAAAGTTGAAGTATGAAAAAGATATGAAGTTTGATGAAACATTATAGATACGGAAATGATTAACTGCAGCTATTATTTACAACTACAAATTAACAAAATTCAATGGAAATTAAACGTTACACAATAGTCGGTATCAATATGATATCTAATGCCATACAACAAAACGGACATTATATGGATATGCTATAGACTGGCACACAATTTTATATTACAATAATATAAATTACATACATGGTACTAGACTTGCCATATAGATTTATACATTACAGTGCAATGCAGTATCGGCGTTCCATAACAAAGAAATGTTTGACATATGTTTTTTGAAATAGAGTACTTTACAATTATCATGTTACAAATTTCAGTACAAATCTTACATCTTATATAAACCAAACATTTTAGACTCCTCTTTCGAAATAATTTACAAAAGTCTGAAAAATTTAATAAATAGTCCTGACATACCGAAACTAGCCAAAATCACACGCTGAAAAGTAAATGTTACAGAATTCTGTAGAATGAGCAAAAATTTACCAATAAAAATCGTAATGCTAAAATTATACAAAAATCTAACAAATAAATTTCTTATCTCGATCGAGCATAAATTTCTAGCAAGAAAAATCAATCTGACATAGATTCGTCTAATGTCGAAATGTGGTGTGCGCTAGGCATATCTAGTCCAGTGTATTTGTAGGGTAATGTCCCGCCAAATACTGAATTTCATGGGACTCACGGCTAATGCGTGAGCTCTGACTATTTTTATTTTCACGGGATTCACGATAAAGCCGGGAAATCTGTCTTTTTTGGCGCGGATTGAAATTGACAATTTGAGGCCCGTTATAGTGGTTTTGGGGATAAAAATGTGAATTACTGAAGTTTATAAAATATCAACTTTCTTATTACTGAACCGAATTTAATGAAATTTACAGGGAAATTTAAGTTATAAAATACAGAAAAACATTAGAGGTATTTTATGCGTAAAATCTGACATTTACCTCAATAACTCAAACATTTACAAAAAGATGATGCAATACCTGCATTTACACTACAGATACAATAAGGCCCGTATGTCAGTTTGTGACAATAACTCATTCTGAAAATAGTCAGCAATAGTCACAGGACATCATGATGTATTCCTATTCGAGATGATTCGCACTTAAAATCATTATTGATATGTAAATGAGACAAATTTGATTGACAGTGCCAGAACCAATTTTGATGAGTTTACAGCTATTTAACTGTCCGCTGTCAACTGTCAATTTTCCTTCGCGTGCTCTCCAGTTTTTTTCGTTGAAATATATCTTAAGTGGTTCGTATACCAAATAAGCATGATAATTAATGATGATGATTAATTAATATAAACAAAGTACATAGTGTGTTAATTGTGGATTTAATTAGACTCGGACTGAGTTAACCACACTCTTGTGAGTATTTTTTATCATTTTTATCCATTCTAGTATAGCTAAATTTTCGTGACCAAAGTATTTTTGATAATTTGAATAAAAAAGCAATTTCCTTTTATAGAAGTATGATCATGGCTTTTTAGAACGCGTAGCTTATATAGAGAATTTGAATTAGGTCAAAGCAGCCAGGTATAAACATATCACTTTAATACCCACATTGTAGGAGATGTGCAATGATTTCCTCACGTAAGCAATAATGATTGACAAAGAAATATTCTTCAGATATTCTCTCTTGATTTTACAGAGTAGTTGTTTGTAATGAACAGATCAGCCTCTATCTGTAGTAAGATATAAATGTAATGAATATTGTTTTGTAGTTTGGTTTGCAAAAAGAAGAACAAACCAAGTAAGCACAAACAGATGAAAATAGCTATTACCATGCGTGTATCGTTTTTTTGTCAATAATTATGTTAAAGATATTGAGCTATTGCCATTAAAATCTACAAAATACCTTTTATAATAAATGCATTCTGATATGGATCTTACAAAATGCGGTTGCATTGCAAAGTACTGTTTTTACAGTCTCTATTTACAAGTTAAGCAACAGGAGCGTATCATGCATATCTTTGTATCGTGCATATAGTGATAGAGGTATCATGCATATCTTTGTTTCATGCATATAGTGATGGAGGTATCATACATCTCTTTGTTTCATGCATATAGTGATGGAGGTATCATACATATCTTTGTTTCATGCATATAGTGATGGACGTATCATGCATATCATTGTTTCATGTATATAGTGATGGAGGTATCATGCATATCTTTGCTTCATGCATATAGTGATGGACGTATCATGTATATCATTGTTTCATGCATATAGTGATGGACGTATCATGCATATCATTGTTTCATGCATATAGTGATGGACGTATCATACATATCTTTGTTTCATGCATATAGTGATGGACGTATCATGCATATCATTGTTTCATGCATATAGTGATGGACGTATCATGCATATCTTTGTGTCATGCATATAGTGATGGAGGTATCATGCATATCTTTGTATCGTGCATATAGAGATGGACGTATCATGCATACCTTTGTGTCATGCACATAGTGATGGATGTATCATGCATATCTGTGTATCATGCATATAGTGATGGAGGTATCATGCATATCATTGTTTCATGCATATAGTGATGGAGGCATCATACATATCTTTGTTCCATGCATATAGTGATGGAGGTATCATGCATATCTTTGTATCATGCATATAGTGATGGATATATCATGCATATCTTTGTATAGTACATATTGTGTTTGTCATAAAAAATTTAACAGGTCAAGTACATCTCTCTATCGGATTGTATTATCTCGATCGAGATATATCATATACCCGGATTGAGCTTATAGGGGTGACTTAAGAACAACACAAAAGTACTGTAAGTTCCGATGAATCTTTATTCGGAAAATGTAAATGTTCATACTATCTCGACAACTTTGTGAGATATGAGTATTTCAAGGAATAGGCAAAACATGACATGAATGAAAATGTACCTGAGAAAAAAAATCGGCATTTAAATAGATATTTTTCAAAGGTCATAATGTATAGTTTAAAAGTATGCGGCACTGATCGCTGCAAACTAAAAAAAGTAATAAGTGGCAGCATTTAAACTTATTTTTTGTTTTCACTTGAATTATCAATAAACGCAGAGTACAGCTTTCTGCATACTTGAAACAAGTAGCGATTGTTGTACTAAATTCATACTGCCTGAAGCTGATCAGAGTTACTGGCATATGAACTTTCAAAAACATTTGAGATCTAGAATAATGTCTTTTTAAAAGGCATTCTGATCACAGTGTAGAGACTATCTGTACGCCCAACCGGAAGTCGCCAAAAACTAGGCGTTCAGAAATCAAAACACAAATTTTTGCTGTTGCGGATGGCTTGGATTTTCGTAGTTTATTTCGTTAATATCGCATAAAGTAAGTGTATTTTTTATCTACATACTGTTTAAGAGCTACTGTTTACGTAGATACCAAACACGCCTATTAAAACTCTTAATATACTTCATTTCAAGTCAAATTAGGATGGAGTTCTCTCGTATCGCGGTACTAACGGTTGGAACATAAATAACATATCAATAAAGTCTGATATTTAGTTTGTTTTCTGCATTAAAACTTTAAACCAACTGTCTGTTATAACTTGCAAATCATCTTTCTTTCTCAGCCAGCGGAGAATGTGTAAAAAACAATAAAATGTCAGCCATACTTGACCTACTTTAACAATCCCATAGTTCTCAGATATCGCGGTATTTGATTTTGACAGCTGCGGGACACGCCTACTTACGTCATCATGTGACGCAATAATTTCATTCATAAAAACAATGCATCAGACGAACTTTCTGAAGCTGTCCAGGTTGTGGATTTAGTTTAATTTAAATAAAAGCGTTTTTGGGCAGGAAGGGGTGATGAGCAGGTGCATATTTTGGGATATTGAATGGTTGCGATAATCTAAGTAATACTTTCCATTTACGATGGAATTTTGCAAGAAATGTTTGTAAACAAAATATCATGGTTCCGGTTTACAAATGTAAGTCACTGCGGTGCTGCTCGGCAAAGAATTTCCGGCAAAGGGAAGTTACCGCGATACGAGAGAACCCGCGATATTACCGGACACCACTATACGTGTTGGTATTTGTTCGATTTTGTAATAAAACTATCAATTCTTTGAAATACATGTATATTGAGCTTTTGCAAAGAATTGAAACCTTTGCTGTAGATAAATATCTTACGCATCGATAAATACTAGCATGGCTCTATGGTAACGAATGCGGTTTTAGGAAAATGTGTTTTTCTGAGACATATATGCCGATTACACTGTCCCATTAGTCGATACATTACTGGCCCACTAATCGCTATTTCTAAAACCCTGACTGAACGCTTAGTCGAAAAACTGTACGCCTATTCAGAACTTCTTTTCATTCATATATTTCCATAATTTTACTTTGTTTTTATCAGTGTGGGGAATCACGTGACTTACAATGGCAGATTACACGGAAAAATGGCCGATAATTTCTCCGATTCGGCAGGAAAATCAAGGTATTTCTATTGATAAACATTTGTTTTAGATGTTCTAATATATCCTATCATATGCCCCTTACCTTCCGATTTCATCCGGTACCCATACTTTGTTCCCTTCACCTATATTTTCCGAGAACACTTGGGAAGTTTGAATACATTCGCAGTTTTTGGGATGACAGTATCCACGGACCGGCTCAATTTTGTCAAAAAAATACAAATTGCTGAAGTAAATGACAGTACAATCACACGAAAAGTTGACCAAGTATCTAGCCCATCATAAACATGTAACGAACTGGCAAAAAACAAAGCTGCTAAAAAGAAAATGTCGAAATCTATGAAATGGCGCTGAACACGTACACAGTATTCGAAGGCGCTGTGCACGTACAGGAACAACTATTCCATTTTATACTATAGAAATACTTGTTGCCAGGAGGCCCCTGTATTTAAACTTGTTTATACATACACAAATGTATTTATACTAAACAGAGGTGTAAATATTACTTTAAGAAGTTCTTTTGCTGCTACTGTGTACTTCATTTTATGTTCAATGTTTTGGTTCACTTTACGGAATGACATTCGTATAAATGATAAAGTGGTTGTAGATCTGTTTGTAAGTAATATTTTTATAAATTGTATTTGTATTTCTATACATGCAATATATATGTAAGCTTTAATTTGAGAAAAGTGAATACAGTTAAAGTTTGTTTACGTTATATAATCATTGTGTCAAGGGATAAAATCGCATTTTCTGAAAAACAGGCTCTACGAAAGTCCATGCATGAACGGCACTGAAGCAGACATCCGGATAATTTAATTCTGAGCGTTCATGAAAGAACACACAAATGAAAATAAAAAGAAAACCTTTTTACAATGTCTCTATAGGTTGACTGCATTTCTACCCAATTTTATTACAAATTTGAAAAACGAAAGTGAACGCCTAGTTATTAGCGACTTCCGTTTGGGCGTACAGAGAGTCTATACACTGTGCTGATTGATAGTTTTATACAAAATCATTGACATCACTTTTAGAAAACGAGGAATGTACTTTGTTAAATCTCAAAACCATTCGCACAACTTAAAAGCTTGCTGTCTTTAAAACATGTTATTTCAGGTAAGTTGGTCTGCAGTTCGCAGTTCGCAGTTCGAGTTTCGAATTGCGAACTGCAAACTGGTCTGCAGTTCGCGATTCGAATTGCAGACTGCAAACTGGTCTGCAGTTTACGATTCAAATTTCAAAGTGCAGTCTGATCAGCACTGTCTTGCGCCTTGTGGACAAAAATGCATTTGACAGTTGGTCTGCAGTTCGTGTTTCCAATTGCGAACTGCAAACTGGTCTGCAGTTCGCGATTCGAATTGCGAACTGCAAACTGGTCTGCACTTCGCTATTCGAATTGCAAACTGCAAACTGGTCTGCTGTTTAAAATTAAAATTTCAAGGTGCAGTCTGATCAGCACTGCCCTGCAAATTGTAGACAAGAATGCATTTCACAGTTGGTCTGCAGTATGCAGTTCTCAGTTCACGTTTCCAAACGCAAACTGCAAACTGGTCTGCAATTCGCAGTTTACAATTCGTAGTTCATAATTCGAATTGCGAACTGCAAACTGGTCTGCAGTTCGCGATTCGAACTGCAATCTGGAAATTGGTCTGCAGTTTATGATTCAAACTTCAAAGTGCAGTCTGATCAACACCGCCCTGCGAACTGTGGACAAGAATGCATTTTACAATTCGAAGCCAACAGCCTTTTAATCGAATTTCGAACTGCAGACCAGTTTGCCTTTCGCAAATCAAACTGCGAACTGTAAACTGGTCTGCAGTTCACGATTCAAATTTAATAGCCCAGTATGATAAGCACTGCGCTTCGAATTTCAGACTATAGAATGCATTTTACAATTCGATGGTCATGGCTTGGAATCGAATGACAAACTGCAGACTGGTCTGCAGTTCACGATTCGAACTGCGAACTGCAAGCTGGTCTGCAGTTTACGAATCAAATTTCAAAGTGCAGTCTGATCAGCACTGCCCTGCGAATTCGGACAAGAATGCATTTGACAGTTTTCAAATGCGAACTGCAAACTGGTCTGCAGTTCTCAGTTTCCAGTTCGCAATTCGTAGTTCATATTTCGAATTGCGAACTGCAAACTGGTCTGCAGTTCGCAGTTCACGATTCGAATTGCGAACTGCAAACTGGTCTGCAGTTCTCAGTTCGCAATTCGTAGTTCATAATTCGAATTGCGAACTGCAAACTGGTCTGCAATTCGCAGTTCGCAATTTGTAGTTCATATTTCGAATTGCGAACTGCAAACTAGTCTGCAGTTTGCAGTTCACGATTCGGATTGCGAACAGCAAACTGGTCTGCAGTTCTCAGTTCGCAATTCGTAGTTCATAATTCGAATTGCGAACTGCAAACTGGTCTGCAGTTCGCAGTTCACGATTCGAATTGCGAACTGCAAACTGGTCTGCAGTTCTCAGTTCGCAGTTCGCAATTCGTAGTTCATAATCCGAATTGCAAAATGCAAACTGGTCTGCAGTTCGCAGTTCACGATTCAAATTGCGAACTGCAAACTAGTCTGCAGTTCGCAGTTCGCAGTTCACGAATCGAATTGCGAACTGCAAACTGGTCTGCAGTTCAAGATTCAAAATAAAAATATATTTGAACGTTACTCTTATACTTTTAAGTAATAGGTCAGTATTTGCTAAATATAAAATTTTGAGCCGTGTCATGAGAAAATCAACATAGTGGGTTTGTGACCAGAATGGATCCAGACCAGCCTGCCCATCCGCGCAGTCTTGTCAGGATCCATGCTGTTCGCTAATGGTTTCTCTAATTGCAGTAGGCTTTAAAAGCGAACAGCATGGATCTTGACCAGACTGCGTGGATGCGCAGGCTGGTCTGGATACATGCTGGTCGCACACCCACTATGTTGGTTTTCTCATGGCACGGCTCAAATGTTAATGGTCTGCACTTCCTCCCTCTTCATTAGAACTGCAAAGTGCCGGCTAGTCTTCGGCTCTTAGTTTTCGATTCGAACTACGAACTGCAAACTGGTCTGCAGTTCTCAGTTCGCAATTCGTAGTTCATAATTTGAATTGCGAACTGCAAACTGGTCTGCAGTTCGCAGTTCACGATTCGAATTGCGAACTGCAAACTGGTCTGCAGTTCGCAGTTCGTGTTTCCAGTTTCGAACTGCAAACTGGTCTGCAGTTCTCATTTCGCAGTTCGCAATTCGTAGTTCATAATTCGAATTGCGAACTGCAAACTGGTCTGCAGTTCGCAGTTCAAGACTCGAATTGCGAACTGCAAACTGGTCTGCAGTTCGCAGTTCACAGTTCACACTTCGAATTGCGAACTGCAAACTGGTCTGCAGTTCTCAGTTTGCAGTTCTCTGTTCGCAATTCGTAGTTCTTAATTCGAATTGCGAACTGCAAACTGGTCCGCAGTTCGCAGTTCACGATTCGAATTGCGAACTGCAAACTGGTCTTCAAAATAAAAATATATTTGAATGTTTCTCTTATACTTTTAAGTATTAGGTCAGTATTTGCTAAATATAAATATGTTAATGGTCTGCACTTCCTCCCTCTTCATTAGAACTGCAAAGTTCCGGCTAGTCTGCGGCTCTTAGTTTTCGATTCGAATCGAACTACGAACTGCAAACTGGTCTGCAGTTCTCAGTTCGCAGTTCACGATTCGAATTTCGAACTGCAAACTGGTCTGCAGTTCAAGATTCAAAATAAAAATATATTTGAACGTTACTCTTATAATTTTAAGTAATAGGTCATTTTTGCTAAATATAAATGTTAATAATCTGTACTTCCCTCTCCATTAGAACTGCAAAGTGCTGGCTAGTCTGCGGCTCATAGCTTTCGATTCGAATTGCGAACTGCAAACTGGTCTGCAGTTCGCAGTTCACGATTCGAATTGCGAACTGCAACCTGGTTTGCAGTTCACGATTCATAATGAAAGCTTATTGGAATGTTACTCTTAATTGTAAAGGGTCTGCACCCCCCACTCCCCAACTCCTCCGCCCCCTCCGCTAGAATAGCGAAGTGCCGGCTAGTCTGCGGGTTTTTAGTTTTCGATTCGAATTGCGAACTGCAACCTGGTCTGCAGTTCACGATTCATAATGAAAGTTTATTGGAATGTTACTCTGAAATATTAAGGGTCTGCACTCCCTCCCCCTCCGCTAGAATTGCAATGTGACGGCTAGTCTGCGGTTCTTAGTTTTTGATTCGATTTGCGAACTGCAAACTGGTCTGCAGTTCGCAGTTCACGATTCGAATTGCGGACTGGAAACTGCTCTGCGGTTCACGAATTATAATTGAAAGTTTATTGAAATGCTACTCTTATGATTTAAGTACTAAGTTAGTGTTAGCTAATAAATGTTAAGGGTCTGCACTCTCTTCCTCTCCACTAAGAATTACGAAGTGCCAGGTAGTCTGCGGTTCTTAGTTTCCGACTCGAATTGCGAACTGCAAATTGGTCTGCAGTTCACGATTCAGAATAAAAGTACAAGGAATTTTACTACTATAATTTAAGTACTTAGTAAGTGGTGACTAAATTGAGGTTGATGGGTCTGCACTCCCTCCTTCTCCATTAGAATGGCAAAACCGCCGGCTAGTCAGTGCTTCTCAGTTTCCGATTCGAATTGCGAACTGCAAACTGGTCTGCAATTCGCAGTTCGCAGTTCGCAGTTCACGATTCGAATTGCGAACTGCAAACTGGTCTGCAGTTCACGATTCATAATTGAAAGTTTATTGAAACACTACTGTTATGATTTAAGTACTAAGCTAGTGCTATCTAAATAAATGTTAAGGTTCTGCACTCTCTCCCTCTCCATTAAGAATTTCAGAATGCCGGCTAGTCTGCGGTTCTTAATTTCCGATTCGAATTGCGAACTGCAAACTGGTCTGCAGTTCAGAATTCGCAGTTCACGATTCGAATT
Organism: Mercenaria mercenaria; assembly: GCF_021730395.1. Taxonomy (NCBI): domain Eukaryota; kingdom Metazoa; phylum Mollusca; class Bivalvia; order Venerida; family Veneridae; genus Mercenaria; species Mercenaria mercenaria. Next base: position 5,207,143 of record NC_069376.1, read on the forward strand.
GCGAACTGCAAACTGGTCTGCAGTTCGAAGTTCACGGTTCGAATTGCGAACTGCAAATTGGTCCGCAGTTCACGATTCAAAATAAAAGTACAAGGAATGTTACTACTATAATTTAAGTACTTAGTAAGTAGTGGATAAATTGAGGTTATGGGTCTGCACTACTATAATTTAACTACTTAGTAAGTAGTGGATAAATTGAGGTTATGGGTCTGCACTTCTTCCTTTTCCATTATAATGGCAAAACCGCCTGCTAGTCAGTGGTTCTCAGTTTCCGATTCGAATTGCAAACTGCAGACTGGTCTGCGGTTTAATGAAGTTTTGCGTTCAAGCCACTCTCCAAAACTAATACTGGATAACATTTAGGGTAATATTCCTACTTCTGGGACGGTGAATCAAAAAGTCGAGCACTGGCTGTCTTACGGACAGGTCTTGTTTATTTTGCAATTTATCATTTAAATTGAATTGTCATTTGTTTTTGTGTGTTTTACATACGACACGCTAAAGAACTAGGGGAGCGTCTGTCATTATCTTGCTGTATCCTCCCACTAAAATTTGTTGTCTGTACTCCGAAGGAGCCGCCTATGTGGATTACTATTGGCGACTATAAATAAATTTAAATGCTAACAAACCAAACTTAGAGCGGACGCAGTGAACTACTGTCTAACTACGAAATCAGGTTATTTGTTCGATACCCAGCTCCTCCAATTAAAGTTACTAACACTTGGATAAGTGTCGCCTGCATGGGTGCTTTACATTTGGAATAGTAAAGAAGAAAGGAAGATTCTTGAAGTGGAGCGTCCTCTCTATCTTGCAGGATTTTTTCCAATGAAATTGGTAACATTTTTATGGAGGAGCCCATATCAATTACCAGTGACGAATATAGATAAGCTTAAATATAAACAATGAAAACATGTAGAAGTTATAGCATGTATGTCACGGGACGTAACATTTCATGTTCTTTAAACCAGTAACGTGCGCCGCGCATAGCGGGGAAACTAATACTTTGCCCTCGTGGTATCGTCTGCTGTTTAATTGAATCGGATATCCTCGGCAATGTACGTTATATCACGAATATTAACGGAGATGTCCGAGGCACTTCATCCTTGCCCGCACAGTCTTTGTGAATTCTTGTCATGTATGACCAATCTTCTTGGTTTGTTTTATGGGTATGAATGAGAGATAGAATGAGAGAAAGAAATACACTGGTGTTCTTTTTAATCTCTTAGTACTTTTTACTGCCAAATTCCTTCTGCCCTCAGAGTAGTTAATGTACTCTTACGAGTAAGCCGGTAAAATGCAGAGAAAATTTAATTAAAATCATGTAGAATTCTTTCGATTACTTCAATAAATTCACCAGTCGGTGTGGTAAGGAATATTTAGAAATACCTTTAATATTGTAGTTTGTATTTCTTTACAGAGCGCGTAAATTATTATTTGTGCAAACTTTGTATTATTTTATCTTTATTTTATCACGAGTGCTATTTTCATCGCTATTAAGTTTTAGACGTTTTATATTACGGAAAATAAAACAGAACGAACCTATGCCGGGAGTTGACATATGTTGTGACATGTAATTTACATATTTCAATGTAAAGACATTTATACCCATTATAAGGAATCGTCTACAGCGAAGTATGGCCAAATGTAACTATTGAATGGCTTAAAGCCCAACCCGTTTACTGTCATGATGTTATAATATCTTTTCTTATGGAATGTTTTTACTTAGGTTTTTGAAACAATGCAGCGGTTGCTCATATCATAAACGTTTACCTAGAAAATTATTAGTCTAGAGTAAAAATTGTGAAATATTATCTCGTATATGATTTTATTGAAAGTTTTCTAAATAATGGAGCGGCTTTTCAACGATTACATTTTATTAAAATATATTTTACTTGAAATGATGTTTTCAAGAAACTATGTTAAATTCAAAAGTATTACACAGAAATGTTTCATGGGGGAATTTCTATCAAGTGTATTTAACTTATCCGATTGGTCAAAAGACATGGCCGCAAGACAAAAACAAATCTTCAAATAAAATGTTTGCTAATTTTGACCCTCTACTGCTGTTGTTAAGTTCCTTAGATTCGCAAAAAAAGGCCGCTAGAGGGCGCGATCACTTTTTCCTGTATGTACATAATGGTAACTTGAAGGATCTTCTCGCCTGATGGCGAGATTTTAAATAATTTTACACAGACATGGTTCGTTAGATTACCATAAACCCAGAATTGATAATTAGTCCGATTCGTACAAAACATGGCTTTCAGAGCCTGTGGTAAATTTTCCCTATTTACATACATAGTCGAAACATCAGAAACTGTCCAAATTTTAAAACCATTCAAAAGTATTTTCTTTGGATGAACGATTACCAAAATTATTAAAGCCATCTTTCCTAGTGAAAGACAAGGCTATATTTCCCTTTCTGGCTATATGGTATACTTCCGCTGCATCTGCAGGCCAAAGTACAAAGTACAGACATGACTCCTTCATGACTCTCTGCCACACATGCTACCCTTTCCATTTTGAAACTATGATGAGTGACTTAGGGCCATTAAGGTCCTCTTATTATTAGTCTCCACAGACAATTCAAGGGAGGTGCATTGTATTCTGTCTGTCTGACTCTCCGGATTGTCACAAGTTATTGTCAATTTCTTAAGCGCTGGCCTTTACAACTTGAAGGCAATGACCAGCATATGAACAGTTTGCAGTTCACAATTCGAATTGCGAACTGAGAATTGCAGACCAGTTTGCAGTTCGCAATTGGAAACACGAACTGCGAACTGCAGACCAGTTTGCAGTTCGCAATTCGAATCGTGAACTGTGAACTGCGAACTGCAGACCAGTTTGCAGTTCGCAATTCGAATTATGAACTACGAATTGCGAACTGAGAACTGCAGACCAGTTTGCAGTTCGTAGTTCGAATCGAAAACTAAGAGCCGCAGACTAGCCGGCACTTTGCAGTTCTAATAAAGAGGGAGGAAGTGCAGACCATTTACATTTGAGCCGTGCCATTTAGAAAACCAACATAGTGGGTGTGCGACCAGCATGGATCCAGACCAGCCTGCGCATCCGCGCAGTCTGGTCAGGATCCATGCTGTTCGCTTTTAAAGCCTAATGCAATTAGAGAAACCATTAGCGAACAGCATGGATCCTGACAAGACTGCGCGGATGCACAGGCTGGTCTGGATCCATGCTGGTTGCAAACCCACTATGTTGATTTTCTCATGGCACGGCTCATGTATATTTAGCAAATACTGACCTATTACTTAAAAGTATAAGAGTAACGTTCAAATATATTTTTATTATGAATCTTGAACTGCAGACCAGTTTGCAGTTCGCAATTCGAATCGTGAACTGCGAATCTTGAACTGCAGACCAGTTTGCAGTTCGCAATTCGAATTATGACCTACGAATTGCGAACTGCGAACTGAGAACTGCAGACCAGTTTGCAATTCGAATTGTGAACTGCGAACTGCAGACCAGTTTGCAGTTCGCAATTCGAATTATGAACTACGAATTGCGAACTGAAACTGAGAACTGCAGACCAGTTTGCAGCTCGCAATTCGAATCGTGAACTGTGAACTGCGAACTGCAGACCAGTTTGCAGTTCGCAATTCGAGTCTTGAACTGCGAACTGCAGACCAGTTTGCAGTTCGCAATTCGAAATATGAACTACGAATTGCGAACTGGAAACTGAGAACTGCAGACCAGTTTGCATTTCGCATTTGAAAACTGTCAAATGCATTCTTGTCCGAATTCGCAGGGCAGTGCTGATCAGACTGCACCTTGAAATTTGATTCGTAAACTGCAGTCCAGTTGCAGTTCGCAGTTCGAATCGTGAACTGCAGACCAGTCTGCAGTTTTTCATTCGATTCCAAGCCATGACCATCGAATTGTGAAATGCATTCTAGTCTGAAATTCGAAGCGCAGTGCTTATCATACTGGGCTATTAAATTTGAATCGTGAACTGCAGACCAGTTTACAGTTCGCAGTTTGATTTGCGAAAGGCAAACTGGTCTGCAGTTCGAAATTCGATTACAAAGCTGTTGGCTTCGTATTGTAAAATGCATTCTTGTCCACAGTTCGCAGGGCGGTGTTGATCAGACTGCACTTTGAAGTTTGAATCATAAACTGCAGACCAGTTTGCAGTTCGAATCGCGAACTGCAGACCAGTTTGCAGTTCGCAATACGAATTATGAACTACGAATTGTAAACTGCGAATTGCAGACCAGTTTGCAGTTTGCGTTTGGAAACGTGAACTGAGAACTGCATACTGCAGACCAACTGTGAAATGCATTCTTGTCTACAATTTGCAGGGCAGTGCTGATCAGACTGCACCTTGAAATTTTAATTTTAAACAGCAGACCAGTTTGCAGTTTGCAGTTCGAATAGCGAAGTGCAGACCAGTTTGCAGTTCGCAATTCGAATCGCGAACTGCAGACCAGTTTGCAGTTCGCAATTGGAAACACGAACTGCAGACCAACTGTCAAATGCATTTTTGTCCACAAGGCGCAAGACAGTGCTGATCAGACTGCACTTTGAAATTTGAATCGTAAACAGCAGACCAGTTTGCAGTTTGCAATTCGAATCGCGAACTGCAGACCAGTTTGCAGTTCGCAATTCGAAAAACGCGAACTGCGAACTGCAGACCAACTTAACTGAAATGTTAAAACTAGCTAGGCTAATCTTTCTTTCAGACCAATCCGGAAAGATAAAATTAGATATTTTCTGAGATACAAGTTTGATGTTTATGTTTCATGTGTATGATAGGGTATGTAAATCCTCAAGACGGTAATGTCCGTATATAGTTATTCGTCTTTGTAGTCTGCATAATATGGGGGATTTTTTATTTCTTCCTTTAGTCCGCAGACGGTTTGTTTGCATGAATAACAAAGCACCAGAAATCAGTTACAGAAATTCGTAAACCGTGCCAACATGTTTCTTTTCACTGAAATATGTCTAGTTATTTGAGAGAAATAAATTATTATCTTATTTTAAAGGTGGATAATCAGATTTTGGCCATGTAACGGATTTGTTCGAAACTTTAACATCTGATCATTTACACTCATTTATGTTCACTTAACACTTAATACAAATAGAAATTTTCACTGGAGGTATTTTTAAAATTTCATTTTCCTATCCTGGTTGCCCAACCAAGATAGAGTTATTTTATCATAAGTATAAATTTGATAAACATACTTTGCCTAAGGAAATGTATAAATATTAGACATATTGTAATATATTTGGAAAATGTTTGCATTAAAAATTATGTATTTCGATGGAATTTATTAGAAACGCAAGTTTGAAAAATTATTATTACCTCCCTTTGCCTATCTTGGTTGCGCAACCAAGATAGATTGGAAATAAATGAATTCAGAAGCTACACACAGCTTTAAAACTTGCATTTTGGTTCAGATTGTTTAATAGTTGATATGTCTATCAAATGCAAATGTAAAACTAGACAATGTATCGAAATAAAAAGAAATACCCAGCTTTTTATATACTTTCATATTAAAGGGGAGTAATTACAAAATTTTATAAAAATAATAAAATATACATTTCAAATAGGAATCTAACTCTATGTAATCGGTCTTTTTGTTTCTTAAATAATTCTCTACCAGAATATACAAAAAGTAAAAAATGTCATTAAATGTTGATTAAATGTGATTGACCACCTTTAAAAAGATAAAGACATCGGACATACAACGGAAAATATTGTCATAAATAATCATAAAGTCTTACGAGAACTCGGCGAATAGGAAATAACGTCACCATGACACCGGCTTTCCTTTAATGCAAAGTTTGACATGTTTTAAATTTGTAAAACATTCTGCATAACTTCATTTATAGGTCGCTTGAGCCTTTAACTCCGAAGTTTATTATTGCTGACATAATGTTGTTTAGAGTAGGAACTGGTTCGTCTTTCACTTTATTATCATTATTATCATTACTGTTGAAAGAGGAGAGACTTTATAATAAAAGTTCCAATTGTCTCTGCTGAGATTCGAACCCGGGTCTCACGGGTGGAGGTCCAATGCCAAAGTGTCGACTCCCGGACGCAAATATCAAAGATCGGGAATGGCCTTGCAATAATTCCGATGAAGAATAATGATTTTTATTTGAAAAAAAAATCTACATACGATTGGACCTCCCATGGGATATCGAAAACCCCGCGGGAGAAAAAAATACTCCCATGGGAGGACCAACTTTGAAGCCGTCCCAAGAGTTCGTTGTTTGAGATATTTGAAAGGAATGGCCAATTATTTCTCTATGAGACCCGAACTATTGTTAGGTGTCAAAAGATCACAAAAAAGTCAAAGATAAAAGGTAGCTTAGTTTGCGAAAATTCCGGATTTGCAAACTAAATCCGGAGACTGTTATACGTACAATGTAGAGCTTATTTATATACATTTCGAAGACAAACCCATGCGAAAATAACATGCGATAAAGATTAGCTGGTGCGGGATGCGGGACACTGATCACTCAAATTTCTAATAATGGAAACACATCGAGTGCTGCGTCATCAGTTTGAAAATGAATCAAATTACAATAAATTTTTATTACTATACGTTGAAGATGTGCTTTACAGATTATAGCTCGAAAGGTGCAAGGTACGAATCTGCTTCCGAGCTAAGGATGATTTTATCAACTTTTAACTGGAGTTACTGTCATTCCTTACGTAGAGTTTGTGTGTTGATGCTGGTGCTGGTGGTCGGCCATAATAAAATAACTTGCTTTTAATGAACTGACGATGTGTACTACTAGTATTATCTTTCTGTCTTATTACGATGCTATTTCCGGTCGTAACATCTTCATGAACTTTCATTCATAGTTAATAGCTGAAAAGTTATTCATAGACATGGGCTGTCACTTTATTTACATGTTAGTTTACGGGGGAAGGAGGGGGTGGGAGGTTGCTGATTTCGACATGCTAGTCCCAGTCCGTGACTCTAGTTACCTCCCACGACGGTTCGTCAACAGAGTCACAAGAAACGACTAAAAATTTAGAACTACGCATAATTGAGGTAATTAGTCTTTCATATAAGATTACCAGCTTAGTGATGCTTTGATGACAGAAGAAACAATTCTGAATAGGAAATTTATTCTTATGCTTGTTTCTGTGTAATACGCTAGCGGCTGTATGTCATGTAATGAGCGCTACACAGTACATGGGGTAAGTCACCTACTGACCTATATTTTCGATGGTGATGTCACAGTTTTATAACGTCACTGTTGGCGCATTTTTTTTCACCGTCATGCACCAACAGTGAATAAGTAACACATATTCACTGGTCAATTCTAAATCTATTAGCGCATAATAAATTATATTTTTAAGAGGTTCTAATATCAAGTTACAAGTTTTGAAACAAAATAAAAATAGATCTATTTGATCAATTCATTTCTGTTTTTTTCATGACCATCCGGGATAAAGTGTGATGGACAAATCGAACATGACCTTACACTGTTCTAAGTATGCCGTATGTTCATACATAGTTTTAAAAGCTGTTATATGATCTACAGCAAATTATGATATTTCTTTCGTTTCCTATTCTATGGACCTGAACTTACAGTTTCCTTTTAAATGTCACTTGTTATTGATATTTTATGACTTAAAAGACAAAATGCAAAATAACATTTAAGAAACTACATATTAAGTATTGTTATGGTAAAAATGACTTTTTTAATTTCTTACGAAAAGTCCCTTCTTTTACATACTTTGTAACTAAAGAGCATGTCAGTTATGAAAAACCTCTTGAAATTGAAATAAACATGCAATACCCGGAGGCAACAGATACCGACATTGCAATGCCGGTCACCCGTTACCAATACCATATATCTGTTGTCTCCCCTGATATCGATTTTCTGCCATATCGATCATGATGCCAATTCTTCCTCACGTGAATCACTAACGATTAAGCCTGTTCTCAGAATATTGAATGTAGCTCTAATGAATGTGTCAGGCTGAAACAAAATGAAAGTGTTTAATTACGTCACGAGTTGAACTAATGTTGACATATCTTTTGGCCAAATCCATTTGTACAATTATACTCCTTTTCATAGACATTGTAACTAAAAAATTAAAACCGGAATTTTTAACATTTTGACTCCAAATATATATTGTTAAGTGCATCAGATAATATATATACAATATTAAAATGCTGTGTGTTATTTTTTAAAAGAGATATTTACTCCAAAAAATTTAATCCCCATAGCATTTTTGGAAATAGGATAGACAACTCCTGAATGACTATCTCATCAAATTTGCTGATATAAAAATAAACTTAGGTATTTTCCCGGGATACCCTCATTAAAGTCTGTTTCTTCATTTCATTCAGACATGGAATGTAAACAAATACAGGAACAACTTAACAGTACAAGGACATCAAACAACCTATTTTATTTTCTTTCAGGACAGGTACACATGTTAGGTCATACTTGTAGTTAATAAACCAGAATGTAAAACAATTAATTAGCTCATCAAAGAAATGAAGACTAATAACTTCACAATATTTTATTACCTCCCTTCATTACATTTATCATCTACATTCTACATATTTTTTTATGGAATTACCTCCCTTTATCTCAAATAAGCTTTCTTATATTGCAATTTAATCAGTCAGTATTTTTACCTTAATTTTCAGACAAATAAATTTATATTTTTTTTAATCCATGGTAAGATAAAAAGCATAAATTATATTAAAGAATACCATAAAAGCATTTATCACACATGAATGCAAGGTATACACAACAAATAATTTTGAGCCTTGTTGCCAATGACAATGTTGAAAAATATTAAAGCTCAGATGGCATAACAGTGAGATACAATCTTTTTAAGTTAAGTTAATAATTCCCATATTAACTTATGACTACAAAAATTTAAAGTATGTTGTTATTCCCATTTCAGTCCAACATATCTAAAGAAGTAAATACTACAAAGACTGTATATCAAATTTTTGAAAATAAAATTCCACCAACATATTTTGTTCTTATTTCTTTTATCTCGATTATGTAGTGTACTTATCTGGAATGATTAGATATTTTGAAATGTATGTTTCTTTATTCTCCTGAATGGAAAAAAATAAAATATATAAACAAAACAACCATTTATACCAACCAAATTGTAAAATACTTAAGTTTCTTTGATGTTAGTAATTATATGTTGAGACATGAAAACAACATAAAATATCAACATAAAATATAACTAAAAAATTGTGGAACATCATATGTAGATTAGATTAGACTGTATTATACAAATATTCATATGAAAATATGTGACCACACTGGTTAAATAGAATATTAGTTAACTTATGGTAAAATGTTGAACTGCTTTAACATTAATCTACAAGTGATGAATGAGTTCATCTTACCATAACTCTGACATTTAATGTATTATTAAGAAAACTATAACATACAAGAAATGACACACAGACAGTATTAGTTGCTGAATGACTGGGTCAGTCTCCACCACAAATACTATGAAACTTAAAATGTCCAATTAAATGTGTTTCTTTAAATTAGATTGATCACATTTTAACACTTCTATGAATGCAATTGTTAAATGCTTGCTTCTTACATGCATGCAATAATGGAAATAAAAAATGATTTAACAATATATGTATACAGTCTTGTCATGAACACATTCTGTACAGATGATAATACATAAAAAAGTCAACATATTTATTATATGGGTCCATCTCAGTTTACAGCTGGTGCATGGCTGTCTTGCACTTGAACATACATCATGCAGCACAGTCTAGTTTCTTTCGTAACAATCTCTTCATGTAGCATTATAGATACAATGTTATCCATAGTATGTTTAGCTGTATCAGTTTCCAACCCCAAACGTACTGCCCCCCCCCCCCCCCCCACCCTCAAAATCAATGTACGCACTAGCTTCTCTTAAAGTTCACTCCCTTTATAAAGCGTCTGTTCAGTTATTGTAAATAACGGTGAATAAATAAGTATCGCGTGTAACTTGTGCTATTGCTCGGTTTTAGGTATTATATTTATGATTTTTGTTAGTATCAGTCGGTATGTTTTACCTGATTTTTCGCATAATTCATAAATAATTATAATTAACCTTGAACATATGAAAGCTAGTCACTATCCTCGTACTCATCTGTACTCTAAATGTGTTCGTACTCAAAATAATTCGAATGTAAATTTATTATTCTTAAAATTTGTTCCTGTTGATCAATTTTTTAAGTTATATGCAAAATTATGGGTAATATAACGTTTGTAATAATTAGAAATAAAAATAAGATGCTCAAAAGCCTTCAAATCACGCTTTTGATAGTGTTGTTGATCAGTGTGCCCTGGTTATGGATATTTAAAACATGTTAACCGTTTCCAAGAACAACCGAATGGTAACTAAAAATGTACTGGAATCGTAAAGTCATCACATATGAAAACAATGCATTAAGTCGTCGTGTAATGATTTGTTTTATGCAAGAACAGCGACAATACACGTTTGTTTTATGTATTAACGTCTGCAGAAGCCCTTGGGATATGTTTGTGACCTCGACCTTCGGTCTCGGTCACAAACTATCCCGGAATCGTAAAGTCATCACATATGAAAACAATGCATTAAGTCGTCGTGTAATGTTTTTTTTATGCAAGAACAGCGACAATAAACGTTTGTTTTATGTATTAACGTCTGCAGAAGCCCATGGGATATGTTTGTGACCTCGACCTTCGGTCTCGGTCACAAACAATCCCGCGGGCTTCTGCAGTCCTTAATACACAAAAAAAAAACGTGTATTATCCCTACATCAAAACATTCTTTTATCTTCCAGTTCTGATCATTTGAAATAATAATCTTCACTATTTCAAGAGTTATTAATAGTGCTTTTAAGGTGAAGAAGGTGTACCTGATATGTGCGGGATTTTCAAAAACAAGTTGCGTCCTTGATAACATATGTAATTAACAGCAAAAGTTGATCTTCACCCGATGTACAATTATTGCAAAGGTCAAATGAACACTTTTTATGCAAATAGCGTCGAAATTGCACCTTTTAGCCTAGTTGGAAATAGTTGTGATGTTGCCGTTGACATGACGATTAGTTTCGGGGCATTCATTTTATTTAAAAAAAGATTTTTTTTTTGTTTTTTTGCCCATTTTATATAAAATGCCATTCGAACCTATGCGGTGATGTAATTTTCAAAATATACTCCCACTATACGCTGAAGGAATACTTTTTTATACAAAAATCATGCCAAAATCTTTTTATGAAATTATTGTTTTCGTGCGGAATGACTAAGTAGTGTGCAAAAACTGGTTCATAGATTAAAAAAAAAATCTTATAAATTGATTTTATTGTAAAATGAGCTATAATTAGGGGTCATCGACTTCAGCGACAGTGTCTGCACGCGAGTTTGTTAAGTGGTAGGTTTGAGGCTGACCCTTCCCGATTAATTAAGTTGTAGCCATGAATCTTAGCATGTGTTGTTCCAAAATCCGAACTCTACGAAAGTAACGTTTCTCGCATAAATAGGGAGCATAAATTTACTGGTCCATAGATTTTTAAAAAAAAAAAATACACAATTACTTTTAACGCATTTCTCAGCAAAATAACGAAACGAAGTACTTTACCGACTTCGTTTTCAAGCTACGAAGTCGCGAAAAAGTCTCAAATGGCGCTATTGACGGCGTTTGACGTTGCGCATTTTCCCGTTTTTTTTCTGACGTTACGCAAACGTCTAATCACTAAAAGGGCGTATACTGTTTGCAAATATATATTTAGCCATTCTGTTTTAAAAAATCTAATACAATCTGAAACATACTTTCATTCTTGTATTTTCAAATCATTATATTTCATACTTGTCTTATCATGTGAATATATGTGGTATTTTTATAGTTACCTACTTAGACTGTACAATCGCGTGACAAAGTACAAATAAGCAAGTGCATATGCAAATATTCAGTCGGAAATAATCTGAATTTTCATTGTATCCCGTGGTAAAAAGAAAGCCGTATTTTTTTCGGTTGAAATGTTAGGACATATTTCAAGAAGATGTGTTGTTAAGTATAATTAAAGGTGCAACTGGCAGTAAATGATTTGTTGTGCATACAGAACGTAACAATATGAAATATTTCTTTTTATGTGCCCCCATCCAACTTATGTATGGGTGGGGCAATTAGTGTTCCCCTTGCCCGCCTATCAGTCCGAATTAATGTCGGGCATATCTCAGAAAGTATTGACCCAGAGTCAACAAACTCCACATGATTGTTATTAGTATTTCCATTTGAGTATAATTATAATGTTTTAATTTGATCTCACAGTCAGACCAGTGTCATGGCCCTTGACGTAGTCGAAAATATACATAAAAGTTTTTGTCGCATGGTTCTCATTAAGTGCTTCAAGATTTTTGTCGCATACATCTTAAAAAAAATAATGGAGACATGAAACCATGTAGGAATAATATGCAGCATGTGAAGTTGTAACATATTTTGGATTGAGCGACCGCCAAATACTTGTTTTTGCTCTTATTTATCTTTTGGAACTACTGCATCTAAACATTCTCAGACAGTGGTATATAAAGATTTATTCACTCAGACTAAAGTTTTCGTTTGTGAACATTGGACAAATTGACGTTTGTTACTTGTTGAGATGTCGTCAGTAACAAATGTTGAGCAAGTTAATACCATTAGGGAGTTCGCAAACAATGACAGTTAAATTGTTAGTATATTACTACTACATACAACTTAAAACAGAACACAAACATCAAAAGTTTTTTCATAATGCTTCATTTTTATTTGGACGCTTGTTAACTTCTATGGCAATAATATAAAATGTCTGAATGATAAATGAAATTTATACACATCAGACTATTTGTCTCCATGAAATCACTAGGTAATACATGTTTACACTGTTAAAGTGTGTTACTCAGGTGAGCGACATGAGGCCATCTTGGCCCTCTTGTTAAAGATTTATGTTTTTAGCTCGACTATTCGAAGAATAAGTAGAGCTATCCTACTCTCCACGGCGTCGGCGTCGGTGTCGGCGTCGGCGTCGGCGTCGGCGTCACAGCCTGGTTAAGTTTTTCGTACCAGTCCACATTTTGACAAAGTCTTTTGAGATAAAGCTTTGAAACTTTCAACACTTGTTTACCATCACCATGTCCAGTTATAGGCAAGAGTACATAACTCTGTCAAGCATTTTGACTGAATTATGGCCCCTTTTGACTTAGAAATCTTGGTTAAGTTTTTCGTACCAGTTCATATTTTGACAAAGTCTTTTGAGATAAAGCTTTGAAACTTTCAACACTTGTTTACCATCACCATGTTCAGTTGTAGGCAAGAGTACATAACTCCATCAAGCATTTTGGTTGAATTATGGCCCCTTTTTGACTTAGAAATCTTGGTTAAGTTTTTCGTACCAGTCCACATTTTGACAAAGTCTTTTGAGATAAAGCTTTGAAACTTTCAACACTTGTTTAAAGAAGGGCGGTTGTTATTAACCTAACCTTCAGTCTGTCCGCATTTTCGCCTGTCTCCAGTCAGTAAGTGAAGAACGCTCCGGCGCAGGAAAATCAAACTTAATAGGAGTGCTAGTGCTGATCGTGACTGGCAGATACCTCAGTCGTTTCTTAGGCTTATTGCTTGATCTCATTTTTACATATTATTTTCAACATTTGTTTTACAACTGGCAAAGTTCCAACTGATTCGGGTAAAGGGATTATAAACCTAATCCGTAAATCCTCTATTAGAAATCTAATGTGCTACCGTCATATTAATTTGGCACGTACAATGTGTAAATTATACTGTCCAGTGTTAAAGAGTTTCCTTATGGTTGGAGGTTAGAGTGTAATGAAAAATTGGTTGATGAACAAAATGGTTTTAGGCGTAATCGCAGTACAGTAGATCACATTTCTTCATTAACATTAATAATTGAAACAAGTTGAAAATGAAAATAAGCAAATTTCACCGCGTTCATAGATTAACGTAGTTGGTAGCCCACCCGCTTAGCTCTGATTTATGTGGGGAAGTTTGCAGTTACTTGCGGAGAAAATTTTTGTACTGGTACAGAATCCAGGAACACTGGTTAGGATAACTGTCAGCCGTTTCATGACTGAAATACTGTTGAAAAACGGCGTTAAGCCCAAAACAAACAAAACAATAACATAGTTGTATCAAGTAATTTCTAAGTTCAGGCTCGTGCATGCAACCATTTCGCGCCAATTTTCTCCCACGCGCGTGGCGCACCGAGCAAGCGGAGTATCATCCAAGGTTAACTAAGTCTTGCTGCAAAAACAAATGTGTTCTCACTCGCAGTAACATGTTCATCACGAAATAATAGGTTGTTGACATTGCACGGATAAGGTAAATGTTTCCGAAGTATTATAGAGATAAAAAGTTGATAAAGACAATATCGGTAAAGCTTAACAGGACCTGCAAATGCAATGTAAGGGGAATAAGTCTGTTTGGTTTAGAGTTATTTGAATGGTAGTTATGTAGCTTCCTCTTATGAACCGCTAACGTTTGTATGTGTATGCCCAAGCGGGAGCTAATGAGAGGATTAACGGTAATGTTTGTATATTCATTCCCTCACCTGTGGCCTTTTTCTGTCTTCTGCAAAGGCATTAATTACGCGCGTTTTAGTTTCTCAATGAATGCATTTTATACGCCCGTTTGAAAAACGGGAAGTATGGGAACGCCCCTGACGGGTGGGCGGTTGGGCGGGAGAGTGGCGTCCACAGACTATGTCGGGAGCATATCTTCTTCATGCATAGAGAAATATTGATGAAACTTGGCACAATTGTTCACCACCATAAGACAGAGTGTCATATGCAAGAACCAGGTCCCTAGGTTTAAGGTCAAGGCCACATTTATAGGTTAAAGGTCAAATTCAAAAATGACTTTGTCCGGAGCATATCTTCTTCATGAATGGAGGGATTTTGATTTAACTTCGCACACTTGTTCACCGTCATGCGACGAAATGTCATGCGCAAGAACCAGGTCCGTACGTCTAAGGTCAAGGTCACACTTGGAAGTCAAAGGATACAAGAGTGAAAACTTTGTCTGGAGCATTTTTTCTTCATGCATGGAGGGATTTAGATGAAATTTGACACATTTGTTCCCATTATGAGACGGAGTGTCAGTCGCAATGAATCAGGTTCCTAGGTCTAAGGTCAAGGTCACACTTGGAGGTCAAAAGATACAAGAATGAGAACTTTGTCCGGAGCATATCTTCTTCACGCATGGAGGGATTTTGATGTTACTTGGCACAATTGTACGGTCTTTTCTTTAGAATTACATTCCTTTGTTTTACTTTTAAATAGCTTATATTGTAACCTTTACATTACTAGTTGTAGGAAAAAATCGATACTTTTTTTTTACTAGGGCCTACTGCATGCATATTACATCCAATGCTGAGGTGTAGTTTGACCTATCTCTATCGGATAAGGATTTTGTGTAGACTTACAAATCTTTTTTGGATTTTTTTTTTTGAAGATTAAATTAACTTCCCTTACTTGTTACTATAAATAGCCTATATTGTAACATTTTTATAGCTGATCGTAAGAAGTAACCCAGACCACTTTTCTGTGGTACAACATACATTTTATTTTCAAATTTTAGTTGTATTTTAAGATATCTCTACTTGGTAGGACGTTTTTTGTGGACTTATAAAAACAAAAGAATTACAATAATTACTAAACAACCACAAAATAAAGATTTCATTTGCAAATACAGGTGCTATTTGTTTATTTTCTGTGACGGGCGTATATTGTGACATTCTTGCACTCTTGTTATATATAAGAGCATTTTCTTGTTTTACTTCATTTACATGCCTTCATTACATCACCTGGCGGGGATAACTTTTATTTACACTGCCTTTTGACTTTGGAACATGGTGGGGTTAAAATTGAGGTTAGGTGCACCGTAAACCGGTTTTGAACTCCCCAGTGGTGGTTTTGCCACTGACCGTTCCAGTGTGGAGCCCCCCTGTATTCCTGTATTTGTTTGTATTGTCCATGTGTGTGTAAATTGGTGTGCGAGTGTTTGTTCGTGTGTGCCTTTGCGGACGCTGCGTTTTTGGAACGTGGCTTTACCTGTTGGATATTTTTCCTTGTTTATCCCCCCGCCAAAGGCGAAGGGGATATTAGAAATGCTCTCCGTCCGTGCGTGCGTGCGTGCGTGCGTGCGTCCGCAACGATCTTTGTCCGGAGCATAACTCCAAAAGTACTGGAGGGATTTTCTTCAAACTTCATACACTGATAGAACACATTGGGAGGAAGTGCAGTGTGCAAGAACAATAACTCTACCTTGCCTATTTTTTGAGTTATTCCCCTTTATCTTATTTTCTTAAAAAATTTTGTCCGGAGCATAACTCCAAAAGTACTGGAGGGATTTTCTTCAGACTTCATACACTGATAGAACACAATGGGAGGAAGTGCAGTGTGCAAGAACAATAACTCTACCTTGCCTATTTTTTGAGTTATTCCCCTTTATCTTATTTTCTTTAAATATTTTGTCCGGAGCATAACTCCAAAAGTACTGGAGGGATTTTCTTCAAACTTCATACACTGATAGAACACATTGGGAGGAAGTGCAGTGTGCAAGAACAATAACTCTACCTTGCCTATTTTTTGAGTTATTCCCCTTTATCATATTTTCTTAAAAAAAATTGTCCGGAGCATTTCTTCTTCATGCATAGAGGGATTTTGATATAACTTGGCACAAATGTTCACCACCACGAGACAGAATGTCATGCGCAAGATCCAGGTCCCTAGGTCTAAGGTCAAGGTCACACATAGAGGCCAAAGGTCAGATACAAGAATGACATTGTCCGAAGCATTTCTTCTTCATGCATGGAGGGATTTTGATGTAACTTGGCACAATTATACACCATCATGAGACGAAGTGTCATGCGCAGTTCCCTTCTTTAGAATTACCTCCCTTTGTTGTTACTTTAAATAGCTTTTATTGTAACTTTTTCATTACTAGTCGTAGGGAAAAATCGAGACCACTTTTCTGTAGTACAACATGCATGCTACATCCAATTTTGAGGTGTATTTTGACCAATCTCTACCTGGTAAAGATTTTTTGTGGACTTGCAATTTTTTTTTTTTTTTTTTTTTTTTTTTTTTTAAGATTAACTTCCCTTAGTTGTTACTATAAATAACTTATATTGTAACATTTTTATAATTGACCGTAGAGAAAAAAACAAGACCACTTTTCTGTGGTACAACATGGATGTTACTTTCCAATTTTACGTGTATTTTAAGATATCTCTACCTGGTAAGGAGTTTTTTGTGGACTTAGAAAAACAAAAGACTTAAATGATTACTAAACAACCACAAAATTAAAATTCCATTTGCAAATACAGCTGCAAGAGTAAAGAAATTTGCTGTGACGGGCATATATTGTGACATTCTGGCACTCGTGTTCCCTGTTAGCTTTCCATTCCTTCTTTTTACAGTAGCCATATAGAAAAACATCATAGCTATACTGTTCATGAAAATTAATAAAATTTAGCAGTAAACCACCTCACCACTGACTTATTCTTTCTTCCACATCTTTAAAACCCCTGATGCGGACCACAACTAAATGGTTCTTCAAAGCTTTCCCCAAAATTAATACTTTCAGACACTAACTTGCCAGGAACTTTAGCCTTCAATTATAATATGCCCGGCGGGGGGATTGGCCATGTCTAACATGGCTCTTGTTTTATTAATGCTAAGATGATGACTAAATTACCACAGAGACTCAGTTACCGCGGCTCATGGTAACTGACACTTTTTAGAATATAGCTGGGTTCAAGGTAACTTGCAAATTAAAAGTGAAAGTTTGATTTTTGATACCTAGTTTTCCGTTTCTATTGATAAGTTCAACTTGTGTGTTACACACAAACACTAAAATATAAAACGGTTCATGTTTCAGTTGACAAAAGTAATATTTTGAACCAAATTAATATAACCATGGGAACGAACATCGTGGGCACTAAGTCACACTTTTCAGGTTTAGGCGTTTCTTAAGCCGAAGATCAGTTCCGAAGATTATGATGTCAAAAAGTTCTAAAAAGTTTACTTGTATGTCAGAGACCTTGAAAAACTATTTGCTAGTCAACTCGAGTCAGAGAAACATTAATCAGAAAAGGCGCAGAATGAAATTCTATTCCCAACCGAGCACCATTGCATAGAAGATGAAAGGAGCGACTAATAAGTCTCACAAAAATAGCGCTGAGTAAAGTTCTAGGATGCTTCCTTATTACCATGGAAACAATTTAGACGGTCGTCACGGAGAGCGGAATTATGCTAAGCAACATACCGCTAACTCAGGTGTCATCAAGCGTTTATGACAAGGATCCAATGCCGCCGCCACCTCTCATTTGCGGTCGGATATTAACGTAATTTGCGTATAACACCATTGCCTTAGACTTTGAAACATCATTCAGGTTTGAAGAAAATTCGGGCAAAATTACTATTTAGGCTCTTTGACCATGTCTGAAAACGGTGGAGAATGGAGTATTTAACAACACTGAGTGAAAGTCACCTTAACTTTCACAGAAAAGCATAAAATAAGCACGAAAAGTTCTAAATTAATCCAAAAAATAAGCACGAAAAGTTCTAAATTAATCCACGAAAAGTTCTAAATTAATCCAAAAAATAAGCACGAAAAGTTCTAAATTAATCCAACTTACTAGGATGTCATTGTAACAATGAAAAGTAAGTAGTAGATTTCCACCTAAATTATAAGAAAAAATGATAAAATTTTGCTTAAAAGAAAAGCAAATTGTTTTAATTATTCTATTGAAAACATTGAATGCGAGAAATAAATTTTATCTCTGCTCGGATAGATATTTTGTGGAAACAGTAAAGATGGCTTTAGTATTTTTCCATTGTTAAAACACTTCCTTTCATAATAGGAATTTGTCGGAATACGGAAAGCAATTTATAACAGATTTTGAGCATGTTTGAAAATATTGTATATTTATTTGCGTGGTACTTTGTATGAGAAAAAATTGTATTGGTAACCCAATGAGCAAAATATATAAATTATTTATTTCTTTCAAATTTAACATAGTCATGTATGATACATGGTTTACAAGGCAATCAGAGGAAAGCAAGATATTAAATCTACTAAACTATTTAAAGGGAAATTGAAAAAGTGATATTAATCTCCCTAACAAATTAACGAGATGATTTCCGCACTTAAAACCATTCTTGATATGTAAATGAGACAAATTTGATTGACAGTGTGGGAACCAGTTTTGGTGAGTTTACAGCAATTAATCTGTTCCTATAGGCCGCGATTGGTTCAATTTTCTGTCTCGTGCTTTCCAGTTGTTTTTTTTTTATGGTTGAAAAATGTCTATCAAATAAGCCGACGTTGTACAGTATAGGGGATAGTACAATTAAAGTGTGTAGCATACATTTGATATAAAAGTACTTAGGGCTATATTCATAGTCGTCACTCAAACTCACACTTGACTCAAACTTGGGTAAGTATCACTCAAGTGGACCTCGAGTAGACCTTGCGGGAGTGTGAGTGGAGTTCGAAAGTCATATTCATAAATCCCACTCAATCTTAACTTTCGGAAGGACAGCTCGAGTAATGGTTTCATTGTACACAATGGATTTAGAGGATTATAACGGTTTACATGACAATACCATCAAAGATATGCAAAAGTGCTGATCATTACTTTTGTAGTTGGAACTTGTCATCTTATTGCTCGTCTGTATGTTTGTCCGTCCGTTCGTTCGTCTGTTTATTTTATAATACGTCCTTCCATCCATTCGTCCGTCCGTACGTAATCTGCATTAGTAGAATTTTATTAATACTTAGAAATATAGCGTTTAACTTTCGCTGAAATTAAAATTTATTTAAACAACTGAATTATTAATTCTGCCGTTAATTGTTGGTGTTTCCCGAATGCCAGTACGCGTATTTTTTAAAGTGCAATTACTAAAATCATAATTGAGCCGCACCATGAGAAAATCAAAATCGTGCGTTTGCGACCAGCATGAATCCAGATCAATCTGCGCATCGGCGCACTCTGCTCATGATCCATCTGGTCGCTAATAGTTTCTCCAATTGCAGTTGGCGTTGAAAGCGGACAACATGGATCCTGACCAGACTACAGACGCACTGAGTTGGTTTTCTCACGGCGCGGCTCATATCGTTTTGTATAAGTAAATGTTTCCGTTGTCATTTAAACAATGAAATGGTAGGTTCTTCATGACATTTAATTTGACGGATTGTATATATATTTCAGTAAGAATTAACAGATATCTAGGCTTGTAAACTGTAAATATTTGTTAATACGTCGTGTGTTTCTGGGAGTGACTGATGAGCCCCGATAGGCTAGGTTTCGTAGGTATATATTTGAACAGTCTTTTGATTTGCTGGGCCTTTTGCGTTTTCATCGTTCTCAACAACATGTATTAAAAAACATAATTTAATATATTTTTTCCAAAATACCTTGCACAAATATGAACTTCCGCTTTAACGTGACACTGTTATCTTACATTCAAATTAATCAAATATTGTAAATTTATCATCTAACCTAACATTATGAGACCTTTGGAAACACTCAAGGGTCCCCAGAACCTCCCTCAACAGTCACTCACTCTTGGGAGTTGACTCGACTGTCACTCAACTTTATGAATACAAATGGAATCTTTCCTGAGTAAAGACGTGACCGTTAGGCAATTTATTTGAGTTTACTCAATGAGTGGTGTTGGAGTATTGTCTATGAATATAGCCCTTTGTGTGTTATTTGTGGATTTAACCAGATTATGGACTCGGACTGAGTTAACCACATGTGCGGCTTTTGTGAGTATTTCATGCTATATATATCCATTCGAATATAGCTAAATTTGCGTGACCAGAGTATTTTTGAATATTTGTCTGAAAAGAAAAAAGAACATCGTCAAAGAAGTATAATCATGGCTGTTTTAGAACGCGTTACTTATATAGGGAATTTGAATTAGGTAAGAGCAGCGTGGTATAAAGGTATCACTTTAATACCCACATTGTTTGAGATGTACAAAAAATAAGATTTCGTAACGTAAGCTTTAATCATTGACGAAGAAATATATTTCAGATATTTACTCTTAATGTCGAAGAGTAGTTGTTTGTAATGAATTGATCAGGCTCTATCTGTAGTAAGATATAAATGTAATGAATAGATCAGCCTCTATCTGTAGTAAGATATAAATGTTATGAAAAGATCAGCCTCTATCTGTAGTAAGATATAAGTGTAATGAATTGACCAGCCTCTATCTGCAGTAAGATATAAGTGTAATGAATTGACCAGCCTCTATCTGCAGTAAGATATAAGTGTAATGAATTGACCAGCCTCTATCTGCAGTAAGATATAAATGTAATGAATTGAACAGCCTCTATCTGCAGTAAGATATAAGTGTAATGAATTGACCAGCCTCTATCTGCAGTAAGATATAAGTGTAATGAATTGACCAGCCTCTATCTGCAGTAAGATATAAGTGTAATGAATTGACCAGCCTCTATCTGTAGTAAGATGTAAGTGTAATGAATTGATCAGCCTCTATCTGCAGTAAGATATAAGTGTAAGATATAAGTGTAATGAATTGATCAGCCTCTATCTGTAGTAAGATATAAGTGTAATGAATTGATCAGGCTCTATCTGCAGTAAGATATAAGTGTAATGAATTGATCAGGCTCTATCTGTAGTAAGATATCAGTAGTAAGATATAAATGTAATGAATTGATCAGGCTCTATCTGTAGTAAGATATAAATGTAATGAATTGATCAGGCTCTATCTGTAGTAAGATATCTGTAGTAAGATATAAGTGTAATGACTTGATCAGGCTCTATCTGTAGTAAGATATCTGTAGTAAGATATAAATGTAATGAATTGATCAGCCCCTATCTGTAGTAAGATATAAATGTAATGAATTGATCAGGCTCTATCTGTAGTAAGATATAAATGTAATGAATTGATCAGCCTATATCTGTAGTAAGATATAAATGTAATGAATTGATCAGGCTCTATCTGTAGTAAGATATAAATGTAATGAATTGATCAGCCTCTATCTGTAGTAAGATATAAATGTAATGAATATGGTTTTGTGGTTTGGTTTGCAAAACAAAGAGTAAAGCACGTATGCACAAACATACATTGTCATGCACGCATCGTTCCTGCGTCAATAATTATGTTATTAAGATATTGAGCTATTGTCATTACATCTATAACAAAATAAGTTTCATAAATGAATTCTGAATGAATCTTATAAAATGCGGTTGTATTGATACGGAAACGTATATTGACCCCCCTTATATATGCATCATATAACTTGAATATTAATGAAATATCTAATTTCTAAGATATGAAACTAAATATATGCTATAACGTTTACCACAAATTATTCTTGTGAAATGATATAAAATGTTTAGATCGAACATGTTTATGTTTATAAACAGAATGCTGGCCGAACAGCGACGTTACTTTTAAATATTAAAAAAGAATAGTTATGAAAGTGTATGTAACATATTTATATATTGACGTATGTTTGTAATCTCAAATGAAAGAAGTTACATTTTATGAAGACAAATAACCCCTTCTTTAAAGATGATTTTTATCTCCGTAAATAAACATCTGTTAAGTATTCGTTTATAATTACAAAATTACGTCACCAGCGCGCGCGTTTTCCAGCAGTCAAGAGGGAAGATGGCTCACCGCACCCCAACGAAATATTTCTTTAACCGGGTCTGTTATACATACACTTTGTATTCTTAAAACGATAGCTGACATCAGACATACTATTGTATTTTTTTTTTAATCTCAGATCTCCTAATGCAGCTTTAGTGAATATAAATAAATTACGAATTCTTCGTTCGAAAAGAAGAAAATGCTTCTAAAACCCTTTGCCATTGGTTTCTATGGTGGATGATTTCTACCATTTCGTGTTGGCGGGGCGGAAAAAAAACCTAATTTGTCGAGTTTTCGTGTTGTCGTATCGGCGGGGCGAAAACGCAAAAAACGACACATTTTACGCGAAAACTCAACGTTTAGAGGGCGCCGACACGACAAATTTATCTGTCGAGTTTTCGTGTTGGCGGGTATAAATATGTCGTGTTGGCGCCCTTTATTTGTCGTGTTTTCGTGTTTTTGCACCGCCAACACGAAAACATGACAAATACCTTATCAGTCGAGTGTTTGTGTTTTCTCCCCGCCTACACGAAAACACGACAAATACATTACTTTTGAGTTTACGAAAAACACTACAAATACTTTTCAGACATCGTAGAGTTACTCTGAAACCTATGGTGTCTAGTTTCTGCCATTTTATGTTCCTTCTTTTAAAATGTTGTCAAATAGTTTTTATACATAAAAGATGTGATATTTAACAATCTTAATAACAGGATATTTGTTTTTTCGTACTTAAATAACACGTAGAGGATAATTATCAAAACATGTCATTCGATCCGATTACTTATTTATGTGGAATAAATAAATAACTCAACGGAAAATTCGCTTATGTAGTGCTTTACATATAAACTAAAACAACAGCTTTTGATAATTTGCTAAATATTTAGAAATACAGCTTACTTTATATATTAAATATATACATAATCATTTGAAGGGCTACTTTCACATTCACCAATACATATAACTTGATTAGACCTTCCCATTCGTTTCATATATTTTAAATATAAGGGGGGGTCAATATACGTTTCCGTACAAATGAAAGAAGTTACGTTTTATGAAGACAAATAACCCCTTCTTTAAAGATGATTTTTATCTCCGTAAATTTCCAGCAGTCAAGAGGGAAGATGGCTCGCCGCACCCCAATGAAATATTTCTTGAACCGGGTCTGTTATACATACACTTTGTATTCTTAAAACGATAGCTGACATGACATCAGACATACTATTGTATTTTTTTTTAAATCTCAGATCTCCTAATGCAGCTTTAGTGAATATAAATAAATTCTGAATTCTTCGTTCGAAAAGAAAGAAAATGCTTCTAAAACCCTTTGCCATTGGTTTCTATGGTGGATGATTTCTGCCATTTCGTGTTGGCGGGGCAAAAACACGAAAACTCGACAAAAACCTAATTTGTCGTGTTTTCGTGTTGTCGTGTCGGCGGGGCGAAAACGCAAAAAAACGACACATTTTACGCGAAAACTCTACGTTTAGAGGGCGCCGACACGACAAATTTATCTGTCGAGTTTTCGTGTTGGCGGGTATAAATATGTCGTGTTGGCGCCCTTTATTTGTCGTGTTTTCGTGTTTTTGCATCGCCAACACGAAAACACGACAAATACCTTATTTGTCGAGTGTTTGTGTTTTCTCCCCGCCTACACGAAAACACGACAAATACATTACTTTTGAGTTTACGTGTTTTCGCCCCGCCGACATGACAACACGAAAAACGCTACAAATACTTTTCATACATCGTAGAGTTACTCTGAAACCTATGGTGTCTAGTTTCTGCCATTTCATGTTCCTTCTTTTAAAATGTTGTCAAATAGTTTTTATGCATAAAACATGTGATATTTGACAATCTTAATAACAGGATATTTGTTTTTTCGTACTTAAATAACACTTTGATAAATGCGCTTCGAGGATAATTATCAAAACATGTTATTCGATCAGATTACTTATTTATGTGGAATAAATAAATAACTTAACGGGAAAATTCGCTTATGTAGTGCTTTACATATAAACTAAAACAACAGCTATTGATAATTTGCTAAATATTTAGAAATACAGCTTACTTTGTATATTAAATATATACATAATCATTTGAAGGACTACTTTCACATTCACCAATACATATAACTTGATTAAACCTTCCCATTCGTTTTATATATTTTAAATATAAGGGGGGTCAATATACGTTTCCGTAGATAAGTACTGTATGTACATTTCTATGTACAAGTTAAGCAACAGGAACAAACGGTAAACAATATTTACCATCAAAAGAACAATGTGTCATCTTTGTATCACACATACCTTTGTATCATGCATATAGTGATGGACGTGTCATGCAAATCTGTGAAGCATGCATATTGTGATGGATCTGTGTATCATGCATATTTGTGTATCATACATATAGTGATGGGCGTATCATGCATATATTTTGTGTCAGGCATATAGTGATGGAGGTATCATGCATATATTTTGTGTCAGGCATATAGTGATGGAGGTATCATGCATATTTTTGTATCATGCATATCTTTGTTTCATACATATAGTGATGGAGGTATCATGCATATTTTTTTATCATGCATATCTTTGTTTCATGTCAATAGTGATGTATGTTGTATACTTTTTCCTTTAGATAAATATAGAGATTGGCAATCATAGGGATGGGTGTCCCATTTAAAAGAGAGAAAACAAACAAACAAATAAAAGAACAGTAATATTTATTTTATGTTGATTCATAAGTATTTCTTCTGTCATCTGTTTTATCTTAAAGTTAATGCAGTAACACAGTGAACATTGAAAATGGGAGACTGTTGCCATAGTTACTGCTATGCTCTCATTTGAGGCACATTGTCCGCACAATTTCAAACATTACGCTTGTTATTTAAGTAGGTTTATCATTTACATTATAAGAAGAAAATATGACATCCGTATCTCATAACCTGTCTTATCTTGTTGAGTGTGCCTATCACGTGACACCAATAAATGGTTCCACCAGACAAGTATTTTTCTCATAAAAAGATTTTAACAGGTCAAGTGCATCTCCCTGCCGGGTTGTATTATAAATCATATAGCCTGATCGGGGTAACGGGTAACATAAAAACAACAGAAAAGTTTTAAAGTTCAGATGAATTTTTATTCGGAAAATGTAAATGCTCAATCCGTAATATCAAAATTAGATATTTTCTAAAATACAAGTTTGATATTTATGTTTCATGAGTAGGATAGGGTAGGAAAATCCTCGAGACGGCAACGTCCGTATATAGTTATTCGTTTTTGTTATCTGCATAATACGGGGCAATTTTTTATGTCTTCCGGTAGTCCGCAGACTGGTTGTTTGCATGAGTAACAAAGCACCCCGGCCCGCCCGCTTAGCTCAGTAGGTAAGAGCGTTGGTCTACGGATCGCGGGGCGTATGTTCTCCGTGACTATTTGATAAACGACAGGGGCGTATGTTCTCCGTGACTATTTGATAAACGACATTGTGTCTGAAATCATTAGTCCTCCACCTCTGATTCATGTGGGGAGTTGGCAGTTACTTGCGGAGAACAGGTTTGTACTGGTACAGAATCCAGGAACACTGGTTAGGTTAACTGCTCGCCGTTACATGACTGTTGAAAAACAGCGTTAAACCCAAAACAAACAAAACAAAGC
This sequence comes from Mercenaria mercenaria, assembly GCF_021730395.1. Classification (NCBI taxonomy): domain Eukaryota; kingdom Metazoa; phylum Mollusca; class Bivalvia; order Venerida; family Veneridae; genus Mercenaria; species Mercenaria mercenaria. Next base: position 5,233,434 of record NC_069376.1, read on the forward strand.
ACCCCAAATCAGTGACAGAAATTTGTAAACCGTGCCAACATTTTTTTTTTTATTTCTTTCAGCAAAAATAATGCAAGAAATGCTTCACGTAATTTGAGAGAAAGAAATAAGTATTTTATTTTAGAAGATGAAGACAATAGATAGACAACGGAACGTATTGTCATTAGTAGTCATAAAGTCTGTGCGAGAACTCGGCGAATAGAAAATGACGTCACCGGCTTTCGTTAAATTTTGCAAAGTTTGACATGTTTTAAATTTGTAAAACATCCTGCATTACTGCATTCAGAGGTAAAAGGCTCAATATAAATTGTCTGTTTTCACCAGGCTAGGCGTTCGTTTGGTTTTCCGGCACTTCCCGGGTCTATCCGGCATACGCCGATGTGCGCCGGTCTAGAAAGATAGGCAAAGCGGCACATCATATATATATCATATATTGCGTTATAAAATCGGTTATACATCTAAAAAATTTGGTTAATAAAATGTAACAGTAAAGGTAGAAACATACTACAAGAAATAAACCTCTAGCGGGAAAGTTGTGAAAGATGTAATTAAGGGAAAAAGATGGGAGCCAGGATATGGAGATTTTCGGATTTTTAAATAGTTTTCATAGTTAAATCCTATCATAAAACTAGCTTGCCGAGGCAAGCCAGCAAACTGTAGAGAAAACATCAGTATTACCAGCTGATTATCACACTGTAATGTCTCAAAAAGATTCAAAGATGAAATATCATTTATCTCTTTCATTTTATCATTTTTACGAAATCTGATTTGAGTCATATTGAGCTGAATTACGGCACTCGGCACGGCACATGATAATGCAATACGACACTCACTTCAGTAGTCGATATTGCGACGTGACATACTAATTTTTTACACGGAATGTCGCGTTGTTGCACTGTCATGTGTCGCACATGTGGCATGAAATGTCGCATTAAATATTAAATGTCGCGTTGCACTGTCGTTTATCACGTCGCATTGTTGTTTGGCATATCGTTTACATAGTCGTGTAGTATATTGTGTGTCAGGTCATATTGTCGTGTGACATATCGTATGTCACGTCGCATTGTGATATGGTATATCGTGTTTCATATCGCATTGTCGTAAGGCTAATCGTGTGTCACGTTGCATTGTTGTATGGCATATCGTGTTTCATATCGCATTGTCGTAAGGCTAATCGTGTGTCACGTTGCATTGTTGCGTGGTATATAGTGTGACACATCTCACTGTCGTATGTCATATCGTGTATCACTTTGCAATGTTGTTTAGTATTTCGTTTGCCACGTTGCATTGTTGTGTGACATATCGTGTGTCACGTCGCATTGTTGTGTAGCATATCGTGAGTCATGTCGCATTGTCGTGTGACGTATCATGTCTCACATCGCATTATCGTGCGGCATAGTGTGTCTCACATCGTATTGTCGTGTGACGTATCATGTCTCACATTGCATTGTCGTGTGGCATATTGCGTCTCACGTCGCATTGTCGTGTGGCATATTGTGTGTCTGGTCACATTGTTGGGTGGCCTATCGTATGTCACTTCGCATTCTTGTGTAGTATATCGTGTGTCTCATTACATTGTCTGTGTTATATCGTGTGTTACGTCGCGTTGTCATTTGGTATATCGTGTTTTAACATAGCATTGTTATATTGTATATGGTGTGTCACGTCGTATTGTCTTATGGCATATCGTGTCTCAAAAAATAGTATGCAGTTACACAATCTTATTCATGACTTTGAAAAAATAACTCAGACATTGCGAAGGGAAAGTAACTTCCTCTTGTAAATTTACTGTAAAAGGTAAATTACTTATTTAGGCGATATAGGTCTTCCAAAAAGCCGTAACGGAAGCAATTAGTAATTCTAATTAATAGTTTATTGTCAAATCTACTCCGAAATAGTGTATCCGAATCATTTACAACGATTTCCGTTATACCAAATAATAAGTTCATACCACATTTAGTGTTCTAAACACAGTTTTTACAGCAAGTCTGGCAGTTATCACTCTGTCAGTTAATTAAAACACATTGATGTCAATGTTAAAAGTCACTGAGATTTAAGAATTTGACATTCGCTGTTATCAGTTCGAAATCCCTTTTGAGACTGTAGAATTATTTCATAAAAAGGAAAAAAATCCCGGTGGTTCTATCAGAGCACTCGCCCGTGGATTGAATAATGATCAGAGGTTGTCTGAGGTCTTTCTGATACTATTTGAAAACTAAAAATGACCATATGATCGTAATAATGAAATATATATATAAAACAATTAAGGCAATAGTACGAACATAACTGTTGTGTCAAAGATAAGGTATTTAGATGAAGGTTACAAGCGGCGGAGACAAAAAAGAGCCTATTAAACGTACATCTTCTATGATATTAAATTCAATATTATAAATAAAGAAGATGAAATAAAAATAAATAGAAAAATGAATAGAAGTATAACTTGTGTTAAGCGAAGTCTTAATGTGTATGTAGTTTCTTTGTTTTTTTTTTTTTTTTTTTTTTTTTTTTTTTTTAAATCCCCTGCCACGAGCGGTGGGGGTTATAGGAATGGTCTCCATCCGTCCTTCCGTCCGTCTATCCGTAACACTTTCGTGTCCCGCTCCATATCTTCTAAACCGCTTGAAGGAGTTTCATGAAATTTTGGTCAAATGATCACCTAATCAAGATGATGTGCAGAATCCATGAGACAGCCATGCCTGCTCAAAGTCAAGGTCACAACTTAGGTTCAAAGTTTTAAGGCCTTCCATTTTGTGTCCGCTCTGTATCTCCTAAACCTCTTAAAGGATTTTCATGAAACTTTTATCAAATGATCACCTCATCAAGGCGATGTGCAGACCTCATGAGACAGCCTTGTCTGCTCAAGGTCAATGTCACAACTCAAGGTCAAATTATTTAGCCTTCCATTTTGTGTCCGCTCTATATCTCGTAAACCCTTTAAAGAAATTTTTATAAAAATTCGGTTAAATTCCCACCTCATCAAGACAATTTGCAGAACTTATGAGTCAGCAATGCCAGCTCAAAGTCAAGGTCACCACTTAAGGTCGAGGTTTGAACTTTCCATTATGTGTCCGCTCTGTATTTCCTAAACCCCTTAAAGGATTTTCATCAAACTTGGGTCAAATGATTACCTCATTAAGACGATGTGTATAACGTATGAGTCACCCATGCCGGCTTAAGATCAAGGTCACAACTTAGGGTCAGGTTTGAACCTTCCATTTTGTATCCACTCTGTATCTCCCCAACCACTTAAAGGATTTTCAAGAAACTTTGGTCAAATGATCACCTCATCAAGAACTCATGGGTCAACTATGTCAACTCAAGGTCAAGGTCACAACTCAATGTCAAAGGTTTGAGCACCCATTTTTATGAAACTTCGGTCAAATGATCACCTCATCAAGACTATGTGCAGAATTATGAGTCAGTCATGTCAGGTCAAGGTCAAGGTCACAGCTCAAGGTCAAAGATTTACCATTTCACTATATATAACAGTGGCGATGGATTTAGCTGTCTTTCAGACTGCCTTGTTTTTATGCCTCCACTGTGGGGGTGGGGGTGGTGGGGGCGTATAGATTTGCCCTCGTCCGTCCGTCCGTCCTTTTGAGAATGTTGTCACGCGCCTAGCTCCAACAGTATTTGACGTAGAGTCACAAAACTTTACAGGAATGTTGGTCAGCATGTGTAGTTTTGCACCTGGGGTTTTGCGTCTGGATTTATTCATTCCGTCAGTCGTGTAGGAGTTATGGCCTCTGACTTGGTAAAAATTGATCATTTTAGTGTTGTGTCGCGCCTAGCTCCAAAAGTATTTGACGTAAAGTAACAAAACTTTACAGAATGTTGGTCAGCATGTGTAGTTGTGTATTTGGGGTTCGCATCTGGATTCATTCAGTCATGTAGGAGTTATGGCCCCTAACTTAAACGTAAAGAATTTGTAATTTTAATGTTGTGTCGCGTGTAGCTCAAAACGTAACTGACCAAGAGTCACCCAGGTTTACAGGAATGTTGGTCAGCATGTGCAGTGGTGCACCTGGGATTTCACGTCCGGATTCTTTCCGTCGTGTAGGAGTTATGACCCCTGACATAGTAAAAGATTGGCCATTTTAATATTGTGTCGCGCGAAGCTCCAAAAGTATTTTACCCAGAGTCACAAAAGTTTACAGGAATGTTGGTCAGCATGTGCAGTGATGCACCTGGGGTTTAGCGTCCGGATTCATCCGTCCGTCCGTCCGAGAATGTTGTGTCGCGCCTAGCTCCAAAAGTATTTGACGTTGAGGCACAAAATTGTACAGGAATGTTGGTGAGCATGTATAGTTGTGCACCTGGGGTTTCGCGTCCTGATTCATCCGTCCGTCCGTCCGAGAATACTGTGTCGCGCCTAGCTACAAAAGTATTTGACGTTGAGTCACCAAAACTTTACAGGAATGTTGGTCAGCATGTGCAGTTGTGCACCTGGGGTTTCGCGTCCGGATTCATCCGTCCGTCCGAGAATGTTGTGTCGCGCCTAGCTCCAAAAGTATATTTAAGTCACAAAACTTTACAGGAATGTTTGTCAGTATGTGTAGTTGTGCACCATGGGTGTCGCGTCTGGATTCATTCTGTCACGTAGGAGTTATTGCCCATTACTTTGTAAAAATTTCATTTTAATGTTGTGTCGCAGTAGCTCCAAAAGTATTTGACCTAGAGTCACCAAAGTTTACAGGAATGTTGGTCAGCATGTGCATTGTGCACCTGGGGTTTCGCGTCTGGATTCATTCAGTCGTGTAGGAGTCATGACCCCTGATTTCTTTTTTTTTCTTTTTTTTTTTTAAATAGCAACATATTGTTTTTGACATGCAGTTGGGGCATCTGTGTCCCATGGACTGATATGTAGTTGATATAAATTTTTCAATTTCATCAAAATAAAGAATGTCAGTACCCCTTTTATACTTGATCTTCAGTATCTCTGCGTAGTAGAGTCTTTTTATATCTTGGTGTATCTTCCTTTTAAAGTGAGGTTTTTTATTGAGACATAAATTCAATTATTGTGAAATCGTCGAAAAGAAGAGTGTGCAGTTTTTAGGACAGGCCTTGTTGTATTATTTTGCAGAGGCGAAAGTAATTTGCCCATTTTTTTTATTAAATATATTGTTTTTAACTTTTTTAAATTTTTTCAAAGGTTGCACAAAGGTGTCAAAATAAATAAAAAAAACTGTCGTATTTGTCTAAACTTACAGTCTATTTTGTCTGATTTCACAGTAAAAAGATAAATGTTTGTAAAGAGGGGTATTAACCCTTATCATACTGCACATGATTGATTCTGCCTTTTGCGAAATCCGTGCAGTTTGATCAAGATCTGCACTGTTCGCTATTCAGTTCAATATCTTTGTTGTATTCACCCTATTTAACAGTTAATGGTATTGTCCAGTGATGGATAAGTTCATTATAGAAATTTTGCAGGGTAAGGTTTAAGCAGTGCCTGATCTGCAATGATGCATACGGCTCTCGTAGATTTAGCCAGACCCGATCACACTCAGCACAAGCCCTTCGTGGTACATGTACCCAGGCCTGACAAAATCTAAATATTGTAGACTTTGGTATTGTTATCAACACTGAAGAAATCACGGGAAAGCAAACATAAACACAACCTAGAGTTTACGGAAGCGACTATGTGACAAGCTAAAATCTTCCCCGTACGTGTTCGAAGTCATACTAATAAGATCATAATTTTACAAGAGATTTTAAACGCAAATGTAGGAAGTTAATGAAAATATTTTTAGTAGATATTTAAAAGTTCTTTCAACATAGTACACATGACTTGAGGAGTAATTTTCTGTTTTCCTTGTCTGTATTATGCTTCCATAGATTTTGACACCTGACACGCGTCGCTATTTATAAATCAAATGTTTATTTCATTTGGGACGCTGGTTATGGCGTGATCAGGCAGGAGATCCAGAGCAAAAACATTTATCGAAGGATTTATGTTTTTAAAACAATAAATTTGGAGTAAAGGTATGTTTATTTTACGGGAGAAGCAACATAGCAAGAATTTTAACTTATTCGCGTAGTGAAAGGACACGGAATTGTGACTGAAACAGTGTCATTAAAATGTCTGCTGCAAGATTGGTACAAACCTAAAATATTTTTTTTTTATTTACTCGGGCAGTTAACGTGGAACATATATATCATGCTTACGACAGTTTTATAGCAGTTTAGTTATAAATAACTAAAGTTTCGTTACAAATAAACATTCTAATTTTAGAAATCAGTTGATTACACAGAATACTTGTTTTAAATAAGTCATCTCATTTGCAAATGATTTTGGACATAAAATAACAGGAATCAGTTCTCTGTATAGCTACAATCTTCTACAGATTGCTCTTACAAACTGATAAAAACTCGTGTTAGAAATGTGATTTAGTAGACCTTCCGTAAGCCAGCTGGATGGCTTCTTCACATGGAGCTCGAACCCGCAACGATGAGGTTTAAGTGATTCGAAGTCAGACAGCGATCGTAAACATTCGGCCACCGCACTAAAACCAAATCCAGCGAATACTATTAAATCTAGATCTGCTTGAGATATGCGGCTTCTAAAAACAAAAAAAATATGCACATGGACATATACACCTTATTTGACCGTTATTAAATAAACATGTTGATATAAAATTGTTTAAAGTTTCGTTGAAATCTACACTGTAGAAAGGTTTCTATTCGCGCAATAGTCAAACTTGTTATTTCCAACAGACTTGGTATGAGTTCACAGCTTTCAAATAAGACATAAATAATCACATAAAACAAAGCACTCGAAGTATCTTTTCTATTTGTCGAAGTTTCTTTTTATACTCTTGTATTTTTTGAGAAAAGGGTTTAATCAAACCCTCCATCGTTGAAAAACATACCCCAATGTGCAGATCGTATTTTAAAGTTTCAACGCAGCATATGAGAGTGGACTTAATTCAAACAAATTAAGAAAAATGCAAGTTTGTGGATATAATTTTTGCTCACTGAAGTACATAACACAAAAATTTTAATGACAGTGGCCTAGCGGATTGCCAGGCTCATGTATTTATTTCCAAATAATGATTTAGAAAATACGAATGAAATAAAAGAAACTGTGAATACACACAGTAAAGATAAATAAGCACAAAAAGCATATTGAGTGTTTTAGAGAGATATACATTGCCAGTTTGCACGGCTTCCTGTTACAGTATGCATATTACTAAAAAGAAACAATCATATTTATGGTTTATTTATGGTAAATGAAACGCATAGAATAAAATTTTCGTAACTCTGAAAATTCCATTATAGCGGTCTGGCAGCCACGCATTCCGGCATTCTTTTGTCTTTTTAAACATTAAGCAATAATTTAGAAATTACGATAAATATAAGGAGAACGTAAAAACTTGATAGAACATAAAAATGTTTATGAACTTTGAAAAGTTGCAACGCAGACTATTAGGTAAGATTTAAAATTGGGGAAAAAAAGACAAAAAAAAAAACAACAACAAAAAAAAAAAAAAACAAAAAACAACAAAAAAGTCATGTTAATCTTTCGTGGCTTCTTTATGTTAACTGAAATACATCAGCCTTAATGCTCAATGCACGAGTCTGCCGGACCACTAGTCGGCCAAGCCGGGTTTTTTTCTTTTAAATTCTCATGAATTCAAACGCATGGCCTAGAGTAATCATCATAAAGTCATGTAAATGAACCGTAGATTGTATTCAGTTAGTCAGTTAGCTGCTACGGATATTTAACTCTGATTGCAGTCGTTTTCCATCTGAACTCAGTTTAGTCCGCCAAGCTAGTAGAAAAATTCTTAGGCATGGCAGCTTAGAATAATCATTTTGAAAACGTCCTTTTATTGATTTTTAACTAGTAGATATTTAGTTGTAATTTTTTTATAATCAGTCGCTAGTCGCGGATATTCATTTATAGCTATTCTACCAACAGGTCGCTAACTTTATGCTGGTAGGATGCCAGTTTCAGACCGCATGGCCACTAGACCGACAATTTCAGCAAGATACAGTTTACTTAGTAAATGTTAACGTGTTCATACACATATAAGTTGTGTTAAAATGCCAACAAGCTGAAAGTTCAATATACATACATCTATCATAGCCCATTGTATGATGTAAGTAAGTACTATTTGGATTGACTGTATATATGTTCTTCTAGAAAATGGATCTGTTTCACGTATTTTTAACAAAGGACTTTTTTATATTTCAGACCTGAGGGAAGATTTGATAGGTCTCTACAGAGAAGAGTACCATACCCTACCACTGTCACCTTTATTGGAGGAAAATGACACGCCTCTCCTTGAGTTCTACGTCATACCAGACATAGAGTCAGTGGAAATTCAGAGGGCGCGTGGAGGTGGCAAAGAAATTAGATCAAAGGTTACGTCATTGCATGATGTTTTCTACAAGGAAAAAGAACCATGTCGTAAAATTTACCTTACTGCGGATGCTGGATTTGGGAAAACAGCATTAAGTAAACGGCTCGTTTTAACGTGGTGTCAAGCAAAAAACTGTATCCCAAACGAAGATGAACATTTTAAGAAGGAAGACATTAGTACAATGTCGAATTTTGACTTTGTGTTTTTGTTGTCTTTACGTGATTGTTCCGAAGAATGGGACATTGATGAGATGATCAAAAAACAAATAATTAATGATCTAGCACACACTATTTCAACTAGTGATTTTGAAAACATTCTTTCTAAAGAAAGATGCCTGATAATATTGGATGGATTGGACGAATTCACACACGCAAAAAGAGACATTCCACACAGGAAAGCTAGGAGGACATGTACAATTCTCACAACAACTAGACCGTGGAAATTGGGCGTTAGTAAGATACGTGCAAGTGAAATAGAACGAAAGTTAGAACTTGTCGGACTTAGTAAATCGTCTGCTAGAAGATTAAAAAGGAGTGTGATATCATTACTGTGGGGTGAAACTGACATAGAAACACATATTCAAGAGTTTGATCGCGCTGTCAGTGAAAGAGGTATTTTGGATTTGGAAACTATTCCGCTCTTACTGGTGTATCTTTTGTGTTTATGGTGTGATGAAACAGATCTAGGAAAATCTAGAACTGAGTTATATTGTCAAATAGTTAATCTTCTTCTGAAACGAACGTTTGGAAAATATCCCGACATGAAACAGTCATGCGAACAACCCAAGAGTGATATCCCACAGTGTATCAGTAGAAATGAACATTGTAGGAAACACTACAATCTTCTGAATGCTTTAGGAAGATTAGCATTTGAAACATTATTCGATGAAACGAAGGATCAGAATCTTGTATTTGACATGGCAGTGGCAGAAAAATGTCTGAGTGATAAAGATTTGCTTCAGTTAAGTCGCCATTCAGGGATAATTACACATGATAAAGACCAGACGAAAATAAATAAGCAAATGCAAAAAACATCCTTTTCACACGCAACAGTGCAAGAATTTTTTGCAGCATTATATATCAGTGTTAGCTGGGATCAAGAAGAAGTACGAACTAAAGTTCTATCGTTCTGTCATTGTGTTGCACGAATTCTAGCTATGTCGAAAGTGTTCGTTTTCATCAGCGGAATAAACGCAACAATATTTTCCTCAATGTCAAAGGATTTAATGAAAATCATTAGCGAAGATAAGATAACGAGCGAATACAGATCCACGACTGACCGGTACTGTGAACCTCTGAAAGACATACAAGACATGTACATTTCTTGTATGAAAGAAAACACGAGCGATAAGGAACTCAAACTTTTCTGTCAAGATTTTTTCTTTAGTTATGATTGTAAAGAAGAAAAATACTTTACATATTTAGCACGGCTCGCGGTACACAATAAAAACAACATGGCGTCAATAAATATCAACACAGTAGACAGTGGTCGTAGTTTACGTGAAATTATTGATTGTTGTGAATTGCACGAACTGTTCCAGATCAATAAAATATACTACCAGGGTAAAGTAGAAAACGCACAGCTTCTTGTACTGTTGGACAAGTCGCCGAAATGTGTCACTGTTAAATCGCATGATCTACCTGGTTCTTGGAGCCGTGAAATGTTGGAAACATTACAGAATAATTCTCTGTTACAAGCAATTTATATCCGCGGTTTCGAGATGAGCCACGATGTACTGAATGATACTGAATTATATTATAAACAGAAAAACAATGACGGAGATTAGATTGTGGTGGTTACTCTGTACCGAGCACAAGCTTTCGTGTACTTTCAGTTTAGATTTTAGTCAGCATTCAGATCTAAGGAAGTTAGTATTGAGCTATATACCTGAAGTGTCACAATTGAAAGTTAATAGTCAAGTGAAACACGTGGAGTTGCGGTTAATCAATCTAGGTGAAATGTCGCTGCCTCCTGAAATGGCGAATATTGAAAGTGTTTATTTGGACAATGTAAACATGTCTGCTTCAACATTGCGTGATCTCGTTAAGGTAGTGGAGAAACTTTCACACAAAGTCACAGTAACAATACAGATGTGTAAGATAGAACCGGAAACAGAGTTTGAACACGTTAAACAATTTATACACTCATCTCAGAATTTCCCAGTTACGAAGGATGAACGTCGGGTGTTTGTGTTTGAAACAAAAGTTGAAAGTTAAGTTACTAAATAAACTCGGACTTATAGTGTCAATGTATATAAACATTATTCATAAAACACATATTACACCTTTACACACAGACATATAACATTTTTGTGGCATACATATGTGTAGATAATTAAAAATAGTGACAGTCGCGTGTGGAAAATTAATTGTTGGAGCCAATTCGGAGGAAAGGATGGACTTTCTTATACATGGATTAATATACAAGTAAGTTATTTTATTTGCTTTTATTTAATATATTCTAAACTTAAATATATATCTTTAACAGCAGTTTTATAGAATTGAGCCCCGTCATGTAAAAAAGGGCCATCTTTGAAAAAAATGTTTCCTTGAGAAAAGAAATCGTTCATTGATCTCTGTTCCCAAATTGACCATAGTGATTATTTTACATCTTGAGAAATGGAGTATATTTAAAGTTTTATAAGCCCCAAACCCACTCCACTCCCGCACCATATCGGGCCTGCATCTACTAGTCGGACCGTCCGTCTGTCTGTCTGTCTGTCCATCCCTTTCCGATTAAGAACAAAAAACTCTTTACCATGGATAACTGAAACACTTTGGTCAACATATCTCAGACGTCATAGGATGATTGTCTATGGTCAGTTAATGACCCCTATCATTTCAAGGGTCAATTGGTCAAAGGTCAAGGTCACAATGACCTGGAGACTGAAGACGGTCCGTCCGTCTGTCTGTCTGTCCGAGATCACATTTGCATACTTAGGTGGCTATAGGAACAGTAGGTAACTGTACTTTTTCTTTGATGTCACGTATTCCGTAAGGCTTTTATTTGGCTATTTTTCTCTTACATGGCTAAAAGAAAAATAGAGAGAACAAAAGAGTAGCCACATAAATATTCATATGTAGGAACGTTAGTCCGTCTGTCTGTCTTCCGTCTCTTTCCGATTAAGAACAAAATAAAACTACACGCTCTTTACCATGGATAACTAAATCACTTTGGTCAACATACGTCAGATGTCATAGGATGATTGTCTGTGGTCAGTTAATGACCCCGTCATTTCAAGGGCCAAAAGGTCAAAGGTCAAGGTCACAATGACCTGGAGACTGAAGACGGTTTTAGATCGATAACTGAAAAATACTTTGGCCAGCAGAAGTCAGACTTAATAGGATGATTGCTTGTGGTCAGTAAATAACCCCTATTGTATTAAAGGTCAATAGGTCAAAGGTCAAGGTCACAGTCATCTTGAGACTGAGAACGTATCCTGACTAATAACTGAAAAAAGAATTCAACCTTTAATAGATAATTGTGCCAAACTTTATAGAATGGTTGCCTAAGGTCAAAAGATGACTCCTGTAGATTTAAGGGTTGATAGGTCAAAGGTCAAGGTCGCAGTCATCTTTAGACCGAAAACGTATCCTGATTAATAACTGAAAAAATATGTTTACCTACATTCGCCAAATTTAAAGGAAGAGTGACTTTGGTCAGATGATGACCCCTGTAGTTTTATAGGTAAATAGGTCAAAGGTCAAAGTCGCAGTGACCTTAATACTGAAAACGTATCCTGATTAATAACTGAAAAAAATAACATTCATGCGACAAACGTTATAGGATAATTGCCTTTGGTCAGAAGATGACTCCTGTGGTTTTACCGGTCAATAGATCAAAGGTCAAGGTCGCAGACATTTTGAAACTGAAAACGTATCCTAATAATAACTAAAAAAGATTTTAACCTAAATGCGCCAAACATTAAAGGATGAGTGTCTCTGGTCAGTAGATGACCCCGTGTATTTAAGGGTAGGTCAATAACTGAGAAAAATCTTAACCTACATGCGACACATTTTATAGGATGGTTGCCAGTGGTCAGAAGATGACCCCTGTAGTATAAAGGGTTAATAGGCTAAAAATCATAATTGCAATGACCTTGAGACTGAAAACGGTTTCACGTTAGTTACTATAAAATTCTTTGGCCTACAGGCGTCAAACTTGATAGGATGATTGCATGTAGACAGTAAAGATCCTTTTTCTTTTAAGCTCCAATAGGTCAAAGGTAAAGGTCGCAGTGACCTTTAAACTGAAAATTGTTTTACATTTGTAACTGTTCAAAGACTGACCTACAGACGTCATACTTCATAGGATGATGACATGTATACATTAAATGGCACCTGTTGAGTCAAGGGTCAAAAGGACCAAGGTCATTGTCACAGAGACTGAAAACAGTTTCACATCGGTAACTAAAAAAAACAACTTCGGCCTACAGAATTCAGACTTCATAGGATGATTGCCTGTGGTCTGAAGATGGCCCCTGTTGTAACGGGTTAATAGGCCAAAGATCATAATTGCAAGGACATTGAGACTGAAAACGGTTTCACATTGATCACTTTAAAACAATTTGACTTACCGGCGGCAAACTTAACAGAGTGAGTGCATACGGATAGCAAAAGACCCTTGTTGTCTAAAGATCCAATAGGTCAAAGGTTAAGGTCGCACTCAGTGGCTTACACTGGTAGGATGATTGCATGTATACATTAAATTGCCCCTGTTGTTTTAAGGATCAGTAGGTTAAAGGTCAAGGTCACAGTGAAATTGAGCCGAAAAGCGGGTTTACATTGATAACTGACACAATTTTGCCAACAGAGGCCAAACTTCATATGATGATTGCCTATGGTCAGTAAATGGCACTGTTGTTTTAAGGGTCAATAGGTCAAAGGTCAAGGTCGCATTGATGCTGAAACTGAAAACGATATGACATTGATTTATAAATAAACAAGTCTTTAACCTTCGTGCGTCAAACTAAGAAGAATGGTTGCTTGTGATCAGTTAATGAGCCCTGATGTTCTAAGGGTCAAAGGCCAAAGGTCAAGACCGAAGTGACCTTGAGACTGAACGCGGCTTCACATTGTAAAAGGCAAGCCTATATGCGTCAACTTTTTTTTTAAATTACTGCACGTTGAAGTAAATGAACTCTGTTGTTTTGAAAGTAAATATGTCAAAGGCCTAGGTTGCAGTGACCTTAAGATTGGAAATGTTTTCACATCGATAATAGAGATGGACTTTGGACCACTGGTGTCAAATTTCATTGCACAACTGTCTGTTGCCAATAAACAACATATTTATATTTTCAAATGGTCCAGGACATAGTCGCAGGGACATAGTGATGTCCTTATAATTGTAGAACGCGTTTGACTGCAGGAAGGGTGGGTGTTTTTAGTGAGTAGATGAAAGATTTTTCTTTTGTTCAGTAGGTCCAAGGTCAAGGTTACAGTTACTTTCGGACATTTTGTGTCAAAAGGTCAAATGTCAAAGTCACAGTGATCTTAAAACTAATATCGGCGGTTAACACTTTGGACTACAGGCTTCAAATATCATAGGATAGTTGCATGTGGTCAATAGATGACCTCTTAACACCTGTTGAATCAGTATGTCAAAAGACAAAGGTCAGGCAGTCATGGGATATGTGTTTCATGCGTGTTTGATAAACATATATTGACATTTTAGCATAACTATTTTAATTAAAGAAATGATGAAAGATGGCCATTTGTTTCATGATGGGTAACAATATAAATTTATTCTATTCCTAAGCAAAACATAGATTGGCTGTTAAGAATTGAGGCTCGTCACATTACAGGGAACACTTTCCGTACATATAGTTTATAGTTTAGTTATCTAAGCTTGACTTCCGTCGGCGTCTGTCTCAACACCGCGCACCCCATAAGTTTTGCATATATGCAGGTTTCTCTTAATAAACTGCACACACACATTTTGCATCAACATCTGACCTCACAGGACAGGTTACGTGTTAAGTCCAGCTTTTATTTTGTCAAAATTATGTCTCTTTATCTTAGTATTGCCTGTAGGCATAATGTTCTGAAATAAATTTGTCCAAATGCTTTAAAATATCGCACACATCTTCGGTATTATTAGTTGACCGCACTGGGTTAGTAACATCAATGTAGCTTGTATTGTTTTAACAGTTATCCCCTTTTTAAATTAACAAATTTTGCTAAAAATGACATGTACGCTCATTTCCCATGTATTATTGGAAAAATTGCTTTCAAACTATATTTAAACATTTTGCATTATTAAATTGACCTCATAGGGCATGTGACTTAACTTTACTGTCGTTTTCTATTTATTTATTTATTTATGTTTTAATCAAAATGGTCCCTTTTTTACTTAGAAATAGTATATATACCAAACAAAATAATTAATTTTTGCTTTTGATTCATATATATATCACAGACACGTCAGACCTATTATGTAGAGTTCCGCGCAGTAATAAATTTTAAGGATTTTCGTCAAATGACTAATTGTGTAAAATAAATAATTTGGCAACTTTCTGCCTGGATTCGTTGTTTGAGATTAGAAGGTACTTAATGCCTCCACTTTTACCAAGCAGCTATTTGAAAAGAATATAGCCAATGCTTAAAATCGTCCGCAGACATTTCTCTTTTCAATTAAACACCAACAAAGCATATATCTGCCATAACAAGGCGGACAAATGCACTATATTGATATTAACTACACTCGAGCGGACCGCAGAGGCATATCCGGCGAATTACTGGACCAACGAGGCATATCCGGCGAATAACTTCGGCATATCTGTCATATTACATCAAAGGCACACTTGATCCAGA
The DNA here is from genome assembly GCF_021730395.1 of Mercenaria mercenaria. Taxonomy (NCBI): domain Eukaryota; kingdom Metazoa; phylum Mollusca; class Bivalvia; order Venerida; family Veneridae; genus Mercenaria; species Mercenaria mercenaria. The sequence goes on from NC_069376.1 coordinate 5,248,615, forward strand.
AAACTACATTCATTAAGAATATGTCTACGTACGCGTACGATTTTATGGAAGTATCTTATTCATTGAATGTTTTACAATTTTTTTTACATTTGATACGACGTAGCGAATATCTTTGTTTTTAAGGTAAATCTAAGTACTCTGTGTAAACATTAAAAATACCGGCTGCATTTATTTAAAAAACCGTTTAATGTCTTCTCATAATTTATGAGTACTTAGGTTACACCAGAGGCCACAATCTATCTGTCTATCTATCTACCTATCTACCTACGTACCTACCCTACCCTAACCTAACCTAACTACCCTAATACCCAACCTACCCTAACCTAACCTAACTACCCTACCCTACCCTACCCTAACCTAACTACCCTAACCTAAGCTAAGCTAACCTAACTACCCAACCTACCCTACCCTAACCTAACCTAACCTAACTACCCTACCCTACCCTACCCTACCCTACTCTAACCTAACCTAACTACCCTACCCTACCCTACCCTACCCTACCCTAACCTAACCTTACCTAACTACCCAACCTAACCTACCCTACCCTAACCTAACTACCCTACCCTACCATACCCTACCCTAACCTACCTACCCTACCCTATCCTACCATAACCTAACCTAACTACTCAACCTACCCTACCCTACCCTAACCTAACCTAACTACCCTACCCTTCCCTACCCTACCCTACTCTACCCTAACCTAACTACCCTACCCTACCCTACCCTAACCTAACTAACCTACCCTACCCTACCCAAACCTAACCTAACTACCCTACCCTACCCTACCCTACCCTAACCTAACTACCCTACCCTACCCTACCCTACCCTAACCTAGCTACCCTACCCTACCCTACCCTACCCTAACCTAACCTAACCTAACTACCCTAACTACCCAACCAACCTGCCTACCTACCTACCTCGTCCAGGGGGATGTCTGTTAACCGCACTCAGCTCTATGCTTCTGTGCTTCCCTGATCGAATGGGTACGTCCCTTACTTCGAATAATTTGCTCATCCACCCAATCTTCAGTAGCTCATCAGTTTTCAGGATTGACCCCCTTGTCTGAAATGTAGAGCTTTTTCTTGCGAGGCACTAAACAAGTTTGTCATTCGGTAAATACAATAAATTAACTAAGTTTGTAGATTACCGGATCATTTAAACAATAAATCTATTGACATATTTAAAGTTCTATAAGGCTAAAAAATTTATATTGATATCAGATGCAACAGCTGTACAAATAGATGATATACATAATTATATGGTTAGAAAAATGCTACTTTAAATTCTGTACATGAACGTTGACAGTAAGAGCTATAAAGGGAGGTAATAAAAAAGAATGGAATGAATAAAATATTCTGTTATAGCATCAATATTCAGACCTTTGACAAGTATTGGAGAAAACAATTAAAGGAAATGGGATTTAACAATAAATTGATATATTTTATGTTTATAATGATACATGTGGCTGCCGCCTTTAAAAAAAAAAAAGAAAAAAGAAAACAACAAAAAACATTATGAGCCGTTGGAAAACGTAAAAATTGAATGTTGAACGTCAAATGTCTGGATAGCTCGATATTCCGCGAAGTTTTAATGTCGAATTTCAAACGTTCATCTGGCTCGAAATTTAAAAATATGCCAGCAAATTTATGTTTCGTATGTCGATCTATGTCGACGTAATATTGCCCACATATTGTATGTTACATTTCAACGTTCTAAAACATGTCCATGGATTTGAATATCTTATGTCAATTTATGTTTACGTAATATTGCCCATATATTGAACAAATAATCAAGGCCTTCGCGTTGTTTATCGTCTAATTTACCACGGTTCAGAGTTCAGATGCGTAGGAATTGAACCACGAGGGCGTACGCCCTCGTGGTTAAATACTGAAGATGAACCGTGGTAAATAAGACGATAAATCACAAGAAGGCCTTGATTGTTTTCATTCTGACATGCACGTTGATATATTGCAATAAATATTATGCTGGAATTCATTTACGCGAGGAGTAATGTATCGGACGTCAGGCGGCTACATGACGTCAAAATTGACGTAATAATGCTCTCTTACCGGTCCGTGCGTCAACCATTGTTTATCGCAGGATATATTGCGTTTGATTTTCTTTGTTTAACTGGAAACCAATTCGAGCCATGTTGAATGTATGTTATATTTCAACGTTCTTAAACATGTCCGTGGATTTGAATGTCCGTGGATTTGATGTCTAATGCGAGCTATGCTTAAACTTGTCTAATGCTTTTGTGAAGCAATGCAAGCTATATTTTGAAATTGATTATGATCTTTACATTGTTACATATACGCAGCAAGACAATAGTAAATGGTATTAAAAACGTTAATTATATAATTTTCAATGTCTTTTTCAGGTCCAGTTTTCCTCTATACTTCCGTTAAATGATCGACGCCAACACCTCAAAACCATAGACGTCCTTCCTGTATTGAGGCTACGTATACATCGCCATATTATACGTGAATTTACAAATTGCCGCAATGCTTCTAGAACTTCCGGTGGTTTGCCTACACACACCATAACATACTTGGCATGACCTCTTGTTTCCGGCCATTGGACAACAAAATCTTGCAGGAGTATAACCGTATTATACCGAGAGGTCTGTGAGAAAAACTGCTTTCAATTATTACTTTCCATTACCAGAGACAAATCATATTGTTTTACTTAAATTAGTTGGTAAAGAACTGTCTTATTTTTACTTGTCGCAAATCGCTTTTGGATTACAGTTTTGTACAAATGTATGTACGTTAGTTAGTATTATCATTATGTGAAAGAGTTTCAAATAGTCACGCGCGCTGTCAGAAGTCAACATTTTTTTAAAAAAAAAAAAGCTTGATAATTGCTAACAATGTTTAATTGTTATTTTAGGACATTTAGTTTTAAAATGTCTGGAAATGGCCGTTTTATGGAATACACAATGTACAATGAAATTTGCTATGTTTGACATACCACGGCGAGGAAAATAGATTTTGTTTGAATTGTTTAAATATTAAATGTATTTTGTTCTAAGAAACAAATATATTGTGAGGCATGTTTTTTTTTATGTCGTTTCCAAAATCAGTATTTGTTTGCATAGTCCGTAGCCATATACAGAAACATCTAATATTTTCAAGTTGGAGTCCTCTAAAAAGGGATATTATATGTACTCTCTGTAGAAAATTAATTGTTTCTGGCAGACGACATTCGTAATTTCACAAGTAAGAACACATGACCGTTATAATATCAATTATGTATAAACGAAGACTTTGTAGAGTACGTAGCGGACTTTTCATAATTTTGATAAAAAAGTTAAAACTAGGATTTATTTTTATGCCCCCGGCATCTACTGATGCGGGAGGCATATAGTGATCGTCCTGTCCGTTTGTCCGTCCGTACGAGGTTATCCAAATGGAACCGTTTCGTCTAGCATCAATACCCCTTACTAGAATGACTTGATACTAACGCAGATGTAATCTGTGGACACTCCTCATCTTCAGACATCACCTGACCTCAGTTTGACCTTGACCTTGGCCTCATTTTGGACTTAGGTTGCTTTATATGGGCCATCTCTTGGTTAACCAAATGGGACTGTTTCGTCTAGCATCAATGCCGCTTACAAGAATGAATTGATACTAATACAGATGTAACCTGTGACCATTACTCATCTTCAAACATCACCTGACCTCAGTTTGACCTTGACCTCATTTTGGACTTAGATTGCTTTATATGGGCCATCTCTTGGTTAACCAAATGGGACCGTTTCATCTAGCATTTTTAATACCGCTTTCAACAATGAATTAATACTAGTACAGATTAAACCTGTGACCATTCCTCATCTTCAAACATTACCTGACCTCAGTGTGACCTTGACCTCGTTTTGGACTTAGATTGCTTTATATGGGCCATCTCTTGGTTAACCAAATGGGACCGTTTCATCTAGCATTATTAATACCGCTTACAACAATGAATTAATACTAGTACAGCTTAAACCTGTGACAATTCCTCATCTTCAAACATTACCTGACCTCAGTGTGACATTGACCTCGTTTTGGACTTAGGTTGGTTTGTATCGACAAAGATGCCACCGGGGACATCAAGCGTTTATTGAACGCAGATTCTTGTTGTTTCATATGATTGTGAAAAAAGTCTTTGATTAAACAACAGCTGAAAACTCTCCTACGTGGAGAATACTTGTATGGTTAAATTGTTGGAGTTACTTACTGAATGGAGTGTTAATTTTATATATCTGATTAAAATTGTTTAAAGTTTCACTTAGTACATGTATTTCTACATTTAAATGAATAGATGTTACAAAAAATAATATTTTCACCAACAAAAATTGGATTTACTAGAAAGGGGGACTACGGACTATATGATAAACAGGACTTGGGTATTATCAGCTTACATATATTATTGTAATATTGTATATAGGTCTATTTTTAAGGAAGATATGTGTTTGCTATCTGAATTATAGCAGTTGCCTTGTGTATATACAGTTGATAGACTATGGTAGATATATTGTCTGAAGTTTTAGCTATTTTGTATTATATATGAACTTTTTTGAGTTTTACTTGTTATGTGTATTTATGAGCAATCCGCGCAGTCTGGTCAGGATCTATGCGGTTCGCTAACGGTTTCTTTATAGCTATATGCTTTGAAGCAGCCCACTGTGTTGGTTTTCTCATGGCACGGCTCAGTATATAAGTTGTTTTAAGTTTTACTATTTTTATTTTTTATTTATAAAAAGAATACATATTAATAGTATGTAACTGTGGTTTTGATCTAAACATTGGTATTATTGTTTGCACATCTGAGAGCATAAAATGCTTAAAGTGAGCTATTGCGATCGTCCAATTTCCGTTCTCGTCTGGTGTCAACAACTTAAGGAACTCTTTTTAATGAAACGTCAAAATGTTGACCTTGATGAAATCTCAGACAAGAGTTCCACTATTTCAAATAAACCATAAAAATATGTAGAATTAACTGAAAATATAATTAAATTTCCAGATGCTCCATTTTCTATTTTTTATTTATTTACGTTTCCAGAATGTTTACATCTACAGTATTTAGGTCTTTAAAACCTGATCATTTCAGTTCAAACACTTTGTCACTAGGTAAAATCATAGATGTACCAAATTAATACGTTTTCTACCGGATTTAATAGCACTTTGCGAGAAAATTTGTTCTATGTAATGTAGGTTATCTTCAAATTGGGTTACCTAACGTCTTAAAGTTCCATAAGGTTTTTAGCTCACCTGAACAATGCTCAGGTGAGCTTTTGTGATCGCTTGATATCCGGCGTCTGTCTGTCTGTCTGTCTGTCGTCTGCCTGTCTGTCAACACTTAGCTTGTGTATGCGATAGAGGCTGTATTTTTCAGTTGATCTTCATGAAATTTAGTCAGAATAATTGCCTTGATAAAATCTAGGTCGAGCTCGAATATGGGTCATCTGGGGTCACTAGGTTAATTCAAACAAAAACCTTGTGTATGCGATAGAGGCTGTATTTTTAAACTGATCTACATGAAATTTAGTCGGAATGATTGCCTTAATGAAATCAGATTCGAGTTTAAAAATGTGTCTTTTGTGGTCAATAAGTAGGTCACTAGGTCAAATTAAAGAAAAAAACTTTGTGAATGCGATAGAAGCTGGGTCATCTGGGATTAAAAAGTAGATCCCTAGGTCAAATCAAAGAAAACCCTTGTATATGCAATAGAGGCTATATTTTTCAACTGAACTTCATGAAATTTGGTCAAGGTTGAATATGGGTCATGTGAGGTCAAAATGTAGGTCACTAGGTCGTATCAATGTAAATAATTTTTTTAACTCAAGAGACCACATATTTAGCCCACCATCATCAGATGGTGGGCTATTCAAATCACTCTTCGTCCGTGGTCCATCATCCTTCCGTTCGTTCATTCCGTCCGTCCGTCCGTCCTTCCGTTAACAATTTCTCGTTATCGCATCTTCTCAGAAACTACCAGGGGGATTTTGACCAAACTTTGTCAGAATGATGTATTGGTATCCTAGTTGTGTCCCTCTGAAAATTAGACTGGTTCAACAATTTTGAAGGAGTTATGGCCCTTTGTTTATTTCTATAATTTACATAGATTTATATAGGGAAAAACTTTGAAAATCTCATTGTCCAAAGCCACAGAGCCTAGGGCTCTGATATTTGGTATGAAGCATCATCTAGTGGTCCTCTACCAAGATGACTCAAATTATTTCTCTGGGGTCTAATATGGCCCCGCCCCGGGGGTCACATGGTTTACATATGAAGATTGAATACTGCTTTAGCCGGTGCTAGGGGGCGTGGGCAGTGTTGCATTTTCCATTACTGCTCATGAACAGACTCAATCAAACCGAGTCTGCAATTTTCACTGTTTGCATTGTTCTCTGTGCTTCCGAGGGATCTATTTTTCAGATTATATTTACATAGACTTATATAAGGAAAAACTTTGAAAATCTTCTTGTCCAGACCACAAAGCCTTGGGCTTTGGCATTTGTAATGTAGTATCATCTAGTGGTTCTCTACCAAGTTTATTCATATTATCCTCCTAGGGTCAAATATGGCCCCGCCCTGGGGGTCACATGGTTCATATAGACTTGTATAGGGAAAAGATTTTAAAATCATTTTGTCAGTAACCTACAACATTCAGATTTGGGCCACATGTATGGTTTTGAGTGACAAGATGAACCTTGACATGAGTTTACCTTGATTTTGACCTAGTTATCTACTTTCACATTTCTGTAGCTACAGCCTTCAAATTTGAACCACATGCATAGTTTTGTGCACTGAAAACAACTTTGACCTTGACATTGACCAAGTGACCTACTTTCACATTTTTTGAAGGTACAGGCTTCAAATTTGGACCACATTCATAGTTTTATGTACTGAAACAATCCTTGACCTTTAAATTGACCTAGTGACCTAGTTTCACATTTTTGAAGGTACAGGCTTCAAATTTGGACCACATGCATAGTTCTGTGTTCCGAAATAAAATTTGACCTTTATTTTGACTTAGTGACCTACTTTCACATTTCTCGAGCTACAGCCTTTAAATTTGGACAACTTGCATAGTTTTGTGTACCGAAATAAACTAGATTGACCTAGTGATCTACTTTCACATTTCTGTAGTTACAGGCTTCAAATTTAGACCACATGCATAAGATTGTGTACCGAAACAAACTTTGACCTTGACATTGACCTAGTGACCTAGTTTCACATTTTTGAAGGTACAGGCTTTAAATCTGGACCACATGCATAGATTTGTGTTCTGAAGTGTAATCTGACCTTGATTTTGGCCTAGTGACCAACTTTCGCATTTCTCAAGCTACAGCCGAGCCCGCCCGCTTAGCTCAGTAGGTCGAGCGTCGGTCTACGGATCGCGGGGTCGTGAGTTCGATCCTCGGGCGGGGCGTATGTTCTCCGTGACTATTTGATAAACGACATTGTGTCTGAAATCATTAGTCCTCCACCTCTGATTCATATGGGGAAGTTGGCAGTTACTTGCGGAGAACAGGTTTGTACTGGTACAGAATCCAGGAACACTGGTTAGGTTAACTGCCCGCCGTTATATGACTGAAATACTGTTGAAAAACGGCGTTAAACCCAAAACAAACAAACAAACAAGCTACAGCTTTCAAATTTGGACCACTTGCATAGTTTTGTGTACCGAAATAATCTTTGGCCTTAAGATTGACCTAGCGACCTACTTTGAAATTCAAATTTCTCAAACTATAAAGCCTTCAGACTTGATGCACATGCATAGTTTTATGCACAAAGAACTTTGTCCTTGAAATTGATCTAGTAACATACTTTCACATTTCTCAAGCTACAGCTTTCGAATTTGGAGCACATGCACAGTGTTGTGTACGGAAATAAAATTTGACCTTGAACTAGTCATTAAGTCTTGAAATTTTGAACACTCAAAAATGGCACATTGGTGGGCGCCAAGATCACTCTGTGATCTCTTGTTGGTCCAGTCCTTATGAAAATTGGCCAGAATATTTGTTTCCATGAAATAAATAGGGCAAACATGTTTACACTGTTATGAAATGTTTCTCAGGTGAGGGACCAAGGATCATCTTGGCCCTCTTGTTAATTTTATAGAAAAGCAGTTGTCAATTTAGATATTATGCATAATTAAATGGTTAGAATGGCTCCTCTTTCAATATTGAAAATGCTGAATTGTTCGACATCATTACCCTTATCATATGACACAAGGTGCATAACTCTGGGACCAATTTTTCATGAATTATTTCCCCTTTTTATTTAGAATTTTAGGTTAAAGTTTTGATGCACTTTCACTCTGTCTCTGTTATTACTGAATGGATTTGATTCAAACTTAAAATAGTTGTTCAACATCATCACCCACACCATATGACGCAAGGTGCATAACTCTGGCACCAATTTTTCATGAATTATTCCCCTTTTTACTTAGAATTTTAGTTTAAAGTTTTAATGCACTTTCACTTTGTCTCTGTTATTACTGAATGGATTTGATTCAAACTTAAAATAGTTGTTCAGCATCATCACCCACTCTAACACTATATGACACAAGCTGCATAACTCTGGTACCAATATTTAATGAATTATGCCCCTTTTTGCTTAGGATATACTTATATAGTGTTTTGATACATTTTATCTTTACCTCTCTTATTACTTTAAGTTGGTATTTTTTACATAGACTCAGGCTATTGTGCAATATCTTCATCCACAATTGGAGTCATTAAACACTCCAGTGACAGCTCTAGTTTCCTCAGATGCGCCCAGTTTCACTATCCAGCATCGAAATAGTCGAGCGCACTGTCTCCTGTGACAGCTCTTGTTTGTTTGGTCCGTAGGTTAAAGGTATCGGTCATGGTGGCCGGAACCAGCTACCTAGTCACTGCCTCCTGATAATTTGTTAAATATTGTATTCCATATAGTGACCTAAATGTTTTGTACATGTATGCACGATGTCTGCATTATATTGTTTTATCTGTTCAGGGATTTAAAGGACATTTAAAAAAACAAACGCCGATTTAAATTATTTCTTAATGGCAAAAAATTCAAGCATTTTAGAAATTTACTAAATAAATTTTCATTAAGGGTAAAACGCTACCTTAATGATATGACTTGTCCTGCTCATTTAGCAGAGCCTTAGCTTAAAATTTAAGGTCATACATGTACTTACAGGTCAAAGGTTTATATTATCTGTTTTGTATCTGCTTTCTTCTCTTCCTGTGACGTTGTACTATATATAATATTTCAGCAGATTTACTTCCCTTTGAAATGACTGGACTTATCACAAGAGATGTTTGGTCGTATTATAAATATTAAAACACGAGTTTTTTATTTTTGTTTTGGAGTTGTGAATGTTCTTATTTCAAAGAAAAATAGTATTTAGGACTGATTACATTAAACCGGAAGTGAGTACTCAGTGTAACATGTGAAGTAATCCAAAATGTAGTTCCTTGCTGTTTATGGAATCTGGTACAATGAGTCATATGAGGATGTGACAGTGATATTTTGTCCTAGTTTTATTGCTTATTGTATTGAGAAAATATCCAGAACATTTTCATTGTGAATTTTCTTGAATAAGTTTTATTCTTTGACATAATGTCTACATACGCGTAATTGCTAAACCGCATTTTTCTAAGGCAATTTTAGAGGGTGATGTTTCGCAGAAAATATTTTTTCTTGTATATAACATAACATGTTGATATTATTCTATTTTTGATAAGAAAGCATATCGTACTTCATGAGTATATATGGTTTTCATATCATTGAAATGCTCTACAGAGTTGAAAATGAGGTCTGAATATCTGAATATTTCATTGTTTATATGATTCAGAAGTAAAGTATTAACTGAATTGGTAGAATGTAACCCAAAAGTTGAGAAGGGGTAAAATGTGAAACTTGTTTAGGTATGGCTGTTAATAGGCTAGTTTGGCCATATTATGATAAAAATGAAATATTCAGTGCAGTTTTGCAGAGAAAGTATACAAAAACTAAAAATATTTCAATTTCACTGTTTAGGTTGTATTTTGATCTAAAAATGCATTGGATGATCCTTTCCGCAGCCTTAACGTACTAAAACGTATTAGCGTCTGATGGTCCTTTCACGCTTCCGTAGAAACATTATTTATTACACGAAACTTATTTTGAAAATATTTCTGAAATATCTTGGTCTGCAGCTTTCAAATACGGTTATATCTTACATCTGAGGCATATACTGACACTCTCTGACAACATCAAAAATGACATTTTGAGCGATTTGATGAAGTTCCAAAATTATCAATGTACCCTCGGTTCGTTACGTACCCCTGTAAGATTTGTGTTTATCCAGAGCGCAAATACTTTTTCATAGATTAAAAGCTGACATGCTGTACTAAAACCTCGTAATAAAGTGCTGAAAAATGGATGCCCAATAGCAAAAAAAGAAGAAAAGAAGTCCACGCGCATACATTTAGACTGGGTGACCCCTGCGCGCGACCCCTGACTATCTACGAATCAAAATACGGCTTTCGTTTTCAAGTTTAGCATTTCTATTCTCATTTTATTTACTTCCGGAAGTAGCTGAAGGTCGACTGACGTCATTTTCTGTGTTGTCACAAACATACATATACCTGGCGAGGTTGCATAAGTATGTGCTGGCCGTTCTAAGGTTATTAGAGAAATAATTTTTTATCTAAAAATCAGTGCTTTTTCGACATTTTTAACACGTCTGTACGAAAACTGACGTTTAAGACTAAAATGGCTAAACTAAAATGCACTTTAGGAAATCTGTGTCAGTAAGTTTCTGACTAAATAATGCTAAATTTTAGGTGTCAGGGCTAAGTTCAGGTATATTTCACAGTAAAAGTGTGTGATCTGAGTGAAGTTTACTGTAAACAAATGATAGAATATTGCAAGAACAAGCCACAGCAAGGAAAGGTGGTCATAAATTATTTTGCAACAGGTTCTTCTAAGGAAATTTGGCAGACTTGCACACGTTACTGAAAAAGGCGTTACGTAAAAACCTTGAACGTTTTCAAACTGAAACTGGTATTTTTTCATGCATTTAGGTTACTGGTACAATGTTAGTGAAAGTAACACTTTTTGCGTATAGAAAGTTTTCCTTTAAGGACTGATTACACCAAACCGGAAGTGTCTACTCAGTGTTACCTATCCAAAATAAAGTTCCTTGCTGTTTATGAAATCTGGTGTAATAAGTCATATGAGGATGTGACAATTATATTTTTGGTTACTTTTATTGCTTGTTGTATGGAGCAATTCCACTGTGAATTTCCTGGAATATGTTTTATTCTTTGAGAAAAATGTTTATACATGTGCAATAGCTAAACGGCTATTTTCATGGGGCCATTTTAAAGGGTGATATTTCTCAGAACTGATTATTTTTCTTTTATGTAACATAACATATCAATATTTTCTATTTTTGATAAGAAGACATGTCATACTAAATGACAATATATGGTTTTTATATCACTGAAATGCTCTAAAGAGCTGAAAATGAGGTCTGAATATTTTATGGTTTATATGAAAATAAAGAATGAAATGAATTGGTAGAATGTAACATGGTATGTGTCGGAATTTTGCCCGAGTTGTCTTGTCTTAAAAGCAACAAACTTGCCTTCCGTTTTCATTAATTCTTCACAGAGGAATTCATACTTAACAACCGTTTATCTAAATCACAGAGGAATTCGTACTTAACAACCGTTTATCTAAATCACAGAGGAATTCATACTTAACAACCGTTTATCTAAATCACAGAGGAATTCATACTTAACAACCGTTTATCTAAATCACAGAGGAATTCATACTTAACAACCGTTTATCTAAATCACAGAGGAATTCATACTTAACAACCGTTTATCTAAATCACGGAGGAATTCATACTTAACAACCGTTTATCTAAAGCTTAATAAATACACTTTGTAAGGCAGTGTTAGCATTTTTGTTATACTTATGTCAAGAGAAAAAGTAAAGTTGTCTGTTTACCCGCGTATTGGCTTTATTATGTATATTTTTGATGACGTATACCGGGACCGGGTAGTGGTTTGGGTCATCATAGCAACAGAATTACAGGAAATGCCATATTAAATACAGTTCATACAATATTTTATGGTGACATATGTCGGGCAGTAGTCTGGTAATCATAGGCGCAGAACTGCATGAAATGTCATATTCAATATAATTCATACAATCTTTTATGATGACATATGTCGGGCAGTAGTTTGGTAATCATAGGCGCAGAACTGCATGAAATGTCATATTCAATATAGTTCATACAATATTTTATGATGTCATATGCCGGGCAATATTCTTGAATATCATAGGCGCAGAACTGCATGAAATGCCATATTAAATACAGTTCATACAATATTTTATGTAGTGGCTATTGCTATTTACTACTGTCAATGGAGTACAAAGTTACGTGAAGCAAAACATTAAGTAGTGAAATATGCGGATTTGCAATGTTTTGATGTCTTGTACATAGTTTTGTTATATAATATGAATTGATGTACGGCTTATGTTAATTGCTTTATTTACGTTGTAACTGTTTATACAGTATTTTTATATCTATATCATATATGATGAACATGTGTATGTTATATAATATGTATATTATGAGTTGATATATGACTTATGTAAATTGCTTTATTTACGTTGTAACTGTTTATACAGTATTTTATGTCTATATCATATATGATGAACATTTTTGTGGAGAGGATATCATGACAATTGCAGCATCAGTAGTTAGATTATTGGGCGAGTTGAATTGAATGATAGGGATGTTAGGGAAATGAAGAAGTATAAGGTTTCAATGAAAAATACTTAAGTTACTTTACATAAAAAATGTTAATTTCATTTTTATTTTATTACTGTATATAGATGAAATTTTGTTTGTTCAATAATTGAATGCCACACGCTTCTTTAAAAATGGATACCATTGAAAATGTTGTTGTTGTTGATGATGATGATGATGATGATGATGACATATGCAATCATATATAAATATACGTTAAATATAGGTTTACTTCTGATGGAATGCACTTTTGTTTTAAGGTAGTCGTGTGCGTTTGGGTATATTCATTTTGATTAAAAACTTATTTGTAGACACATACAAAAAACATTGAATTTCGGCAAATAGAAAACTTTGGGTCATGTTTTTAATCCCCGCCGTGGCGGAGGGATTATAGGAATGGTCTGCGTCCGTCCGTCATTCCATATGTCCTTCCGTCTGTAACAAAATCGTGTCCGATCCATATATCCTAAACCCCTTGAAGGATTTTCATGAAACTTGGGTCAAATGATCACCTCATCAAGACGATGTGCAGAATCCATAAGTCAGCCTTGTCGGTTCAAGGTCAAGGTCACAACTCTAGGTCAAAGGTTTGAGCCTGCCATTTTGTGTCCGCTCTATATCTCCTAAACCCTTTGAAGGAATTTTATAAAACTTGGGTCAAATGATCACCTTATCAAGACGATGTGCAGAACTCATGAGTAAGCCATGTCGGCTCAAGGTCAAGGTTACAACTCAAGGTCAAAGGTTTGAGCCTTCCATTTTGTGTCCGCTCTATATCTCTTAAACCACTTGAAGGAATTTTATAAAACTTGGGTGAAATGATCACCTCATCAAGACGATGTGCAAAACTCATGAGTCAGTCATGCCGGCTCAAGGTCAAGGTCACAACTTAGGGTCAAAGGTTTGAGCCTTCCATTTTGTGTCCGTTCTATATCTCCTAAACCCCTTGAAGGATTTTCATCAAACTTGGGTCAAACGATCACCTCATCAAAGCAATGTGCAGAACTTATGAGTCAGTCATGTCGGCTCAAGGTCAAGGTCACAACTGAAAGTCAAATGTTTCATCCTTCCATTTCGTGTCCGCTCTATATCCTTCTTAACCCCTTGAAGGAATTTTATAAAACTTGGGTCAAATGATTACCTCATCAGAACGATATGCAGAAATTATGAGTCAACCATGCCAGCACAAGGTCAAGGTCACAACTAAGGGTCGAAGGTTTGATCCTTCCATTTGGTGTCCACTCTGTATCTCCTAAACCCCTTGAAGGATTTTCATAAAACTTGGGTCAAATAATCACCTCATCAAGAACCCATGAGTCAGCCATGTCAACTCAAGGTCAAGCTCACAACTGAAGGTTAAAGGTTTCAGCTCTGTATCTCCTAAACCCCTTGAAGGATTTTCATGAAACTTTGGTCAAATGATCACCTCATCAAGACGTTGTGCAGAATTCATGAGTCAGCCATGTCAGTTCAAGGTCAAGGTCACAGCGTAAATCAAAGGTTTACTCTTTCACAATCCATAGCAGTGGCGGGGGATTTAGCTGTCTTTCAGACTGCTTTGTTTATTTAAGTACTAAGTGTTCGGGGAGAGGAATTGTTACCTTAACTAATGGTCGTACGTCATCTGCTCAAAACGTTGTAATTCAGCATGAATCACATGATAATGTTGGATACCTGAATCTATGTGGCTTGACTCAGGCAGCGGTCTGGTTTACCAAAGGTGCACAACTACCTTAAATGCCATATTGTACACTTATGCTGTGACTATAGATGATTATGGTGGGTTTTATCTGCTATGATACAAATTGCTATATAATATTAGTAAATACAAATCGAATGCACACGAATGACAACCTCGACTTTCCATGTTGTTAGCTCACCTGGGCAATGCTCAGGTGAGTTTTTCTGATCACTCGATGTCCGTCGTCTGTCTGTCGTCTGCCTGTCAACATTTAGCTTGTGTATGCAATAGAGGCTGTATTTTCCAACTGATCTTCATGAAATTTAGTCAGAATGATTACCTTGATTAAGTCTAGGCCGAGTTTGAAAAAGGGTCATCTGGGGTTAAAAACTAGGTCACTTGGTCAAATCAAAGAAAAACCTTGTGTATGCGTTAAAGGCTGTATTTTTCAATTAATCGTCATGAATTATGGTCAAAATGATTATCCTGATTAAATCTAGGCTGAGTCCGAAAATGGGTTATCTGGGGTCAAAAACTAATTCAATAGATTAAATCAAAGAAAAACATTGTGTATGCGATAGAGGCTGTATTTTTCAATTAATCGTCATAAATTATGGTCAGAATGATTATCCTGATGAAATCTAGGTCGTGTTTGAAAATGGGTTATCTGGGGTTAAAAACTAGGTCACTAGATCAAATCAAAGAAAAACCTTATGTATGCTACAGAGGCTGTATTTTTCAATTAATCTTCATGAATTTTGGTCATAAATAATAACCTTGATGAAATCTGGGCCGAGTTTGAAAATGGGTCATCTGGGGTAAAAAACTAGGTCACTAGGTCAAGTCAAAGAAAAACCTTATGTATGCGATAGAGGCTGTTTTTTATGCCCCCGAAGGGAGGCATATAGTTTTTGAACCGTCTGTCCGTCTGTCAATCTGTCGGTCTGTCAGTCTGTCGGTCTGTCAGTCTGTCAGTCTGTCCGCAATTTTCGTGTCCGGTCCATATCTTTGTCATCGATGGATGGATTTTCAAATAACTTGGCATGAATGTGTACCACAGTAAGACGACGTGTCGCACGCAAGACCCAGGTCCGTAGCTCAAAGGTCAAGGTCACACTTAGATGTTAAAGGATAGTGCATTGATGTGCGTGTCCGGTCCATATCTTTGTCATCGATGGATGGATTTTCAAATAACTTGGCATGAATGTGTACCACAGTAAGACGACGTGTCGCGCGCAAGACCCAGGTCCGTAGCTCAAAGGTCAAGGTCACACTTAGATGTTAAAGGATAGTGCATTGATGGGCGTGTCCGGTCCATATCTTTGTCATCCATGGATGGATTTTCAAATAACTTGGCATGAATGTGTACCACAGTAAGACGACGTGTCGCGCGCAAGACCCAGGTCCATAGGTCAAAGGTCCTAAACTCTAACATCGGCCATAACAGTTCATTCAAAGTGCCATCGGGGACATGTGTCATCCTATGGAGACAGCTCTTGTTTTTCAATTAATCTTCATGAAATTTGGCCAGAATGATTGCCTTGATGAATTCTAGGTCATGTACAAATATGGGCTATCTGGGATCAAAAAGTAGGTCACTAGGTCAAATCAAAGAAAAACCTTGTGTATGCGATAGAGGCTGTATTTTTCAATTGATTTTTATGAAATTTGGTCAGAATGATTGTCTTGATAAAATTTAAGCTGAATTTAATATTGGTCATCTGGGTTTAAAAAGTAGGTCACTAGGTCAAATCAAAGGAAAACCTTGTTTATGCAATAGAGGCTGTATTTTTCAATTGATCTTTATGAAATTTGGTCAGAATAATTGCCTTGGTGAATTCTAGGTTGTGTTTAAATATGGGCTATCTGGGTCAAAAAATAGGTCATTATGTCAAATCAAAGGAAAACCTTGTGTATGCGATAGAGGCCGTTTTTTTTTCAATTGATCTTCCTGAAAGTAAGTCAAAATGATTGCCTTGATGAAATCTAGGTTGAATTTGAATATGGGTCATCTGTAGTAAAAAACTAGGTCACTAGGTTAAATCAAAGAAAAACCTCGTGTATATGATATAGGCTGTATTTTTCAACTGATCTTCATGAAATTTTGTCAGAATGATAGCCTTGATAAAATCTAGGTCAAGTTTGAATATGAGTCATCTGGGATCAAAAACTAGGTCACTAGGTCAAATCAAGGAAAATACTTGTTTTTGCTCCAAGTTTAATGATAATTGGTCAGAACATTTTTTTCCATGAAACACTAGGTCAAACATGTTTTCACTGTTATGGTTTATTATCGTGTGTTTCTCAGGTGAGCGACCTAGGGCCATCTTGACCCTCTTGTTAACTTGAATGTTGCAACTTAAAAAGAAATTGCATACTTTCAAATGCCTGTTTATTATTCCCGTTTATGATAATTGCTAATAATAATCACAGACGGACTCAGTCAGGTGAGTGTAATTAAAAATAAGGTGTATTTTCACGTTATTTCGCGGAAGATTTTGCGCTCCTAAAGTCGCGCAATATTACCGCTGCAGAACTTGTGCATATATCCAGTACAAAGTTGATATATAACCTATAAATATTACGTACCTTCGATGTTTATGTTCTCCATGTTCAAATAGATTTACTTTTCCTTCATCACAAAATATTCTTTTATTAAAAATGTTAAATGGACACAACTTAACGCTACTGCTTAAAATATTGTCAATACATCTATTTTTTTTATCTTGAGAAATAAATACATTTACCTTCATTTCAAAGCGTTTGAACATAATACCTATTTGAAAAACTGGTAATATCTCTTCATTGTAGATGTCAGATATTGCAACATTCAATTTAACCAGATAGAAGTTAGAAGTTTCTATTCAGGGTCAGGAAATGGTAATCACCAGTCTCCAATGACTGTGTATTTTAGCAATTTATATTATGGCGGATATAACCTTCCATAGCTGATATATTCTCCTGATTATTGAGTATTAAGTTATATGATCCATGCATGTGTATGTTATATAAGTACTTGTAAATAGTTTTGTTCTATATATTCATATATAAAGGAATTTATGTTGAATTGGTGTCTTATGCCTATTACACAATTTCCATACAAAATGTTATCACAACATTTATCTGATGTCTACATTTATGATGAACGTGTTTAAAGAGAGGATTTCAAATCAGCGCGGGTTCAGTACTGGAGTTTTTGAACGAGTTGAATTCTCAGCTAATAGATAATGCCATTTTTCATACACTTAATGAATATATACATTATCTTTATCATGACAAATCATTTCTATTTCTTTGTTGCCGACCGTGTATGAATACAATTTCAATGTTTCAGATCATAAGCATGATATATGCACGGCTGTGCTGTATCAGTTTTGTGATAATATTTCATGAAATGTATAATGCTTTAATGTACACAGTGAGTTTTGATTTCTGTTACATTGTGATGTGCTTATATATATTGTATCATTTTTATGACTATTTTTATGCATGAAAAGTTCTGTGTCATAAAAAACCTAATATTTGCCAAATTAAATATCAAAATTTTGTAAGTTATTTCTTCCAAATCTATCGAAATTATAAACGGAAATAATAAAGATGATAATGAGTTTTGACTTGCGTTATTACTTTATTGAATTTGACGTATATATCCGGCACAAGGTGAGAAAAATCCGGCCCCCGGCTGCCCTCCTAATTATCATATGTAATTTTGCTTTATTACAGCGTAACTTAAGGTTCTTTCTATATCGACTGTTTTATTGCCCATGGCTCCTAACAAAGCCATCAGCTAAGAATGTGTTATTTCAGAGGCTTAAATTTACTCATTAAATGTTTGTAGTATTTATGATAAATAAACATAAAGCCAGGGAGCCAGGATATATCCTGCAGGTTGGCATTCGTTTCCCGAACTCCGAATAGACAAGCGTTCCAATAGTTTGATCCAGTAAATGAGATAGAGGATAATTGTTGGTTTCGGTGTAATATCACGTTATAATTTCACCGAGTGGGCACCAAAAGTGATATTTTAACTTTTGGTGTTCACGAGTGAAATTACCATGATATTACATCGATACCAACAATTTTTCTGTTTATTTTATGTCTAAAACTCTACTTTTGTTGTGTTTATTTCAATAAAATGTCGAAATTTGCGGGAAACTTTATCAGGAAGCATCGCAAAGATGACGTCATTTTAACGACGTCATCATATTGTTTCCGGCTTTCAGTACGCTCGGTAAACTTTTTGACGTTAATCCGGGTATCAGATTTGATAATTTTCACTGAGTGGCCATTGAGTTTATCAGGATATAATTCACCGTTATATTTCGATAAACCACCGAAAAATTAAGAAATAATATATCTCAACCAGTGATTTGTCGTTGAATAAATCATTGCTTGGAGTTCAGATGCGAAGGAATTATATCACGAGGGCGTAGCCCGAGTGATATAATAATACGCATCTGAACGACAAGCAATGATTTATTCAAGAGCAAATCACTAAATGAGATATATTATTTCGATTCTAACACGTTATAAAGGATTTTAAAGTACATCCTTGATGGCATGCATTAAATATTTGCCCGTTTTCAATCGGTTTCTTTTCCAGCGCGCTGCTATGCCGCTTGACGCCATGACGTAATAATTGTGACGTCAGAACAGTGATTTGTTGTATGATAATTCACTGCTTTCTTCCTTCTTTGTTTAATAGGAAAATTAATCGGGTCGTGTTAGAACATAAAATAAAAGACGCTTTTTAAATAACACATGTGCCAGTCCTTCCAAAGAATCGATTGGGTGATTGAATATCCCATCAATTACCAATGAGTTCTTCAAAGAAAACAAACGTCGTTGCAAAGATTCTTTTCATTTAGTAAATATCACAATATTGTATATTCTATGTAATAAAAGTAATAACACAGACCTGCTAGTGCCTGAGATTTTTTTAACTTTTCTCCAGTATTACCCTCACTGGCCTGTAATAATTATCAGAGATGTTCCGATTGTCGCCAGCGATCGAGTAATCGTCAAGTCAGCGACATTGAGACTGACCACAGAGAATCGATTCTAGTCGCTGCATGCCTTCCTCGAAAAAAAAAGTAATTTTCAATGCTTTTTCAGATACCCCTTGCTGCTTAGCTTACACCTTTGTGCTCTTTAAATCATCTTTCGTATTTCAAAATATCTGCTCTTTAAGGCTGAAGGTCGGTAATTCAAATACTTCTTTGTTTTACATAAAAACGACAACTTCAGGTCGTCTTTACGTATCTTTATAGAACATCAGTTTTATTCTACATCAATTTTTCAAGAAAGGTCTATCATAAATTTACGCACAAAAGAAATGAAGAGAATATACGATTGAAGAGGTCTTGGTGAAATGCCAGCCAGCTGTGGTCTGTTATCCTAGAAATGACACATACATGCTCTTGTTCACAAAGTAAACCACTTCTCAAGGCTTCGATGTGCAAAACTGGTCGTAAGGGATGTATACACGTGAAAACCGTTTCATTTCACGCAGAATGTATTCTAGCAGTGAAAACGTGAATGACCCACGTACTCACTTTACACGAATTACGCCCAAAATGGGACAATAATGATCTATTTACTTCGGATTTCTTTCGACTACACCATGTCCGCACATTTTCGACCGTATTAGTTTAATGACTTTATTCCTTTGGAATAGAGAACGCTTTATGGCCAGTTCATGATTGGAACAATAATAAATAAAATACATACTTAAATTAGATTGTTTGTTATTTTATTGAGTAGAATTATCTCCACCATTTAGATTTTGATGAAACAGTCGTAGATAAAAACATATGGTCATATTATGTGGTGAATAAAATGCATAGGTCCGTGTCAGTGCTTTTGACTCAATTGTTTTAGAGATACTCACATTTCAAGCTGAAGCTTAGTGCCAATTTGGAACTATTTAACATCTTAAACATTTCAAATGTCATATTTAATCTATACAATAATGGTTACGTTGCAATTTAATAAGTTTACATACGCGTTACCATTAATTCATGAAATAATTTACACTACAGGATGCCCGAGACGAGGCGTTATTCTACGCTACCCGGATAAATGACGTAACACCATGACTTCCGGTTCTAATTGCAGAACTACCTCTTTTACGTTCCCTATAGTATTCAGAATAGTATTTTAGCCTTGACCTTTTACATGACTGCGGCTGTTCAACACAATTTTTTCATTGTATGATGATAAAGTTGTATTATATATTCTGGTCCTTTCGAATGAATGAGAACGGCCATTTTAACTAGAGTTGACTTCCGTTTATTAGTCCGATACTCCACATGAACAAACTCAATCAAACCGAAGCTTCTAGCTTTTTGCTTGGTTAATTTCTTTGTTTCAAATGGATTGTTCTCAGATTCTATCAACTATCACTAAAGAAGTTTATTAAGCGCCGTCTGGCGGCGGTAAAAAGTTTCCCGGTACTTGGACTTAGTGTTGTTAAAATACACGTCGTTTGGTGCTATTTTGCTGTTTTGTTTCGTTCTTTGTTTCCAACGGATCTTATCACAGATAATATCAATATTCGCAAGAAAAAAGATTGACGGCTTAAATGAAAAAAAAAATTGAATTTGACCATGTTAAATTCTTATTCTTGTGTTGTAATAAAATCAATTCCTCGTAAATTGAGTTTTGCACAGGATATTATTATAATGAATTACAAAGGTCTACGTCATTTGTTTAATAACCTTCTGCTCTGTTCTGTTCTGTTCTCTACTCAAATGATATAAATCGTATTAAAATAAGGTACACAAAGTCATATATTTATGCGATCGGAACATACCAAATCAAAATATTTTTGCGATATTTTAAAAGTAATGAAAAATGCTTGAATAATGAACACTATCAGAGCTCTTTGAAATGTTTTATGATACGAATGATATTGACTTGACTTGACTTTAAAGCGAAGTCGAGAATAACAATTTTCGACCATATTCATAGGTAAATAACAAATTCCTGAAATGAAAAGGCGAAGGACAAATGACAACAGACACTCATCGTAATTGCGAATGGCCACCACGTCCGTATATCGAAATAACATCTTTGTCGATTGTGGGAAGTATTCCAGTAATATCCAACCTTTTCCCTATCAATCAAATAAGACTGAAGCTGTGAGTTACTTTAGAAATGACATATCTTATTTAGTGATTTGTCGCTGAATAAATCATTGTTTGGGGTTGTTCCGATACGAAGGAATTTTATCACGAGGACGCATCTGAACGACAAGCAATGATTTTGTTCAAGAGCAAATCACTAAATGAGATGTACTATTTCGATTCTAATACGTAACTAAGGACTTTAATGTACATTCGTGACGGCATTCATGAAATGTTTGCCCGTTTTCAATCGGTTTCTTTTCCAACGCGCCGCTATGCCGTTTGACGCTATGACGTAATAACTGTGACATCAGAACAATATGCAACACATGCACTGTTTGTAAGTAATAACAGCTAATAGTAACGTCAAGGCTGCCTTGTGATAACGGGCTGCTGTTTGACGACGTCCGCATGTAGTCAGAGAGAACGTTTCCAAAACGACGTCACAGTTATTCCGATTCGTAAACACATTCATCTGACTGATATATTTTTTTTGCATATCGTATACATGTTAGCATTTTATTCTGGCAGATTATTTTTTTCTTGTATACCGTATATTAAAAAAGGTAGAAATACTTTCTTTTTAGCACTCTTTCTTATAGTAGAGAATGATCACAAAGCGATATTAACGTCCGTAAGCAAAAGTGACGTCATGATGTTTTGCGTTTAGCGCAATAACAAAGTACCACTTTAGTTTTATCGCTTGTAGCGTAACCTTATGTTTTTTACGGTAAACTAACGTATTTTAAATCGAGAAATATACTATAAGGAACGAAGAGACACTACAAAGGTACCTGCTTTTTTCGTATTTTACAAAAACACGATATTTTCAGAGCATTAACCACTAGTTGCCATTAACAGCGCGAGAGTCATCTGGCATGGGGGTGCCAGATGGGCTTTGCCGGCATGGGTAAAACCGCCGGAAACGCAAGTCCGGTGTGCAAAAAAAAGAGTTTCCCCTAGAGAAAGAAAGGAGTGCTCAGGCATATCTATATTTTCCCCGCTTGGTGGTCAAGAATTACTTAATATCCTATTTTGTCGATCATTCCGCCGAAAATTTCTAAAATTATAATATTTGTGAAAACTGATTTCCAGTTGAAAAAAACAAACTATGATTGTATTCAGCGACAAAACACAAACTGGGATATCTCTCAAGTATATATAAATGTCTTACTAGAAGAAGATTATGATAATTTACGACAACATTAACGACATATTAAATATTAAGAGGTTAATACACGTCAGAGCCGGGCCGGGAGGTGATAATTGGCCCGGAAAATGAATAATGTTGAAAATCAGTTTTCTAGGTAATCACATAAACTTATATCCGACTTGAGACTAAATAGTTTATTCTCATATGACTACCAATATTTAAATCACTACAACGATTTATTACACCTATAAATAATAACAAATTTGTGCTTAAAATTCTCCCATTACCGCATTGCGTTATGCATTATCACATTATCGATAATAACCCTGGCGTTAAAGCGGGAATTTAACGTCCGTTAACAGAAATGACGTCATGGCGTTTCATGGAGGTGAAAAAGCGAATATTACAGTTTCTAGTTTATTCATGATATAACTTATTTTCAATCCTAAATTATGCTATAAGCAAAAAAAAAAAGTATTTGATTTTATACAATATATAGTCTCTTATAGGCCCTACATATTTTGCTACAGAAACTGAAAAGCTGATAAATTATTATGACTATATACCAATAAAAGAAATCGTTCTTTGTTTCATATAAAAGTCAGCTATTTCAGAACAATTTTGTTACAGTTTCTAGATTTTCACTCCGTCCTAGACCTATTTCCCACAAGATATCCATACATTTGCTTCAAGAAAACGAAAAGAAAAAGGGTTGTTGAATAGTATGCAGTGAAAGGCAAGTCAACTGAAGTCAGGTACCCTCATATTGCCGCATTTCAGAAAGCGGTCCGCAGAATAAACAAACTACTTTCGTTTTCAATAAACAACTCAAAAACATGCGAATATTAGCATGAAAAGTGTCCTATTTTATGTAAAATTCATTCCACGAGTGAAATGATGCCCATTTGTCCCCCGATTTATGCGCAAATGCGCGAAAAATGGAAAAATTAGGATCTATTTATTAGGGACTTCTTTCGACTACACCACGGAAGCACATTTTGGACCGAATTACTGCATTATAACCTTATGGTTAAAGGTCAGTAATTCAAATCCTTCTTTGTTTCATATAAAAAACGACAACTTCAGATCGTCTTTACGTATCTTTAGAGAATATCACTTTTTCCTACACCTATTTTTCATGAAAGTTCTATCACAAATTAACGAAAAAATGAAAAGAAAATAGGGGGTTATGTAGTTCCTAGTGAAATGCCAGTCAGTTGTGGTCTGCTACCCTAAAAATGGCGCATATTTGCTCTCGTCCGCGCAATAAACACCTACTTCCGGTTTCGATCTGCAAAACTTGCCATGTTGGGTGTATGAATATGAAAACCGTCTCATTTCATGCAGAATGTATTCTAGTAGTGAAAAATGGTGATTACAGCACTCGTTCTACACGAATTTGCGCAAAAAGTGGGAAAATTAGGATCTATTTATTATGGACTTCTTTCGACTACACCACGGAAGCACATTTTCGACCGAATTACTGACCTTATTCCTTATGCCAGTAGATGCCACTTCTCATAAAAAATGACACACTAAACTTTTCTAACTATTTTACAGGTAAACATGTAATAAACAGGTAAATACATGGGAGGGCGGTGCCTTTGAGTGATAATGGCCCTGGAAAAAGTTAATAGCACTCGGGCTAAAGCCCTCGGGCTATTATCATCTTGCCAGGAACATTATCGCTCAAAGGCACCGCTCTCCTATACATTTTGGGCACGGATTAAAACGCAGACGAATAACGCAGACAATATAGATATAGAGGGAAAACGCAGACGGGTAGTGTGAAAACGCAGACAATATTCAAAAAATAGGAGAAACTATAACGCAGCTGATGCAATGCATTTCAACAGGTTATTATCAAAGTAAATTAGACATTTTGAATTGGTATTTACCAAAATAAAGAACTACAAATATAAAATATATTCTATACTTATTTGGCATAACGTCAATTTTACATAGGTCTTATTTTTGCTTTTTAATTAGATACTCGATATTGTGTAGAGTTATTAAGAAATTAAATCAATGTTAGCGGTAAACATAAAAGATTTCAGCATTTCTTTAATTCTTACAACTTCCTTGATAAATTAGAACGTCATTTCAAAAGAAGGACATGTTTATCATAATTTATTCCTTAACTGCATTTCAGATCAGAAGAACAGAACATCTCTTTTCCAAGTTACTAAATTCAATAGTAGAATGTTAACAGATCAAGCAACAAACTTGTTGTATTATTATTATTATTGATGCCTTTGATCACCCAATAATTACAATATACATAACTGGCTTATTTTCATAACTTCAAACTCGTATTGAGTAACTTTCTTTACCGAAGCTTTTGTAAAGATTTGCAACCTGATAATTAATGCAAATATATATGTCATGCATTTCTATTTTCATTTATAACTGAAAAAAAAAACAAGTTGATATTGGCTTGAATATTCATATATTTGTACGCACATGCTTAAAAATTATTATTTTATCAGTGATTCGTATGATTTGGATTCATTTATGTTCCGTATTTTGTTTAAACATAACATAATAATGAATAACGTATGGAATGAACAGCAGCCGTGATCATATATAATCACAAAAATGCGCTAATCCTTTTATCACCTCATTAAAGAACGGAGACGATCGAAACACAGTGGCACGCGTTTGTGTCTCGATCATTTTATGTCTGTCATAAAAGAGCTATACCGGTAATATCAAAGAAATATAGGTTTTGACTGATTAAAAATGTAATGGCGCTTGACTTTTTTGACTTGACAAAAATAATAATTTTGCGACAATCGGTCGAATCTTGGAAGATTTGAATGCACCAATTCTATGGACCCTTTGAAGCTTGATCTCGGTTTTTGCATTCTCAATTCCCAATTTTGCCTCTATTAAGTTTAATACTTTGTTCTCGCAGTTTTCGTCTTTCTCCTCTGGAATATTGAAGAACAGCAGATTGTCCCTCATGCTTCTGCACTTAAGATCAGTAATTTCTCTTTTTAATTCCTGTTCTTTAGTACGTTGCTCTGATTCAAGCTTACGCAGATTAGCCAACGAAGAGTCAATTTGCCGTTGCTTTTTATTGAATTCCTCGAGGTCATTACTGTCAAACTGACGACTCCTCTCGATTTCTTGAAATTTGACCTCAAAACCTTTGATCGTCTGCTCAACTATATCAATGCGTCCCGTTAGTTTTGTGACCGAACACTGTATTGTATCTAACTGAGTCAATTTTTGATCCATTGAATTGAGACGTTGTAAGATCTCAGATAGCATGTCCATTTGATGTGTATTGGCCATCGGCGATGAAGGTGTATTGTTAGGAGAAAATGCAGGAGAAGCAGAGTTCATTTGCATAAATTGACTGTTACTTTTACTATTATTATAGTACATAGGGTTTGA
The DNA here is from genome assembly GCF_021730395.1 of Mercenaria mercenaria. NCBI lineage: Eukaryota > Metazoa > Mollusca > Bivalvia > Venerida > Veneridae > Mercenaria > Mercenaria mercenaria. The sequence continues at coordinate 5,274,773 of NC_069376.1, forward strand.
CATCATAAAGTTCTGACCTGCTAACATTTGATTGAAATGTCCATTTTGTGTTCCATTATTCGCGCCCACCTGAGCCATTGTTGAAAATCGCTTTGACGATTGTTGCTCCGTATCTGGCGACGATTTGGATTTTTTCCGCTTTTTTTCACTTTTTCTGGGCATTGATAAAAGTCCACACTCAACAGTAATCCTAAATTATTCCATTTATATACAAGAAGTTATCTATAAATCCATAAAATTTGATTTTTTTCTTCCCTGGATTTTTTTGTGACCATCTTGTTAGCGCATGCGCATTTAACAGAACAGAATCAATTTATTCCAGACCTATGCATACTCTGCGGAAAAATGTACAGAAGACACCAGTAAAGTTATTGAATAGTATGATAATCATTTAAAAAAAAGAGTAAAATCTTCATAGAAAAAAGGAATCATTGATGAAGAAAAAAAAAAATGTCCCGGCAGATATCTGATTTATCTGTAAAATAAATCTAGTACATTTAAAAAATATGTCACGCAAATTACTATATATTTATGGTATTGATCAAAGTCTGTTTTTCTTTTAATGATATTCAGATTAAAACTACCCACGTTTACATTAGCTAGAAGTGAAATGGTGAAATGAACTTTTACACTTTTTTTTGGCGACAGGACGGTCGCTGATCGTTTCTGCTAAATTTCAAATTGGTAAAAAAGGTAAAAACAAACAACCAAAGACCCAAATAAAGATATATTATTTCAATAAGATAAGTGGCAGTTTGGCAGTTTGGCAGTTTGTTTTTGAAGTATAGTATGATTATTTGATACAAAACTTAATTCAATAAATAAATATATAAATGATATGTAGAGTGGGTATCCTATAGACTATAGTATTCATTTTCCGCTTCTTTTTTATTTCTTTTATTAATTTATTATTATTATTTTTGTCAAGTCAAAAAAGTCGAGCGCTATTACATTTTTAATCAGTCAAAACCTATATTTCTTTTATATTACCGGTATAACTCTTTTATGACAGACATAAAATGATCGAGACACAAACGCGTGCCACTGTGTTTCGATCGTCTCCGTTCTTTAATGAGGTGATAAAAGGATTAGCGCATTTTTGTGATTATATATGATCACGGCTGCTGTTCATTCCATACGTTATTCATTATTATGTTATGTTTAAACAAAATACGGAACATAAATGAATCCAAATCATACGAATCACTGATAAAATAATAATTTTTAAGCATGTGCGTACAAATATATGAATATTCAAGCCAATATCAACTTGTTTTTTTTTTCAGTTATAAATGAAAATAGAAATGCATGACATATATATTTGCATTAATTATCAGGTTGCAAAACTTTACAAAAGCTTCGGTAAAGAAAGTTACTCAATACGAGTTTGAAGTTATGAAAATAAGCCAGTTATGTATATTGTAATTATTGGGTGATCAAAGGCATCAATAGTTTCAAGTTTCAAGTTTATTGGCATAATCAGCAAACAATTTGCCTTTGGCCATTTACAAACAAAAACATACTATGGCAAAGACACATATACATACACAAATCATAATGGATACTTAATACATGGCTGTATACACATTACTACAATATACATTTAAGAAACAGCTAAGTTTTTCAGGGCATTTTTTCTTATTAACATGCAGTCTTTAATATATTTAGATATTTTTATCTGCAAACCTTTACTTTTTGTAGACATAAGCGAGTTAAATTTCTGTATACAAGGCCAAGATATGCTTCTAAAGTATTTTCTACGAACTGTTCTGAATTTGTCACAACATAACATAAAATGATATTCCGATTCAACTGCCTTTTGATTGCACAATATACATAGTCTATTTTCTCTTACTGTACCATTATATCTGCCACTTTCTATACAAAGGTTATGAGATGACAATCTTAATCTAGAGAAATATTTTCTCAAGTCATCATTTGTAATATTACAGAGATAATCTTCAAAAACAAAATCATTTTTATATTTACAATAGTAGTTTAGTTTTGGCATGTTATGTATGGTTTCTCTCCATTCTTGGATATGCTGGTCACGGATTCTGCGCTGTTTAGTTGGGAAGTAATTTACAGTTCTATCAAAATTAAGTCTTATGTTACTAAAACCTAAGTGATCAATCACAGAATGAATTCTAGTTGCCCAACAATTTGTTTGTACATGCTGGCATAGGTCATTATACATCTTAAAAGAAGGCGAGTCCCTATTTTATATAAGTTTCAGCAGGAAGGTCTAAAATCAGTTGTTCCAGGTTTCAGCCAGTATTTTATTGATCTTTCCCTGCAAATTACTGATAACGGAAATCTACCCAATTCACCAAGAACAGCACTGTTTTGAGTTTGATGTTTAACACCAAGTATATATTTACAAAATCTGACATGAAGTTTATCCACACATTTAAAACTGGTACTATTATAAATCCCCCATACTTCTGAACCGTACATCAATATTGGTACCACCATTTTGTCAAACAATGAGAGTTTAGTTTTAATATCAAAATTAACTTTATCAAACAATGACAAAAGGTTATGATAGGCTCTTAGGGCTTGATCATGTAGAGCTTTTACAGCGCCTGACATATTACCAGTGTATGTGAATTTTACACCTAAGTATATGAAATTATCTACGATCTCAATTTTTTCACCATTTATGACAAAATCAGGATAGACATTTTGTTTACGCTTTTCAAAAACACATACTTTCGTTTTATCAACATTGATTTTCAAGCCCCACTTTTGTGAATACTGATAAACGCTATCAATTTGTACCTGCAGGCTTTTAGGATCAGTGGTAAACAGTACAATATCATCAGCAAATAATATCATAAACATTGTTAACATATCAAAATCCCTGTCTGTTAACAAATTAATATCTAAGTTATCAGTAATATCATTTATAAAAAGTATGAATAAAAGGGGAGATAAGTAGTATAAATGTGGTGGGAGCAGAATCCACAATTTTGGAGCCGGATCCACAATTTTAGAGCCAGATCCACAAGAGCCACCCTCCACAATTGAAGTTAAAATGTAGAACGTTAGCAGACTATTATAATGGGGGACTACTACATAGGATATTTTCGTACTATGAGCAATGGGTTGTTTCCCTTTGCTTATAGATATATTAACCTGGGGGGTGGAGGGTTTACTCAAGTTGAATTTCACCTTTGATGGGACTCGAACTCGGGTGATATATGAGCACTGAATGATGTCTAGAGCGGGCACCTTTTGCTCTGGGATATTACCTTGACCAGCACAAGCTATGGAGTCATACTTTATCTTCTGGAGTATGTCCTTAAATAGGACAGTGTGTGTAGTCTTACATTCATTCAATTGAAATTAGTCAGCATGAATACGTCTGAAAAAGAGGAGCTGTTGAAGAAATACTATTACAACGCCAAAAATCCAGCATCTTACAGTGGTGTAGCTAAATTGTTTTATGCACTGAAGAATGATTATCCTGGCGAATTCAGTCTTCAGTTTATTAAAGACTGGTTAGATAAGCAGGACTCTTACTCCCTTCAGAAACAAGTTCCTCATCAAATCAAGAGGGCTCAAGTTCGTGTGAGTCATATAAATGAAATGTGGGATATAGATCTGCTTAGCATGGAGAATTTGTCTAAAGAAAATGATGGCGTGCGCTTTCTACTATTCTGTATTGATGTGTTTTCCAGAAAGCTACGGGTTAAACCTTTAAAAGATAAAACTGCGAAGTCAGTGACAAAAGCGATGAAAGAAATTCTTAAGGATGTGAAACCATTAAAAATTCGTTCAGACAAAGGGTCTGAATTTGTAAATCAATGGTTTAAAAAGCTCAATGAAAGAGAAGAATATATATTTTTTTACTACGCAAAATTCACCAAAAGCTAACTTCGTTGAACGCAGTCAGAGAAGCATAAAAACCCGGCTGTACAGAATGATGAGACAAAGACGTTCCTATCACTATATAAGTGATCTGAATAAAATAATAGCCAGCTATAATGACACGCCTCATAGGAGCTTAAACAATTTAACGCCCAATCAAGTCAATAAAGAAAATGAAGCTGATGTGTGGGCTTACATGTACTTGAAAAAATCTGGTGTTCATAAAAAGGCGAAGCCAGTATACAGATTTAAAACAGGTGATCTAGTGCGTATATCTTTTGCTAAGCATCCATTTCGCAGGGCCTATCAAGAACAGTATACTGCGGAAGTCTTCAAACTAAGTAGAAGATTTCTACTGCAGGGCATTCCTATGTATAAGTTGAAGGACTTGAATGATGAATCAATCAAGGGTAATTTTTACACGTCCGAATTAACAAAAGTAGACAAAGACATTGACAGTCTATGGTTTATTGAAAAAATATTAAAACGTAAAAGAAAAAACAAGAAGCTTTATTTTTTCGTGCAGTGGGAGGGCTTTCCAAAGACATTTAATAGTTGGATTCTGGCGGATGAAGTCAAAGATACCGCAGGAACCTCGGCATAAACACAATGGATCGTTATGTTTATATTAAAAGTGATGAAAGTAACGACTACTTTCCAGATAATGAAGTGTATAAATTTAAGATTGTTTTACCAGCTAGAATGTCCTTGCAGGGTATGTGGAAAGTAGCACTCGTGGAATTTCAAGCGAGTCAAAACTCTAAATCGAAGAGAGTTATAGATGATCAGGCCCTTTACATTTATATAGATATATGTGCTGAAAGTGTAGTCCATGGACATAGACTTCCTTTATTGAGACGACTTGAAAAGACAAAAAAATCGTTATGGCAATATCAGATTGATTCACCATTCTACCTTCCTATTAAAAAGAAGGACTTCAAAGAGATCGAAGTGAATATAAAACTGGCGAGTGATAAAACTCCATCAGATTTGATTTCACCTTTGTATATGACACTTCATTTTAAACAGTATCCTTTCTTCAGTGATTATGAATCCTTCTAAACTATATGTACCAAATCCACAAAAGTGGGTCTCATTTTTTGATAAAGTGAGTAAGGGCCTAACATCAGTTAACCAATCAGGAGGCGCCAGACGAGCACGAGTGATATCAGTGGAGTCTTCAAGTGGGAAACAAAGTACTACTCAATTGCCTATAAAAGTAGTATCACCCTCAGAACAAACTGTACAGCAAGCCAAAAGTGAACTAGAGAGAGAGAATATAAAACCATCTGCTGTAGTAGATATGATTCAGAAACCAAAAAACCGTCGACAGCGAAGGACTGCTAAGAAAATCAAAAAGATTGGCAGACTACAAACAGGAGGTGCTAAAAAGTGGAAACAGAGGACAAATAAAAAGAAAAATAAGACAAAAAAGAGTGGTAGGAAATCTACAACAAAAAAGAATAAAAAGCACAAAACAAACCGGAAGATTAAAAACTCAACTATCAGAAAGAAGGACATCTTTGGAAATTAAAATTGATAAAAACAGCAGTAAAATAATACAAAAGAATCATGTCAGTGTTTAATCCTGAAAGTTTTCACGAGGGACTTGTGTCAGAACTGGCTTTGTTTGATTTACCCAGTACACAGACTGGTGTCACAGATATCTACTATGAAGAAATTCGACCCATCTCTCAAGTATCAGACGGCATAAGTCCTATTGAGTTTAGAATAAGTGGACAAAACTCTATGGACTATTTAGACATGAAAGGCACACAGCTGCATGTAAAGTTAAGAGTAAAAACGGCTGCAAATGCTGCCTTAGTGGCTGAAAAAGTAGGACCTGTGAATTTATTTCTCCAGGCCCTGTTTTCATCCACTGAAGTCACCTTACAGAATAAGGCCACAATCACATCAAACTACAATCCCTATAGGGCCTACATTCAAACGATTCTGAATTATGGACAAGATGCCAAGTCCCAGCTTCAGTCTCAACTCTTTTCCATGGACACTGCTGGAACCTATGGTGTCACAAATCCTGGCGGGGCTAATAAAGGTCTTTTTGAAAGGGCTAAACGTATAGCCACTTCGAAAGTATTGGATCTTCAAGGACCAATATTTCACGATATGTTTTCCATGTCACGCTATATGTTAAATCAAGTGGACGTCAAATTAAAGTTCTATAGAAGTTCGCCAGAGTTTTGTTTAATTAGTGATGAAGCATCACCAGCCTTCAAAATAGAGATAGAGGACATTTACATTTTAGCCAAGAAAATACGCGTGAATCCTGCTGTCATTTACGGTCATGCAGAAATTCTAAAAACACAGAATGCAAAGTACCCGTTCAACAGAGTAGAATGTCGTACTCAAAGCATACCTAGCGGAAGCTCTAGTTTCAACTATGAGAACATGTTCCCAGGTCAAAGACCTAATAAGGTCGTTGTAGGCTTTGTAAATTCAAAAGGTCTGTCTGGTGATTATAAACAGAATCCTTTTAACTTTCTAAATTGTAACATTCGAAGCATATGTCTATACTGTGACGGTTTACCAGTTAATGGAGCTCCTCTGAAACTTGACTTCAACTCAACCACTGGCGTGACGGATGTGCGGGCCTATGTAAACGCATTTACATCTACGGGGAAATGGAGAGAGGATGAGGGTAGTATGCTAACAAGAGAAGGATTTAGCTCTGGTGTAACACTATTCGTTTTTCAGTTGGAACCAAACTTCTCCCATCACGGGGAGTATTTGACACTAGCAAAGACTGGTACTGTGAAATTGGATGTTCAATTTGCCAGCCCCTTTCAGGTGAGAAAATATCAAACATTATTTATCTTTATTTTTTTTAAAAAAGATATTTAAAAAAAGATATAACACACACACACACACACACACACACACACACATTGAAAAAATAGCTGCTTTTTTAAAGTTTTTAAGTGTAATACTTAAACAGTTATGTTTTTATAAAGATATTACCTGTCTTATATTTGTAAAAGGAATATTATTTTTGTATTAATAGATATTGTTTTCATTTATATTTTCCAGACACTGTCAGCTGTGTGGTCTTAAGCGAAATTCCTTCTTTTTTTTCAAGTGGATTCTTCCAGAGATATTGTATTGGAATAAACATTTAAAAAGCAATGGATACATCAGAGCTTCAGTGTTGTATTAGTTGTGATCCTGTTCTAAGTGTAAATGTACTAGGTGTATATGCCGCTGATCAATTACCTGTGGGCTTTTCTACTTTACCAACTGCGTTTATAGCTAATAGTGATATACATAGCAGAGAAGGGACACATTGGTCTGCATTTTATATAGACAAAAATAGACAAGTGGAATTTTTTGATTCTTATGGTAAAAGTCCAGTCTACAATTCTTCTTATTTTGATAAGTGGATAAAGGACAATGCATCGAGTATAAGATACAATGCCATGCAAATACAAAGCAATTATTCCAATGTTTGTGGACTATATTGTTTATTTTATCTTCGTAATAAATTCAATGGCATGTCATTAACAAATATACTCAACTTTTTTAGCCATACTAATTTTTCTCTTAATGATTATTTTGTATATAATCATATGTCACGCATATATTCAGATTGTTCAAAAAATAATTGTGTGTATAATCAAGTGTGTAAACCGCTAATAAAAATTATATAAACTTAAATGGTTTTTTGTTAATTTATTGTTTATTTAAATCCCTATTTACATAAGCTGTGGAAAAGAAAACAAAAAAAAAGACTATTCATTTTCTGTCCTTTTAATATAGTAATAAACTGTACTCTGTTCTTTTACAGAAAAATATTTTATATTAGCATACATTCAGTTTATGATATTTTATTTAAATGTCACGGGTGTGACACTACAATCTGCTATAAAAGATCTCTCGTCTTCAAGCAATGTGGGAGTACTTGTCAAATGTTCCAATTTGTATGTCAAAGGTGTGACCTTACAATTGTCTATAAATAAACTTCCTTCTTCTGGTAATATTGAAGGAGTTCTTGCCCTTTCTTCCTCTACCTGTGACTGTCTCAAAGAATAATGACCATAAGCAAGACTGTCTGTAGCATTAAGCAGATACCGTTTGTCATCAAACGAGGACAGTCCAATTTTTTTCATTTCATTACAGTACAACTCGTGATTGTCATTTCTAATTGACGTTATTGTTACAACATTCTGACCTTCTGAAAACAAGATATCTTTATAGTTTGTGAATCTAAGGTCTCTTTTCAAAGTGGCTTTTGCAATTCCTTTTGCTCTTTTCTCTTCTTTGTTATTATCACACTTAAAACTGTACACTTTACTTCTGAGACCCACAAAAGCGGAGATCGGAATTCCAGACATTTCATCCTTCATACTACCCACTTTTTTCTTATTCTCCTCACTATATAGGAAATGATTTTGTGGATAGTCCGACGTATCAAACAAGTGAATGTTTTCTTTCATGTACTGGTATACGTCAAATGATTCCACATAACATAAAATACTGTCTGTGTCTGTAAGCAACAAGGTCATCTGATCACCAAATGTGTTTTTCAGTTTGTTGTAATAGAAGTCATACATGGCCCATTTACTCAAGTCTACAACATAAAAAGATAACACATAGATAGCTCTGCTCTTTTTTTTTTCTCAAAAAATGATACATTTTTAAATGATAAATATAAACGTTATTAATACGAGGGAGAGTTAACTTAATCTTGTGTAGATTATGAAATTTAAGAAGAAAAAAATCAATTAAAACTATTTACCTAATATACACATGCCACTGTAGATTGGTTTATTCATTAACACCCTCACTCTATAAAGTTCAACGGCTGTAAGGTCTTCGTTGAATATTGTTGTAGTTTTATAGGTTGATTTTGAACTCAGTTTCAAAAGACGTCTTTCATTATGCACGAGCTCAATGTTTTTATGTTTTCTGACATTTTCCATCGTCTGTTAAAATAGTGGGGAGAAAAAGATAAATAAGAAGCTCGATAGTTATGTATTAAGTGTGATAAAAAAAATAATATTTATTAGCGAAAGTCTGTTTTATATCTATCACCCGCTCTTTGAATATCTAAATATAAACACAATGTTACATGTTGCTACAAACTTTAAATTACTGAGGTAAGATCATTGCACTAATCCCTCATTGTTTTAATCATTCTAGTTAAACACTTAAATTATTTTTTTTTCGAAGAAATGAAAAGACGAATAAATATACAAACCTTGCCAAAACAGCTGTTATTCATGAGCTTGTAGAAGTTCTTGGCAAAGGCAGACATAGCTTTCTTTCTTTGTGCAGTGTTGAAGTCAATGTATGGTCTCATCCAAGCAGATTGCGTAAATTCAAGTACTCTATGAATTTCCATTATCTCCAACCCCAGCTCTAGGTAAAGCTGAAGATTTCTGTAGTGTACCACGTACTTCTCTTTATCTTCTAACGATGTAATCAGTTTTTCAACTTTAACTCTCGGTGGTAATGCTTCATTTTCTGTCTTGTTATGCAGTTTTTTCCATAAGTATTGTGCATATGGGGAAAGCATATCATCTGAGATAGCTTTTCTTTCCGGTGCTAGTGGATAGTCGTTGTGTTTGTCATGAAGTTCAGGGGGATACCTCAAATTGACTTCAAATATGTAACCTTTCTCCCCATCCGCTGGAATATTCCTAATGTCTAATTGATTTATTTCTCGTTTCTTTAAAAATTGAAAATCTGATGTTGGAAGTGGTTGTTGCATGGCGAATCCATACAAATTGCACATATCTAAATATAGAATATGTGACAATTTCTTTTCACTATCATAATCTGAGAGAAGTGGATTATTTGCTTGTTTATATCTATTCGAAATTTGTGATATTCCACCTCGTATGCCTTTTTCAATGAATAGCACTTGATCTATGTCCGTCATCAGCTCTAGTTGCACACCCGTCATCTTCAAACAACTAGCCCAACTTAAGCCGGGACTGGTATAAAAATGGCATGGATCCAAACCATATTGCTCCATACACATACTTCTAAACGTTTCAAATACGCAACACAGAAGTATTACATCACATTTCAAGTAAAGGTCGTGATAAGACCCCATGCTTGTCATTTCAAAATGGGCAAACACATCACAGGCGTGCTTGTAATCCTGCTCAGATATATGTTGTTTGGTTAAAGCGTTATAAAATGCTTCTGCTGGTGGTAAACAATGTTCATCAAATTTACTTTCACGATCCATATAATCATACAGATACACCCCTTTTCGTAATAGCAACTTGACATCATCAGAATTTGGGAATTCCTCAATAAGGTGTTCAAAGGCATCCTGTCCATCACACTTTAAATTTTCCACCAAACTTTGCAATGAGGAGGGTAGAAACTGTAAGCTGTCAATGAATCTCAAGTTACCTAGGGAAAAACTCACATAGTTTTCTGTACTTTGAGCAATACATTTAAGATTTTCCCCCTTAAACTCACCAATACTTTGACAGATGATGTGCGCATCAAACTTCTTCAAGTTGTGAAAAATGACGCACGTATGTTTCGCCTGCTTGCATTTCAAATTGCATTGGTTGTGAGCCATTCCAATAAAGTCTCCCGTTAAATGATCATGATGTCTTACTATAGTGGAGTGCACTTTTTCATATGGAGTGAAGTCCTTTTGACATAAACAACACTGCGAAGCGCGACTTATTTCCTCAAAATCGTCACTCGTAATGATCATTGGTTCTATATTAGAGAGAATATTTTCAATTTCTTTTTGCTCTCGCAGCAAGCTTGTAATAAATTTTTGTGATGCATCACTCCCCCTATACACCACCGTTGGTTTAGTATATCTATTGTCCGCACAAACTACCTTGTACGCGAAACCGCAAACTTCAAGTTTTGTGGTAGACGTGGTGCTCGAGTGTGTAGGTTCTGGAAGACATGTTGAAACCCGTCTATTTAAAGTTTCAAAATCTGCATAAATCGTGAATGAAACTTTAAGTTCTTTTTCAAAGTCCTTAAATTCCAGTATAGCACTGTCACCGACTGCAGGTAGTTCCACCTTTTGAGCTTCATTTGTACTACAGTATGTGATATGATTTTGCAGAGACTCATTACGTACAAAACCATGCAAACAGTATGGACAGAAAAACATTCTTTGGTTATGTGACTTGCTTCTAAAAAGAAAAGTATTCAAGTCTCTTATGAGAACGTAATGAGAGACTTGACCATATTTGATCCATAGCAAATTCACATGATGTAATCTACGTGGATTTGATGTGATTTTCAATGGAACAATTTCATTTTCTTGAAAGGTGAATACGTTTATTGAAATATTTTCGTTTTGTTTTTTCAAATCTATCGATTTGTGCTAAAGATACTGGATACTGTATACCACTCATGTTCAGTTCATTTGTAAAGGGACAATAAGTTTCAACTTTTACAGCATTCCTTTCTGAGGGATGTAAAGAAGCTAAAATGCACCACAGGAAACACTTCTCATCCTCATTTTCAATATTAAGCAAACTTGAGTTGTAAAGCAACGTCCTAGGTAAAGGTAGATAACTTGAGCCTGATAACGGTTGATACTTGATGGTGTGAATCTCAAGTTTTAGCACTTTTCTGAGAAACCAGCCAGAGCCATCTCGCATATATTTCTCCAAGCTGGCATACATTTTCTGTAATGCTTCATTTAAATCATGTTCGTTTAAACCATCCAAAGTCAGTGACATATAAGTTCTACTTCTGAAAAAGGGGGTGCTCACACTGCTATCTCCCCCATTATCCATTATCAGTTCGTTCCATTTCCACCTGAACGCATAAGTTCCATTTAATGCCTCCCATACTTCGTATTCTAGACTGAAGGTAGGTGAGAATTCTGGACCTCACATTTGCAAAAAATGTTAACAAATCATATCTTTCACCACCCCCGCTCCTGGGAAGGATAATTCTATTTTGCACTGAATTTTGTAAAGCACTCTCATCTCGCTCATTGTCTGTATTTAATGAGTCTTGATTATCTTTGTTTTCATTAGACAATTCTATGTTTTCATCATTTTCAGACTGATTTGTATTTTGAGTCTCAGCAGTTGATTTGCTTTCAGACTGAGGTGATGCATTTTCAGACTGATTTTTATTTTGATTCTCAGCAGCTGATTTGCTTTCAGACTGGGGTGAAGCAGTATCTATTAAAGACTTTTCTATTCCCCTATCTCTACCCCCACTTTGATTGAGTGGATGATTTTCCATGACATGAGCAAACAATGCAGAATACTCCCCAAATTCACTCTCACAGTATCTACAAGTAAACAATTGTTTTTGACCTTTATTTGAATCTTGTTTATGCACAGTGCGCATATGTCGTTTTAAATTATAAAATTTGTTAAACACTTTATCACAAATGTTACATTTCACGTCTCTTCCCTTATTATTATCTCGTCTGTTCTCATTATGATGTGTGCGCTTGTGACGTTGTAGACTATCTTGTCTTGAAAATGAGCCACCACATTGCTCACACTTCACCACAGATCTGTGTGAAAATTTCATGTCTGCATAAATTTTTGAGTAATGTGAAACGTTATTACAAACTTTACAAGTGAAACAGTTTTGTTTTTCATTTTTTTATCACTTGTACAATCCTCATTGTCAGTATTGCTGGAGCGTATTTTCTTTTTGTCTTTCTGGCTTTCAAAATCATCCTCACTATCATCATCGCCTGTCCTGTTTTGTCTTTTCATTGCTTCCCCCTTGTTTAATCTAGGAAAGGAAATGAGAAACATAATGTGCATTATTTTCATTTTATTGATATTAAAAAAAGTATAAAAGTGTTATGTATAAAAATAAATACAGCTCACTCAATCACACACTTTACTTGGACCCAGCTACAGTATTTTAAAAACCAGTTTTAATTCTTCACAAAAAAAAATGTTATCAAAACTGTGCTTACATTTCTTTTTTAAATTGAATAATTTATCCACTTCAGCTTTCTAGATTTGTACGATTTATTTTTCCTTTTAATTTCATCGTTGAAAGGCATTTTTGATAGAGGTTTCTCCACGAATAACTTTGTTTCTACTATTTTTACAGCGTCTTAGTTTTATCCCCTTCCTTTGCAGAAGTAGGTTAAATCTTCTTCCATTTTGGGGGTATTTTCCTTGCTTGTTTCTGGACTTTTTAGATCTGATATACTATCCAACTGCCTTTCACCACCTGTTTGATCATCCTGTGTTTTCTCTTTTATTTGCTTGAGTAGTGACTCATACTTCACTTTAGGTATCAGCAAAAATTCTTTGGCCATGACTTAATACACCTTATTTATAATTCGTTTTGATAACTTCAATGAAACGTTTTATAATATCAAAGTGTTTTTTCAAATACGCTTTCTTTGCTGGAGTGTTACTCCTTTTCGTACAAATCGACGAATGATCGTCTTATGCTTCTCTAGCTTTTTTATGATACTTGGTGATATAGGTCTATTACCCCATCATCACATTATACACAATTTGAACAATTGCCTTAATCTGAGAGGGCTCTATCGTGGTTAATACAACCATGCGCTGCTTATGCGTTGATGATAGTAGAAATTTCAAGAAATCTCCGTGCTTTTTCTTAATCACATTCATGTCTGCCTCTCGGGAAGATATATTAACATTAACTGATGGGGAAAGATGTGTGTACGCAGTTTATATTCCACATCAGAATGTGGACTGATATCAATGACAAGATATCCATATTTTTTAGAGCATGCTTTTCTATAGGCACTCATTATTACTGGGGCCTGTCCAGCTGACGAGCTAATGTTTGTATTTGTAATTCATCCCTTTGGTTTTTAAACAGAATGAAATAGTGTGTGTTTAAGCTTATTGTACGAAATTCTTTGTACCATTAATAGGTTTTGACACAAAAACCAACAGGTATATCCTAGATGGTGACTATATTGACAAAATATGTCAACAACATCCACACTTTTAACTCCTTTGCTTAGGAGATCATCTAGTAAAAGCATTTTGTTTTGACCTGGGTGTAAATCTGACCAGGTTTGAAGCATTTCAATTGTGGGCAATCCTTCATAAAATTCTATATTTGAAATAGCTTCTTTCATTTGATCATACATAGGCTGGTAAACGCCATAGCAGTAATAAATCATCACTGGTGGTTCTTTAAAAACTCCATTAGCATTTTTAAAAATTTCAAAAACGAAGGAAGTTTTGCCAGATCCAGAGGGGCCCACAACATGACACGTTGAAGGGGTTTCAAATTTTATTAAGCTTTCCATACTCATCATCAGTCAACTACTCATTAGCAAATGAAGACCTGGGTTATATACTGTTTAGTTATAAATAGAAAAGTAATGGATGAAAAACAACAAATAAAATACCTTTATAATGATTTAATATTCCAAATAGATACGAAGATACACACAATTAGTCACATTCCTTTTTTTTTTTTCCCACATACACTGTTGTAATGATACATATGATATATAATGATATATATATATATGTGTGAAACAGTCTTATTATTAGATAGAAAAGATCGTAAAAATAGTACAATACAGGTCCTATGAATAACATATATAAAAATAATGTAGGTCCTATAAACGAATCTATGAAATAATAAAACAATTTGAACACAATTTTTGGTAGTATCCTTCACTTAAAATTTATGTTCTAAATTTGTAATATCACTCGTCATGCGCATCATTTTACGTCTAAAAGAAGGAGTCCTTAGTTCAACTGCGCGCCAGTCTTTACATTTAATTTTCAATTGATACTTCGCTATGAGCTTAGGTGAAATGTCCAAACATATCACATTCTGATACCAACGATAAATGAGGTCCTTCTCTGCAATTAAGTTTAGTATTTCATCGAAATATAAGTCCAACAACTCTGTTTTCGTTCTTGATAGGCAAGAGTGATTCCTTTGCGATAATAGTCCTTCTTGACATCCAACACATTTTCTTTTTATGACGATGTGCGATTTTTTTAATATTTCCTGCGCATAAAGTACGTTAAAATAAGAGTCCAGTAAACTCACTCCATTGCTCTCCATGATTTTACTTCTAGTTTTTTTTTTTAAAATTTCCCAACTTTATCTAGTTTACGTATGATTTCGTTGGTTAAAACTAAAGCCTTGAGATGACTGTTTACACCCAATAGTATTTGAAAAAGATGTTTCATCAAACAGGTCCTTAGTTGAAGAAGATTGTCCAATCATTTTTAAGTAAACACAGTCACGTGACCATTTTCTATGCTCTTTTAACGCAGTATCAGTACAGTTCCACTGGCATAATTCAAGTCCACACATAAAACATTTCACCAAGTCACTTTGTCCCGTGTAAAATAATCCAGCATATGCTAAATCTTCTTTAGACGGTGATATCTGTTTGGGCCATGTTAAAAAGGTAGATAGCCTATCGTCATAATATATGTAATTCTTACAACAAGCACGTGTAAGAGCGACACTATCTGAAACATTCATTGCTTTCTCATGAAAGTTTCACATTGAAATAAGAATATGAAGTCCATGCAGTCATATTTTAAGAGCTGTAAAAACTAGAAATAAAAAGTTTTTTTAGGCCTATTTCAAACGTTTGCCTCGCTTTTTGCTTTCACTCACTTCACAAACAATGCAAAATGTGTTTTTAACATTTGATCTTTTCATTCTGTTCTAAAAAAGATAACAAGTAAGAAATGCTAATTTTTGAATCGCATATGAAATTGAACAGTTCTATTGGTAAAACAACGCGTTTGGTACCCTTTTCAATAATGACAACAGAACTCTGTCTCCCACGTTTTAATATTAATGATACCTTTTGATTTAAAACGCAAGTAATGTTCTTCTTACTACAATCAAAAACTATGTTCTCAAAATCATCATTTACTAGCTTGATTCGTTTCTCGTCAAGTTGCGCTTGTGTCATGTTTTCAAAAAAAGATGTTATTCCAGTTGTGTTTTTTTTTCTTTTTTTCCAATCAATATGTAATTGTCTTACTATTATTTTGTTTTCTTTTCTAAGTCAAATGTCCGTAGGTTCATACAGAAGGTATTTTTCAATAAACAGTACAACTCCTTAATAGAACCTTCACAACAGTCACATTTCAAATGAAAGTCCCTTCTGATTAATTTTAAAACTGTTTTTGAGTTTTTCAATATGGTTTATATCTGGAATATGTTGTGTTTTTATTACCAGTTTTCCCTTCTTTGAAAGCAGCACTGGTGTTGATTGTAGAATAAGCAACAATAGAGTTGGTTGTAGCAGTTTCGTTGACTTCAACGTCTTTCTTCAATGTGATTCCCTTTTAAAATAATTGCTCAAATTATTCACTGCCACATGTTTGTTAAGATAACAAGATTACATATGGAAAAAAATACTATAAGTAAAACAAAACTTTTATTAAGCATAAAAAGTTGTTTTTAACTGATTAAGCTTTGTAAAAAGAAAAGAAATGTATTGGAGAAAAAAAACACTTACCTCTTCAGTTATCACAATTTGTCGTTCCAGCGTGTCAATTGCTCCCCTAAGGTTAAGTGTTTCACTCCACTTTAGCCATAAAGATTTAGATTTTTCTTTTATAAGTTCTCCGTTTTCAAAAACGTTGTCGTTTATGTATATATTTAAATATTGTCCATTTTTTTTCGCTGTTATACTTTTATTGTATCCAAAATTTACTCTTATAGGTTGGTCCATAATTTAAAGAAGTTGCTTTTGTTTAAAAAAATATAGATATTCTAACCTGCATTAACAAGTTCCACTTAAAAAAGTGTTTTGAGCCGTGGCTCAGTTATTTTTCCTTACTCTTTATATACCTTTTTTCACGCCTATGAATTGGCTTAAAGCCAAGTGATTCTTGTTTCAACAAGATGAAGGCAGTTAAAACTGGTTAAATCCAGTTTAATTTTACCTAGTCAGCAATTTTACCTAGAACAGGTTATTTATTAGAACACCATAAATTAAAAAAAGAGAGAAAATTTGACACATTTAACCATCTTCATGTGAGCAATCTAGAACAACATTTATCTTTTGTCATCATTATTATATTCGCCATTTTCAGATTTATACATTTTTTTACAATTTTTTAACACAGGCTTTTACTTAAAGAATGAATATGTTTGAAGAACTTTGGGCAGAAAAATGCAATGTTTGTTTAGAAGAAAAAGAAATATACTTTATAAATAAGTGTAGTTGTAGAGGACATGTATGTAAAACATGTTTTGAACGCTTAGATAAGTGCCCATTTTGTAGACAAAATTATCATTCGCAGTCTTCTTCCACATGTCTTTCTAATGAAGCAAATGGATATGAATCAGATTTGGCACAAGCTTTGCCATATGGAGCTCATTATATGGTTTTCAATCAAGGTTAAGTGGGGTGAACGCTAAAAGGGCTAAAAAGAACTGGAACTATTGGTTCCACTACTACAATGGACTTGAAATAATGCGCCCACATGTTTCTTTTTTGGAAAACCATGATAGCATTCATATGGTGCTAGGAACGGGTAGATTTGATGATCCTATTTCTGGGGGAAGTGCCTAGTTAACCTCATCTCTTCAGACGAACTTGATAACCTTTTTTCCTTCTATACTCTATGTAAATGATGCAATCGGGTTAGGAGGGAATTTTCAGAATCGTTCTTGAGGAACGTTATCGAGGTAGAGAGATATATTAGGTACACCGATTTAACATTTTTTAACTGTTTATTATTTAAACCCTTTAGGAGACACATACTAAATAAAGGCATGTCACTAGGTAGCTTAGCCATGCTATGGTACTGAAAACTGATTCAGTGTTTTGAAAATCAGCCAAGTGTTACCATCGATAGTTATACAACTCATGTACAGATGTCATCATTTTGTTCAATTTAACACTTACATGTAACTACAAACTAGTTTATTATTAAATTTATGTTATGTATGATTTAGTTCTATAGGGAACTGTAAGTATTGGTTTTAAGTATACCCTCCCTCCCTCCCAATAAAATATCATTTTGTGGAATTCCATTTTAAACTATTTGAAATGCTCTTGGTATAAACAGGTTGCAACCCTGTTAATATCAAACAAGTTTAAACATGTTTAGGAAAGTATCCATCCTTCGTAATATATTACAGTGTTTTTAAATTACTACTTACTTATTATTTTGTTAACAGCTTATCAACGATGTAACATCATACTACATGTAGCAGTCTACACGCTTTTTTCCCCGTCGAATAACCATTAATATATATATATATATATATTGTACTTTCAGTAGTGCAAATATAGAAATCGTGTCAAGTTAATAATAGTATCAAATATTGGACTTTCCTATTTAAATATAGTAACAATCCACGGTTCATAACTCCTCATATCGGTAAACAAGCACGGGTACTAGACATGTACATTTTTACGCAAGTGCCAATTTGATTTATACATAGTAAACTCTTAATAAATATGTAAATAAAGACATTTCACAAGTTAAACTTTCTTTAATATGACTATGAGATACCATTTTAACAAAATATATACTGAAATTTGCATCTACATATTTTGTGTATTTATCATTTATTTATATGACATAGTTGCAAAATTAATTCAGTATTGCTGCAGCGAAAAGCAGTTTACGTAGATAACCAATTAAGAAATGTTTTGATTAAGACCTATTATAATATTTTTATGTATAAATAGAGAACGATAACAAAAACATTATTGGAAAAGTCGATTATGTCTTTATTGCTAATTCAGAGTTTTTTCTATAGTCAATACGATTCAGAAATAGTACAACTATTTTGTCACGGATAATGGTTTCACTACCCGATTCCCTTAAACGGTTTGTCATTAGTCAAACAGACGTAGCATGATACAGATAAGATTTAACAGATAATCTTTTTTTTCCCACTTAAATATAGGTTTAATGTTTTGCTATGGGTAATTGGCCTTATTCACTCGACAATGCGATTAACTAAATAGGCGGGTAGTTTGTAGGATATTTTGTAAACGGGGTAAAGAGGTTTCAAAGTGTTATTCTATCTTTCATATTTGACAGGTGGCACGCGCCAGTGTCCTTTTATGGTTTAAACATTCAAAATAACAAGACTGGATATAGTTTATGTCAATATATTTACAAGATATTTACAAGACAAACAATACAATACACAAGCTATACAAAAGAGCTTCTGTTTAGTAATCAAAATCTGTATATACAATATGTATGTAAAAATCACTGCAGGTCATTAGCTTTCACCCAGCTGTTGAACTTTTTAAGATAATATCTCCATTTCACAAAGTATTGTTTTATACTGTCCTTTGCCTCTAGTTTTGAGAATTTGTTCTATTTTAAATTCCTGGTCTGGATCATAGTCCACTTTCTGTAATTCACTCTGATAAAATGTTCCTTCAGTTTATACATGGGTATGCCCTGTAGTAGAAATGTTCTGCTTAGTTTGAAGACTTCCGCAGTATACTGTTCTTGATAGGCCCTGCGAAATGGATGCTTAGCAAAAGATATACGCACTAGATCACCTGTTTTAAATCTGTATACTGGCTTCGCCTTTTTATGAACACCAGATTTTTTCAAGTACATGTAAGCCCACACATCAGCTTCATTTTCTTTATTGACTTGATTGGGCGTTTAAATTGTTTAAGCTCCTATGAGGCGTGTCATTATAGCTGGCTTTATTTTATTCAGATCACTTATATAGTGATAGGAACGTCTTTGTCTCATCATTCTGTACAGCCGGGTTTTTATGCTTCTCTGACTGCGTTCAACGAAGTTAGCTTTTGGTGAATTTTGCGTAGTAAAAAAATATATATCCTTCTCTTTCATGAGCTTTTTAAACCATTGATTTACAAATTCAGACCCTTTGTCTGAACGAATTTTTAATGGTTTCACATCCTTAAGAATTTCTTTCATCGCTTTTGTCACTGACTTCGCAGTTTTATCTTTTAAAGGTTTAACCCGTAGCTTTCTGGAAAACACATCAATACAGAATAGTAGAAAGCGCACGCCATCATTTTCTTTAGACAAATTCTCCATGCTAAGCAGATCTATATCCCACATTTCATTTATATGACTCACACGAACTTGAGCCCCTTGATTTGATGAGGAACTTGTTTCTGAAGGGAGTAAGAGTCCTGCTTATCTAACCAGTCTTTAAATAAACTGAAGACTGAATTCGCCAGGATAATCCTTCTTCAGTGCATAAAACAATTTAGCTACACCACTGTAAGATGCTGGGATTTTTGGCGTTGTAATAGTATGTTCTTCAATAGCTCCTCTTTTTCAGACGTATTCATGCTGACTGATTTCAATTGAATGAATGTAAGACTACACACACTGTCCTATTTAAGGACATACTCCAGAAGATAAAGTATGGCTCCATAGCTTGTACTGCCCGAGGTAATATCCCAGAGCAAAAGGTGCCCGCTCTAGACATCATTCAGTGCTCATATATCACCCGAGTTCGAGTCCCATCAAAGGTGAAATTCAACTTGAGTAAACCCTCCACCCCCCAGGTTAATATATCTATAAGCAAAGGGAAACAACCCATTGCTCATAGTACGAAAATATCCTATGTAGTAGTCCCCCATTATAATAGTCTGCTAACGTTCTACATTTTAACTTCAATTGTGGAGGGTGGCTCTTGTGGATCTGGCTCTAAAATTGTGGATCCGGCTCCAAAATTGTGGATTCTGCTCCCACCACATTTATACTACTGAGATAATGGCTCCCCCTGTTTCAAACCGATAGTAACATCGAAAAATTTGGACAACTCTACAGTATTTGTCAATTTCACACAAGACTGAACAACATTATAAATACATTTAATCATACTGACCATTTTACAGCTAATTCCAGTTTGGAGTAATTTTACCCATAATGCATCATGATTAACTGTATCAAAAGCCCTTTGATAATCGATGAAAACACACCAAAGCTTAGAACGTTTAGACAAAACTTTTTGAATAATAGTATGCAACAAAAAAATAGCATCAGCAGTAGAGCGTCCATCACGAAATCCAAACTGCGACTTATTAAAAACATTTTCTGATTCGCGCCATGCGTTTATGCGATTTCTCAGTAACAGTGAAAAAATTTTACCTATAACGTTTACCAGTGTGATTCCTCTATAATTGCAGGGATTATTTGCATCACCTTTTTTATAAATAGGTACAATCACACCCTTTACCCATGAATTTGGATAAATACAGTTTTCAAATATGTAATTAAACATGGTACATAAATAAGGTGCTATATAACATTTTGTATCAATAAAGAAATCAGATACATTGTTTTCATAATCACAGCTCTTATAACGTTTTAACATAGATATTGTTTTTTCTATTTCTTCTACAGATATTGATCTATCTAACTGATCAACATTTACAGTTACATCACGTGACACATTATGATCGTTAATATATAATTGACCTTGTGATTCATTTGAAATGTTCGAAAAATGAGAAACAAAGTCCTCGATTTTAACGTTATTAGTAGTATTACTATTGTTTTTAAATTTCTTAATATATTTCCAAAATTTACGTGGAGACGTTTTGCTCATATCTGACAGTTTAATTTTCTCTTTATTATAGAAGACTGATTTAGCTTTACGTTTAACTGCACTATATACATGTTTTGAATTCAAAAACTGCACTTTATTTTCTTCAGACCTATTTGACATATACTGACGTTTAGCTGCAAAAAAGTTAGACTTTGCTCGTCTGCATTGTTCATCAAACCAAGGCGATTTTTTCTTTTTTGGTTTCGGACGGCTATTAACAGTTCTTGCAAAACATCTGTAAGAGATATCATGAACCAAATTTGAAAACTCACTCATACACTGGTCAATATCATATTCTCCAGATAACAATCTGCTATTTATTCTATCAAACAATACAGAATTATTATCTACTTGTTCTATAAAAGAATCCTTTTTGGATATATCCCAAAAGATTTTGTCATATTCAACCGAATCATTTTGTGGTATATCAATACAATTTTTTAATGCAAAAACAATAGGACAGTGGTCCGAGAATTCTGTTAACTCAAGAACACAAAAATCTGTTATATCTTGATAACCCTCATAGCTCGTGATTACATAATCAACTAAACTAGAAACCGGGTTATTTCTCAATATATAATGAAAAGAACATTTTCCATCATCCTTGCGGCCATTAATAATACACATATCGTTTTCTTTACAAATATTTAACAAGTGTAAGCCAAAATTGTTGACCTGTTGATCATGATTACGTCTCACAGGTAAACTAGACGTCTGAATACCAGACAATGGGATATCAACATAACGGTCAAGATTTAAATTCAATACATAATCCGGCAAGTCGCCTGTGCGAGAATTTAGGTCACCAACCCAGAACACAGTACCAAGGTCACTATATTTACGAATTTCAGTATTAATATGCTCGAAAAAATCGAACTCATATAACATTGAATTTTCATTTCTATACATAGCAGAATTTTCAGGCGGTATGTAGCTCACACAAAAATATGCGTCAGATTGGGCATGAGTAAACTTTTTATCAATTTTAAACCATATTATACCTCTAGCATCTAAACTAATAAGCTCTAGATAGTTTTTGTAACATTCTTTATAAAACACAATAACTCCCCCACTTTCGCGCTTTGCCCTTTTACTCGACTTGGGACGAGGACAGTTAAAATGATCAAAACCTTCAATTTTTATGTTCGCTGTAGTAGAGTTCCATGATTCTACAAATAACAAAATGTCAAAATCACTTATGAAATTTACAAAATCACAGTCATTAAGTTTCGAATTTAAACCCTGAACGTTCCACAATAGAAACGATAACTGCTTCTCATAGACTTCCTAGCTATATCCAGAAGTGGACACATTGTCCACCGTGTACATTCTATTGTTGATAAACAGTTTATCATAGGATAGGTAAGCAGTCTTTCCATCATTTTTAGCTTTTATCATCGCCGGGATCAACAAGCGTCGCCGATCCTGAATGGTTTTGGGAAACTGCTCACTGACGCGTATCTTTGGCTGAGATGATAGGCTTTTTGCATAATCAGAGGCCTTCTGCTTTATCAGTAGTTTATCTGGGTAATGATTAAACTTAACCACAATTGGTCTCGATTTCGTACTGTCATATTTATTTCCAAGCCTGTGCGCTCTTTCGATTTTAATGCTACTTTCTGGATCTACGATTTTCAGGGTGTTTTTACAGTGGTCCAGAACAGTATTTGCACAATTCTCAGATCGCCTACTTTCAGCAGTACTTAATTCGTCGAAGCCAAAGAAAAGCAGGTTGTCCCGCATGGATCGCGACTGCAAATCTGTTATTTCATCGGGAACCGATTTGAACTTGTCATAACTCTTCTGCAACTGAGTGATTCGTTCTCGTTCCTTTTGTAAGACCTTGTCGATTTCTGATTGTTTCGATATTAAATCATCACATACCTGTGACTCATAAGCTCTACTATTTTCAACAGTATTCAAGCGGTCATTAGTTTTGCTCATTGACTCCTCAAGGGATGTAACTCGTCCGTCCATGACTGAAATTTTCTGGTTAAGCGAGGATAACTGCTCCTGAATAGAATCTAACTTTTTGAGTCTACTGTCTAAAGCGTCAAATCTACTCATAACAATCTGTTGAAAATTATCTTGGACATAGGATGAGGATTGTGCCTGTTGGTTAAACACCTGCTGTGGTACAGGAGCGAACTGTTGTAAGCCCATGGGTGAGGTCACATACTGCTGAGAAGGGGGCGGTTGGGATTGAGGTGAATAGAAAGCATTACCATTCGTCTGATACGTGTTCATATTATTCATATTTGCCATATTTAACGGCTGTACATTGGATGGCTGACTCATTGTGCTGTAAGAGGCTGTCTGTCCTTTACCCGGTTGATTGTTCGAATCATCAGGCGATGAAAGTTTCCGTTTCGCCTTTTTATCCTTGTTCTTTTTTTGTGGCATTTAAAGTTTTCATTACACAAACATGATCATTTCACTAAATAAATCCGAAAGTTAATAATACAATGATCTATACCGCCTCAGGCCCGCGCTGATAAACAGCTATAATCCTTTGTTCCTTTATTGAAATATGAACTTTTGAGATTTTGCATTAAATTAAAGTTCCAAAGAAGATTATTCTTAGACACATAGTTCCACAATTCATTCATAATTCCGTTTGTACTACAATATATAGTATCCAAGCGTTATAAACACTATTAAAATCATATTTTCTAGAGAGCGACAAAAATTTGAACTGTCCGCCATAGACCACGTGATTCAGAATAATAATAATACAACAAGTTTGTTGCTTGATCTGTTAACATTCTACTATTGAATTTAATGACTTGGAAAAGAGATGTTCTGTTCTTCTGATCTGAAATGCAGTTAAGGAATAAATTATGATAAATATGTCCTTCTTTTGAAATGACGTTCTAATTTATCAAGGAAGTTGTAAGAATTAAAGAAATGCTGAAATCTTTTATGTTTACCGCTAACTTATTGATTTAATTTCTTAATAACTCTACACAATATCGAGTATCTAATTAAAAAGCAAAAATAAGACCTATGTAAAATTGACGTTTATGCCAAATAAGTATAGAATACATTTTATATTTGTAGTTCTTTATTTTGGTAAATACCAATTCAGAATGTCTAATTTACTTTGATAATAACCTGTTGAAATGCATTGCATCAGCTGCGTTATAGTTTCTCCTATTTTTTTGTATATTGTCTGCGTTTTCACACTACCCGTCTGCGTTTTCCCTCTATATCTATATTGTCTGCGTTATTCGTCTGCGTTTTAATCCGTGCCCAAAATGTATAGAAGAGCGGTGCCTTTGAGCGATAATGTTCCTGCCAAGATGATAATAGCCCGAGGGCTTTAGCCCGAGTGCCATTAACTTTTTCCAGGGCCATTATCACTCAAAGGCATCGCCCTCCCATGTATTTACCTGTTTATTACATGTTTACCTGTAAAATAGTTAGAAAAGTTTAGTGTGTCATTTTTTATGAGAAGTGGCATCTACTGGCATAAGGAATAAGGTCAGTAATTCGGTCGAAAATGTGCTTCCGTGGTGTATCGAAAGAAGTCCATAATAAATAGATCCTAATTTTCCCACTTTTTGCGCAAATTCGTGTAGAACGAGTGCTTTAATCACCATTTTTCACTACTAGAATACATTCTGCATGAAATGAGACGGTTTTCATGTTCATACACCCCACATGGCAAGTTTTGCAGATCGAAACCGGAAGTAGGTGTTTATTGCGCGGACGAGAGCAAATATGCGCCATTTTTAGGGAAGCAGACCACAACTGACTGGCATTTCACTAGGAACTACATAACCCCCTATTTTCTTTTCATTTTTTCGTTAATTTGTGATAGAACTTTCATGAAAAATAGGTGTAGGAAAAAGTGATGTTCTCTAAAGATACGTAAAGACGATCTGAAGTTGTCGTTTTTTATATGAAACAAAGAAGGATTTGAATTACTGACCTTTAACCATAAGGTTATAATGCAGTAATTCGGTCCAAAATGTGCTTCCGTGGTGTAGTCGAAAGAAGTCCCTAATAAATAGATCCTAATTTTTCCATTTTTCGTGCATTTGCGCATAAATCGGGGGACAAATTGGCATCATTTCACTCGTGGAATGAATTTTACATAAAATGGGACACTTTTCATGCTAATATTCGCATGTTTTTGAGTTGTTTGTTGAAAACGAAAGTAGTTTGTTTATTCTGCGGACCGCTTTCTGAAATGCGGCAATATGAGGGTACCTGACTTCAGTTGACTTGCCTTTCACTGCATACTATTCAACAACCCTTTTTCTTTTCGTTTTCTTGAAGCAAATGTATGGATATCTTGTGGGAAATAGGTCTACGACGGAGTGAAAATCTAGAAACTGTAACAAAATTGTTCTGAAATAGCTGAATTTTATATGAAACAAAGAACAATTTCTTTTATTGGTATATAGTCATAATAATTTATCAGCTTTTCAGTTTCTGTAGTAAAATATGTAGGGCCTATAAGAGACTATATATTGTATAAAATCAAATACTTTTTTTTTGCTTATAGCATAATTTAGGATTGAAAATAAGTTATATCATGAATAAACTAGAAACTGTAATATTCGCTTTTTCACCTCCATGAAACGCCATGACGTCATTTCTGTTAACGGACGTTAATTTCCCGCTTTAACGCCAGGGTCATTATCGATAATGGCCCGGGGCTTATTATGATAATGTGATAATGCATAACACAATGCGGTAATGGGAGAATTTTAAGCACAAATTTGTTATTATTTATAGGTGTAATAAATCGTTGTAGTGATTTAAATATTGGTAGTCATATGAGAATAAACTATTTAGTCTCAAGTCGGATATAAGTTTATGTGATTACCTAGAAAACTGATTTTCAACATTATTCATTTTCCGGGCCGATTATCACCTCCCGGCCCGGCTCTGACGTGTATTAACCTCTAAATATTTAATATGTCGTTAATGTTGTCGTAAATTATCATAATCTTCTTCTAGTAAGACATTTATATATACTTGAGAGATATCCCAGTTTGTGTTTTGTCGCTGAATACAATCATAGTTTTTTTTGTTTTTTTTTTTCAACTGGAAATCAGTTTTCACAAATATTATAATTTTAGAAATTTTCGGCGGAATGATCGACAGAATAGGATATTAAGCAATTCTTGACCACCAAGCGGGGAAAATATAGATATGCCTGAGCACTCCTGTCTTTCTCTAGGGGAAACTCTTTTTTTGCACACCGGACTTGCGTTTCCGGCGGTTTTACCCATGCCGGCAAAGCCCATCTGGCACCCCACAAGCCAGATGACTTTCGCGCTGTTAATGGCAACTAGTGGTTAATGCTCTGAAAATATCGTGTTTTTTGTAAAATACGAAAAAAGCAGGTACCTTTGTAGTGTCTCTTCGTTCCTTATAGTATATTTCTCGATTTAAAATACGTTAGTTTACCGTAAAAACATAAGGTTACGCTACAAGCGATAAAACTAAAGTGGTACTTTGTTATTGCGCTAAACGCAAAACATCATGACGTCACTTTTGCTTACGGACGTTAATATCGCTTTGTGATCATTCTCTACTATAAGAAAGAGTGCTAAAAAGAAAGTATTTCTACCTTTTTTAATATACAGTATACAAGAAAAAAATAATCTGCCAGAATAAAATGCTAACATGTATACGATATGCAAAAAAAATATATCAGTCAGATGAATGTGTTTACGAATCGGAATAACTGTGACGTCGTTTTGGAAACGTTCTCTCTGACTACATGCGGACGTCGTCAAACAGCAGTCCGTTATCACAAGGCAGCCTTGTCGTTACTATTAGCTGTTATTACTTACAAACAGTGCATGTGTTGCATATTGTTCTGATGTCACAGTTATTACGTCATAGTGTCAAACGGCGTAGCGGCGCGTTGGAAAAGAAACCGATTGAAAACGGGCAAACATTTCATGAATGCCGTCACGAATGTACATTAAAGTCCTTAGTTACGTATTAGAATCGAAATAGTACATCTCATTTAGTGATTTGCTCTTGAATAAAATCATTGTATGTCGTTCAGATGCGTCCTCGTGATAAAATTCCTTCGTATCGGAACCCCAAACAATGATTTATTCAGCGACAAATCACTAAATAAGATATGTCATTTCTAAAGTAACTCACAGCTTCAGTCTTATTTGATTGATAGGGAAAAGGTTGGATATTGCTGGAATACTTCTCACAATCGACAAAGACGTTATTTCGATATACGGACTTGGTGGCCATTCGCAATTACGATGAGTGTCTGCTATCATTTGTCCTTCGCCTTTTCATTTCAGGAATTTGTTATTTACCTATGAATATGGTCGAAAATTGTTATTCTCGACTTCGCTTTAAAGTCAAGTCAAGTCAATATCATTCGTATCATAAAACATTTCAAAGAGCTCTGATAGTGTTCATTATTCAAGCATTTTTCATTACTTTTAAAATATCGCAAAAATATTTTGATTTGGTATGTTCCGATCGCATAAATGTATGACTTTGTGTACCGTATTTTAATACGATTTATATCATTTGAGTAGAGAACAGAACAGAACAGAGCAGAAGGTTATTAAACAAATGACGTAGACCTTTGTAATTCATTATAATAATATCCTGTGCAAAACTCAATTTACGAGGAATTGATTTTATTACAACACAAGAATAAGAATTTAACATGGTCAAATTCAATTTTTTTTTTCATTTAAGCCGTCAATCTTTTTTCTTGCGAATATTGATATTATCTGTGATAAGATCCGTTGGAAACAAAGAACGAAACAAAACAGCAAAATAGCACCAAACGACGTGTATTTTAACAACACTAAGTCCAAGTACCGGGAAACTTTTTACCGCCGCCAGACGGCGCTTAATAAACTTCTTTAGTGATAGTTGATAGAATCTGAGAACAATCCATTTGAAACAAAGAAATTAACCAAGCAAAAAGCTAGAAGCTTCGGTTTGATTGAGTTTGTTCATGTGGAGTATCGGACTAATAAACGGAAGTCAACTCTAGTTAAAATGGCCGTTCTCATTCATTCGAAAGGACCAGAATATATAATACAACTTTATCATCATACAATGAAAAAAAAATGTAAACTATGTTTTAAGATATGTTGAACAGCCGCAGTCATGTAAAAGGTCAAGGCTTAAATACTATTCTGAATACTATAGGGAACGTAAAAGAGGTAGTTCTGCAATTAGAACCGGAAGTCATGGTGTTACGTCATTTATCCGGGTAGCGTAGAATAACGCCTCGTCTCGGCATCCTGTAGTGTAAATTATTTCATGAATTAATGGTAACGCGTATGTAAACTTATTAAATTGCAACGTAACCATTATTGTATAGATTAAATATGACATTTGAAATGTTTAAGATGTTAAATAGTTCCAAATTGGCACTAAGCTTCAGCTTGAAATGTGAGTATCTCTAAAACAATTGAGTCAAAAGCACTGACACGGACCTATGCATTTTATTCACCACATAATATGACCATATGTTTTTATCTACGACTGTTTCATCAAAATCTATATGGTAGAGAAAATTCTACTCAATAAAATAACAAATAATCTAATTTAAGTATGTATTTTATTTATTATTGTTCCAATCATGAACTGGCCATAAAGCGTTCTCTATTCCAAAGGAATAAAGTCAGTAAACTAATACGGTCGAAAATGTGCGGTCATGGTGTAGTCGAAAGAAATCCGAAGTAAATAGATCAATATTGTCCCATTTTGGGCGTAATTCGTGTAAAGTGAGTACGTGGGTCATTCACGTTTTCACTGCTAGAATACATTCTGCATGAAATGAAACGGTTTTCATGTGTATACATCCCTTACGACCAGTTTTGCACATCGAAGCCTTGAGAAGTGATTTACTTTGTGAACAAGAGCATGTATGTGTCATTTCTAGGATAACAGACCACAGCTGGCTGGCATTTTACCAAGACCTCTTCAATCGTATATTCTCTTCATTTCTTTTGTGCGTAAATATGATAGACCTTTCTTGAAAAATTGATGTAGAACAAAACTGATGTTCTATAAAGATACGTAAAGACGACCTGAAATTGTCGTTTTTATATGAAACAAAGAAGTATTTGAATTACCGACCTTCAACCTTAAAGAGCAGATATTTTGAAATATGAAAGATGATTTAAAGAGCACAAACATGTAAGCTAAGCAGCAAGAGGTATCTGAAAGAGCATTGAAAATTTAAACATTTTTTTTTTTTCGAGGAAGGCATGCAGAGACTAGAATCGATTCTCTGTGGTCAGTATCAATGTCGCTGACTTGACGATTACTCGATCGCCGGCGACAATCGGAACATCTCTGATAATTATTACAGGCCAGTGAGGGTAATACTGGAGAAAAGTAAAAAAAAATCTCAGGCACCAGCAGGTCTGTGTTATTACTTTTATTACATAGAATATACAATCTTGCGATATTTACTAAATGAAAAGAATCTTTGCAACGACATTTGTTTTCTTTGAAGAACTCATTGGTAATTGATGGGATATTCAATCACCCAATCGATTCTTTAGAAGGACTGGCACATGTGTTATTTAAAAAGCGTCTTCTCGTTTACTGGATCAAACTATTGGAACGCTTGTCTATTCGGAGTCCGGGAAACGAATGTCGACCTGCAGGATATATCCTGGCTCCCTGGCTTTATGTTTATTTATCATAAATACTACAAACATTTAATGAGTAAATTTAAGCCTCTGAAATAACACATTCTTAGCTGATGGCTTTGTTAGGAGCCATGGGCAATAAAACAGTCGATATAGAAAGAACCTAAAGTTACGCTGTAATAAACCAAAAATTACATAAATTATGATAATTAGGAGGGCAGCCGGGGGCCGGATGATATTCAGATCAATTTTCTCACCTTGTGCCGGATATATACGTCAAATACAATAAATTAATAACGCAAGTCAAAACTCAATATCATCTTTATTATTTCCGTTTATAATTCGATAGACTTGGAAAAAATAACTTACAAAATTTTGATATATAATTTGGCAAAATATTAGGTTTTTTATGACATAGAACCTTTCATGCATAAAAATAGTCATAAAAAAGCAACAATATATATGTAAGCACATCACAATGTGACAGAAATCAAAACTCATTGTGTACATTAAAGCATTATACATTTCATGAAATATTATCACAAAACTGATACAGCACAGCCGTGCATATATCATGCTTATGATCTGAAACATTGAAATTGTGTTCATACACGGTCGGCAAAAAAGGAAAAGAAATGATTTGTCATGATAAAGATAATGTATATTCATTAAGTGTATGAAAAATGGCATTATCTATTAGCTGAGAATTCAACTCGTTCAAAAACTTCAGTATTGAACCCGCGCTGATTTGATATCCTCTATTTGAATATGTTCATCATAAATGTAGACATCAGATAAATGTTGTGATAACATTTTGCATGGAAATAGTGTAATAGGCATATGACACCAATTCAACATAAACTCCTTTACATATATATACAAATGTAGAACAAAACTATTTACAAGTACTTATAAACATACACATGCATGGATCATATAACTTAGTACTCAATAATCAGAAGAATGTATCTGCTATGGAAGGTAGTATCCGCCATAATATAAATTGCTAAAATACACAGTCATTGGAGACTGGTGATTACAATTTCCTGACCCTGAATAGAAACTTCCAACTTTTATCTGGTTAAATTGAATGTTGCAATATCTGACATCTACAATGAAGAGATATTACCTAAATTTTCAAAATAGGTATTAAGTTCAAACGCTTTGGAATGAAGGTAAATGTATTTATTTCTCAAGAAAAAAAATAGATGTATTGACAATATTTTATGCAGTAGCGTTAAGTTGTGTCCATTTAACATTTTTAATAAAGGAATATTTTGTGA
Source organism: Mercenaria mercenaria (assembly GCF_021730395.1). NCBI lineage: Eukaryota > Metazoa > Mollusca > Bivalvia > Venerida > Veneridae > Mercenaria > Mercenaria mercenaria. The sequence continues at coordinate 5,306,046 of NC_069376.1, forward strand.
TGAAGGAAAAGTAAATCTATTTGAACATGGAAAACATAAACATCGAAGGTACATAATATTTATAGGTTATCAACTTTGTACTGGATATATGCACAAGTTCTGCAGCGGTAATATTGCGCGACTTTAGGAGCGCAATATCTTCCGCGAAAGAACGTGAAAATACACCTTATTTTTAATTACTCTCACCTGACTGAGTCCGTCTGTGATTATTATTAGCAATTATCATAAACGGGAATAATAAACAGGCATTTGAAAATATGCAAACTTTTTTTTTTAAGTTGCAACATTCAAGTTAACAAGAGGGTCAAGATGGCCCTAGGTCGCTCACCTGAGAAACACACCATAATACACCATAACAGTGAAAACATGTTTGATCTAGTGATTTCATGGAAAAAAATGTTCTGACCAATTATCATTAAAATTGGCGCAAAAAAACAAGTATTTTCCTTGATTTGACCTAGTGACCTTGTTTTTGATCCCAGATGACTCATATTCGAACTTGACCTAGATTTTATCAAGGCTATCATTCTGACAAAATTTCATGAAGATCAGTTGAAAAATACAGCCTCTATCATTTACACGAGGTTTTTCTTTGATTTAACCTAGTGACCTACTTTTTAACTACAGATGACCCAAATTCAAATTCAACCTAGATTTCATCAAGGCAATCATTCTGACTTACTTTCAGGAAGATCAATTGAAAAAAAAAAAAACAACCTCTGTCGCATACACAAGGTTTTCCTTTGATTTGACATAATGACCTATTTTTTGACCCCAGATAGCCCATATTTGAACAAGACCTAGAATTCATCAAGGCAATCATTCTGACCAAATTTCATGAAGATTAATTGAAAATTACAGCCTCTATCGCATACTCAAGGTTTTTCTTTGATTTAATCTAGTGACCTAGTTTTTAACCCCAGATAACCCATTTTCGAACTCAGCCTAGATTTCATCAGGATAGACATTCTGACCATAATTCATGACGATTAATTGAAAAATACAGCCTCTATCGCATACACAAGGTTTTTTTATTTGACCTAGTGACCTAATTTTTTACCCCAGATGACCCATTTTCAAACTCGGCCTAGATTTAATCAAAGTTATCATTCTGACTAAATTTCATGAAGATCAGTTGAAAAATACAGCCTCTATTGCATACACAAGCTAACTGTTGACAGACAGACGACAGACGGACGACGGACATCGAGTGATCAGAAAAACTCACCTGAGCATTGCTCAGGTGAACTAACAACATGGAAAGTCGAGGTTGTCATTCGTGTGCATTCGATTTGTATTTACCAATATTATATAGCAATTTGTATCATAGCAGATAAAACCCACCATAATCATCTATAGTCACAGCATAAGTGTACAATATGGCATTTAAGGTAGTTGTGCACCTTTGGAAATCCAGACCGCTGCCTGAGTCAAGCCACATAGATTCAGGTATCGAACATTAACATGTGATTCATGCTGAATTACAACGTTTTGAGCAGATGACGTACGACCATTAGTAAAGATCACAATTCCTCTCCCCGAACACTTAGTACTTAAATAAACAAGGCAATCTGAAAGACAGCTAAATCCCCCGCCACTGCAATGGATAGTGAAAGGGTAAACCTTTGATTTTAGCTGTGACCTTGACCTTGAACTGACATGGCTGACTCATGAAATCTGCACAACGTCTTGATGAGGTGATCATTTGACCCAAGTTTCATGAAAATCCTTCAAGGGGTTTAGGAGATACAGAGCTGAAACCTTTGCCTAGTTGTGACATTGACATTGAGTTGACATGGCTGACTCATGAGTTCTTGATGAGGTGATCATTTGACCAAAGTTTCATGAAAATCCTTCAAGGGGTTTAGGTGATACAGAGTGGACACCAAATGGAAGGCTCAAACCTTCGACCCTTAGTTGTGACCTTGACCTTGAGCTGGCATGGTTGACTCATAATTTCTGCTTATCGTTCTGATGAGATAATCATTTGACCCAAGTTTTATAAAATTCCTTCAAGGGGTTTAAGAGATATAGAGCGGACATGAAATGGAAGGATCAACCATTTGACCTTCAGTTGTGACCTTGACCTTGAGCCGACATGACTGACTCATAAGTTCTGCACATCGCCTTGATGAGGTGATCGTTTGACCCAAGTTTGATGAAAATCCTTCAAGGGGTTTAGGAGATATAGAGCGGACACAAAATGGAAGGCTCAAACCTTTGACCCTAAGTTGTGACCTTGACCTTGAGCCGGCATGACTGACTCATGGGTTCTGCACATCGTCTTGATGAGGTGATGATTTGACCCAAGTTTTATAAAATTCCTTCAAGGGGTTTAAGAGATATAGAGCGGACACAAAATGAAAGGCTCAAACCTTTGACCTTGAGTTATCACCTTGACCTTGAGCCGGCATGGTTCTGCACATCGTCTTGATGAGGTGATCCTTTGAGCCAAGTTTTATAAAATTCCTTCAAAGGGTTTAGAAGATATAGAGTGGACACAAAATGGCAGGCTCAAACCTTTGACCTTGAGTTGTGACCTTGACCTTGAACCGACAAGGCTGACTTATTGGTTCTGCATATCGTCTTGATGAGGTGATCATTTGACCCAAGTTTCATGAAAATCCTTCAAGGGGTTTAGGAGATATGGATCGGATACGATTTTGTTACGGACGGAAGGACGGACGGACGCAGACCATTCCTATAATCCCTCCGCCACGGCGGGGGATTAAATACATGACCCAAAGTTTTCTATTTGCCGAAATTCAATGCTTTTTGTATGTGTCTACAAATAAGTTTTTAATCAAAATGAATATACCCAAACGCACACAACTACCTTAAAACAAAAATGCATTCCATCAGAAGTTAACCTATATTTAACGTATATTTATATATGACTACATATTTCATCATCATCATCATCATCATCAACAACAACAACAACAACTACATTTTCAATGGAATCCATTTTTAAAAAAGCGTGTGGCATTCAATTATTGAACAAACAAAATTTCATCTATATACAGTAATAAAATAAAAATGAAATTTACATTTTTTTATGTAAAGTAACTTAAGGTTTCGATGGAGGCCTTGAGAAACAAAAATCAAACAACAACAAATCATAGAAAGAAAGAGTTGTTTGACATGAAAATTGAACAGCATGTAAAACATGTATATTACTTTACGAAACAAGTGTCAGTATACTGATATAAACATTAAATTCCGGAAAAGGGCTGCCTAAAGGGGCTCCACTTTCGGACAGTTAAACGCCTTTAAAAACTCACCATTTTCAAAGAACAGTTACACATGTTCGTTTTGATGCATTTGCAATAGCGTGCGAGTGGTGAAATTTCGCATAACAAGGTGGAACACAGTTTTCAGCAATTGTTTATCATTATTTCTTTACATATGGCATTCATTTTCAAAGGGAGACAACTGTTCCCGATTATTTTAAGTACAAATGGCATTCATTTTCAAAGGGAAACAACTTTTTCCGATTATTTTAAGTAATCTTTGAGAAAAAGTTGTCTCCCTTTTAAAATGAATGCCATTTGTAAAGAAAAAAAGATAAACAATTGCTGAAAACTGTGTTCCACCTTGTTACGTGAAATTTCACCACTCGCACGCTATTGCAAATGCATCAAAACGAACATGTGTAACAGTTCTTTGAAAATGGTGAGTTTTTAAAGGCGTTTAACTGTCCGGAAGTGGAGCCCCTTTAGGCAGCCCTTTTCCGGAATTCAATATTTATATCAGTATACTGACACTTGTTTCCTAAAGTAATATACATGTTTTACATGCTGTTCAATTTTCATGTCAAACAACTCTTTCTTTCTATGATTTGTTGTCGTTTGATTTTTGTTTCTCAAGGCCTCCATCGAAACCTTAAGTATCTTTCATTGAAAGCTTATACTTCTTCATTTCCCTAACATTCCCATCATTCAATTCAACTCACCCAATAATCTAACTACTGATGCTGCAATTGTCATGATATCCTCTCCATAAAAATGTTCATCATATATTATATAGACATAAAAATACTGTATAAACAGTTACAACGTAAATAAAGCAATTAAAGGTCCAATACTAAGGAAAGTGAACATTTTAATTTCTTTTAAAAAGCACAGAAACTATTTCATTTTATTGGAAAATGAAAGTTGGTATGTAGAAATTCGAAATAAATAGCAGTATATGTACAATTATTTTTCTATGAAGTATGAAGAAAGTTAAAAAGACCTGGGGGGGTCATTCTGTCGATTCATTGAAATTTCAACATAATACACATACATTTCTTTGAGTTCCAAAGACCTTCTGTAAATTTTGACCTGCCAATCTTCATTATTTAGTGTCTTGCAGAAGTCTATGCACTGGCTATGAAAAAAATTGCCAACTCACTTTCCCTTAGTAATGGACCTTTAACATAAGTCATACATCAACTCATATCATATAACAAAACTATGTACAAGACATCAAAACATATGCAAATCCGCATATTTCACTACTAATACTAGTATATGATTTCACGTAACTTTGTACTCCATCGACAGCATTAAATAGCAATAGACACTACAAATATAGAATATAGAATCAAAAATAGAATAATATCAACATGTTATGTTATATACAAGAAAAAAAAATTCTGCGAAACATCACCCTCTAAAATTGGCCCAGGAAAACAGCCGTTTAGCAATTATGCGTATGTAGACATTTTCTCAAAGAATAAAACTTACTCGAGGAAATTCACAATGAAAATGCTCCAGATATTTTCTCAATACAATAAGCAATAAAACTAAGTCAAAAATATCACTGTCACATCCTGTCACTTATGACTCATTATACCAGATTTTATAAACAACAACGAACTACATTTTGGACTACTTTCAAAGAGAAGTTAATCTGCTGAAATATTATATACAGTACAACATCACAGACTTGACGAGAAAAAAAGCAGACACAAAATTGATACTATAAACCTTTACCTTTAACTTAAGGCTCTGCTAAATGAGCAGGACAAGTCATATCATTAAGGTAGCGTTTCACACTTAATGAAAATTTATTCAGATACAGAATTCTAAAATGCTTGCATTTTTTGTCGTTTAAGAAATAATACAAATCTGTACATTTTCTTGATGCTTGATGTTTTTAAATCCCTGAACAGATAAAACAATATAATACTGACATTGTGCATACATGCACAAAATATTTAGGTCGCTATATGGAATACAATATTTAACAAACTATCAATAGGAAGTGGCTAGGTAGCCGGTTCTTTCAACAATGACCCTGACCTTTAAACAACAGACAACAGAAAATTGCCTCGTGATCAAGAAAAATGAGCAAACTAAAGCTGTTATTCTTTCTTTGATCAAAAACACAATAATTACCAGAAATCATATCAGGTCCCTGCAACCTTGATGTTCGAGTCACTGATCCCAAAATCAATGGGCAAATTCCTCAGATCTACCATATCATTATGTAATTCTGAAAGCAAGTAGCTGTTACACTTTATAACTTCCATAAACATTTTCATTCTTTGAGTCAGTGCGATATGACCTTGACCTTAACACTTAAACACAAAAATCCTAATCACGCACAATGATACAAAATGGGTGAAACACCGCTAATTCAGCACCCAAGTTCCTAAACATGAAATCAAAAATATGTAAGCTTAATTATCGTCGAATGGCACTAAGTGTTCTGCAGGGAACAACATTAAAATAACTTTGGTAAAGGGCTATACACGGCATATCAACGTAAAGTTTCATGGACTTCCGCCAAATGGTCTCAGAGAATATGTCTTTTGAAGAAAAGTTAAGACGGACGGCAACTTACGGATGGCGAGCGATCACAAGAGCTCATCCCGAACACTGTGTGTCCAGGTGACCCTAAAAGGGAGATAATCCAAAAAGGAAGCAAGGCAAAATTATGGTTCTTACAATGCACTGCAATTCCTCTACAGCGTAAGTTCTAGTTCTAGACCTAAAGTCAAGTTTAAAACAATAAATAACCAAGTTTTTGAAACTGACCTAGATTTTTCACACACAAAGACTGACAAAGATTTATTATGTTCATGTAGAAAACATTGTTTGACTTAGTGACACAGTTTAAAGGCCCATAATTCCTTTGTTCAAAATATGGCTGCCGCATTTTTTGTTCTGACCTTCAAATATGTCTATTTCTTAATAAATCCTTATTTCAATATTGGTTTTCTTATATATTTGCCAAAGGTTTGAATATCAATTAATATCGAAGAAGATATCATTCAATCAATCATCTAAGATTGTCTCCCTTTATGGTCCTAACTGTGTAAAGTCCATTTCTGTGTAAGGACCATTTAATTATGCATAACATTTAAATTGACAGCTGCTATATCTATAAAATTAAAAAAAAATCTGAAAAGTAGATCCCTCGGAAGCACCGAAAACAAGGCAAACAGTAAAAATTGCAGACTCGGTTTGATTGAGTCTGTTCATGAGCAGTAATGGAAAATGCAACACTGTCCACACCTTATAAGCCTTATAATGTAACTTTAAGAACTCGGGTAACCCAATTTGAAAATGACCTACATTACAGAGTGCAAACATTCTCGCAAAGTGTTATAGAACGTTGTCTCTACTGTGCTAATTTGATTTATCTATGATTTGACCTAGTGACCTAGTTTTTGAACTGAAATAATCAGGTTTCAAACTTGACTTAAATTTTATAGATGTAAACATTCTGGAAATGGTTTGTGAAGATAAAATAGAGAATGCAGCGTCTGGAGATTTAATTATGTTTCCAATAATTGACCAAATTCTTAAGATTTATTTAACAATTCAACAATCTTGACCAAGATTTTATCAAGGGTAACATCTCGACCAAGTTTCATTGAAATTGTGCCTAAATTGTTGACAACAGACGGGAACGGAAACAGGACGGTCACAATAGCTCACTTTGAGCATTTTATGCTCTCAGATGAGCAAATAATGTGTCACTAGTAACAATGTTTACATTTAATTTAAAACATAATTTATATATTATCATGTGTTCTTTTCATAAACAAACAATAAACATAACTCGTAAAATTCAAAACAGTTCATATATAATACAAATTAACTAAGGGATACAGACAATATATCTACAATAGTCTATCAACTGTATATACACAAAGTAACTGCTATAATTCAGAAAGGAAACGACTTTCTTCCTTTAGAAAAAGAAGACCTGCATAAAATGTAATATTATATACACTTCTCAAATTCGTTCATTTGATTGGTCGAAAGGGATGCATGCGCAGGTCGGCAAAAGCGATATTGACTCGCAAAATGATAATGACTCTTCTGATATCACTTTTTCCTATATGTAAGAAATACAGGCCAGATAAATGATTGCATTTGAGAAGGGCAAATAATATAACAATTATACACTTATGTTTCATGCAATATTTGTTTTATAGGTCGTAGGACCCTTTTTCGTAATTTAACTTTTGTTGACTTGCAAAATCTTTTCGCTTAATAAGTACAAATAAGTGAGGCTTTATAAAATTTCATGTAGAGATAAAAATAGTCATTCCGTTCATTAAGTGATTTATTAATACAGGTAGTCTCTGTGTACATTGGAAAGCTGTCATCTACTGTTTAATCAAAGACTTTTCACAATAAAATGAAACAAAATGATTCCCAGTTTAACGTTTTTATCAAAAAGATGAAAAGTCCGCTTCGGACTCTACAGTGTTTTCGTATAAATATGTTCTTTCTATTGTAATTATGAATGTCGTCTGCTAGGAATGAATAATTTTCTACAAAAAGTACATGTCATATTAGAGAAATAGTCCTTTAATTAGAAGACTTCCCCATGTAAATAATAGATGTTGTAGTATATGGCTACGGACTATGCAAACAAATAGTGATTTTGAAAACGACATGAAAATATGCCCCACAAAGTATTTGTTTCTTAGAGCAAAATGCATTTAATATTTCAACAATTCCATCTTTGCCGCGGTATGTCAAACACAGCAAATTTCGTTGTACATGTATTTGCCATAAAACGGCAATTTCCAGATATTTTAAATCTATTATCCTAAAATAACAATAAACCATTGTTCGCAATTAGCATATAATGAAGCCAAATCAAACCTTTCTGAAAAAAAAAGACTTATGACAGCGCGTGTGACTTTTTGAAAGCCTTCCACATAATAAGAAAAAAGTTCAAAAGCGATGTGTTTACAAAAGTGAAAGTCAGACATTTCTTTACTAACTAATAAGAAATTCAGAATGATTTGTCTCTGGTAACGAAAATTTATAACTGAAAGCAGTTTTTCTCACAGAATTTTGGGTATAATACGATTAAAGTCCTGCAATGCTTTTTTGTCCAATGGCCGGAAACAAGAGGTGATGCCAAGTATATCATGGTGTGTGTAGCCTAGTCACCGGAAGTATAGATCTTTGGTCCAGAAGTATTTGCGGCCAATTGTAAATCCACGTATGGCGATATATACGTAGCATGGCCACCGGAAATACGTCTATAGTTTTGAAGTGTTGGCGTTGATCTTTTATCTGAAGTATGAAGGAAACTGACCTGAAAAAGACATTGAAAATTATATAATTAACGTTTTTACTATCATTTGAATACTCGCCTTACTGCGCATATGTAACCATGACAAAATCATAACCAATTTCAAAATTTAAGCTTGCATTGCTTCACAAAGGAATGAGACAAGTTTTAGCATAGCTCGCATACGACATTCAAATCCATGGACACGTTTAGGAATGTTGACATATACGATACATGTTTAAGAATGTTGACATATACGATACACAAATTTGCTGGCATATTCTTGAACTTCGAGCCAGCTCGACATTGGAACTTCATTGAATGTCGAGCTGCCCAGACATTCGACGTTTGACATTATATTTTTTTATGTTTCTTAGATACAAGTCACTAAATTTATTGTAATTTCTGCATGTCTCGGTAGTCTACAAAATTAGTTAACTGAATGTCATGTATAACTTGAATAAATTAGCTTTTAAACGTCTTGGTAAGAGAGCGATAATTGTATTTGAATTGTTGCAATTTGAAACAGACGAATCTCCTAAAGTGAGTGATCAATGACCTGAGAATAAAACAAGGTTCTTGAAGCATTCTTTTTGATACAGTAGCTTATAGGGATCAATATGAACGCCAGAGAAAACTAGAAATGTGTCCATGGGACACAGATGCCCCCACTACATGACATTAAAATGACAATATTTTTCCCAGGTCAGGGGCCAGAACTCCTACAATACTGAATGAATCCGGATGCGAAACCCCAGGTGCACATCTGCACATGCTGACCAACATTCCTGAAAACTCTGGTGACACTAGGTCAAATACTTTTGGAGCTATGGGCGACACAACATTAAAATGACCAATTGTTTACTAAGTTAGGGGCCATAACTCATACAAGACTGGATGAATCCGAATACGAAACACCAGGTGCACAACTACTCATGGTGACCAACATGCCTGTAAAGTTTTGTGACTCTAGGTCATAAACTTTTGGAGCTAGGCGCGACACAACACTAAAATGACCAATTTTTACAATGTCAAGGGCCATAACTTCTACATGACTGAATGAATCCGGACGCGAAACCCTAGGTGCACAACTACACATGCTGACCAACATTCCTGTATAGTTTTGTGACTCTACGTCAAATACTTTCAGAGCTACGCGCGACGGAAGGACGGACGGACGGATGGACGGACAAGAGCAAATCTATATGCACCCCCCCCCCCCCCCCCCCCCCAAAAAAAAGTGGGGGCATAAAAAGACGTGTTCTGCGAAACTAAAGTAACCATAGATGTAAGGGGAAATGAGAAATCGGAAGGGAAATCCTTTAAGTTAGTAAAAACTAAAATACTAGCAAAAGTTCAGAAACTACAACAGTGACGTTTTGCGGATAAGATGGAGAAAGCTAGCAAGACATTTCGACCCCAAGACATTTCAACCCCAAGAGACAATTCGACCCCAAGACATTTCAACCCCAACTCCTTGGTCATTTCGACCCCACTCAATGATATGCCTGAAAACATCTAAGAATGCCGTCATTATTATCATTAAGCTTTAATCTATAGATAATTGAGCAATTTCAAAATGTAATAACGCTTAATTAGCAATTAAAAAGTTAAAATACGGTTATTTTCGCAAAAATAAGAATTTTTCTTACGAAAATGAGCCATATTTGTCTAAATTTCTTTATTTTCTAAAATTCTTTTTCTAGTTTCTTAAAGACTATATTAGTACCTGCCTTCATATGAAAATGAGTGATTTTTATCTAACAACAACGAAATAATCATCATTTATATATTTTTTCATTAACGAAAATAACGGGATTTATGTATCAGCCGCGTTTATTACGTAAATAATTTAAGAACTAATCGTTCTGATTATCTATTTTAAAATAACCTTCATATAACATATTTTCATATGTGGTGCTTATTTATATTTTCAAATCATCTTAAAGACTATTTTAGTACACGGCTATATTAAAACAACAAAAAAAGAAAAGATTTTTAAATCATGGGCCGATTTCGCCGATTTTAATTATGAAAATAACTTTGATAAAGTAACATCTTTAATACCTCTTTATTTATTTTTTTCAACCAAATATAAATAATTATAATGTAACTTAAAGAAGTTTAAGATCACCATCTTCATTACATTGATATTTAAAATCATAATCAGAAGAACGTGATCCTTTGATTGGATTATCTCACCTTGATTAATTGTTTGTTGATATACAGCACGTGTGTATTTATCTGCAGTGAGCATTGCAATTAACAATCAATTAAGCGATTGTGGTGACATCGGATATTTATAAACATGTGTCAACATTATCATTAATTTCGGCGAAAATGTAAAGAAACCAATAGGAAATTAAACAACACATTGTTTATTTTCGCATTTAATGTTATTTTCGTAAGCGATTTTGACGCACACATAAAGTATTTGCTTTACAGAATACAGAATATGATTTTTGTTATTTACAAACTGCTCTTACGACATTCCTTCCAGTTGTAAAATATCAAACACGAAATCCCCGTTACTCAAAATATGTGAATATATGAGTACTGTTCTGTTAAAAACGGGGAAAAAATTATTATCACATTTCATATCTGTAAGGAAAATGTGGCAGCCATATTACTTTTTTTATATTAAATATTTTAGCAAATACACGTGATTTAAAGTATGATTTTAGCAACTTCAGGCGATTTCGGTCACACATTAAACCGGAATCCACCTAAAAAACGGGATACACCCGTGACCGGAATGCATTTTCCATAACCGGGATACACCTGTATTTTGTAAGTTAAAGGTATTTTTGAAGTTTTTTTTTTTTTTTAAATAATTCAATCATATATATCATAAATGAATAAAATACGAAAGGAAAATGAAATACGTTCAAACACGTTTCCATTACCGAAATACACCATTATTTTATTAATAAATGGTATTTTTGTAGGGTTTATTGCAGAAATCATTCGTGTATAATATAAATAATACTGGCAGTAAGTTTCAGAAGGATAAATAATTTTTTTAACGCAAAACGATTTAATAAGAGATTGAAATTCGGCGACCACGCGGGAAAAAGTCATAATCGAAAATACACCCGTATTTCTATAACAAATGGTATTTTGAAGTGATTTATGACTGGATTCAAACATATATGTCATAAATTATTATTTTTCAAAAGGAAAATAAAATACTTTTGCGCGTTACGTCTTGTACATGATTGAAAATCGGCGTGCGCATTGGAAATTTGTGCATTCGGAAATTTATGGGAAACCGGTGTGACGGTGACATCATTCATCGCGTTCTCGCACTGGCTTTAAGATTTTATTTGTTTGTTGTTTGCACTCCACGCAGAAATTTGACGGCCTTTACACTTCCTGACTGTTTTATTTTTTTCAGTAGCGTATGCAGTTTTCATTACGAAAAAAGTAAAAGAATCATGTTGGCGTAGAAAGCGAATTTCTATGACTGATTCGGGTGCTCGGATGTTCGTGGAGACAACCAGTCTGCGGTGTATATATAAAGCGGAACCGGAAAACATCGAAAAAATGCCTCGGTACACGCAGAAAACAAAGACGAGTAATTAAAACGTTACAGTCTCAGGGATTTTAATCCCCTACTACGCAGAGGTTAAAGGTTGAATGGCACTCGGCGACGCTCAGATGAATCAGGGGAAGCAGCTACATGACTGAATGTATCCATGGAAACGACAAACACCGGATGTTGATACAAAAAAACTCTGATCATGTAAAAACAGACAGACAGACGGGTAAACAAGTGTAGAAACGTGTGCAGACGGTATGATGATTTTACACAAGTTAATGGTAACTATGCTAACCGGCGGATGTTTTGGTTTTAACGCGCATGCGCACTTTACGTGTGGCAAAAGAACTCTCAAACCTACATAAAATTATCATCATATTACGAGTTGTTTTGTCATTATAAAGATAATTTCATTCAAGTAATTTATCATACAGTATACTTTGTTTAACGACATCTGTGTTAATTAAACATATCTTACCTGAAAGGTCTGCTTTATTCTTATTTTCGTCAGAAAAGAACAAACATTTCCACATTTTCCACACATCATACAAATATAAAACTTGTTCCTTACGTTTAAAAATTTATATTTTTTTCATAATATCTATTTTTACCACAATATTAAATACATGTAGTTGTTATATACATTTTTTCCGCCTTGAATGACATGTCGCGTCTCCATGTCACTGAGGTTGCTATTTTAAGTAACATACCGGAAATCATTGCGCAATATTATGCCAATGGCATGATAAAACATTTGTTACCTGGGTAATCAAGATTCGAGAGTGTCCCCTAATTAGGGCGGATTATAAAAGTTACTGAAGCAAATGACTTTGATGTGATATACATTAATGCTTTCGGTCATCATTAAAAGAACGCACATAGATAAATATATCACGTGGCGGAGCTGTTTTGTGGATAAAAAAAAAACAAAAACAACATTTCATGTGATATCTAGTATCATAAAATCTATAAGAATATATGTTACGCTATATATTTGGAACTTTAATGGACATTTTCTTTTAAAAAGATGACAGTGTAGTTACAAAAAATCTAAATTCGTAAGATATGAATCATATCCAGGACTATAATTAAATACACTGAAGGAAAATGCCTGATATAAATACCTATTTTTTATGTTTTCATGCTGAATCATTTCATATCGAAAATGTATCGCGCAAAGAAGTCACTATCCGTGATTTAGAATAATTATGATAAACTTGAATTCCGCAAAGAATAAAACAGATAAAGAATGTAAGTGTAGAACACCCCTCCCCGCTACCCGCCACCTTTGTATCAAATCTTACAGCTGCGCATTGACCATTCGGTCAGTTTGATAATGTCAAATACAAAATTTGCAAATTCAAAGAAACAACAGAAATAAAAAATAACCTTTTTAAAGATGATTATTGTTATTTTTGACAAAGAACTATAAAATTTTATAGCTCTTTGTTTTTTGAATACTGAATGAAAGGAATATGATTGGACATAAAACCATAGGCTGAACTTTGTTAATTGAACATTTTATTTTCAAGTTCGACTTTTAACTACATGTGTAGTAACTGCGACACGTTGTAAGTTATGTGAGATTACGTTAGGAAATAAAACAAAAAAGCTTTGCTATTACTTTATTAATTCATGGAACCTTAATTTGTTGAGATCATACGTGCCGAATAAATGGTCCATTAATCCAAAATCATCAATGATAATGCGCATTAGTTAAATCTATTAGTTTGCAAATATCTACATATATTTTCCTTTGCCTTACGGTGGATATTTACTATAAAAGAAACTCATTATTGATCGAATAGATTAAAATACAATGTAACTCTTACGTTATTTATATTGAGCAGTCACGTCTTTTTGCCCTACGTAGAGTGCGCATGCGCGAAAATTGTTTACCGTTGCCAAGCTCCCTGTAAAAAGGTCTATATAATTTCCGACAGGTTTAGATCATGATATAGCTGTACATCTAATTTTTAAAAGAGTGCAAATGACACATTTAATAATGAAGAATTATACCACTAAATTCATGCGCAAATTATCTCGTAATGAAATAGAGAATTGTATTATCTACCCGGGTATAACATCATAACGCGCGATATAAAGGAGGTGATGTTTACGTCACATCCTATTTTTGTATTGTTTTGTATCATTATTCCTGACAGAATACTTGTGAAAACTGCAGTCTTTTCTCACCCTGTTCACAATTTTTCACATAAACTCTCGGCTTACTGTTTTATCATACATTTATTACCAGTAACTTCAGAAGCCAAAACATGTAACAATGGTTTTAACAAGCCTGTTAAAAGAAATTTGCACACCAAATATTTCACGTGTTGCTTAAAGGCAATAACGTTCTGACGTCTAGAGGTTTTTGAGGGGTAACCCAGTTTAACATCAAACCGACACTTCATGCATTAGTTCAGGCACGAGTGGGTACTGGTCAGAACCACCGACCTGACGTTGCCCCCATAAAATCTCACGCGTACGTAGACATATTCTTAATGAATGTAGTAGTTCTGGTTTAAGTGTGCGTTTCATGGATGTAATATGCCGGATATGCCAATGTTATTCGCCGGAAATGCCTCCGTTGTCCAGTCATTCGGCGGATATGTACTGTGAAGATCTTTTTATGGCAGATATAGGCTTTATTCATGATTTATTGCAAAGGTAAATGTCTGCGGATGATTTTAAGCTTTGATTATATGCTTTTCAAATAGCTGCTTGGTAAACCGGAAGAGAAAGTGAATACTTCCTGGTATCTGTCCACGCAATACTAGCGTTTTCTATCGCCTTTCCTTAAATAAACATCTTATATAACCATTTGAATGCAAATTTCTTATAACAAAAAAAAAATAAAAATAAAATAAAATAAAATAAACGTACTGAATTTAGAAGGTTTATTCTGTGAACAAAATTGGAAATATTGCAATGTGAGGGCTGCCGTTTTAAGCAAATGTATGGATGCTATTTTGAACATGTGCCTATGTGAGCGAAAACAAGAAAGCATATAAAACAGGTCTGATATATATATATAAAACAGGTCTGATATATATATATATATATGAAGCTACAGTGATGTTACTAACCCAGTGCTGTCAACTAATAAAACAGAAGATGTGTGCGATATTTTAAAGCATTTGGACAAATTCATTTCAGAACATTATGCCTACAGGCAACACTAAGATAAAGAAACATAATTGTGACAAAATAAAAGCTGGACTTAACATGTAACTGTCCTGTGAGGTCAGATGTTGATGCAAAATGTGTGTGTGCAGTTTATTAAGAGAAACCTGCATATATGCAAAACTTATGGGGTGCGCGGTGTTGAGACAGACGCCGACGGAAGTCAAGCTTAGATAACTAAACTATATGTACGGAAAGTGTTCCCTGTAATGTGACGAGCCTCAATTCTTAACAGCCAGTCTATGTTTTGCTTATGAATAGAATAAATTTATATTGTTACCCATCATGAAACAAATGGCCATCTTTCATCATTTCTTTAATTAAAATAGTTATGCTAAAATGTCAAGATATATTTATCAAATACGCATGAAACACATATCCCATGACTGCCTTACCTTTGTCTTTTGACATACTGATTCAACAGGTGTTAAGGGGTCATCTATTGACCACAGGCAATTATCCTATGATATTTGAAGCCTGTAGTCCAAAGTGTTAACCACCGATATTAGTTTTAAGATCACTGTGACTTTGACATTTGACCTTTTGACACAAAAAGTCCGAAAGTAACTGTAACCTTGACCTTTGACCTACTGAACAAAAGAAAAATCTTTCATCTACTCACTAAAAACACCCACCCTTCCTGCAGTCAAACGCGTTCTACAATTATAAGGACATCACTATGTCCCTGCGACTATGACCTGCACCATTTAAAAATATAAATATGTTGTTTATTGACAACAGACAGTTGTGCAATGAAATTTGACACCAGTGGTCCAAAGTTCTTCTCTATTATCGATGTGAAAACATTTCCAATCTTAAGGTCACTGCAACCTAGGCCTTTGACATATTTACTTTCAAAACAACAGAGTTCATTTACTTCAACGTGCAATAATTTTAAAAAAAAGTTGACGCATATAGGCTTGCCTTTTACAGTTATCAATGTGAAGCCGCGTTCAGTCTCAATGTCACTTCGGTCTTGACCTTTGGTCTCTGACCCTTAGAACATCAGGGCTCATTAACTGATCACAAGCAACCATTCTTCTTAGTTTGACGCACGAAGGTTTAAGACTTGTTTATTTCTAAATCAATGTCATATCGTTTTCAGTTTCAGCATCAATGCGACCTTGACCTTTGACCTATTGACTCTTAAAACAACAGTGTCATTTACTGACCATAGACAATCATCATGAACTTTGGCCTCTGTTGGCAAAATTGTGTCAGTTAGCAATGTGAAACCGCTTTTCGGCTCAAGTTCACTGTGACCTTGACCTTTAACCTAATGATCCTTAAAACAACAGGGGCAATTTAATGTATACATGCAATCATCCTATCAGTGTAGGCCACTGACTGCGACCTTAACCTTGACCTATTGGATCTTTAGACAACAAGGGTCTTTTGCTATCACATGCACTCACTCTGTTAAGTTTGACGCCGGTAAGTCAGATTGTTTTAAAGTGATCAATGTGAAACCGTTTTCAGTCTCAATGTCCTTGCAATTATGATCTTTGGTCTATTAACCCGTTATACAACAGGGGTCATCTTCTGACCACAGGCAATCATCCTATGAAGTCTGAATTCTGTAGGCCGAAGTTTTTTTTTAGTTACCGATGTGAAACTGTTTTCAGTCTCTGTGACATTGACCTTGGACCTTTTGACCCTTGAGTCAACAGGTGCCATTTAATGTATACATGTCATCGTCCTATGAAGTCTGGCGTCTGTAGGTCAGTCTTTAAACAGTTACAAATGTGAAACATTTTTCAGTTTCAAGGTCACTGTGACCTTTACCTTTGACCTATTAGAGCTTAAAAGAAGAAGGATCTTTTACTGTCCACATGCAATCATCCTATCAAGTTTGACGCCTGTAGGCCAAAGAATTTTATAGTAACTAACGTGAAACCGTTTTCAGTCTCAAGGTCATTGCGATTATGATTTTTAGCCTATTAACCCTTTATACTACAGGGGTCATCTTCTGACCACTGGCAACCATCCTATAAAATGTGTCGCATGTAGGTTAAAATCTTTCTCAGTTATTGATCAGGATACGTTTTCAGTCGAAGTTGACTGCGGCCTAGAGCTTTGACCTACTGACCCGTGGTCATCTACTGACCAGAGACACTCATCCTTTAATGTTTGGCGCATTTAGGTTAAAATCTTTTCTAGTTATTATTAGGATACGTTTTCAGTTTCAAAATGTCTGCGACCTTGACCTTTGACCTATTGACCGGTAAAACCACAGGGGTCATCTTCTGACCAAAAGCAATTATCCTATAAAGTTTGTCGCATGAAGGTTAATTTTTTTCAGTTATTAATCAGGATACGTTTTAAGTATTAAGGTCACTGCGACTTTGACCTTTGACCTACTGACCTATAAAACTACAGGGGTCATCATCTGACCACAGTCACTCATCCTTTGGCGAATGTAGGTAAACATCTTTTTCAGTTATTAATCAGGATACGTTTTCAGTCTAAAGATGACTGCGATATTGACCTTTGACCTATCAACCCTTAAATCTACAGGAGTCATCTTTTGACCTTAGGCAACCATTCTATAAAGTTTGGCACAATTATCTATTAAAGGTTGAATTCTTTTTTCAGTTATTAGTCAGGATACGTTCTCAGTCTCAAGATGACTGTGACCTTGACCTTTGACCTACTGATCCTTAAAACTACAGGGGTCATCTTCTGACCACATGCAATCATCCTATAAAGTTTGGTGCATGTAGGTTAAAATCTTTTTCGGCTGTTAATCATGATACTTTTTTCAGTCTATAGGTCACTGTGACCTTGACCTTTGACCTGTTGACCGGTAAAACAACAGGGGTCATCTTCTGAACTCAAGCAATTATCCTTAGAAGTTTGACGCCTTTTAGGTTAAAATCTTTTTCAGACTCAACTGAGACTAAGAATGTTTTGTAAGCATCGGGTCAGTTATCAATGGGAAACCATGTTCATTCTCAAGGTCACTGTGACCTTGACCTTTGACCTATTGACCTTTAGTACAATAGGGGTTATTTACTGACCACAAGCAAGCATCCTATTAAGTCTGACTTCTGTAGGCCAAAGTATTTTTCAGTTATCGATCTAAAACCGTCTTCAGTCTCCAGGTCATTGTGACCTTGACCTTTGACCTTTTGACCCTTGAAATGACAGGGGTCATTAACTGACCATAGACAATCATCCTATGAAGTCTGACATCTGTTGACCAAAGTGTTTTTAGTTATCCATGGTAAAGAGCGTGTAGTTTTCTTTTGTTCTTAATCGGAAAGAGACGGACAGACAGACGGACGGACGTTCCTACATATGAATACTTATGTGGCTACTCTTTTGTTCTCTCTATTGTTCTTTTAGCCATGTAAGAGAAAAATAGCCACATAAAAGCCTTACGGAATGAATGACATCAAAGAAAATGTACAGTTACCTATTGTTCCTATAGCCACCCAAGTATGCAAATGTGAGCTCGGACAGACAGACAGACGGACGGACCGTCTTCAGTCTCCAGGTCATTGTGACCTTGACCTTTGACCTCTTGACCCTTGAAATGATAGGGGTCATTAACTGACCATAGACAATCATCCTATGACGTCTGACGTATGTTGACCAATGTTTTAGTTATCCATGGTAAAGAGTTTTCTTTTGTTCTTAATCGGAAAGGGATGGACAGACAGACGGACGGACAGACGGACGGATGGTCCGACTAGTAGATGCAGGCCCGGTGTGGTGCGGGAGTGGAGTGGGTTGGGGGCTTATAAAACTTTAAATATACTCCATTTCTCAAGATGTAAAATAATAACTATGGTCAATTTGGGAACAGAGATCAATGAACGATTTCTGTTCTCAAGGAAACATTTTTCACAAAGATGGCCCCTTTTTACATGACGGGGCTCAATTCTATAAAACTGTTAAAAATATATATTTAAGTTTAGAATATAATAAATAAAAGCAAATAAAAGAACTTACTTGTATATTAATCCATGTGTAAGAATGTCCATCCTTTCCTCCGAATTGGCTCCAACAATTAATTTTCCACACGCGACTGTCACTATTTTTAATTATCTACACATATGTATGTCACAAAAATGTTATATGTCTGTGTGTAAAGGTGTAATATGTGTTTTATGAATAATGTTTATATACATTGACACTATATGTCTGAGTTTATTTAGTAACTTAACTTTCACCTTTTGTTTCAAACACAAACTTCCAGCTATAATCCTGCGGTATAACTCGGAAATTCTGAGATGAGTGTATATATTGTTTAACGTGTTCAAACTCTGTTTCCGGTTCTATCTTACACTGGTCTCTATTGTTACTGTGACTTTGTGTGAAAGTTTCTCCACTACCTTAACGAGATCACGCAATGTTGAAGCAGACATGTTTACATTATACAAATAAACTCTTTCAATATTCGCCATTTCTGGAGGCAGCGACATTTCACCTAGATTGATACCCCCCAACTGCACGTGTTTCACTTTACTATTAACTTTCAATTGTGACACTTCAGGTATCCAGCACAATTCTAACTTCCTTAGATCTGAATGCTGACTAAAATCTAAACTGAAAGTACACGAAGGCCAGTGCTCGGTACAGTCTAACCACCCCAATCTAATCTCCGTCATTGTTTTTCTGTTTATAATATAATTCAGAAAGTCATTCAGTACATCGTGGCTCATCTTGAACCAGTAGATATAAATTGCTTGTAACAGAGAATTATTCTGTAATGTTTCCAACATTTCACGGCTCCAAGAACCACGAGATCCGAAAGGCGATATAACAGTGACACATTTCGGCGACTTGTCCAACAGTACAGGAAGCTGTGCGTTTTCTACTTTACCGTTGTAGTATATTTTATTGATCTGGAACAGTTCGTGCAATTCACAACAATCAATAATTTCACGTAAACTACGACCACTGTCTTCTGTGTCGATATTTATTGACGCCATGTTGTTTTTATTTTGTACCGCGAGCCGTGCTAAATATGTAAAGTATTTTTCTTCTTTACAATCTTCACTAAAGAAAAAATCTTGACAGAAAAGTTTGAGTTCCTTATCGCTCGTGTTTTCTTTCATACAAGAAATGTACATGTCTTGTATGTCTTTCAGAGGTTCACAGTTCCTAGCAGTCGTGGATCTGTATTCGCTCGTTATCTTATCTTCACTGATAACAGAAAGAAATTCCTGTGATATTGAAGAAATGATTTTTGTATTCATTCCGCTGATGAAAACAAGCACTGTCGACATGTCCAGAATACTTTGCAAACTTTTGCATTTGTTTAGAACAATGTTTTTGACATCACTTTCATTTTGACAGCTAATGTACAGTGCACAAAAAAATTCGTGCACTGTTTTGTGCGAAAACGAAAATTTCGAGATTTGTTTTGTTAGTGTCTTTTCTGTACTTTGTGTTAACATTCCCGAGTTAAGACTTAATTTCAAATACTCTGGGGTTAGATGTTTCTCTGTCACTGACTGGCTAAACACAAGGGTGCTTTCTTTGTTTTCACTGAATAACGTTTCGAATGCTAATTGTCCTAAAGCTTGCAGAAATGTGTAGTGTTCCTTACAATGTTCATGTTCACTGAAACACTGTGGGATATCACTCTGGGACTGTTCGCGCGACTGTTGCATGTCGGGATATTTTTCAAACGTTCGTTTAAGAAGCAGTTCAATAGTCTGACAATATAACTCAGTTCTAGATGCTCCTAGCTCTATTCCATCACACCATAAACACAAAAGATACATCAGTAAGAGCGGAATAGTTTCCAAATCCGAAATACCCCTATCACTGATAGCGCGATCAAACTCTTGAATATGTTTTTCTATATCAGTTTTGCCACATAACAGTGAGATCACAGTCCTTTTTAAACTTTTAGCAGACGTTTTACTAAGTCCAATAAGTTCCAACTTTCGTTCTATTTCACTTGCACGTATCTTACTAACGCCCAACTTCCACGGTCTAGTTGTTGTGAGAATTGTACATTTCCTCCTAGCTTTCCTGTGTGGAATGTCACTTTTTGCGTGTGTGAATTCGTCCAATCCATCCAATATTATCAGGCACCTTTCCTTAGAAAGAATGTTTTCAAAATCACTATTTGAAATAATGTGTGCTAGATCATTAGTTATTTGTTTTTTGATCATCTCATCAATGTCCCATTCTTCGGAACAATCACGTAAAGACAACAAAAACACAAAGTCAAAATTCGACATTGTACTTATGTCTTTCTTCTTAAAATGTTCATCTTCGTTTGGGATACAGTTTTTGGCTTGACACCACGTTAAAACGAGCCGTTTACTTAATGCTGTTTTCCCAAACCCAGCATCCGCAGCAAGGTAAATTTTGCGACATGGTTCTTTTTCCTTGTAGAAAACATCGTGCAATGACGTAACCTTTGATCTAATTTCTTTGCCACCTCCACGCGCCCTCTCAATTTCCACTGACTCTATGTCTGGCATGACGTAAAACTTAAGGAGGGGCGTGTCATTTTCCTCCATTAAAGGTGACATCGGTAGGGTATGGTGCCTTTCCCTGTAGAGATCTATCAAATCGTCCTTCAGTTCTGAAATATAAAGAACGTTGTTTGTTACTCCAAATACTTATTTAACAAATCCATTTTCTAGAAGAGCACTTATCGCATAGTGAGACAATTTTCCTTTGATCTTTGCAGCATGTTATACATAGTAACACACATTATTACTACAAAACTGTGCTGATATCTTACAAAACTGTTGCGATCTATATCAACACGGAAATCTCTATGGAGTTTCATAAGAAAAAAAGTGTTCCGATATATATCAGCACAGTAAAACTGTTCCAATATATATCGGAACACTTTTTCTCTATTGAGGTCCTATCAAGGGAGTATAATTTTTCCTTTCAAAGAAAAGATGATTTTAGCTCCAATTTACAGTTCACAGAGAAAGAATTGTCACAAACACCTACATTTATAAAGCAAAAGAATAAATAAACTAGAATATTTCAAAAACTTGATAGTTATTGCCAAATTCAGAAATACATGAAAAATATGAAATTCTGAGATTTCTCAAATGTTTCTTTTTCTTTGATTTTTTTACAAACAAAACAACAAGTTTTACAATATGTCTGGCCAATGAAATGCAAAGATTTAAAACCAATGCAGAAATTTGTTGGGTACTTTTATCTGGGGAACACATTTTCTAAAACAGAAGTTTTAGTGTTTCAGTCAGCGAGGCGCAGAAAGGGAATAGTAAAAATAATAATAAACAAATTTAAATGAAAATAATATATAAATTTTAATGATAAACTATGCGATAAAACAGTTATAATACGTAATGCTCGTGTGTTACCAGGATACATCAGAGCTAGGGGTACATCTCGTTATTTTTCTCTTCACATATCTGTCTCGGCCTACCGGCCTCGACGATATGTGCTGAGAAAAATACCCTCACACATACTATAACTATTACATATACAGCCAGTACACATAGTATTTCTGTGTAAATGATGAAACATAATAGGGTTATTATAACAGTAGCTTGATCTGGGATGCAGTATTCGGCTCGTGTGGATTTTGCCAGATCGGATCTCACGAGGCGCGCAAGCGCCGTGTGTGATCCGACCTTGCAAAATCCACGAGAGCCGGATACAAAGTCCCAGATCTAGCTACTGTTATAATGACCCTTTTATTATATACCTTTACCATTTTGATTCTTGTTTTGTTCTCGAACGAAGTCTTCAATGTTTATCGATATTAAATGGAACATAGTGAAGTTTTAATGTGCGGTTTTTATAGAAATGTATATTTATCATGCATATTTATGAAAATAGTCCGGCAGCATACAATACGTAAGGTACAATACGGAATTTAAAAGGTACAATACGGAATTTTTGTCTGTCTGTTCATATTTAATTGTGAAATACAAGCCCGATTTTTACAGAATTTATATAGGTATATAATAAAAGAAACTATTGTTGTTGATGTTTGTATGGACTGCAGTTTTTCTTGTCCTTGTCAATATCAAGCTTATGTTTGTTTGCCTAAAATAATTATACATTGCATTACACAATGGGCTATTAGAGATCAGATTCAGTCATTTGAACACAATTACAGACAGATTAACGATAATTACATCTTGCCGAAGTTGGCGACCTAGCGGCCTAAAATTAGCGGTTTGGTGATAGAGCAGCCTAATATGATGTTATCGACTAGCGACTGATTAAATATCTAAAAGTTAAAGATCAATAAAACGACTCTGAAAATGATAATTTTAGGCCACCACAAGGCCTAAGAAGTTCTATCGGCTTGGCGCACTTAACTTAGTTCAAATAAAAAACGAATGGAATCTTGACTAAAATGTTTCTGACCTAGTGGGTGCAAGTTACAACTAAATGTTGAAAATTCAAAGTTCATTTACACTTCAAATGATTTCGCAAGGCCACATTAC
Source organism: Mercenaria mercenaria (assembly GCF_021730395.1). NCBI lineage: Eukaryota > Metazoa > Mollusca > Bivalvia > Venerida > Veneridae > Mercenaria > Mercenaria mercenaria. The sequence continues at coordinate 5,329,722 of NC_069376.1, forward strand.
CAGGCGGCCTTGATGAAAAATAAAAATATTTCAATTCAGGAGAATTAGGAAACAAAATGTTATTATTCTGAAAGTTTTAAATCCAGTGGCTTGGCGACCTAGAGACCCAGCAGACTTGTGCATTTAGGTTTAAGTGTTTCTGTGAACTAAACTGAATAAAAAGCACAAGCATGACTGGTTTTTACTTTCTTTGTATTTAATCTACACTGACAGTCTGTGTCGCAACTTTTAAATGTTCATTAACATTCTTTTTAACATTTAAGTGTTTCTGTGAACTAAACTGAATAAAAAGCACAAGCATGACTGGTTTTTACTTTCTTTGTATTTAATCTACACTGACAGTCTGTGTCGCAACTTTTAAATGTTCATTAACATTCTTTTTTTATGTTCCATGTTCTATGTTGTGCTTAGCCACCCCACCGCCAGAGTTATGAACATTTGGTTTTATGTGTTTCATTTAACATAAATAATCCGTGAAAATAAAGTCAATAAAGTATTTTTGTTTTGTTAATCTAGCTGATAAACTGTTAGTTTTCATTTTATAAACTGGAAATATAGTAAATTTGGGCTCTGTTGTACAGCAAAAGTCTATATGGCTACTTACAGGTAATTGTCTTACCGATGGGTCTCTAATTTGTTGTGAATGAATTGTTCTTCTAGTTCTTAATTTGACTCCGGTTTGACCTATGTAATATTCATGGCAGCCAGTTTAACTAGCTCGTTTATCAGCTAGATTAACAAAAGAAAAATAATTTATTGACTGTTTTAAACCGAAAATAAACATGCGGAATATTTCACATGATATGGATTGATAATTTAAAATAATATTATAACGTCATTAACTCCCCTGTCTGACGTCAAAATTACGTCCCTTGTTTTCTTGACGTCAACGTCAAAACTTTTTGTTATTGTCCCTTTTTTAATCTGGATAGACAGAAGTACATTCCATTTCATCACCAGATTTCAAATGATAATAATTTTCAATGTTTGTTTCAAAGTTGTGATGAAACCCTTCTCCTGAAGTTGGCATTGTTTACACAAAAAGTTATGTATGTTACTCAGTGAATCTGTTAATCTGGTGCTAGTCAGAAATTATTGATTTACGTCAGATATGCATATATCTTCCGTTAAATACCTACAGTAAGATACAGTATCTGCTATGTATTTTTTACATGTATACGTTTTGTTTTATGTACATGTATTTGCATGTAAATGTTGCCTTTACAAGGCTGATGCCCATATGGGCCTAGTTCTTGAATAAATCTTAAAACTATTGAATTAATTCCCTTTATCTTATTGTTATATCTTTAAACACACTGATGAGCCATTCACGGCGAAACTAGTGTGTGACTTTTATATTAAAATTTAAGAAAATCTAAGCGAGCGTGTGAAGTCATGTTATAATTTTACGATTACTTATATTTACTTAACCTAACACAGATGTACATGTTAAAGTAAACTGTAGGCCTACCATTTAAAAAATGAGAATATCTGTTTCAAATCATTTTCTTTTTTATTGTAACATATGAAAAACACTGCTTTTTACCACACGCAATCCCCCCCCCCCCCTCCCCTATTTTAGTGTTTACGACGCAGTCACCTCCTTATGGGCCTCGCCACCATTCCCCCAAAGCTCAAAAACACAGTGGTGAATAGAAAATTTTCTACAGTGTAGATTTTAATGAAACTTTATACAACTGAGATCAACATATTTATTTTATAGGTCAGGTAAGATACATCTGTCCGTATACCTATGTTGAGGAGCCGCATATTTCAAGCGGATTTGTTTCAAGTTTGAAAAAAAGTTCGGTTCTTTTTAGTAAAAATAATTTTCTAAATGTACAAGTAGGCTGATTTTCCTTTCGAATGTCAGGTCCATGGGCTTTATTCTATGTTACCTGGATAAATGAATTTATTTTTAACGCCTCAGCTATGTTGGACAATATCTTTCGCAAATCCTACACTACACTTTCTGGACTTGGGATGAATAGCAGCTTGCACTAAATCACATTTCTCACTCGAGTTTCTGTGTGCAATTTGTAATAAAGATTGTACCTAAACAGGGAACTGATTCCTATTATTTTATATCGAAAATCATATGCAAAAGGGGTAACTAATTTTTGAAAAAAGTATTATAAATTAAAAATGTTTAGAAATACTCATTTTAAAACATGGATATTTAATGATAAATCATGGGTGGTTGCCTTTGTAAATATTACTATATTGTTTTGCTCAAGCGACCTTAAAGTACATATTCGTAACCAAATTCCAAACAAGAGCTGTCACTAATGGTGATAAATGCCCCCGCAGCGCCTTGACCTTTGACCTGGTGAACTTGACCTATGACCTGGTGACCCCAGTCAGTAGGGGTCGTGTATTCAATAAGTACTATCAGCATGTGAAGTTTGAAGGCCCTGGGTGCAGTGGTTCGCGAGTAAAGTGCCTTCATGCAAAAAGTTAACTTTGTGACGAACGAACGAACGAACGAACGAACTAACAAACGAACGGACGGACGGACAGTTGAAAACTAATATGCCTCCTTTCGTGGGCATAAAAATTGATTTTTTTCTCTGTATCAAAACTTTGCATAATATGCGATTCCCAACTGCTATAAAATGTCGTTAGTACGATTTATCTTCCACCTTTATTTACAGTTTGAGTAAATTAAGTAAATTTTGTTTCATTTTTGTCCCAGTCTTGCAGCAGACATTTCAATGACACTGTTTCAATCCAAATTTCGTGTCCTTTCCCTACGCAAATTAGTTAGAAAGATAAAAATATCTTGCTACGTCGCTCCTCCCGTAAAATAAACATACCTTCACTCCAAATTTATTGCTTGAATAACAAAAATCCTTTATAAATGTTTTTTGCTCTGGATCTCCTGCCTGATCATGCCACAATCAGCGTCCCAAATGAAATAAACATCAGGTTTATAAATAGTGACGCGTGTAAGGTGTCAAAATCTATGGAAGCATACTACAGACAAGGAAAACAGAAATTACTCTTCAAGTCATGAGTTCTATGTTGAAAGAACATTTTATATATCAATCATTTTTTATACTTTTCATTTATTTTGTACATTGGCTTCCAAAATCGTTTGCGTAATTATTATCTTATTAGTATGACTTACAACCACGTATGGAGAAGATTTTAGCTTGTCACTTAGTCGCTTCCGTAATTTCGTAGTTGTGTATATGTCTTGCATGCCGGACAGGACTCCAGTGTTGATAAAACCAGTTATTATAAGAGTACCTAAATCTGCAGTGTTTGGATTTTGCCAGGCATGGGTCCCACTTGTGCCGAGTGTGATCAGGTCTGGCTAAATCAACGAGAGCCGAATGCATTACTGCAGATCAAGGCACTGCTTTAACCCTTACCCCGCTAAAATTCTATAATGAACGTATCCATCATGCAATTTGGATAACACCATTGACTGTTAAAATAGGAATACTTAGTCTAACAGAATGGCGAACAGTGCAGATCTTGATCTGACTGCACGAATGTGCAAGGTGATCAAGATCTACACTGGCCGCTGAGGCAGAATCAATCGTGTCCAGCATAATAAAGGTTAATGGCCCATTTTACATACATATATCATTTTCATTCAAAATAGACTATAATGTTTAACAAATACGACTGAAAACTTTTTTTTTTCATATTTTTTGACACGCACATTGAACGTCGCAACTAAAACAAGTAGTGCAACCTTTGAATATTTTCAGCATCCGACGGGAGTTGAATGCAGTATGTTGGTACGATACTGTTCCACCATTGAGAGGAAAACCCATAAAAAAAAATAAACAATAATCCTGTGAAAATTAGGACTGAGATCATAACTGCATCATAAAAAACCAAAAAAAAAACCCATCAAAATTAAACATATTACTTTTAGAGGTTCAAGTGATGCAAATGTATAGTTTTTGCAAATCATTGTCTTCAAAGCTACCTGAAGAATGAACCTCTGAAAACTAATAGGTAAATGAAAGCAATCTGATTTCTTTCAAATAACACATGCACAGCTTATATGATGTCCTATGAATTATGAATGGAACTGTTGAATTATACTTCATTGCAATAACATGTTTTTAGCCCAAGGTCTGTATGACTTTGACCAGCTGATTTCGAAATTTATAGGAGTCATCAGTTCTGGCTTGTCTAACCTCCCTACCAAGTTTGAGGTTCATAAGCCGGAGCATTCCTCTGTAATCAAGAGGAAACCTATTTGCAGCTCAGGATCACCACGATATTGACCTTTGACCTTTCGACCTCAGAATCAATACAGGTCATTTGCTGGTCACAACTATATAATTGGAGGTCCTGAAATTTAAGGAACAAACTTCAAAATCGACTGAAGTATCTGACGGTAACAATCAGCCTGCCTATTAATTTTGAGATTCCTGCACCGGAGCGTTCTTCACTTATTGACTGGGGACGAGCGAAAAGACGGACAGACAGAATGTCAGATGTATAAGAGCCGCCGTTCTAAATCATACAATTTAAACAAATGGCACAGCGATGGGGGCACAAATATTTACCCTTTCGTGCAAACAAATTCAGACTTGCTCTAACCGTACCAATATGTAGGCCTACATTTGCATATTATCAAAAATGACAAAAATCTTAGCAAATCAGAACGGGTGACAGATGTTGATTTTTTTAGGGAATCCTGTTCAGTAAATGGTCATACTCCAACGCTGTGGAACTGAAAGTATGAGTTTATTGTGCGGACAAGAGCACATATGCATCATTTTTAGGGTAGCAGACCACCATTAGCTGTTATTGACCCTAATCCCCTATACTTTCTATTTTTTTTTTTTTTTTGTAAATTTATGATAGAACTTTTAAGAAAAGTATGTGTAGCAAAACATGAAGTCTTATAAAGGTACGTAAATAAGACCTGAAGTTGTCGGGTTTAATAAAACGAGGAAGGATTTCATTGCAATTTTGGAAACTACAAAATGGCGACCAACATGGTGGCGCATAACTGCTGGTAATTCAGTCTTTGAACAAAACATAATTTAAGACCTCTTTGTTGCGATACCAGAAAAGTAAATAGGAATGCCGTCTATCTGTCTATAACACAGCTAATAGGCTATTTTGTCTCCGCCCCTTGTAATCTTGATCTAAATAATTTGACACTGACATAATAATTATGTTCATACTACTGCTTTGTATATTTGTTTTATATCAAACTTTAAAACTACTTCGTTATTTCGATCATATGGTCATTTTTTAGTTTTCAAATAGTGCCGGAAAGACCCGAGGTACATCTCCGATCATAATTCAATCCACGTGCAAGTGATTTGATAGAACCACTGGACTTCACAAGACAGCTTTTTGATACTTTTATGAAATAATTCTACAAGTTCAAAAGGAATTTCGAATTAATAACAGCGAGGGACAATATTCTTTATGTCAATGACATTTTAACATTGACAAAAATGTGTATTAACTGATCACTGTCAGACTTGCTGTCAAAACTGTGTTTAGTACACTAAATGTGATGTGAACTTGTTATTTAGTATAATGCAAATTAGTGTAAGTGATTAGGATACACTATTGTGGAGTAGATTTACATGAAAACAAACTATACACTTAATTGCTACTTGCATCCGTTACGGTGTGTTGGAACACTTATATCGCGTAAATAAGTCATTAACCACACACATGACAATGCGACGTGACAAACGGTATTCCAACGGACAATGCGACATGACACACGATATGTCTCACGACAATGCGACATGACACTCGATATGCCACAGCGCAATTCGACTTGACACACGATACGTCACACGACAATGCGCGACATGACACACGATATGCCACAGGACCAAGCGACACGACATATGATATGCCTCACGACAATGCGACGTGACTGACACACGATATGCCACACGACAATGCGATTTGACAAACGATATGCCACAGGACCAAGCGACGCGATATATGATATGCCACAGGAAAATGCGACATGACACATGGTTTGCCATAAGACAATGCGAGGTGACAAACGATATGCCACACAACAATGCGATTTGACAAACGATATACCGCAGGACAATACGACTTGACAGACGATGTGCCACACGACAGTGCGACGTGACAGACGACATGTCACACGACAATGCGACTTGACACACGATATCCCACACGACAATGCGACGTGACACACGATATGCCACGGAACAATACAACGTGACAGATGATGTGCAACACGACAATGCGACGTGACGAACGATATGCCACACGACAATGCGACGTGACACAAGATATGCCACACGACAATTTGACTTGACGCACAATATGACACTCGACAGTGCAACGCGACAAATGGTATTAACATAAAAAAATTGACATTTCTGTGTATAAATATAGTATGTCACGTCGAAATATCGGCTATAGTAACGAGTGCCGTGTTATATTGTCATGTCGAGTGTCGTATGTAGCGCTCTGGGCCCAGTTGCTCGAAACTTTAACAGGCGATTAAGCTAACGGTTGTTTAACTTTTAGAGTTATTTTCGGCATTTCAGACGACTTTAAAAAAACAACTGTATAAGGTAAGAATTATTAACAATGAAAACTCTTTACAATAAAATCAAAACATCATACTAGTGTTTCTCACCAAATCTAGTATTTTGAATCAAAATTTAACCAGCAGTTAGTTTAACAGCCGGTTAAAGTTTCGAACAACCGGCCCCTGGTAGTGAAACAAGACATCCAATATGGCTCTAACATGATTCCATACAGATGAGGTTGTAAAAAAATATCGATGAATCTTTTTCTCTGATGTATTAGTGTTATAATTAGCTGGGAAATACTTTTTGAGTCGGCTAAAGGCTGAAAGCCTTTTGACGAGTCCTTGCTATCCAACGATTCTCTAAACGGACCAAATAACACAGTGAAGGGATGTAGTTCCATTAGATTTCTCAAACTTCAAACAGTTCACTACATGAATGAAGTTAAGTTGTGTCAATTCCCTTTGCTATGACCAATATACGATGTAATCTGTCATATTTATGACTTGTAATTGTGCAATTCTCGAATGTAACTCATTAAGCATAAATGTGCATTTTAAGAATTGCGCAGGCTTACAAAGCTTGGGTAACATCCAGTGAAAGACAAAAAAATAGTTCCAGCAGGGCTCCAGATAAGATGCGTATTAGCGTAAATTACGTATAGAAATAATGCAAATACGCATGTCTGATAATTTCTAAGCGTATAAAAACGTATATAAAATTACAGAAACGCACACAATGCGTTTTTAAAAACAAAATCTGAATCGTCTGGATGCGTTAGGTAACATAGCCAATCAGCCTTAATTCTCCCACATTGAACGTAAACACGCATCGTATGATTTCTATAAACTTTGCGTGGGTTGAATTTTGCAGTCAATAAACGGATAAATTATCGGAAGAAGAAGCTCTTACTGGTTTGTTTAGTTACTACTGATATCAAAAATGATTTTAATTCTTATTTTTCGAGAAATAAACAAATCGGCGAAACATTAAATTGTATTTTCTTGTAGTTTTTGAAATCGAAAGTAGATCGTCTATGTTTGGCGAAACGAAACAACTTTTTATGAAAAGATTTAAATAAGAGGTAATTTAACCGTAAACTTCAATGTCAGATACTGCCAATTGCTGCTAAATGTCTTCGTATCATCACAATTTGTAAAATATATTGTTCAAACTGGAGAAAAGTGTAATCGTATCCGGATATAATATTTTGGGTGAATATAGAGGTGTGTTATGAAATTTTAAGAAAAAAACTAAAAACAAACTGAAACTGGTAGACTATACTGTCAGTACATCAATCATTAGCCGACTCAGGCCATTTAGGCCTTTGATTTGTCTACACTTTTGCTGGTTCGCCAGTATCAAGTATCAAGATAGGATTTAACTACTTAATTGTAGGACCACATTCGTAACAGATCGCATTTGTAACAGGTGTTACAAATGCGATCATGTTACAAATGAGATCGCATATGAACCAAGCACATATGTAACCATTTTTGAGACAAATGTGATCGATGCCGATTTTTGATGTGACATCTGATCACATTTGTCACATGTCATTTTCGATCGAAAAAAAAATTAACAAAAAAGTGCGTTTATAGATCTGAAACACATTTGTAACATGTTTTAGCTCAACTGTAACAAAGTAAGCTGTTGTGATCATCCTTTGTACGTCGTCCGTTGTCCGACCGTCCGTCCGTTCACATTTTTTTTTCAAGTGAATACGATAGAGGCAGCATTTATAAAGTGATTTACACAAAACTTGCACAGAACTTATATATATCTATGATATGGTTCCTTTCAAAAACCAGCCATATCACCTCATTCGTCTTGGAATTATGGCACCTGATATTGCAATAATTATTATTTTAACCTTGTAAACGCGATAGAGACCACATTTTTTGTTTATTTTGACTAAACTTGCACACAACTTATATATCTATTATAAGATCTCGGTTCCTTTCAAAAACAACCGTATTGCACCATTCTGACTTGGAGTTACGGCCCCTGAATTAGCAAAAAATGCTGATTTTATCCTTGTCAACACAATAGAGACTACATTTATTTTCGATTTTTATTAAACTTATATAGGATCTCACTTCCTTTTAAAACAGCTATATTTCAGAGTTATGGTGGAAATGGCAAAACTTGCTTATTTTATTCTAGTGAACACAATGGAGACCATATTTATTATTTCATTCTGACCAAACTTATATCGAAGTTATATGTCTATCATATCTCGGTTCCTTGCGAAAACCAGCTATACAGCAGCATTAGTCCTGGAGTAATGGCCCATAAAATGACAAAAATTTGCTGATTTTAGCATTGTGAACATGACAGAAATCACATTTATCCTTTGATTTTGACCAAACTTGCACTGAAGTTATATATCATTAAGATCTTGTTTTTTTTTCTTCAAAACGAAGCCATATCACGCTATTTGTCTTAGAGTTGTGGCCCCTAAAATGGCAAAAATCGCAGATTTAATAACATATAGGGTTATATTACTCATGTAAGCGATATTGGGCCATGACGGCCTTCTTGTTAATTAGAGGGATATTTCCGGTCAGGTTAATATCTTGGTACTGGTTTGTTAATTGTCAAACTAGCAAGAATACCGTTATCATGACTGATCTATTCATAGTAGTATGATACTACATGTATATGTCACTCTTATTGGTTTTGGTTTGTAAGATTTCGTTTTCACTAGATGCATGAATTATAAATATGTACGATTAATTGGGAAGATGCGACACCACATGCAATCCCTGTTTAACTGTTATAATCGGCAATTCTCCGGTTGTATCGCTTCATCAACATTTAAAATGCACTAAAATCAAGATCAAGGCAGTCCCATACGTCAAAATAGTGACTAGTTTGAGTATTCGAAGACTGCTTATACTACTGTTCCGATCCTGATGTCGCCGGCGTCCGCGAGTTCGCTGCAAGATAGGATTTTCGTTTTCGTTTTGTTTATCTTTGTCTGTTCGCATTGCTTTAAACATCATTCTAGCATAGAACTACTGTTCTTGACACTTTTCTGGGGTGTTTTAACAGAAGAGAAAACGTGTGTTAACAGAGAGATTCTCGCGCTCGCGTGCTGTTATAATAACACCTTTTTATATATGCGCGTTCCGTGATAAAGCGTAAAAACGGATAATTCAAAACGAAGTGTCATCAACCTAAAAAACAACTCAGACATTCCCGCGCATTTCGTGGAAAATTAATGACGTTGAGAGACATTGTATCTATTTATCAGTTTTTAGGTGTTTTATGCTAGAATAGCGTTAACGCATGTTCATTTCGTGTTATAACATTTGCAGAATCCCTCGGGATACGTTGGTACCCTCGCCCTAACGGACTCGGACACCAACCAGTCCCTCAGGATTCATGCGTTATACCTGTACAGTACAAGAAAAAAACAACAACATACTGACAACAGATACATCAAATGAAATATGTCCCATTTAAAACCCTGACGGAACTTTATTTGGCAAGTTATCTCAAGGACAAGAATAACTGCACGAACACACAAACTCCTCTATTCCGCGGGATGATAATTTATATAGAAGGCCTATTACCTCACAGGCGGGCTCAGTGGGGTGACGGTTATTAAAAAATAAGGTGTAATCTCATAGACACCAGTTCGCCGCACAAGGTCGGGTACTCCTAGACTTAAGGCTAACGACTCCGTACATGACAAGTTGTACATGTCGTATATAATTTGTCTCAGGCAATGGCAACTTCCTGTTTGTCACCCAATTTAAAACAGCTTTGGATGACGAAAGATAGCTACAAATGTATGTCGCCACCGGGTTCGAACCAGTGACCTGAGCTTGTGGGTCTACATTTCAGCTAGTCGAGGTAACAGTAGAAGTGGCTGCATTCGTAATCATTATATAGTGGTACATGTAGTTGCAATGGATGCGAAAATGATAGTAAACATGGAACCACGTCACGGGAAAATTGGCATTCGGACATTTTTGTGAATTTCAGGAAAGTGTATATTTAGGCTGACCTGTGCATCTATGCGCCTGTATTAGTGTAAGAAAGTTTTATATTTAGGCAGAATAAGCCTTCTTTGAAATAATAGAGAACGGTGTGGGCCCTGATCAGACTGATCTGGACCCACGCTGGTCGCAAAACCACGAAGATTCCCGAAGACCCATTTTCTCATGATGCGGCTCAAAGTCTCTATATAATTAACGCGTTCTAAACTAGATGTGTGTCCATAGACACAGGTACCCACCTCCCCCCCCCCACCCACCCCGCCATTGTAACATGGTTTTATGACTCAGGTTAAATAATTTTTAAGATGTTTGCAACATAGACTTTTAAGAACCTTATGTGTATTTTTCACTTAGTTAGCCATAACTCTGGCCTAGCTGAGTAAAATCCTAAAGAGAACACTCACAGGCTATAAAACAAGCCTCTAATGTTTAACATACTGTATTTCAACACTGTCCGGGACACCGGGACGAGTATGTGATTTCCGGGACAATCCCGGACAATCCGGGACGTATGACATGTATGACATACATGTTTCACAAACTTTTTTTTTGGTCTGGATTCGTGTAATGAAAAAACTTGAAAAAACAAAGTAACTCAGGGGCCATAACTCTGCACGACTGAATGAATCCGCATGCGAAACCCCAGATGCACAACTGCACATGCTGACCAACATTCCTGTAAACTTTGCTGACTCTACGTCAAATACTTTTGGAGCTATGCGCGACACAACATTAAAATGACCAATTTTTACAAAGTCAGGGGCCATAACTCTTTAACGACTAACCCGCGAAACCCCAGGTGCACAACTACACATGCTGACTAACATTCCTGTTAAGTTTTGTGACGTCAAATACTTTTGGAGCTAGGCGCGACACAACATTCTCGAAAGGACGGACGGACGGACAAGAGCAAATCTATATGCCCCCACCACTCATGGGGGGCGCAAAAAGCCATGCTCATACTTCTATAAGATGAAATTGCTTTTTCTATTTAAATATTTAAAAATACTCTGCTGGTCACGCAAATTTAGCTATGCTGGAATGGATATAAATGATAAGATATACGCACAAGAGTGTGGTTATCTCAGTCCGAGTCTAATTAAATCCACAATTAACACACTATGTACTTTGTTTATATTAAATGTATCCTACACACTTTAAACTATCCACAATAATGCACAACGTCGGCTTATTTTGTACAGGAACCACTGAAGATATATGTCACGATAAAAACTGAGAGCACGCGAAGAAAAATTGAACCAATCAGCGATCTCTACGAACAGTTAATTTGCTGTAAACTCACCAAAATTGGTTCTGGCACTGTCAATCAAATTTTTTCTCATTTACATATCAATAATGATTTTAAGTGCAAAATCATCTCGTTTAATTGTTACTTAATAGAAAGACATCATGATGTCCTGTGACTATATTGTATGTCATTTATCACTGATGACTATATCAGAATGGATTCTGCAGATGTTATAACACGAAAAAAAAGAAGAAAAAAAAGAAGACGTGTGTTATTATTATATTTCAACCTGACTGAAAAGTATAAGCATTTGCTTTTATTGTTGCTGTCCAACTCAGCTGTAGCTGACTCGTTCAAATATTGATACACATGTATACAAGAGCTCGTCGAACACGAAATGCCCCCCTTGATGCATTTATTAATTGCACAAGGAACAGAAATTATATGCTCACTGTAAACAAAAGTTCTAACATTCTGGTTTAATCTGACCTTGACCTTTAACCTAACAAGAGATTACAAAGTGATATTGGTGCCATTTTTTATGTTCCAAATTTCAAGATTAGCTCAAGGTCAAAATCAAGGTAAAATTTCATTTTGGTACAAAATAATATGTATGTGGTCCATATTTGAAAGCTGTGGCTTGAGAAATGTTAAAGTAGGTTACTAGATCAATATCAAGTTTCAATTCAGAACACAAAAATATGCATGCGGTCCAAATCTGAAGTCTGTACAATCAGAAATATGAAAGTAGGTCACTTGATCAATCTCAAGATCAAAGTTCATTTCGGTACACAAAACTATGCATGTTGTCCAAATTTGAAGCCTGTACCTTCAAAAATGTGACAGTAGGTCACTATGTCAATTTCAAGGTCAAAATATTGTTTTTTGGTACACAAAACTATGCATGTGGTCCAAATTTGAAGGCTGTAGCTACAGAAATGCGAAAGTAGGTCACTAGGTCAAAATCAAGGTCAAATTTCATTTCGGTGCACACAACTATGCATGTGGTCCAAATTTGAAGGCTGTAGCTACAGAAATGTGAAAGTAGGTCACTAGGTCAAGGTCAACTCATGTCAAGGTTCATCTTGGCACTCAAAACCATACATGTGGTCAAAATTTAAATGTTGTAGGTTATTCACAAGAAGATTTTAAAAGCTTTTCCCTATATTAAGTCTATATGTTCCTGGCCAATGTGACCTTGAACTTTGACCTAATGATCTCAAAATCAATAGGGGTCATCTGCTGATCATGACCAACCTAACTGTTAATTTTCCTGACACTAGGCCAAAGCGTTCTTGAGTTACTGCCCGGAAACCATTTTACTGTTCCTGGTCAATGTGACCTTGACCTTTGATATACTGACCTCAAAATCAATAGGGGTCATCTGCTGGTCATGACCAACTTCCCTATCAATTGACCCTAGGCCCAAGCGTTCTTGAGTTATCATCCGGAAATCGTTTTACTGTTCAGGATCACTGTGACCTTGACCTTTAACATATTGACCTCAAAATCAATAGGGGTCATCTGCTGGTCATGACCAACCTCCCTATCAACATTCATGATCTTAGGCCCAAGCGTTCTTGAGTTATCATCCGGAAACCATTTTACTGTTCAGGGTCACTGTGACCTTGACCTTTAATATACTAACCTCAAAATCAATAGGGGTCATCTGCTGGTCATTACCAACCTCCCTATAAACTTTCATGATCCTAGGTCCAAGTATTCTTGAGTTATCATCCGGAAACCGTTTTACTATTTAGGGTCACTGTGACCTTGACCTTTAACATAGAGACCTCAAAATCAATAGGGGTCATCTACTGGTGATGATCAACCTCCCTATCAACTTTCATGATCCTAGGCCCAAGCGTTCTTGAGTTATCATCCGGAAACGGATTGGTCTACATTCCGACCGACCGACCGACTGACCGACATCTGCAAAACAATATACCCCTCCTTCTTCGAAGGGGGGCATAATAACAATGCACATCAAACACACAATGTAAGTTAAGTATGACATTAAACAGTTACAGTAGTTATAATCGAACAAAATGTCATTGAACCAGTTTAGTTCAAGTAAGGTTACCCTAAAAGAAAATGTCAAAATTAGTGCATCTTGGAGCAGTCTAATGAGCCAAGTAGCGCCATCTGCGTGATTAAGGTAATAGACACGTGATGACACTCGGCAATTTTCGTTCGATTCCGTATTCTCCGAATGCTGTTTCGGCAATATTCGGCTGCTAATAAAGTTTATACGAACAAACACTCTAAGAACGCCAAAATCTATTATGGAATATCGTCACGGGTCTAATTTGCCAGTAAATAACTTTACATTCGTCGCCTATAAGAAGTCTCTTTTCTGGACATCGAATACCGTGCGTGCATCGGATTTACGGCACTATTACATACAGTGCGGATAATCCCGTGACAGGGAACAGTTCAGTTCATGTAAAGAAACACAATCAGTACGCAAACGTAATATGCCTTTCGCTGTGCATCCAGAATATACCTGTATAACTGGAAAGAAATGTGACTGACATAAAAGATTTGCGAGAATATTTTCCTCACAACCGTTTGAACGAACATCTTAACCTTGTCCTTCGCAAGACGAGCGGTGGTCTAGTGGTAAAGGTGTCGGCTGCTCAACCCAGGGGTCGTGGGTTCGAGCCCCATTGGGGTCACGACCATGACTTCTCATAAGGCATCAGTACTGGTTTTTCCAGGAAGTGGACTTCAGAGTGGTTCAGATAAGCTTAAAGCTTTCATCACAATCGAGCTAAAATAAATTAGTATATACTAACAAGCTGCAAGCCAGATATTATAAAATATCCATCGAGTTTATGTTTTAAGTTTCAACAAGCAGTCGTTTATGTTGTTACTTTTTTCAGAGCATTTGGAGGTTGAAGTGTTTTAAATTGTTGGGAATCTGATACTTACTTTTCACAAAAACCTAGAAAGTTAGATTAATTTTAAATCTTTCGTATTTATGTATTTTCATTTTCAGTGAAACACTGAAATTTACCAGGGAATTTTAAGGCTGTTAAATACCCAAATTGATTCTCCACCGTTTCCAAAAATTGTCAAGAATCGTGGATCGTAATTTGCCCGCTTGTGACTGCAGAATGTTTGTCAAATAAGGATGGATTTTCAGAGTCTGAGGCTACGGTGTTATACGGAAGTGACGTCAGTATCTGGCCGTAGAGGAGATGTGGCGGCGTCAATAGGGCCACGTCATCAACGCCTGATGATACCTAGCTAGTAGTCAGTTGTTCAGCATACTTTCGCTCTCTTTCCTGACGACCGTCTGAATTGTTTCCATAGTAATGAGGGAGCATCATGGAACTTTTTGTCCGCGCTATTTTTGTGAGATTGATTAGTCGCTCTTACCATCTTCCATGCAGTGGTGCTCGTTTTGGAATGGAAAGTCATTCTCTTCTTTTTCCGGTTTATGTTTCTCTGACTTGTGTTGACTAGAAAACGTCTTAGCACTGTTTGACATTATAACTTTCAGAACTGACCTTAGGCTTAAGAAACGCTTAAACCCTTACTAAGTGGGACTCAGTGCCTTCGATTTCTACATTTACATATATAGATCACGATGTTCGTTCCCATGCTAACATAAATTACTTCAAAATATCACCGTTGTCTACTGAAACATGAGCCGTTTTAGATTGCAGTTAGTGTATAATATCCAAGTTGAACTAATTAATCAAACTTGCACTTTTTATTTGAAAGTTACCTTGAAGCCAGATATATTTTAAAAATCATCAGTTACCATGATCCATTTTCTTACATTACGCATGACATTTCAGAACAAGCACTGAAGAGCCGAAAGCATCAAAATACTCTGAATTACGTACTTTCAAGATAAAAGTTATGAAATTTGCATGGAAAATGAGTCTCTGTGGTAATTTAGCACATGTTAAAGAATGAATATACAAACATATTCAGTTTTGTCGTAGTGGCAGGGGCCAGTTTCGTATTAATGGCCCGGTCGATTTTTTAAACGAAATTGACATATTATATACTTTACAGGCATATATATTCAACTGGTTATTTATGATGTTTATAGATCCGAGGATTCCTGCGTACAAGTGATTATTGTGTAAAATGATTATGTGCATGTATCGAATTTCCTAGCTCCATGTAGACGGCCGGGTCTAAAACTTTACCTGAGGTAACGGAAGTCAGACGAATTGGAAACGGTCATCCATCCATCCATCCATCTTCAGCTCAAATTTGCGGAAAAAGTAAACGGTTATGAGACACTTTTCTTCCCACCATTATTTTTGTCTGGCCACATGCTTTAAAAATATGCATGTGTTTTAGGTCAGTCATTTGCAGATAATACGGTATAGGTCGCGCAAGGTGTGCATTTTGGGCCATTCTTGTCTAAAAATTTAGTGTCCTGAAACCTGCGTTTTACTCGTTTTTTTTTACAGAAGCAACAGAATCGGCAGACTGGAAATGTCACATAATGAAGTGCTATGTTTATGCAAGACATTCACTTAAAATTTGCCTTGAATTTGTCGAAATTGGATTTTTTATGATTTTTTTTCGCACTGGTATCAGCGCAGAGTTGTGGAGTTTTCAAATTTACTGTCCCTTGCCTCCTAAACATTGCCGTTAATCCTCTCGTTAGCTTACGGTGGAAACGTTAAGGTATACGACCTCTTTCATTGTAAGGTGATACATAAGGGGAAGCTATAGCTACCAATCAAATTACTCTGAACCAAACAGACTTATTCCCCTTACAGTGCCTTTGCAGGTAAGGATGTTCCGCCTTATAGCTTTGCCAGTCTTGTCTTACAATTAGAGGAGTAAGTGTCAATGCAATGTTTAATTTTTATGCAGATTACTGTTTTCTGTTGCTTTGTTCTATTATTACAGGTCTTTTTATTTTATTTTCATGCGGATACAACAAAAAAAATC
This sequence comes from Mercenaria mercenaria, assembly GCF_021730395.1. Taxonomy (NCBI): domain Eukaryota; kingdom Metazoa; phylum Mollusca; class Bivalvia; order Venerida; family Veneridae; genus Mercenaria; species Mercenaria mercenaria. The sequence continues at coordinate 5,346,428 of NC_069376.1, forward strand.
CTTACCCTTTACTTTCTTTATTTTCCTAATGTAAAAGTCTGTAAGGTTTTATGGGAACCATACAGCCAATTATCGTTTAATAGAATTATTCTTTATCATTTTTATTCTCTTTATATCTATTCCTTATCTTTAATTCAAGTTGTCATATTTTTGGACTGTCGGAAAAATAGGAACAGTCGCTACAAAGGGTATCCCGAGTTTAGACCACGAACATTCATGTAAAACTTCATATACTTTGACCTTTAAAAATGACCTTTGGGCGAGTTCATCAACTAAGGTGAATCTGATATTCGGATCATCTCGGCTGATGATTTATGTAAGAAATAGGTATGTAATGTTAGAAATTAAACGAGTTGCGATCAAAGACACAGTGTATTAGTAAGTGTGATTGCCACTGAAACTTGGCATGCACGCAACCTGTGGGTTCGAAAGCCAAACGATTTTTTTATTGTATTATGAATTATAATTCAAAAAGTACGTATCATATTTTATTGACTGGATTTTAATATTTACTGTTTTGAATTATTTTTTCTTCATTTTTTTTCCCATTTCTATTCTTTTATATTTTTTTTCTCTCAAAATTTATTTCATATCAGAAAAAATATTATTTCAATTCACAAACAAAGTTAATCCTTCGATTCGCTGGCAGTGTCAGTTTCTGAATCGTCCGTTGAATCATGAACGTTGATAACGACTGGTTCAGGAATCTCATCACGCGCAACTTGAACGTTCGCCAACGTTGGAAGAACTTTCTTCTGTTCGTACGTCCCTGCAACAGTTCCTCGCACCACACCCTGGTTGAAGTTATCGAAGATAATGTTATTCTTTGTCTTCTCATTCTGTTGTTTGGCATCTTTCTCAGTAACAATCTTCTGTCTCGTATATCTGCTGACGACGGTGAGTGCAGAGATTCTCTCCCAGGCACGAGCAAGTGGAAGTTTCAAACCAGATTCCTTCTCTTCCATACAAAATTTGTTTACGTTTCTAGTAAGTTCTCTAGCATCATCATTATATCTATACACCGGTTTCGACATTGTTACTGTGACATATTTTACATAAAGTATATTCACAAACTTGCTTTTACAAAATCGCACATTTATTTCGTGAAAAAAGCTGGACATAACACAATGTAGTTATAAAAAAAAATAAAAAAAGAGTCTTACCACTCCAGGATTCGAACCCACACTTACACCTCATACATTGTATGCGACGTTCATTCTAACCTACCTACTGCGCCAACGAGACAAGTTTAGTACGTACGGTTGGTTGGTGTCTTTTATGTATAATATATATATTCAGTAAACTATAGCACCCCTTTACTTGGATTAGTTCAATATTAAAAGTACATTTACCCGAATGCATAACGTATATCTATACAACTCTCAAAATGTACTCAGTATTTAAAATTAAAGCACAAATAAGAGCTGGCACTATTAGTGACTAACGCCTCCGAAGTCACGAAAGGTGACCAAATATGCTACAGTTGTCTGTGCAAAGTATGCCAGCATAGTTTAGGTATGACTCATTTTGCGACCAGACTAAACAAGTTCTCCGAAGGTAATCTTGACCTTGGAGCTAGAGTCTGGGTTTTGAGCATGACACACCAGCTCATCATAGGGAGGAATTGTGACAAGTAATTTCTGATGAATGGCAGAATTATTAACCGCACAAGAAAGGTTCAGTGTTAAGTCTAAGTGTGACTTTGACCTTGAAGCTAGGGGTCTTGGGCTTGTGTCTGACACGTCATTGTAATATAGGGAACGTTTATGCCATGTAAATTTAAAATCTCTTAATCGATGGAAGAGTTATGGAACGGACAAGAAAACACCATGTAAACTGTCAATCTCTGAATGTGACCTTGACCTTAGAGCTAGTGGTCTGTTTGTTATGCATGACACGTTTTCTCGTTATGTGGAATATTTATGTCAATTCTTTGATGAATGACATAGTAACGAACCGGACATGAAACAAACCCTATTAAACTTTGACTTGACTTCTAAATGTAAACTTGATCTTGGAGCTAGGGGTCTGGTTCTTGAGCATTACACATTGCCTCATTATGGTAAACATTTATGCCAAGTTGTTTCAAAATCCCTTAATGGATAACAGAGTTATATAACGGACACGAAAAAGATCCTATTAACCTATGATGTCTAAGTATGACCTTGACCTTGGAGGAAGGGATCTGGATCTTGCGCATGACGCTGATTATGGTTACCATTTATGCTATGGTATTTCAAAATCCCATCATCGATGGCAGAAATATGGACCAGACACAAAAACAGATCCTGTTAACATTTGAACTCTAAGACTGATCTTGACCTTGGAGCTAGGGGTCTGAGTCTTGCCCATGACACGTCGTCTCATAAAGATAAACATTTATGCTAAGTAATTTCAAAACCTCTTGATGAATGGCAAAGTTACGAACCGGACACGAAACCAACCCTATTAACGTTTGACTTCTAAGTGTGACCTTGACCTTAAAGCTAGGGGTCTGAGTATTACATATGAAACGTCGTCTCATTAAGGTTAATGTTTATGTCAAACTATTTCAAAATTCCTTCATGGATGGCAGATTTACAGCCCGGACAAGAACTTACAAAATTTACAGTCGGACGGACGGACAAACAAGGCGAATTTAATATGCCCACCCTCGAGGAATAAAATTCAAAGAACATACTGTAGTGTAAATAAGAAGTTATTTGCTGAAACATCGTAAAAGATATAAGGATGTTTTTGATTAATAAAACCTAAAATTATCAACTGCTTTTGTAAAATTCTTGAAACAGATATATACTTATTAATTTAATAATAACATAATATATTAGTGAATCCCTCGGAAGCACTACTGACAAGGCTAATAGAGAATATTGCATACTCAATTTGATTGAGACCGCAGTATTTTAATAACTGTAGTTGGTTTATTTTGTACACTAGTCAGCACTATGTATACATGTATCTAGATAATTTGCAATCATGCTTTGCACGGAATGTCACGGATCAGAGGGATAGACTGGCTATATTCATCACTACAACCCGGCAAACTGTACAAAAAATCTAAAGTGGTAGTATATTCGTGGCATTAATAGTATTTGAGCTTGGCGTGTTACGAACTTGACGGACGAACGCACGCACGACCGGACTCACCGTCAAGACCAAATCTCCCACCACTTATGGGTGGGGGGGGGGGGGGGGCACAAAAATACCAGGAAAAATAGAGACACATTTTAAAGTAACTTTCATTCTTAAGTCACTTCAGATTATATCACAGAAGAACGTTTTTTTTTCATTTTGACGGTAGACTCTCGGTCTAGAAAAAGGGCACATCAATGGGTACGCTCCAGCTTACGCAACATTAGTACTTGGATACTTAGAAAAACCACTTTACAACAATATTAAACAGAAATACTGCTCTGAATTTTCCAGTTACTTACGCCTTTACTGGAAGCAATTTCTAGATGGCTATTTCATAATTCTGGACAGGAAAAATAACGCATTAGAATTCTTACAAGAATTGAATAAGTTACATCCAAGTATACAGTTCACATGCAATGAGGATGATGTTTGTATGTCGTTTTTAGATATTCTTGTTAAAAAATCTTGAAGTCATATAACGACGGACTTGTACTGTATATCTACTGACACATATAACTACTTGAACATTAATTCCTACCACCCAAAACACACTAATGTTAATATATCGTTTAACTTAGCTTCAAGAATAGTTACTATAGTGAAAGATAAACAGTTACAGGAAAGACAATTTTCAGAATCAAAGTTACAACTAGAGATGCTTTTGAGAAAAGCGCTTGTCTCCCACAACTGCCTAATCATCTAAATAGTAAGTCAGTCTGCGCTCTCTTGGACCCAAAATGTAATACAGGTTACGGTTTGGGTGCACGAAGGCGCATGCGCTCCAAGGATTTTTCGGTAATTCTCGGGCCATGATTCTGACGTGCCTGGGCCGATTGGAGTAAATCAATATGTCTCCCACATCACTTTGAAAAGTGAATTAAATATACCATGATGAACTTTCATTTTCACATTTTTTTCCCAACAAAATCACACTTTTAACTTGTCATAACTTACTAAATATAAGTTACTTTTAAAACTTACTGAATATAGGTTACTTTTAAATGGGAAGCACATGGCATGTACTTCGTTCATGCTGCTTTTTACTAAAATAAAAAAAAAAGATATATTTTGCACCAGCCGATTCTTGGATGGAGAATACTTACCCCAATGCAGATACGGCAAAAATATCGGTGAACTGTTTTGTCCGCCACAAACTGTTTTGCTCACAGCCGGTTAACGGGTGTGATCTGATTGTTTAAAGTACTAAAAGTTATTCAACATGGTTTAGAAGCTGTACCATTTGCACTACACAATTTGCATATGGGACAAATGTTTTATTTTGAAAATCCCTAAACAATGTGCACATTTAGATTCTGAGAATATTGTTGATGGATTTAATGTCGCACCGACACATGAAAGGTCATATGGCGACCTTCCAGCTTTAATGGTAGAGGAAGACCACAGGTGACCATCCGTGCATTATTTCACTACGAGCGGGCATCTGGGTAGAACCTTCGACCTTCCGTAAGCCAGCTGGATGGCTTCCTCACATAGAGAATTCAACGCCCCGACTGAGTCTCAAACCTCATCGATGAGGGGCAAGTGATTTGAAGTCAGCAACCTGAGAATGAGTTTGGCGATTCAAAGCGTTGTCAACCCTAATTATTGGACTTTCGGTAATGAATGTTATTTTGTATTTTTCAGTTATTATATAAACAATGATATAAGCATGTTCAGAAGTTTTTGATTTTTGATCCAATAACTAACATTGACAAATATATAAGCATATGTAGCAGTCAATGGATACTGACCAAAGTGTTCATAAAAGTTTCGAAGATAAAGCCCGAAATGTTATGTGGATATTAGCCAAACTCGTATTTTGAAATTTTGCATATGCAGTCCTAAACGTACCGATTGTTGTATATTGAAAAGTATACTCCTACAATGTGGTAACTAATTGCTGTAGCATTCCCAAGGTAATGTATTATACACATAGTACCAGATGTTCTCGAAACATCTTATAAAAATGCAAATGTATATGTCTTTGTAAATTTCTGTTTTAAAAATCAAGTCCGCTGTCTGAAGTTTCTAAAGCTGTTAGAATTTGGTAAAAATTTAAACACAGCAAGAACAGGTAAATTTAATGCATGAATCTAAATGTGCAGATTCCACAGGGGGAGGGGGTACATCCATGCATGTTAAAAAATTAAGTATGCTAGGGGTCTATTAGCATTTTAAGAGTGTGAAAATAATGGCACCTTAACAGGTCAGTTTGCTGTGAATTCACAGAAGAAGTATATTCCCTTAGTAGTAGTTTGATACTTTATTCAATGGTTTAGTACATTTGTTAACATTTCCATACAAAGTTGTCGCCCTAAAAATGTTTACCCCACCAAAATTTCATCTGCAATACAAGGCATACATTTCTATACTGAAATATAAAGAGTTGGTCCCAGCGATGTAAGGGAAGATCTTCTTTCATTAACTTAATATTTGTTAAATATCCCCTTCTTCTGTGAGTTCAATACATTAAGTTTGTGTTATGTATTGTACTTGAGATCTTTTTTCTTGCTTTGTTTCTTGAACTATAATAACCATGCCTTTTTTTCTTTTTTTTTCTTTGACTGCTGTTTAAAATCCATGGTATTGTAGTGTTGTTGAAAATAATGGGTATCTAGCAAATCTCGGTAGGTTGAAGAAAACCTCCAGCAAAACTCCAAAAATCATTTCGAAAGCAGCCAAAGATCTGTACAGGTCGACTGCCGGGTATTCCAATCGCCCCCCTCCCAACCCCGCCCGCACCAACACTGAAACAAGCGCAAATATATGACCATATATTTTCTGTATTCTTTATTGAGTTCACCAAAACGTCTCCAAACAAACAAAACTGGTTAATGTGTCATAGAATGTAAATGTCAATGACGGCTATTATCCACTTTCAAAGGCAACGCATGTAGGGCATTATCCAAAACAAACAAAAAACAAAATAAAACTCTAATATAATATCTAAGCATAAAACACAACTCTAAATACTTTTTGTGAAGGACATCAGACATTATGCTGGGGATTTTGCTCAGATTTCAATGCCATTTAATGACTTTAGTAGCTGAGAATTTTATATAATGGCTTCAAATACTCATAAATAAGTTGTATACGTATTAAACTGTCACAAAAATAAGTTTATTTCACATTCGTTGTCCTGAAATTCGAACAGTTTGTGACTGATTGTCAAATTTTATGAAAAATGTAAAATGTGTATGTTTAGTGAAATAAGTATAATTATGCATTTAATGTAAGCCTATTATAAACTGTTTAAAAACAATAAATAAATTCTTACTATGCAGATTATAAGTTTTCTTAACATTTTGAAAATAACTTAAATGCAAAAACTAAAAGTGGTGCGAAACTTTTGGTGACACAGCTGTACTTTAGTTCTTTCCTCCTGAGCGCCCATGATAACCGATGCATTGATCATAGCCTATTGTTTGTTTTCTATACATCTATTATTATACAAACAAATGTACTGTATTGATGCATGCAGTACACATGAACAAAAGTGACCGATCATTATAGGGAGGATTATACATTAAATACATGCAGTGGTGTAGCTTGCCTTAAAATGTTTTACATACATTTGAGTAGCTGGCCTTTTTTAGTTGTAGCGTAATTGTCTAGGCAACTGTAGGCTTAGGGGTGCCTGCGTTTTGCCATTTTATGACACATTTGGGCACGTTCTAATATTCATTGTTTGCTCTTTTCAAGGTCCGTTTATATTAATTTTGGTGTGTTTGGTTCCTCAGTTTTCGAAATTATGTGTAAGCACAGCCCTGCTGTGCTTAAATAATAGCGGCTACGCCTCAGAGTCATTCACATTTAATATCTAGCAAACATTTAAATGTACTTTCTGTTACACCAATGCAAAAAGAATAAAACAACATAAAGATACAATGTAGTGATAAAATTCCGACTGGTCCAATTGAACAACACTTAATTAGCTAGTGTCGACATCTATATAGATATTCTTGGGGTGTCAGTGTTAGTTCCTTAAAGGTCGTTAATAGTATTTAGGGTGGCTTTGGAATAAGTTTCAGATGTGTAGATGAATTGGTGTTAATCCTGGGTGTGTCAGTGTTAAGTCTTGGGGGCGTTAGTTCAGGAGTGTCAGTGTTAGCTCTGAAGGCAGCAGGGTCAGTTCAGGAGTTGGTGTCTAGTGTAGTTCTGTTTGGGTTGAAAATGTTGGATCCAGTGGTTCTTTGGTTTGAATTAAAGCAAAGGTTGTTCTTAAAATGCATTCTAGGTGTGCCATTAATGTGTCTTACAAAGGGTAAATTGCATTTGCACCATAGTGGCACTATTCCTATAGAAGCTGGTCTATATCTCATTGACATGTTTAGGTTGAAGACACGTACATGTTGTTGCATATGTCTAAGCAACTTTCTTGGTCCAGGACTTGCGACTGACACAGTTGTCTCAATCCTGATGGCACTCAATCGACGGACTTAGGTTGTCAAAAGACAGCAGACCAGACTGATAATTGAAAAGATATACTTTTATTATATACCTATATAAATTCTGTAAAAAATCGGCTTGTATTTCACAATTGAATATAAACAGACAGACAAAAATTCCGTATTGTACCTTTTAAATTCCGTATTGTACCTTCCGTATTGTATGCTGCCGGACTATTTTCATTAATATGCATGACCTGACACAGTTCTATAAATAGCGCACATAAAAACTTCACTAAGTTCCATGTAATATCGATAAACATTGCAGATTTCGTTCAAGAACAACACAAGAATCAAAATGGTAAAGATATATAATAAAAGGGTCATTATAACAGTAGCTGGATCTGGGACTTTGTATTCGGCTCTCGAGGATTTTGCAAGGTCGGATCAAACTCGGCGCTTGCGCGCCTCGTGAGATCCGATCTGGCAAAATCCACTCGAGCCGAATACTGCATCCCAGATCAAGCTGCTGTTATAATAAACCTATTATCTGAATCAGTCTGCTTTCAAGCATGACTTTCTATGTCCATTATCTATTTTTATAGTGTTTTCTATGTTTCAAATATATACAAAAACGAATAAATCTGTAGATATGTATAATTTACGAATCACAAGCAATAAGTGTCAAATATTATATGCAAAATGAATTTGCTGACATCCTGTTTGTAGTTTTTTCTCCAATTGTTATCAATTTCCATCCCCCGACCCCCTCTGGCCAAGTACCATTTTTGGAACATACATATATAATAACTATTTACAAAGGCATGTGAAATATTTTGTTGCGTCACTAGAGTGGGCGGGGGGAGGGGGGTGTCTGAAGATGTTTAAAACGTAAAAATGTTTAATGTTCATATTTCAACAGAAATGAGCATGAGAAATATTTATAAAGTTATCTTTTTTGTTATAAAACTTTTAAAATTTAGAAGTATGCTATTTCAGAAGTCAAGCCCTTGGCCAGTTTTTATTTAATTGGGAAGGCAATCTGAATAGAAAACTGTCCGCGGTCCTTTTCAAACTAGGACCGGGACGATTACTCGGTTAATCGGATTCGATTCGATTACTATGTGAAACCGATTTCTATTTTGCAAAACCGGTAATCGTTCTCAAACAATAAACATCACCAGTCGTACTTTATATTTATATATTTCTTTGACCAGCACATAGATCCGCAATATATTTCCGCTAAAACAAATGAAAATTTTGAAATCGTCCCAGCTCTATTTCAAACTAAACTTGCATGGATTTTGTAAACTAGTTAACATATTGTGTATTTTATTCACAAAAATACAGTAAAACAGTTTGAATGCCACGGAAACAAATCACCATTCGTTCTTTTTGCAACATCTGGTGGTTAAAATCTCTTTTCAAGCAGCAGCAACTTACCGGAAAACCTGAAATTTTCAGAAGCGTTCATCTGCCATTTGTAGCATTTTGGAATTATCATAGCATTTCGTATTATCTGGATAAAAAGGATGAATTAGGTACGGTGTTCCGTTTGGAAAATCGTGACATTTTATTTATTACTAAACCGCGATGCACGATGGTACGATGACGAAAACGCGATGGCGCGATAGCACGATGATGAAACAACTATGGCACGATGGTGAAAACGCGATGGCACGATGATAAAATCGCGATGGTGCGATGGCACGATGGTAAACTGTCGATGTAATATCGTGTTTTCATTACCGTACCATCATATTTTCACCATCGCACCATCGTGCCATCGCGTTTTCTGCATCGCGTTTTCTGCATCGTACCATCTCGTGCCATCGCGTTATCAATATCGTTCCATCGTGGTTTCACCATCGTACCATCGCGTTTTCATCATCGTACTATCGCGTTTTCACCATCGTGCCATCGCGTTATCATCATCGTACCATCGCATTTTCACCCTCGTACCATCGCGTTTTCACCATCGTACCATCGCCTTTCGGTTAGAAATGCGTAGTCCCGTACACTTGTATTTTTGTCAACAATAGATGAATGTATCTCAATGTATTTTGTGATAAGAAATTTACCATTTAGATTCTGCTGTTTTGCAAAATGTTTTACAAAATGATCAAAACTGTAAAATCTTCAAGGCCCCGTCCTTTTAATTTTATGTATGCATGAATGTAAATAAAAAGTTGGGTGTAATATTCACATGGAATAATTCAAACTAAGCTTATTCTTGTTAGGATTGTAGAATGTATAGAATGCAATGTGAAAATGAGATTGTTTCAAGCCTGTATTTTACTGACACATTATATACTGTACCACTGCGCGTGACCACAGGAATGCAATGGTACAATGGTGAAAATGTGATGGTATGATGTCGATAACGCGATGGTACGATGGTGAAAATGCAATGGTACGATGATGCAAACGCGATGACACGATGGTAAAAACGCGGTGTTACGATAATGAAAACGCGATGGTACGATGATGAAAACGCGATATTACATCGACATTTCAACGTCGTACCATCGCACCATTGCGTTTTCACCATCGTACCATCGTTGTTTCATCATCGTGCTATCGCGTCGCGTTTTCGTCATCGTAACATCGTGCATCGCGTTTCAGTATTAAATAAATGGTCACGATCGTCCAAACGGAACACCGTAATTAGATTAATAGAGCCTTTGTTACGAGTTACAAACTTAACTTTAATATGACGTTACATCATCATTCTTTCCACTTAACATTAGCAGTTCTTTCCGTGAAAAGCTTTTATGTTTTCGCGAATACTTTTCTGTTTTCAGTGAAAACTCGATACATTTTCTCGAAACGTACCTGGTTTTAGTATGAAGAAATATGCCACCATAGATACAAGAGATGAAAAACCTATTTTACGATCCTACACATAAGTCAGTATTTTATCATATTTATGTTTTGAAATGTAATAGCCAAACATTTTTTATCGTAGATTCATATATTAGCGATCTCTGTATGTTTATTAAGCAGTTGCTGCAGAATTTGTTAGAATGACTCATATACCACATGATAGCATTTGTTATCCATAGGGTAGGGCAAAATGGTGGAAGACTGAGGATTATGTGTACTTGATTAAGATTGTTTTTGCATTAATATTTCTGATAGGTGTATACGAAAACCATTGAACTATTTAACTAATTAATTTCGATGAAAGACATTTTGCAAATAGATAGTATAAAAAGCTACATCCAATTTTCAAGAAATTAAAGTAACGTTATATCTAATCAAAGACAAATACCTATTGAACTTGAAATATTGAGGTCGTATATTCAATAAAATCTGGAAAGTAGAACCCTCGGAAACACCGAAAACAAGACAAACAGTGAAAATTACAGACTCGGTTCGATTAAGTCTGTTCATGAGCAGTTATGAAAAATGCAACACTGCCCACGCCCCCTAGCATTAGCTTTAATTCTGAGTCTAGGCTTGAACTTAAAGACAAGGACGATTTGTATGTTTCCTAGATATTCTATGTTTAAATTTGGGACCCCTGAGCTGGGCTCTATTTATTTCCAGGGCATAATTTGAACAATTTTGGTTTAGCAAGACACAAGACAATGCAAATACAAATATCAAAAGCCTTGGCTTCACTTTCAGGCGAGAAGATTTTTAAATTTTTTCTTATATAAGTCTATGTAAAACTGAGACCCCGGGGGCATGGGCCTCTTTTCACACCCAGGGTTATAATTTGAACATTTTGGTAGAGGTCGGACAGGCTATGTTCATACAATTATTCAAAGCGCTTGGTCTTGTGGTTTTAGACAAGAAGATTTTTAAAGACTTTTCCTATATAAGTTTATTGTAAAAACGTGTGACCCAAGGCGGGGCCTCTTTTTAATCAGGGGCACAATTTTAAACATCTTCATAGGAGACCTTTAGATGATGTCACAAGGCTCTATGCCTTGAAGTTGCATCAAGAACATTTTTATACCTTTCGGTGCATGACAACCAGAGTTATGCACGAACATTCAGTTCCTTTTTTTAGAAATTGTTGACGGGACGCACGAACGCAAGCGGTACGACGGACATTGAGTGGTCACAAAAGCTACATGATCCTTGTCAATTTACTGTTAAGATTTTTCTCTAGAAAGAAAGCAAAGCCAAAAACACTGTAAATTTCCTAAAGAAATATGTTTAAGCATTTTTTTGTGGTGGGGGGGGGGGGGGTTAATCGCGTTTTTCAACAGTAACGCGGGCGGTAACCTAACAGTATTCCTGGATTCTGTACCAGTACAACCTGTTCTCGCAAGCAATGCCAACTTCCCCACAGAATCAGAGGTGTAAGACTAATGATTTCAGACCAATTGTCGTTTACAAATAGTCAGAGAACAAAACAAGAATTTTTATGGTTATGATTAGCTCATGTTAAAACTTTTTCTTAGTAAAATTAATGTCCTTCAAAAAGGTTTTTTTCTTGATAGTTTATAATATGGCAAATAACAGATGCATAATATTTCACTAAAATGTTTTTGATATCGCTCGGCAAGACTTTATGAAACATAAAAAAAGTACTTTTTTTCAAAAACTGGAATAAAAATTGGTGCATTAAGTTTGCAAAAAAAACCCTTTTACCTTCATCATCACATAAAAAAATTAATTTAATTTACGCCCAGTTTGTAGTTTGCACAATGTAATTACTACGATAGTTTTATTTATTTACAAGATCAAAATTTGTTTGAATACACAGTTTTATAGATAATGGCATATATTCTTTGGTAGTTAGACATTCTCTGGCAATTTAAAAACTAAACAATTATATAGTAGAGAGAAAAATACTGATTTGTTCAGATTAAACATCTAATATTTTTGCGAACCTAAAATGTACTTGATGAAAATAATAGTAAAGGTGTATTACAGAATCAACAATAAACAGTAACATGGGTCTTAATTTTCATTTTAATTTTGATTAATCATCAAAGTAAAGTATACTGACACCTTTCTTATTTATATGGTATTAAAACGTACTTATTGATAAGCCCTTCATTACACACTTGTAAGGTTAATTAAGATTCTTATGATCCATGCACTGGAGTCAACTAGCAACGATCTCTAATGAGATAGGTGATTATTTTGCTGGGATGGGGAACCGATCCAGATCAGATCACATCTGTCGAGTCACCAGTTGGCAGAGATGAGAGGAATATTTTATTAATTATGAAGATTGAATGGCCGAAATATGTATTTTTAGGAACAGAACGACTGATGCCAGGTAGAAAGACGGTGCCGAGACATTTTTGTTAGCGCTTATTTGTATTATCGACTCTATAGGCACAGAACAATACAAATGTAGTTTAATACAACTTGTTATGTATTATGTAATCGAAGCAGGGAGTATAAAATTAAAACGAAATTTTTGCGTTAAATATTGTATGTCACGATACATAAAGTATTACGAGGGAAACAGGAGACATAATTTTTTATTACGAATTTGTGGAATTAGTTGACCTATAATGTGAAAAGACCATGTTGATTCCGTCATTTGCTATATTATATATCATTAGTTTATTATTTAGTCAGGATTATTCGTAGTCTGGATATCGTTATTTCCTTTTGTCGCCAAATTTTATTTGCGGGCGGGGGAGAGTTGTGGTGCAGGAAATCATCCGTGTGTTTTTTTGATCCGCGAGGTGCTCTTAAATAGGAACATACAGCAGCTGGCATGTCGAGCTCTCGGATAACTTAGCAGTATTAAATTAGGCAGTTCAAACTGATAACAGCTCGGATTCGAGTGCCCGTCTCCCATTGTTTCTTATACAAGAGCCAGATTGTTGCTCTTTCTTCACTGAAATGACGGTGTGATGTCATTAAATCTCTTATTTTTGTAACCTATTTTTTCCATTTACATTAATTCCCATTAACATGTGCATACATTCTTGTCAATAACATCATAAAATGAAATAAAAATAAGTCGAAAATCAACGAAAACCAGGTTTTTAATTGATCAGCCAACAGGCTCTTAACAATGGTCATATTCTATTAAACATTAATGTTTTATTATAAACTATGACCTTATTGTTTACTTTTAGTAACCAATGCAGTAAAAGGTCTTTCTGTCTCCAAAGAAAAAAGGAAAAAGAAATTGGATCTCATTGAGATTTGTACCGACACTCTTTCATTCAAAAGCACAAAAATCTATTTTTTATTTCAAGTACATGAGTGCCAGAATGGTCACAATTAGCCCGTCACAGGAGATTTCTATACACTAAAAACCTGTATTGGAAATGGAATTTTAGTTTTGTGTTGTTTAGTAATTATTGTAATTTTTTGTTTTTCTTTGTCACAAAAAAAAACTCTTTACCAGGTACGATACCTTGAAAAAACAACTTAAATTCGAAAGTAACATCTATTCTTGTTTTTTCTCTACGGTCAATACAAAAAAAAATTTATGATAGTAAAATCTAACGAAGTTAATCTTAAAAAATCCAAAAACAAATTGCAGTTCAACAAAAATCCTTACCATGTAGAGATAAATTGGATGTAACATGCATTGTTGCTACTACAGAAAAGTGGTTATCGATTTTTCCTTATGACTATTAATGAAAAAGTTTACATATAAGCTATTTATGTGACAACAAGGGAAGTTTATTCTAAAGAAGGGACCTGTGCATGACACTCATCATATGATGGGGTACAATTGGTGTTCAGTTTAACATCCAAAAATCCCTCCTTTCATGAGGAAGAAATGCTCAGACAAAGTCAAATCTTGTATCTGACCCTTGGCCCTACGTGAGACTTGACTTAAACTAGGGACATGGTCTCTTGCGAAATGACCTCCGTCTCGTGGTGCTGAACATTTTGCCAATTATATCAAAATCCATACATGCATGTTGAAAAATGCTCCGAGACAAAGTTTTTATTTTTTGTATCCGTTGAATGTTATAATCCCGTATAAAGCATGATAATGGTTAGAAATTATATTTGTGGTACTTAACGTTTGTAGTTATTTTTCTTACATTAAAATACAAGTTAGAGGCATTTTTTACTTATGCCTGCGATGATATATTCCTAACAGAATGGATGAAAAAGTTTATAGTATATATTGTGTTCTTTCTTTCTCATTATGCTGCAACTAATGTTTTGCTGAAAATTAAAATTTTTTCTTCTCTTTTCATTTCTTACTTCAGCAATTGTATGACTCAGTGAAATTAGTCATCATTACACGTATAATCGGGAAAATAATTTACACAATAATATATAAAAAGATGACCACGACAAAAGAAAAAATAAAACCAAAAAAAATAAAAAAAAAAATTTTTTTAAATACGACGTGACACAACAGTGAATGGAAAAGTAGTTACACATTTATTGGGCACTCATTTCCCCCGACATGTTCAAAGTTATAGGATCAATATCAATGAATCTTATTACTGGACAACGAAAAACAGAAAAGACTGAAAGAAATTGTACATCATAGCAATGAATTATTCATGATCTAAACTGAATGACATGAATCGAATGAGTGCAATATACGTTGGAAAAAAAAAACATGGGTACATGGACAAATTTTCACCAACCAAACAGTTTCACCCAGAGGTATGTTATTATCAAGAGAAATATAAAATCGAACTAATCGGATCATAAAGTGAGTGGGTCCGTCACATCGATAAAGTAGTGATTGGGGAAGAAAAAAACTGTAAAATACTGCGTTCCCGACATCTTCAAAGTGGTTTCTATCTGGTTTAATACTTATTGAAGTTACATTACCTTTCTTTCGTTTCCGGTATGTAACCATCCATAATTCTTTGAAATTAATGTGCGTCTCAGCTGCTGCTTTTGGCGTTTTCTGGAAGAAAGTTCCGTATTATAGGTAAGGCCATACCAGTAGTGGATGATTTTGAGTTAATCAAGAGGTATATATTTGTAATCATTCCGCGATTCTATTAATTATATTGAAAACACTATAATTGGGGTAAGGCTCCCAAGATTTAAAAAACCTTCTTTCATTTTCTTGTCCAGTTATGACCATACTGACAACACACAGAAAACAAGTTCCAAAGTATTTATCAAACAAAACTTTCGTATTTTGATTTTGCAATATATTTTCGATCCAGATTGATTAAATAGATCTACAAATTTTATTCAACAACAATAAGTGAAGAAAACTTAAAACTGCATTATAATATAAATTATAATAGATCTTCTTAAGCGTAGAATAATAAAGACGTTGATTTGATCACGTGATCGATTATGAACGACACTTGTTTTGATCATGGGACCTATTCTGAATTTTAATACGCTCAAAAAATGTGTACTTGATTCTGCGTTGAAATAGCAACTACTTGGAATTGCACGCACTGATAAGGCGATAGATTATTGAATTTTTTTCATCACCGATGCCTCGGACACTGTAGTGAATTGATATTACGGAGAACTTTATCAGTTTGCGGCGATCCCTACCCGTTTATCAGTGGCGAAACTATAAATATGCGGCAACATACTATAGATCCACGATTCGCAATATCTGTTAAAATACTTTTCTGTGCAGTTGTTTAATTTCTAAAATATTATTTGAGGAAAATAAAGTGCCGAAATGTAATACTATTCGCATGTCTAAGGAAATATTTTCAAGAGAAGTGTTTATTCAAAGGTTATATTTGTAGCAGTCTATTTACTGAAAGTATCTGAAATGATATAACAATCTGCTTTTATATTGAATATTTGTGTTTTGATTTCTTGGCAGCTAATAATATATGCGACATGTAAAAAAGATCATCACAAGCGGAAGAACGCATCCTAGAAAAACTGTAGACATCCGGGTTTGATCGAGTCTAGTTATAACTAGTAAAGAAACTTTGCCACAGCCTTTATGCCTCTATCAATGGCTTCTGTTGGCCTCTATTATACAGAATAATGTAACAGACTTCATCAGTTTAAATGAATTGTTTGATTCTATGTATGTGCATTCTGCCTTATATGATTAGTATTGATACAGTTATTGCCTAGGTACTTTTACTTCATCGATTTTATCTTCGAACATCCCTATCGGTTTTCCAAAACTAATATACCAATATGATAGTGATAAATCAAATATATACACTAAATTAAATGTGAAGTTTTGTGTAAATGAAAACAAACGTTTTCTTTTTTTTTCCTTTACATACAAACAGAGCAGTGCATAAATAATGTAAGTCTTATAACGGCAAAAAAGGGAAAAAATTGCAGCTTTTCATTTATGATGGCAATGAAATTTCAGAGAAGACCTAAAAGGTATTAAAACATTGACCAGAGGTGTTGTATGAAGATGCAGATAAAATAGAAATGGTGTGCTTAAATGCCATTATTTTCTAGAAATATTTTACATAATCCCTCATCTCTTACTGGATTAGATGATGATTAAAAAAATGTCAATATTCAGAATGAGATTCTAATAATAAATTGAACATAAAATTGAAATGTTTATCTTCCACTGATTCGAGAATACATAGCAATTATCATTATTTAAATAGTAGTAAAATATCGATACATTACAGCCATTTAAGTTCAACTGTTAGAAACATCTACAATTCAAATTATTGCAACATTTTTAATTTAAGAGAGAGAGGAGAGATGGGGGGGGGGGGGGGGGAGGAAGGGGGGGGGGAAAGAGAGAGAGATGGGTGGGGGGGGGGGGAGAGAGAGAGAGAGAGAGTGAGAGTGTCTCTTTTATTTAAATTCGATATATATACGTTACCAAACTTCTGAGAAGCCACAGAAACACATTATTATATGAACCTGATAAACTTTGATATCATATCTTAAATTCAGTAAGTTGTTATATTTCACCTTGAAATAAACAATCTTTATTCCAATTAATGCGATGACATAGCGGACATAATATGAATATTCTTTACATGTAAACAGATACGATACCACCTTTTCCAGCCGTGTTTTCATTTACTATTAACAGCCTGTTTAGGAAAATCTTATATATTAAACAGTCATGTATGTTTTGTATGACAAGACGCTTTTTATACATTTAACAATAATTACGGATATACCGATTTGTTTTGCACAAATAGATATGAAATGAATACGTAGATACGTATACGTTACCGAGTTTCATTTTTTTTTTTTATCAAGTCTTGATTGATTTTTGCGTTACTTAATGACGCTGTATGTAGACGACCAAACATGTACAAATTGATGGATTTGCTAAATAATGAAATCAGTCATCGTTGAATAATTAGGAGCATATGTATACAAAGCGTTTCTGTAAGGAATGCAAATTTGCATCAGTGACAATAAAATATTCCAGCCAGAACAAATACTGTTTGTTATTTGAAAAGGTACTTATATTTCATAGAAGTCATTATTTGAAAAATAAAAAGTCGATTATCCAGTCTATTGTTCATTTTGTTTTGTTATGTATCGTTAAGGATCAATTCAAGACCGGAATATATTTTAATCCATACGACTGGATTATTTTTTCTCATGTTCATAATTAGTAAAAACAATTTATAAATATGTTAAGTTAATTTGTTTTTAGTGTGTAACCGTCTCCAAATGTAAAATGTATACATATAGACACAAATATTTGTGTTGTGCTAATTTCACTGTTCATCATCTTCTATGCCTGTTAATGTTCCTATGGGCTTTAAACCGATGAAAAGTAAATGAATAAACCTATATTATAATAACTATTCTTTGCGTCATATTATCATTTTCATACAAATTACAGAATAAAACAAAAAAAAAAAAACAACAGAAGTTATATGGCGAAATAAAGAGTCGAGATACAGGCAATGAGAGATAGAAACAATAAAACGTCAGAAATCTACAACAACAAATTGTTTATACGAGAAGTCACGAATAGATGTCAAAGTTTGAAAAAGTTTCGTCAACTTCTTGGTTGATGTAGTCACCAAAAATGGTGAGACGTATAAGTAGCCAAACCCGTCTGATTACTTGTGGGTTACATTCAGAATTGTAATTTGTAATATAGCACCTATACTACCCATTGCCAGATCGCAAATGAATATGCACTTGAATTAATTGAATTTAAGTTTACATTTATGCAAAAATAACTAATATATACGTTACCGCTTCTTGAAACATTAAAAATGTGTTTGTTTCATTAAAATCTGAAACAACTTTTAAACACTTGCTTGTAATATATTTACAGTTTAAGCGAGTTGATTTTTGTTAAAAAATGATCATTGGTCGAGGTTTTCTTATTTCTTATTTTACTAAATCAACATTATTGTTTGAATAGATATTACGTTACTATGCTATGATCTTTGATTCCAAATAGTAATTTCAAGACATAAAGCATTTTTGTTCAGCTGAATCATGTTAGCATCTAGGCATGACACGTCAGTTGTATCATTGTATATTACAGCATATATTTGTACATATCACAGGCTAACATAGCAGTTGTCATTATAAAATTCAAAATAACATGCTAAATAAGATATTATTATTTTTTTACCATACCAGATTTATATAGCGCCCTTTCCATGATAAACACGTTCAAATGCGCTTTAAAGCAAATGCAGCCACACAGGACGCGAAATTATCATCTACTAGTACAGACACAGAGCGATCTCACCAGAGGGATAGAGTGAGATAAGCCCCCAAAATGAAAGAAAATTTTCAAAATACAGGCGTGTCCGGGCATTTTTCGAATAGACAGTCTGGTTCTTTACGTGCCAAGTGTATAGCACCGATACACGCGAAGCCGTCTTGATTAAGAGTCAAGCGTGTTACCACTAGACCATCGGCCCACCTGTAATAGCTATCAGATATTAATGTTCAAGGTATCAAACAGGCACAGCTTAAGTTAATTTAAACAGAAAATAAGTTTCTTCTACTAAATTCTAGTATTTAGTCAGTGTTATACAAGCATTAATTCTAAAATAATTTTCTTCCAACTATTTGATCCACACTCATCCTCATTATAAAGGATTGCATTCTCAATACATAGCATGCCTTTTGTGCCTTGTGCGCTAACCCAACACTTACCCCACCTCCTTCAACAAATACACCTCCTTTCTTACCTTTGACTAAATTAGAGGCGTCACTTAGAAATCATTTATCATGTATATTCCAAGAATAACATCACTTAATTATTACAAACTGCGTTATAGACACGCCATTAATGGAATCTGAAGCGTCAATATTTCCATATTTATATTCAACTTTCGTATCTGTAACGTCATTTATGACGTCAGTTTCATCTGTTAAGAAGTTCAAGTGAATTTTCAATTTTACTCCAGTAAAAGAATATAATTATTTAATTTAAATATTATTAAGAATATATATCATTTACGTATAATTATCATTGTATCATATATGGGTATATAATAAAAGATTAAGTCGAGCAATATTTCCGCTGCAGAACTAAGTCAAATTTCTCAATACAATTATAACCTATAATCTTTGCATGTTTCATTAATTATTCTAGATTCCCTGACTACATATCGGAGTAACGTAGATGATGATATATTGAATTTACGATATAATATTCTGGTGTAACATTTTTTATGTCTTTTTCAGACTGCTGAACACTAAGCAGGATTGCATTTAAAAAAGTGAAATGGACTTCCGGCTGTCATATCTAAAGGTAACGGAATTTGAAGATGACCCCTCGTGCAAGTTAAACTGACATTGAAGTTGAATTTCCAAGTTTAAAGATGTTGCAAAAACGGTAATAAATGAAGTAAACTGAGCGAACGTGGACTTAACACTTTGGATTACGTTATTCAATAATGTGCTAAACAAAATATGGCCACTCCATTGTATGATCCTAAACTAGCAGGAGCCAAATTCAAGAATTGGATTAAGGCTGGATTAGGTGTGTTATTTACCAAAGAAGGTATTGAGCCTTTTGTTCATGATGAAATAGAACAGTTCCAGCAAAAATGTTTGAGGGACATTTGCAACAATAATGGACTTCCTGTTGGTACCACGTGTTCTAGTTGTTGCACAGAAAATGTCGTCGTTTGCCCCACACATAGAATTTGTAATGCAAGACGTGGGAAATGTAACTTCCATAGAAATTCTGCCACGCAATATCTTCCGTCTGGCTGCCGTAACAAGATATGCCATAATTTTAAAAACGAGATACAGCGGGCCATCGATCTACGGTCCATCCTATAAAAACACTGATGCTGCCCAGTGGTGCAGCAATCCGTGGGAAGTGCTAAATGTTTCATGCCACCTGACGGATACACAGATGCGATGAATGCAGCAGACACTGATTTCAATGGAATCACCAGTGTTGTCCTGAACTATGAAGCATTTCAAACGAAAATTCCCCGACGACCTTTCCAACCGGACAACATCTTTTGAACAGGTAACACTCCATGAGTTTGGTTAGTTAAATTGTCCGATATATTTTCCCCTGTATTCAGAAGTCATTTGTGTGCGCATTATCCGTCCGTTAGTCAATTACTCCTACGGTCCATCCTGTGCTTACCCTGTCTATAACACTGACATCAATCGAGTCATATAACGTGGTACAAATACTCCTAAAAACAAAATGATGTGTTCCTAAATCCATGGCTTTGGCGCAAAGGTCAAATCACTCCTAGAGATAAAGTCAAGAATTTCCTCTGCTTTTTTAAAAAAATGTCTAGTCATTATTTTTCCATGCAGATATTGATTATCAAATTATATGCAAAGAAAAACGCTAAACATGTTTGTTCTTTATTTTGACCAAGGCCACAAACTTAAAGCTCAAGGTCACTCTTACAGGTAAAAAAGATCAAGTTCGTTTGATTTTCATATAGCTCAACACAACTCTTACCATTTCGCACTCAGTTTCAAACTGGAAACTATGAAGATATTTTAAAGATTTACATCAATTTTCTTGAAGTGTGAATTGTAAAACCGAGCGTTAACGATTATTTACAACCGGCTTGTCACTTTACGAATGATCGAATTTAAAACAAAAGACAAAAAAAAAAAATAACATTTTGTTGCAGTCTTCATAAAAACGACAAAAGCACAACAGAAACTTATGAAACATGCATCCTTTGAAATAAATATTTTGCGAGTTGAATCATTTATATACATGTTGTATTTCGTTTTTGAAACAATTCTTTTGTGATATTTGTTTACAGGGTAGAGAGGTAGGCAGAGCAGTTCGACATTGCCCACAATTAGAGATGGAAGATACAGATCTACAACACTATTTTAGTGTCTTACAGAATCTGCTGTCAGATCCTGCATATCTGTCTGCTAATACTGCTGCGCAGAATGCTAAAACGAAATTATTACAGGTTGGTGTTATAGTAAATTCTTGGAGGATCTTTCAAAGTTATACATCTCACTACTAATTGTATAGAAACACATTTATTAGAAAGGACACAATCATTATCATGTTATGCATTTCCGAATATGATGAGATATAGCTTGTATACATGCCCTTTTCCGTCCGTCTTCAAAATAAAAGTTCTAATTATTCTTTAAGGTCAAGAAACAAAATCAAACAACACCAAATCATAGAAAGAAAGAATTGTTTGACATGAAAATTGAACAGCATGTAAAACATGTATATTACTTTACGAAACAAGTGTCAGTAAGCTGATATAAACTTTTGAATTCCAGAAAATGACTGCCTATAGGGGCCCCACTTCCGGACAGTCAAACGCCTTTAAAAACTCGCCATTTCCAAAGAACAGTTACACATATTCGTTTTGATGCATTTGCAATAGCATCTTTTATTACATCGAGTATCAAATATCACTATGCATTTTTATCGGTGTAACAAGTGGGGACATCTATTATAGCATTTCATTTTTCATCATTGTTAAAGGCTTAGTCTGTTATTTACGGACAGCCGAAGTGCAATGACGGGATTACCTATTATAATACATTTATCTCATAAATACTGAGTAAACTTGATATATATTTGCATGGCCGGCTTCTGTGGGGGTCCAGGATGGGTGGGTTTCTATCCCCTTCCTGGAATGAATTTAACTTAAGTATAATTTTTAGTTTTATTTTATATCACAACATATGTTGTGATATAAAATAAAACTACAAATTATACTTAAGTTATATCACAACATATGTGGCCCGCCCGCTTAGGCCCGAGTTCGATCCTCGGGCGGGGCGTATGTTCTCCGTGACTATTTGATAAACGACATTGTGTCTGAAATCATTAGTCCTCCATCTCTGATTCATGTGGGGAAGTTGGCAGTTACTTGCGGAGAACAGGTTGGTACTGGTACAGAATCCAGGAACACTGGTTAGGTTAACTGCACGCCGTTATATGACTGAAATACTGTTGAAAAATGGCGTTAAACCCAAAACAAACAAACACACACAACATAATTATGTGACAAATAGGTTTTTGTGTAAACTGTCAAAAATGGCCAAAGGAATATGTCACATTAGATCAATGCCAATTTTACGGTCGAATACATCACAGACGTGTTACATATTCGATCTGTGACATATACGTCTAAACAAAGCATGCATGTACATGGAATAATTCTTCCAACGCAACACTTAGCTTTTTGACATACTAGTACTTTACTATTTTACCTGTCGGAAGTACATTAATGTGGTCGCTAGTCGTTTAATAAATAAGTCGTTTAATGGAATGAATTTATATACTGAAACCGTTCGGGAGGGATTTTGACCGGTCGTTTAATACAAAAAATCGCTTATAGAGGTGGTCGCAAGTACGATGTCGATTGTATATGTTACGCGCATATAGCCAATCTGCGCATTTGGTAAATCGCGCAGCGCAAATAACCAATTTGTTATCTGCGCAACGATTTGTAAATCGGGCAACCTTATATATTTCTTATATGCACAGGGTAACTGTCTTGCGCGTTTGGTAAATGAGTCTGCGCTTTTAACATATGGATGATATCTCCCGATAAAATTGAATATCATTAGAGGGTTAGACTTGTAGGCCTACATAAAACTGTTTAATTTTAAAGGAACTGACGGTGATCAGGCACGCGTAAAGGTGTGAATTGACTGTGCTTAATTTGTAAAGAACATTTTTTTAAAGTAAATGAGCGTATTTATGCGGTAATTTCAATGAGATGCTCAAGTCCCTGGTAGTTTATGGACTAAAAATTTCTGTTGACGACGGTATTAAGAGTCATTTGTCATAGGTGTTAAAAACTTTAAAATGATACAAAATATCCAAAGTATATTTAATAACACTTTATTTATTTATTTTTTTATTATTTTTTTTTAACTTTTAAACGCCGTAGCCTGTGCGGGATGTCGATCCAGCGCTAATATCAAATCCTGAAATGACACCGATATTTCGATCAAATATATTGATCATTTCTTACAGATTGTATTGATATTTTTTAATGTTTTGTAGTACAAAAGAGTAATTTTCGCCAGAACGTGAACGAATTTTTGTTGCTGCGCAAGATGTGTCCTGCGCTAATAGAAAATCTGGAAATTACTCTGATAATATGAATAACTGCCATAAACCATGCTAATATTTACATTGTTTAACAATTACAGACTGATATTGCAAATCTTGGTTTTTAAAATGTGTCATAAATTTATTTCAACATCAGTAAATTCATGGGAGTTGGTCACCAGGTTTCAATATCTGCAGTATGATACAATATGCAATAAAATTCAAACATGCGTGAAGGTGTGATTTCCTTCGGATAGCCACGTCGTCCTCTCTATTCTTTTTATAACTAAAGTATTTTCACTTCATTCGATCACATGCAGTCATTTTATACCGGATATAGAACATAAAGTAAACTTACATAACAGACTGAATTGCCACACACTTACCACAATTCACCATATCGCTTTTTTTTTCATCATTTTAAAAAACCGCAATTCTTTTTTACCAACGTGAGCATATCTCTTGACATGGCCAAGATTAAAAATAAAACAAAAATAAGCAGAATTAAAAGACGATTCTTACAAATCTTTTATACTTATAATCATTTTTTAATGTTTTATAGTCATGATAGTGAGACAGATAGAATAACTAATAAGTTTCGTCAAAATGTGAACGAAATTTCACATTTTGAAGGTGCGCAAGATGTGTGTCCTGCGTTAATAGAACTCTGAAAATACTCCAATAACTTGAATATCTTTTATAAACCATTTTAACTTTTACTTCGTTTTTCGATTACAGTCTAAAAATGTAGCTTTTGAAAATCTGAATATAATGTTTCATCCGCGGGATGTTGTTCCTGTGCTAATAGCAATTTCAAACATATTTCAATTCTAAAAGATACTATTTATGTAACTTTATAAAAAAAAATGTTTTCAGAGTAGAAAAAAAGTAGAAAGAAGCGTGATTTCCGTCATAACGGGAACGAAATATTACACTTGTTATCTGCGCAAGGTATGTTTGCCCTGCGCTAATAAAAAATCTGGAAATAATCCTGATAACTTGGATATCTTTCATAAACCATGCTAACTTTATCATTGTTTTGTGATTACAGGCTGTAATTGTAGCTTTTGCCAAAAGAATATTTTGTTACATCTGTATCTTGCGCGGGATGTCGGCCCTGCGCTAATAAAAAATCTGGAAATGATCCTGATTACTTGAATATCTTTCATAAACCATGCTAAATTTAACTTTGTTTTATGGTTACAGACTAAAATTGTAGCTTTTGCAAAGACAAATATAATTTTAATTCTGTAACCCGCGCGGGATGTCAGTTCTGCGCTAATAGCAAATCCTGAATTTAAATATATTTAATTTATAAAGGCATATCATTTATTACCTTTTAAAAATGTAGTAGAAATAGATAGAAACAAGAGTGGTTTCCGTCATAACGAGAACGAAAAATTATGTGTTTTATCTGTGCAAGACGTATGTCCTGCGCTAATAGAAAGTTTTAACATTACTCCGATAATTTCATACGCTATGTCAACTTTAATTTTGTTATTACAATTACGACTAAAATTGTAGCTAGAATATTTACTTCTACATAATTCGCGGGATGACGGTCCTGCACTAATCGCAATTCCTGAAATGTCAACAATATACCAAATATATGTCATTTCTTACAATTCTAATTGATATTATTTTTTTTTCATGCTTTTATAATGCAAAATAAATAGAATAACGAGTAAATTCCATCAAAACGTGCACCAAAATTTACATTTTGTAGCTGCACAAAATGTGTGTCCTGCTCTAATAAAAAATCTGAAAATTACTCTGTTTACTAGAATATCTTTCATAAACCATGTAAATTTTATCATTGTTTTACGGGCTGAAAGTCTAGCTTTTGCCAAAATGAATATCTTGTTACATCTGTAACCGGCGCAGGATATCGGTCCTGCGCTAATAGCAAATCCTGAAATGATGCCGAAACTTCAAATATATAATTTTATTTCTAAAGCATTCTATTTATGTACTTTTTTCTAAGAAAAAAAAAGAAGAAACAAACTGTATTTGTGGTAGAAAATAAATAGAAAAAGGAGTGAGTTCTGTCATGAATAGTACGAAATATTACTTTTTTCTCTGCGCAAGATATGTGTCATATGTGTCCTGCGCTAATGGAAAATCCGGATATTACTCCGATAGCTTTAACTTTGCTTTACGAGTCCAAACTAAAATTATAGTTTCTGCAAAGCAGAATATAACGTTACATCTGTAACCTGCGCGGGATGTCAGTCCTGCGCTTATAGCTAGTTTGACCCTTATCATGCTGGACACGATTGATTCCGCCTTTGCTACTCGTTGAGTTGGTCGGCCTACACGTGGTTAAACAGTTAAAATTATGGAAAGAAAAAATATGGCATTTCCTTTGCGTATATAGTTGATTAATCGTGAACTTGTGATTCAATCAGTGTTATATTTCACATTAAGGGATAAATTAATTTTCAATGTTTTTTTTTGTTTTTTTTTTTTGAAATTGGTGACGTAATACTATAATAAACATTTGTTGGCTATAAACTCTTGATAAACAGAAGAGAACAGAACATATCTTTTATTAGCTTTGTACATAATACATCAAAAATATAGAATTGACATTTGCATAACATATAGTATTACATCAGATCTGACTATATGATAAAATTATAATAAATTTACAGATTATGAAAAGGATGATCATATAAAGCGCAAACTATGTGGACAGGCGATCTATGAAAATGTATATATTATCTTGCTTTGATGATAAATCGTCTGTAGCGAATTCCTGTGAATGTTCAGTATTAGAAAATAGTGTTTATTTCCTTAACCTTTTAAAGTATTAAGCAATACATTTGATAGTTGTGAAAGATAGTAAATAGAATAGAGTTTAGAAAAGATCACTTTTACATTTTTCTATTGTAGCCCCGTACGTCCAAAAGACCAGATAGCAAAGAAATATTCCTGTTTTGTTGAATTTTTTCAGTAACCTGTACAACTGATAATGCATCTCATTACAATCCAGATAAAAGTTGCTTCTAAATGCAATACTGGTATGCTTAAGTCTGATGTAATTAAGTTTAATATTTTCAAGCAGTGATAGTAAACAAGTAAACATGGATATCAACTGTACTATATCAGGGTGTGTTACTTGTGCAAATTTTGTCACTTTATATGTTTCATTCTAATATGCCTGCCTCTGTTAAAACACTCTCACGATAGAATGACGTCACGTTAACGTGCGTTGACGTCAAAGATTTTGTTGCGACAAAGAAAAAGCGCTTGTATATTTATCTACTGTTTTAGATTAAGGGCAGCCGCATACTAGTATTGGAATCGAAATAATTTATAGCAAAACCATGTTTTAACACTCTTTATACACTCGGGCGTTCATACGTCGTACAAAAAAATCACTCGGGATGCGCCCGTCGTGCATAAACATACATAGACTTACATCTGCGCAGATAACAAATGTAAAATTTCGTTCTCGTTATGACAGAAATCACTCTTTTTTCTATTCATTTTTACAGTACTCATTTGAAAGTTACATAAATAGTGTGTTTTATGAATGAAATATATTTGAAATACAGTGTAATTTCAAACTTTGCTATTAGCGCAGGACCGACCTCCCACGCAAGTTACAGGTGTAACATTATAGATCCATTTAGATTTGTAAAAAACAACTATAGTTTTAGTCTGTAATCGTAAATCAAAGTAAAAGTTAAAATGATTTATAAAAGATATTCAAGTTATCAGTGTAATTTCCAGATTTATTATTAGCGCAGACACACATCTTGCGCAGATAAAAAATGTAATATTTCGTTCTCGTTATGACAGAAATCACTCTTTTTCTATTCGTTTTTTACAGTATTCATTTGAAAGTTACATAAATAGTGTGTTTTATGAATGAAATATATTTGAAATACAGTGTAATTTCAAACTTTGCTATTAGCGCAGGACCGACCTCCCACGCAAGTTACAGGTGTAACATTATAGATCCATTTAGATTTGTAAAAAAAACTATAGTTTTAGTCTGTAATCGTAAATCAAAGTAAAAGTTAATATGATTTATAAAAGATATTCAAGTTATCAGAGTAATTTCCAGATTTATTATTAGCGCAGACACACATCTTGCGCAGATAAAAAATGTAATATTTCGTTCTCGTTATGACAGAAATCACTCTTTTTCTATTCATTTTTTTTACAGTATTCATTTGAAAGTTACATAAATAGCATGTTTTATGAATGAAATATATTTGAAATACAGTGTAATTTCAAACTTCGCTATTAGCGCAGGACCGACCTCCCACGCAAGTTACAGGTGTAACATTATAGATCCATTTAGATTTGTAAAAAAACTATAGTTTTAGTCTGTAATCATAAATTAAAGTAAAAGTTAATATGATTTATAAAAGATATTCAAGTTATCAGTGTAATTTCCAGATTTATTATTAGCGCAGACACACATCTTGCGCAGATAAAAAATGTAATATTTCGTTCTCGTTATGACAGAAATCACTTTTTTTCTATTCATTTTTTACAGTATTTATTTGAAAGTTACATAAATAGTATGTTTTATGAAAGAAATATATTTGAAATACAGTGTAATTTCAAACTTTGCTATTAGCGCAGGACCGACCTCCCACGCAAGTTACAGGTGTAACATTATAGATCCATTTAGAAAAATTGTAGTTTTAGTCTGTAATTGTAAATCAAAGTAAAAGTTGATAGGATTTATAAAAGATATTCAAGTTATCAGAGTAATTTCCAGATTTATTATTAGCGCAGACACACATCTTGCGCAGATAAAAAATGTAACATTTCGTTCTCGTTATGACAGAAATCACTTTTTTTCTAATCATTTTTTTACAGTATTCATTTGAAAGTTACATAAATAGTATGTTTTATGAATGAAATATATTTGAAATACAGTGTAATTACAAACTTTGCTATTAGCGCAGGACCGACCTCCCACGCAAGTTACAGGTGTAACATTATAGATCCATTTAGATTTGTAAAAAACAATTATAGTTTTAGTCTGTAATCGTAAATCTAAGTAAAAGTTAATATGATTTATAAAAGATATTCAAGTTATCAGAGTAATTTCCAGATTTTCATTTAGCGCAGGGCACCGAACACATATCTTGTGCAGCTACAAAATTTAAAATTTCGTTTACGTTTTGATGAAAATTAGGTCTACTCTTTATTCAATCGATTTTGTACTATAAAATAATAATAATAATATAGATAAGATTTGTAAGAATTTTCTTTTAATTCTGTGACTTTTTTATTTCATCTTTTATCTTAGACATGTTGAGAGATTTGCTCCCGTTGGTAAAAAGAATATTATTGTGAAATTTCAAGATATTTCAATATAATAAAAATTATATTTTGCCAAGTGTGTGCTCGGGTGAAGTAGAAAATTATCAAAATAGCATAAAACATACCAGAGGACGACCTGTGCAAGCTGGAGGAAATCACACCTTCACGCATGTTTGGGTTTTATTGCATCTTGTAGAGACCGTACCATAGCTCTTCGCATACTTTGATTTTTCAAACTAAAGTGATTTTTACAAGTGCACCGGTTACGATGTAAATGTAAACAACGGACTCTGTCTATGAAACTTTGACATGGATGAATGACAGTCGATCTTAGTCATAATACTGATTGACAGTGAATGCTAATGACTCCATGTGTTGCAGAAAGGTATTTAGTTTGTAACTGTAATTTCCCATCAATTGAAATCCTCTCAAAACTGGTAAAATAATTACTTATATGTGGACAAAGCTGACCGTCTTTGCCGTTCGACAGCTGCAAAAAGGGCAAATATAAAAGATTCAGTGTAAGTAATATTTCACTGGTACTACCAGTTAGTAAGTTCATACTCTGAACAACACGTCAGAGAAATTTGGGCAGATTTGACCGATTATGACTTTTGCAGCATTAGATAATATTTTTTCTTTACACAAAAATTGTCGTAAGGTAACAAAGCGAATACGCCGATAATCCGGAGTTCACCGATTATTGTTCCAGTTCACGCAATGTGATCCAGCAATCAAACTGCATAGCTATTAGCTACTGCTGTTATAGGGAAGTGGTAGAGTGTCTGCCTTAGGTGTGAGAGGTCCTGGGTTCGAGTCCCAGTTAGAGCTTAACTATTTGCATTCTGCTAAAGCATAGTTTTGCTGTTAATAGACTGTTCCAGATGTTCTAAATTTTTAGCACGCAGTATCATGGATTATTATTTAGCAATCCAGATCAAAGTTGAATGTTAAATCAAATGCACCCAATTAGAAAATATTCACTATATTATGTCCCTTTGATGTTTATGCTCTCCATGTTTAAGAAGAGTTACATTTCCTTGATCACAAAATTTTCGTTAAGATGAAAATATTAAATGCTCATAACTCCACACTTCTGGTTAAAATATTGTCTATATTTCTGTTTTTGAGAAATATATGGACATTTGTTTTCATTTCAAAGCTTTTTAACTTCAAACCTATGATTTGAAAAACTTAGGTACTATCTCTACATCTTGTATAAGATCGGAGGTATTGAAACCTGGTGACCGACTGCTGTGAATTTACTGATGTAGAAACAAATTTATGACACATAATTTAAGTACCAAGATATTCAGCATTTGACATCTATATTTATTAATAAATTGACCAACTGCATGATTTATCAAACACGAAATGCAAATTTCTGATATATAAAGTTACATTTGTTGTTTGCGCTGCGCATTTGGTAAATCGCGCAGGTTAAATTTATCCTGCGCAACAATTGGTAAATCGTTGCGCATATAACCAACGTACAAATATTTGTTATATGCGCTGCGCGTTTGGTAAATAGCGCAGATTGGTTATTTGCGCTCAACATATACATATTTCAAATATATTCAGCACTGACGCAGCATTTCACGTGAATTGCCTTGTTAATACACGTTTTTTTTCTTTCGTTAATACATGCCAGGATTCAGTTAAATAAGACCATGACATAATTATGATACTGCAATAGTGTACCGAAGCTTCGATGTTGATTTCGTTTTAAATTTGGGAGACGTTGGTCGGTTTGACCTGGTCAGTAATAGGTTAATCATAGCACAGTTACAGATTTCTATGAAAAATCAGCCACCGTTGTGGAAACATGTCTAGAAAGAAGCCATCGCTGCGGAATCGGCCATTGTTATGGAAATCGGCCTACGTTGTGGGACCCGACAATGATATGAAACGTTCATATATATGAAATTATATCATCCAGTATATTTTTTTACAGATAGTATTGTAATGAATATTAATGTGCAAATATTATCAATCAAAAATTGTGATAAAGTTAAAAGAAAACCATTATCTTTTGATATCTGACTATTATCATTTGGAAAATATTTCAGCTTCAAAATGATACCTTAGTCATTGGAAAAGACGATGTCCTTAATGTGCTGGATGATGTTCGTAAAACAGTTCAAGATGCTAAAAGCAAAAAGTTACAACTTATCCAACTTACAAAAAAGCATATCAGTGATATTGTCAAACGTGGAAAGGTGTCAATGTCTCAGTTAGATAAAGCATATAAATCTGCAATGGATGAAATAGAAAAGCAAGCAAAGAAATCGATTGAAGACGTACAAGCTGAAGGAGCAAAACAAAAAGAAGATATAGTGTCAGAAGGACATACTGTTAAGAGAAAGTTAGTAGATGCGACTGATCAAGAATTTAAAAGGTTGAAAACAGAGGCCACTGCAGTTATTGCATCAAAAGCTGGTGAAGTTGCAGAACAAATAGCGGGAGCCAGAGATGAAGTGTTAGAGCAGATTGAGAAGACAAAAACAGAAAGCAAAGAAGATATATACAACAAATTAAAAAATGGTAAGTGTATTTTTTTGCATATTTCATTATCTCTCATGAACAAGTTCAATCAAACCTTGTCTGCTATTCTTCTTCTTTGTTGTATTCTTTGCTTCCAAGGGATCGTTTTAAAGATATGATTATACAACATTTTGTGAGAAATTGGCTGTCTGATTTTTATACGCCCCTCTCTGAAAACCGAATTAAATCCTAATATCATCATAAAGTACCGTATCTGTCTTATTTGAAGATGCAAGCATGTTAGAAACATTAAAATTCGTTGATCTTCACCAGTTTGCATTAAAAGAAGAAAAACATAACCGATTAGTCAAAAGCATCTCCACCAGGTAAAAAAGAAGTAATCATAAAGTTGTTATAAAGAGAATAATAATGAAAATGACAGTAAACAATATTTGGCCATAACCATTCTAGCACATACTAGTCCTCCAGTACAGTAACCGTACAAACTTACTTAACGGAAAATTAAGGAACATAACAGCAAACAATTTGTTTTTATGAAAGCATGAAAATAAGTATTCGATATAATGTAAACCGATCAGAGAAAACAGTAAACTGTATAAAATGTGTAAACTACATTGAATCATTCTTATTCTTAAATGAAATGTAAGTGGAATAAAACTGTTTGGTTGAATATATTTCGAATAGTAATTATAGCTTCCCTTTTTGCACCACTGGCCGTGAAGGTACTTCAGTGGCATGGGCCAGTTTCGCATTTGGCCCGGGTACGTATACGTTTTTTAAATAAAATAGACAGATGCACTTTAAAGGCATTTATATTCAACTGGTTATTTATGATGTTTATAGAACTGAGGATTCCTGCGTACGAGTAGTTATTGTGTAAAGTACATGTACTTGAATCGATTTTCCTAGCTCCGGGTAGACGGCCGGGTCTAAAGTCTTACCTGAGGTAACGGAATTCAGACGAAATGGAAACGGTCATTCATCCATCCAGATTCAGCTCAAAATAGCGGAAAAAGTAAACGGTTATGAGACACTTTTCTTCCCACCATTATTTTTGTCTGGTCACATGCTTTAAAAATATGCATGTGTTTTAGGTCAGTCATTTGTAGATAATACGGTATAGGTCGCGCAAAGTGTGCATTTTTTGGCCATTTTTGCCTCAAAATTTAGTGTCCTGAAACCTGCGTTTTACTCGCTTTTATCACAGAAGCAACAGAATCGGCAGGCTGAAAGTGTCACACAATGAAGTGCTAAGTCTGTGCAATACATTCGCTTAAAACTTGCCTTGAATTTATCAAAATTGGATTTTTCATGATTTTTTTCGCACTGGTATCAGCGCAGATTTGTGGAATTTTCAAATTAACTGTCCCTTGCCCCCATTCTGCAATTGAACGGAAATGAAAATTATTTTACAGACCAGAGAAATACGGTAAGTAAATTTATTACCTAAACGGTACTGTCTGTCTAAAGTTAAAATATTATAAAGTTAAATAATTCCAAAAAATTGTCTTTAAATGCTCAAGTTTCTTAAATTATGTGTAAGTATTTCAGAAATAAGTACACTGTCCTATACATTTTATTTAACCATATTAAAGGTCATAAGTTTAATTACGACTTTTCCACATTAATGAAAAAAAATCTGTGCGCAAAACTTCAGATTTTCCTGTAGACCCTTATTATGAAAACTTATTGAGATATTTTTTCAGATCAGTGTTGCAAAATATCGACCGCACGACCCTATCTCATCTATTTGCATAATTTTCTAAATACAACTTAATTTTTAGTAAGGGTTTAATCAAATTCTGCAATAAAACATTGTAGCGTTAAAATCAAGTCTTTGTTTTACCACAAAACATGTAAGTCTGAGCATTCTTTATCTAAGACATTTTAAAACAGCCATTTTTGCCAAATATTTATAGAATTTTAAGTTTTGCGGGTTAAATGTAAGCCTACATATACGCCATACGGAATGTGTGAAAATAGATGACTGACTAGGGTAATTGATACATTTTGGAGAATATAGCTCGGTACAAGGAAACATTACAAAGATGTTGACAGTTTGATTTGTAATTATTCCTATTTTTCTGATTCAGGTGATAAGATGGTACTTATATACTAGCACTATACTCTAAATTTGTTAACATAGTGATATTTTGAAATATTTAAGGTATTTAAGGCACACAGTTTCAGCTTTCTATCTGTTCTACATTATCCATAAAAATGATAATTGCAAGTAGAATGATTTTTCCATACAAAATTCAGATGATTGTCTCCTTTTGTTGGATATTGTTTAAACAAATAAAATAACGTATTAGATGCATAAAAGATTAAAAAAATGAAGCTACATTAAACACGAAAGATATTTGTTTCTTCTAAGAAGTCACGATAAATGCAAGATAGGCCTAAGCTCAGGACGGCCAGCAATGTATGTTTTTGACGACAACGTTAGTGACGTCATACAACTTCCAGCTTTTCCCGGAAAGAAAGGAAATGAATGTAAACAGGCATATCTTGCAACGAATGTAGAATTTGGATTAGTATATAGACAAGGATCATTCCGTCTAAATTTATAAGCGTGATTCTGTTTTAAATAAAAAGTCAATTTTTAACTTACTTGAACGGATTGAAAATAGCTCGGCCTTAGCATAACATGTCAGCTTTTCATTTTCGAAAAATATTTTAACTCGGAATAAATACAAATCCTGCAGGAGTCCGTAATGGAGCAAGGGTAAATCTATATGAAGACAAATTCCAACACGGTGTTTCTTCCCCTTACCGGTACAGTGAGGTAGATATGTAGATTTTTGGAACTTCGTCAAATCGTTGAAAAGGTGTCAACAGTTTTGCAATAAAAACGCATGCTGCGACAAAATTGTCATAATATTTCGACATTTTTTTCTCGCACTGTAGAAATAATTTTACAATTGTCAAATAAAATAGTGTGTGCAGTTTGAAGAGTTGTCGACAAAATTTATTTCGAGATAGATATATTAATACGGAAGCGGAATAATTATCTTAATCTAAGAATTGAATTCATAACAAAACATGTTGCAATTCAAGAACGTCTTTAAGAAAAGTCATTGTCTGTTTTCAATGGAACTAAAATCAATGCATTGATGTTGAATTTTCTTCAGCATCCTACAGAGGGAGTAACTACAATATAGATAGAATTTTAGAATAATTTGCACTACATTTACAAAGAGAAACTAAATAATAAAAGTCATTTTATGCCCCCAATGTCGGTCTGTCGGTCTGTCGGTGAGTCAGTCCGTCCGTTGGTCGGTATGTAGACCAATCCGTTTCTGGATGATAACTCAAGAATGATTAGACATAGGATCATGAAAGTTGATAGGGAGGTTGTTCATCACCAGCAGATGACCTCTATTGATTTTGAGATCTGTATGTCAGAGGTCAAGGTCACAGTGACCCTGAACAGTTAAACGGCTTCCGGATGATAACTCAAGAACTCTTAGGCCTAGGATCATGAAGGTTGATAAGGAGGCTGGTCATAACCAGTAGATGACCTCTTCTGATTTTGAGGTTAAACCAAGCAGAATTGTGTTCTGTCGGCACCTCACCTGAAAACCGTGTAAAGACAGGATGCCGTGTATGCCCTTTTCTCATAATTCCGAGCCTCTAAAGCTAAAGTTCCTACCGATATATTGGAAAATGGGGGAGTCATACTTATTTTACATATATTTAATATTAAAGAAATTACCACAACAAGAATGTCCGTTCGACATGTATAAAATATGCACTGTTTCTGTAGACCCTGGGAATGCATAAATAAAACATGTGTCCATAACAGCCTGAAACGGCCGACTTCGATCGGCTAATGTCAGCTGAATAGTCTTGTTTTTTCGATATTTCCAGCACTTTAGTTGTGTTTTATGCAAGAATAGCGATACCACACGTTTGTTTCGTGAAACAACATCTGCTGAATCCCTCGGGCTATGTTGGTGCAGTAGGGCTCGTGCACCAACATATCCCTTTGGATTCTGCAGATGTTGTTACGTGCGTTAACCCTACAATGTTAACGTCACGTCGACGTGATATTTAGCGCAGTGTATACATCTAGAAATAGCGCTTTCAAATTTGATCAAATGTTTTACTTATACTGCGTTCAGACTACGATTTTAATCCTATATTGACTTGGATTTATTATTAGCTCACCATGGTGAGCTATTAGGATCACTCATCGTCCGGCGTCCATCGTCCGTCGTACGTAAACTTTTACTTTAAACGACATCTTCTCATAAACCGCTAGGTCAATTTCATCCAAGCTTCACAGGAATGTTCCTTGGGTAAAGCTCTACAAAAACTGTTCAATGAATTGAATTCCATGCAGAACTCTGGTTGCCATGGCAACCGAAAGGAAAAACTTTAAAAATCTTCTTCTCAAAAACCAGAAGCTATAGAGCTTAGGTATTTGGTGTGAAGCATTGCCTAGTGGATCTCTATCAAATTCGTTCAAATCATGACCCCGGGGTCAAAATTGACTCCGCCCCAGGGGTCACTTGATTTTACATTGGAAAATCTTAAAAACCTTCTTCTCAAAACCCAGAAGCCCTAGAGCTTAGA
Source organism: Mercenaria mercenaria (assembly GCF_021730395.1). Taxonomy (NCBI): domain Eukaryota; kingdom Metazoa; phylum Mollusca; class Bivalvia; order Venerida; family Veneridae; genus Mercenaria; species Mercenaria mercenaria. The sequence goes on from NC_069376.1 coordinate 5,382,686, forward strand.
TATTTGACATGTGGCATTGCCTAGTGGACCTCTACTAAAGTTGTTCAAATCATGCCTCGGGGTCAAAATTGACCCCGCCCCAGGGGTCACTTGATTTTACATGGATTTCTATAGGAAAATCTTCAAAAAAAAAGAAAATAAACCAGAAGGTCTAGAGCTTAGATATTTGACATGTAGCATTGCCTAGTGGACCTGTACAAAATTTGTTCAAATCATGACCCCCGGGGTCAAAATTAACCCCGTCCCAGGGGTCACTTGATTTTACATAGAAAAATCTTCAAAAAATTTCTGAAAATAAACCAGAAGCCTAGAGCTTAGATATTTCACATATAGCATTGTCTAGTGGATCTCTACAAAATTTGTTCAAATCTTGACCCGCGGGGTCAAATTGACCCCGCACCGTGGGGGTTACTTGATTGTACATAAAAAAATCTTCAAAATTTTCTAAAAATAAACCAGAAGGCCGTGATCTTATATATTTGACATATAGCATTACCTAGTGGACCTCTACAATATTTGTTCAAATCTTGAACCCCCCCCCCCCCCCCCCCCCACACACACACCAGAATAAAATTGACTCAGCCCCAGGGGTTACTTGATTGTACATAGGGAAATCTACATAAATTTGCTAAAAATAAACCAGAAGGCCTATATCTTAGATATTTGATATGTAACATTGCCAAGTAAACTTCTACAAACTTTTTTCAAATCATGACCCCGCGGTAAAATTGGTCCCGCCCCAGGGGTCACTTGATTTTACATAGGAAAATCTTCAAAAAAAATCAGAAAATAAACCTGAAGGCCTAGAGCTTAGATATTTGACATGTAGCATTGCCTAGTGGACCTCTACACAATTTGTTCAAATCTTGACCCCCCCCCCCCCCCACCGCCAGGGTCAGATTGACCCAGCCCCAAAGGTTACTTGATTATACATAGGGAAAACTTAATAAATTTGCTAAAAATAACCAGGAGGCCTAGATCTTAGATATTTGATATGTAACATTGCCTAGTAGACTTCTGCAAACTTTGTTCAGATCATGACCACCGGGGTAAAATTGGCTTTGCCCCAGGGGTTACTTGATTGTACATCGGAAAATCTTCCGAAAATATCTAAAAGTCATCAGTTTGACATTTGAAACATGTACCTCATATTTTTCAGGTGAGCGATCCAGGGCCATCATGACCCTCTTGTTTAAACTTATTTGCGTCCACACTATATGCGGTGTAAAACGTGAATTATGTAAAGGTCAAGTGGGTTCTGTAATATAGCATTAAAACTACCTCGGAAGGTGGTGTTAATGCTATATTTAAGAAATAATTTGTAGCAAAACGATGCTCTATCACTGTTTATACACGATGGGCGATTATACGCCAGTCGTAATAATTTCACAAGGGCGCAGCCTGAGTGAATTATTTTGAACGACATTATAACCGCCCGAGTGTATAAATAGTGTTAAAGCATCGTTTTGCTATAAATTATTTCGATTCTAATATGAGTTTTGTTGTAAATTAATTTTAAATCAAATATGACAGAACTGTTTCTTCGCGCATGCATGGCACCAACTGTTAGGTCGTCACGCTCTTTGTTTATGCACTCCAGGACCGGAAGTAGTAATACGACTTGCGGAATAGTCCAGTTTGGGCGCAAAAGATGGCGAATAACCAACTTAATGTATGTGTATATTAATCAAGACAGTTGTTCATTGTGACATTTCGTTTTAAACATGCCATTAAGTAAAACATTTGATCAAATTTGAAAGTGCTATTTCTTGATGTATACATGGCGCTAAACATCACGTCAACGTGACGTCAACATAACATCGTTGCGATAATTAAAGCATTGTTAGTCATATAAGAATAAAAAGTAATACTACATTATTTTACAAGTGTGAAGGCAAATGGGAGTTATAACTGGTTTTACAATCCCAAATCCACAGATCTTACCTTTTTGGCAGAAGAATACCATGTGTTTCTCTTTTGTATCAAACAGTTGATGCTATGGCTGGCAAACGTTATTGGAGTGTTAATGAAACAAAAACATTAAATTGCGATATGGAATCATGCTGATGCTCAAAATGGACTATAGATGGAATGAACAGAAATTCTTAGATGACCACAGAAGTTTAAACATTGATGACTCCTTCGTGTTTCTGTCAGCCTCCTTCTTTGTAACCTTTTTTTTTTTTGGCTTATTGCAAAATATTTGTTTACTTCCAAAATTGCATGTATATATTTAAACCACATTTCTTTGCCTAGTGTGCACGCAAACTAGATTATATTTTGATGTCAAATACCAACTATGCCAATAAGTGCCTGATAAAAACAGAACAAAAACGACCTGCTAGTGTGAACACGATATAAGCAGCATGTTTAAAACAAAATGTCACATTGAACACATTGAACAGCTATTTTGATTGATTCACATATATAAAGTTGGTTATTCGACATCTTTTGCGCCTAAGCTGAACTCTTCCGCAAGCAGTTTTACCATTTCGGTACTGGCATGCATAAATTAGCTTGTGACGACCTAAGGCTTCAGGTCAGTAATTCATATCCTTCTTTGTTTCATATAAAAAAGACATATTTGCTCTAGTCTGTGCAATAAATACCTACTTCCTGTTTCGATCTGCAAAACTTTCCATATGGGTTGTATGAACATTAAAACCGTCTCATTTCATGTAGAATGTATTCTAGTTATAAAAAAGTGTGATTAAAGCACTCATTCCACTCGAATTTGCGCAAAACAAATGGGAAAAGTAGGATCTATTTATTAGGGACTTCTTTCTACACCACGGGAGCACATTCTCGACGGAATTACTGACTTTTTTCCTATGAGAAATATTTCTTATCAAATTTCATACCATTTTCATTTCTTTTTTCAAGAAAGATGTGATACAAAACATTTTAAATTACCAAGTTTCATTGTGAAAACTCGATATTTTAGAGAAATATAGACATTTAATTGAAGCCACCCCCTACCCATTTACTGGATTAAATTTAGGCCCTATGCTCTCTTTATAGAAAAGTTTCACCTGTATGCATTATTTTTGACTTGGATCATTCCGTCATGAATATGACTCCAATTGATGCATTTGTGCATTTTCTCACATTTTGGAAAAAATATTGACCTTTTAATCGCAGAAATCGCTGGATAAATAGACGCATCTACTCAAAATATTGTCAAAATTCAACATTTTTCAAATTTGATGAAATTGTTTGTGGGCAAAATATCTCGACCAAGTTTGATAACCATCAAAATCGCCCCAGGCACTTTTAGATAATGGCCCTTGAATTACTCGAAAAACTGCGAAATTAGCATTGTCCCTTTACTTCAAAAGATTTTCATCCGATCTTCACCACACTATGTGAACATTTTTTCGGACATTAAATCTCGGCCAAGTTCGATAAACACACAAATAGCCCCAAGTATTCTTGGATTATGGCCTATGAAATACACGGTTTCTGCGATATTAGCCTTGTCCATTCAAACAGTTTTGATCTGATTGCTGATTTCTGATACCTTCTTACTCTTATTTGAGTAAAAATCGCATAAAACATCAACATTATTACCTTAATGATACGTAACTGAATATATTGACGGGCGTATTTTTTACAGTCTGGCACTCTTGTTTCATTTTAAAGTTTGAGAGTAGGAACCTATGTGACCAAGTGGTTAAGGTCGCTGACTTAAAACCATTTGCTTCTCACTTATTTGGGTTCGAGCCATGTTTAGGGCGTTTATTTTCAAATGTGAGGAAGTCATCCAGCTGGCTTACGGAAGGTTCGTGGTTCTACTTAGATGCCCACGTAATGAAAATATGCCCGGTGGCGACTAGGATCTTCCTTCACCATGAAAGCTGGAAAGTCGCAATATAACTTTTAACTATTTTAACATAGTTTGTATGTTTAAGCTCGCATGCTACCAGTTCGCACCAACAGTCACTCAAAGAGAGAATCACTTCGAGGACAACAACGTATTGCTACACTAAGCAAAGACATAATATGTATTCTGAGTCACAGTAGCGTTCTCATTGACAGTTATTAGTTTTTTAGTGCTGCAAGAAGATTTGTCTTTCTGAACCATTGCATAAACGAATTGATATAGTACTGTGATTATGTATCTATATTTTGAAGTCAATATTTAAAACTTCCGCTATAGCTCTATTGGATACGACGTCGGGAAAATGTATTGCCTCGGCGGTCCGGGTTCCATTCCCGAGGCGGTAATATCTTTTCTTATTTTGCAATTTTAAAAACATTTTAGAAACAAAACTTTATATTCTAATGTTCATGTTATCATGAATATGATCAAACTTTAATTTGAAATAAAGATTAATTTTTAGCCAAATCTAGAGGTCAGTGCCTTGAAATAGTTTTACACGAATGGTTACTCGGGATACCCTTTGTAGCGACTGTTCCAATTACTCCGATTAGCCAAAAACATGACCGCCTGAATTAAAAAAAAAACAGATATAAAGAGATTAATAATAATACAAAATAATTTTATTAAACGATAATTGGCTGTATGGGCCCACTAAACCCTACAGACTTTTACATTAGGAAAATAAGGAAAGTAAAGTACAAGATTTTTTATATTTTTTTTATCTGCATGAAAATAAATTAAATAAGCCATATTTATACTAACAGAACAAGACAATAGAAAACAGTAATCTGTATAAAACTTAAAACTTTGCATTGACACTTACACCTCTTAATTATAAGAAACCTGAAAATGCAAGGTAAGGGGAATAAGTCTGTTTGGTTCAGAGTTATTCGATATGTAGTTATAGCTTCCCCTTATGTACCTCTTCGCAATAAAAGAGGTAATATACCTTAACGTCCAATCTGACTTAAGTACTTGATCTTCTAAACGAAGATCTGAGAACGACCCATTTACATACGTCTTCTGTTTATTTTGGATTTCCAGTATTGTAATTTTTAATTGAACCAATCAGACGACTTAATGTCAAAGAGTAACCCGGGACCCCTCGCTTACAAAGCAAGTGGCCTACCGACTGAGCTAACCGGCTATATGACATATTAAGACATAAGAATTGTAAATATAATAAGTCAAACCTACAGGTAGATTTGCAAAATGTTGTAAGTTAAGCTCTGATTGGCTAGCGAAATGGTCGTCAGAACGAGGCTATGAATAGGTCGTTTTCAGATCCTATGCGTAGCGTAATAGGAGATGTACTTTAGTCAGATTGCCTTAACGTCCCCATTGGAAGCTTACGAAAGGATTAACGGCAATGTTTACGACAAACTAAATATGTTTGTATATTCATTCTTTAACATGTGCTAAAACTATGCATAAATTACAACAGAGACTCATTTTCCATGCAAATTTCATAACTTCTATCTTGAAAGTATGTACTTCTGAGTATTCGAATTCCAAAACAGTCGATGAACAAACTGCAATATGTCCAAAACACGGCAGCTACAATCGTAACCAGAACATCCAGATACGACCATATAACGTCTGTGCTGCGTGAACTCCATTGGCTTCCTGTGCAATGTAGGATAGAATACAAAATTATTGCACATACCTATAAACCACTCAAAGATCAATCACCAGCTTATATATTGAACACGTTAGAAATATATACATCATTCAGAAATCTGAGATCGCAGGATAATGCATTAAAACTGGTGGTGCCCAAACGTTGAACAATGCGATTTGGTGACAGGAGCTTTCAGACAGCAACTGCGAGGTTATGGAATGCCCTCCATCTGGCATAAGAGAGTGCAAGACCTTGCAAAGTTTCAAAAAAGCGCTAAAGAAGCATTCTAACACTATCCGATTCACTTTCCTATTAAACAAAGAAGGCTGGAAACAGTGAATTATTAAACAACAATTCACTGTTCTGACGTCACAATTATTACGTCATAGCGTCAAGCGGCGTAGCGGCGCGCTGGAAAAGAACCCGATTGAAAACGGGCACATATTTAATGCATGCCGACAAGGATGTACTTTAAAGTCCTTAATAACGTGTTAGAATCGAAATAATATATCTCATTTAGTAATTTGCTCTTGAATAAATCACTGTTTGTCGTTCAGATGCGCAGCATTATATCACTCGGGCTGCGCCCTCGTGATATAATTCCTTCGCATCTGAACTCCAAACAGTGATTTATTCAGCGACAAATCACCGATGAGATATATTATTTCTTAATTATTTCATACAATTCTCACTGATTACTATAATGTAGATTCTTTGCCGGCCAATTTAAAATGTTTGATATCTTATTAGATTTCTACCGTAATGTAATTTTATGTTCTTCTATAATAGTTCTATTACCATTTTTAGCTCACCTGAGCACGAAGTGCTCAAGGTGAGCCTTTGTGATCGCCCTGTGTCCGTCGTCGTCAGTCGTCCGTCCGTCCGTCCATCCGTCCGTCGTCAACAATTTGACTGTTAACACTCTAGAGGTCACAATTTTGGCCCAATCTTAATGAAACTTGGTCAGAATGTTACCCTTTTAAAAATCTTTGACGAGTTTGATATTGGGTTATCTGGGGTAAAAACCTAGGTCACCAGGTCAAATCAAAGGAAAAGCTTGTTAACACTCTAGAGGTCACAAATTTTGGCCCAATCTTAATGAAACCTGGACAAAATGTTACCTTAACAATATCTTGGAGGAGTTTGATATTGGGTCATCTGGGGTCAAAAACTAGGTCACCGGGTCAAATCAAAGGAAAAGCTTGTTAACACTCTAGAGGTCACATATTTGGCCCAATCTTAATGAAACTTGGTCAGAATGTTACCCTTAATAAAATCTTGGAAGAGTTTGATATTGGATCATCTGGAGTCAAAAACTAGGTCACCAGGAAAAATCAAAGGAAAGGCTTGTTAACACTCTAGAGGTCACAGTTTGAGCCCAATCTTAATAAAACTTGGTCAGAATGTTACCCTTAATAAAATCTTGGACGAGTTTGATATTGGTTCATCCGGGGTAAAAAACTAGGTCGCCAGATCAAATCAAAGGAAAAACTAGTTAACAATGTAGAGGCCACATTTATGATTGTATCTTCATGAAACTTGGTCAGAATGTTAATCCTGATTATCTATAGGCCAAGATAAGTCTGGGTCAGGTGGGGTTAAAAACTAGGTCACTAGGGCATTTCAAAGGAAAAGCTTGTTAACATCCTAGAGGCCACATTTATGACTGTATCTTCGTGAAACTTAGTCAGAATATTAATCTTGATAATCTTTAGGTCATGTTTTAATCTGATTTATGTGGATTCAAAAACTAGGTCACAGGGTCAAATCATTGGAAAAGCTAGTTTACACTGTAGAGGCCACATTTATGACCATATCTTAGTGAAACTTGGTCAGAATGTTAAGCTTGATTATCTATAGGTCAAGTTCAAATCTGGGTTATGTGGGGTTAAAAACTAGGTCACTAGGTCAGTTCAAAGGAAAAGCTTGTTAACACTCTAGAGGCCACATTTATGACTGTATCTTCATGAAACTTAGTCAGAATGTTAATCTTGGTAATCTTTAGATCAAGTTTGAATCTGGGTCATATGGGGCCAAAAACTAGGTCACAGGATCAAATCAAAGGAATAGCTGTTTAACACTTTAGAGGCCACATTTATGACCCTATCTTAATGAAACTTGGTCAGAATGTTAATCTTGATGATCTTTAGGTCAAATAGGTCAGGTAAGCGATACAGGGCCTTCCTGGCCCTCTTGTTTATTGAACATTATATAAATGTTTTAATGTAAAGCACTTTTGAACGTATTTTTATATGAAAAGAGTGCTATATAAATGTGGTATATAATAATAATAATAATTTTGATGTTTTCGGCTTTTATGTTCTTATATTGAAATGTCATGTATAATGTAAGAAAATGGATCATGGTAACTATTGATTTTTAGAATATAGCTGGGTTCAAGGTAACTTTCAAATAAAAGTGGAAGTTTGATTTGTAATACCTATTTTTCAGTTTCAGTTGATAAGTTCAACTTGGAATTTATACACTAACACTACAATCTAAAACAGTCCATGTTTCAGTTAACATTAGTGCTATTTTGAAGTAAATTTATGTTAACTTAGGAACGAACATCGTGATCTATATCTCTCAATTATTATACCAGATTTATATAGCGCCCTTTTCGTGACAAACACGTTCAAAAGCGCTTTACATATAGCAAACGCAGCCACACAGGGCGCGAAATTCATCCTCTTCTAGTACAGACAAAGAGCGATCTGACCAGTGGGACAGAGTGAGATAAAGCCCCCAGAACAGATAGAGAGAAGCCCTTTTTAGATACAGACTTATCCGGCTAACTTAGCCTAGCTCTTTGCGAATAGACAGTCTGGTTCTTTAACGTGCCCTGTGTATAGCACCGACACACGCGAAGGCACTGAGTCCTCCTTTTCTTAAGCCGAAGATCAGTTTCAAAGGTCATGATGTTAAACAGTGCTTAAACGTTTGCTTGTATGTCAGAGAGCTTGACAATTATTTTCTAGTAAACACAAGTCAAAGAAACATTAACCAGAAAAGGTTCAGAATGAAACTCCATTCTCAAACGGGCACCATTGCATGGCGGATGATAGGAGCGACTAATCAGTCTCACCAAAATAGCGCTGAAAAATGTTCCAGAACGCTCCCTCATTACCATGGAAACAATTCAGACGGTCATCACGGAGAGCGAAACTATGCTGAACAACAGACAGCTAGCTAGGTATCATCAAGCGTTGATGACGTGGACCTATTGACGCCGCCATATCTCCTCTACGGCCAGATACTGACGTCACTTCCGTATAACACCGTAGCCTCAGACTCTGAAAATCCATCCTTATTTGACGAACATTCTGCAGTCACAAGCGGGCAAATTACGATCCACGATTCTTGACAATTTTTGGAAACGGTGGAGAATCAATTTGGGTATTTAACAGCACTGCGTGAAACACCTTAAAATTCCCTGGTAAATTTCAGTATTTCACTGAAAATGTAAATAGATAAATATGAAAGATTTTAAATGAATCTAACTTTCTAGGATTCTGTGAAAAGTAAGTATCAGATTTCCAACAATTTAAAACACTTCAGCCTCCAAATGCTCTGAAAAAGTAACAATATAACCGAGTGCTTGTTGAAACTTAAAACATAAACTCAATGGATATTTTATAATATCTGGCGAAAGCTTGCAGCTTGTTAGTTTATACTAATTAATTGTTCCTTCTCAAGGGAAGGAACACTTATGGTGAACATGTCACACTTGACTGAGTATGTAATGGATACAAGGGTATCGTCAAAGGAATCCGATTTCCCGTAGGGCGCCGCCATCTTGGACTCATGCATATTCATAACAAATAACCTCCAGCCCAGTATGTGTTTACGCATAATCAATCTTTCTTTCAGTCTTTAGTGCAATACAACTACCTAAAATAACAGAACAACAAGACACAATAATAAAGTTTAAATCATGTAACTGCTCAAATGAATATATCATAGTAAAGAAGCGAGATTAATGAAATGAATATGCATCATCTAAAAATAGACTCCCGCTCCCCAAAAAAATACGTAATGAAATTGTCCCTAGTCACGTGATTTTTTTAGCTTCTAACGTTTCAGATTTGTTTTTCGACTCGTAAATGTATGTATGAAATTTCTTTGTGTTAAGTGTGCAGGTACTCGCTGGTGTAGTCGGGTTGCATTATTAAACATTTGTAACATTATGCTAAAACAATATCTCTTAGAAAGAATATTTTATATGCGCTAGAAGGAACCTTTTGGTATGCTAAATCTTGTTTTAGCTCGATTGTGATGAAAGCTTTAAGCTTATCTGAACCACTCTCGAGTCCACATCCTGGAAAAACCAGTAGTGACGCCTTATAAAAAGTCATGGTCGTGACCCCAATGGGGCTCGAACCCACGACCCCTGGGTTGAGCAGCCGATACCTTTACCACTAGACCACCGCTCGTCTTGCAGCTTGTAAAGGACAAGATAAAGATGTTCGTTTAAACGTTCGTTGTATGTATCCGAGTCAGTTATATTTCTTTCCTGCAATACAGGTGTATTCTGGAAGCACAAGGAAAGGCATATTACGTTTGCGTACGTACTGATTATGTTTCTTTACATGAACTGAACTGTTCTTAATTTGATTCTTAACTAAATTCTTCTTGTAGATGACGAATGTAAAGTTACTTACTGGCAAATTAGACCCGTGACGATATTCCGTAATTCATCACGTGTCTATTACCTTAATCACGCAGATGGCGCTTCTTGGCTCATTAGACTCTGCTCCAAGATGCACTAATTTTGTCATTTTGTTTTAGGGTAACCTTACTTGAACTGAACTGGTTCAATGACATTTTGTTCGATTATAATAACAACTGTAACTGTTTAATGTCATACTTAACTTACATTGTGTGTTTAATGTGCATTGTTATATACATGTAAATCAATATTTGAACGAGTCAGCTACAGCTGAGTTGGACAGCAACAATAAAAGCAAATGCTTATACTTTTCAGTCAGGTTGAAATATAGAAATAACACACGTCTTATTTTTTTTTTTTTTTTTTTTTTCGTGTTAAAACATCTGCAGAATCCATTCTGATAGAGTCATCAGTGATAAATGAAATACAATAGTCACAGGACATCATGATGTCTTCCTATTAAGTAACAATTAAACGAGATGATTTTGCACTTAAAATCATTATTGATATGTAAATGAGAAAAATTTGATTGACAGTGCCAGAACCAATTTTGGTGAGTTTACAGCAAATTAACTGTTCGTAGAGATCGCTGATTGGTTCAATTTTCCTTCGCGTGCTCTCAGTTTTTATCGTTGACATATAGCTTAAGTGGTTCCTGTACAAAATAAGCCGACGTTGTGCATTATTGCGGATAGTTTAAAGTGTGTAGGATACATTTAATATAAACAAAGTACATAGTGTGTTAATTGTGGATTTAATTATACCCGGACTGAGATAACCACACTCTTGTGCGTATATCTTATCATTTATATCCATTCCAGCATAGCTAAATTTGCGTGACCAGCAGAGTATTTTTAAATATTTGAATAGAAAAAGCAATTTCATCTTATAGAAGTATGATCATGGCTTTTTGTGCCCCCCATAAGTGGTGGGGGCATATAGATTTGCTCTTGTCCGTCCTTCCGTCCGTCCGTCCTTCCGAGAACGTTGTGTCGCGTCTAGCTCCAAAAGTATTTGACGTAGAGTCACAAAACTTTACAGGAATGTTAGTCAGCATGTGTAGTTGTGCACCTGGGGTTTCGCGTCCGGATTCATTTAGTCGTTAAGAGTTATGGCCCCTGACTTTGTAAAAATTGGTCATTTTAATGTTGTGTCGCGCATAGCTCCAAAAGTATTTGACGTAGAGTCACCAAAGTTTACAGGAATGTTGGTCAGCATGTGCAGTTGTGCATCTGGGGTTTCGCGTCCGGATTCATTCAGTCGTGCAGGAGTTATGGCCCCTGAGTTACTTTGTTTTTCAAGTTTTTTCATTACACGAATCCAGACCAAAAAAAAAAAGTTTGTGAAACATGTATGTTAAACATTAGAGGATTGTTTTATAGCCTGTGAGTGTTCTCTTTAGGTTTCACTCAGCTAGGCCAGAGTTATGGCTAACTAAGTGAAAAATACACATAAGGTTCTTAAAAGTCTTTGTTGCAAACATCTAAAAAATTATTTAACCTGAGTCATAAAACCATGTTACAGTGGCGGGGGTGGAGGGGGGGGGGGGCACCTGTGTCCTATGGACACACATGTAGTTTAGAACGCGTTAATTATATAGAGACTTTGAGCCGCATCATGAGAAAATGGGTCTTCAGGAATCTTCGTGGTTTTGCGACCAGCGTGGGTCCAGATCAGTCTGATCAGGGCCCACACCGTTCTCTATTATTTCAAAGAAGGCTAAATATAAAATTTTCTTACACTAATTCAGGCGCATAGATGCACAGGTCAGCCTAAATATACACTTTCCTGAAATTCACAAAAATGTCCGAATGCCAATTTTCCCGTGACGTGGTTCAATTTTTACTATCATTTTCGCATCCATTGCAACTACATGTACCACTATATAATGATTACGAATGCAGCTACTTCTACTGTTACCTCGACTAGCGGAAATGTAGACCCACAAGCTCAGGTCACTGGTTCGAACCCGGTGGCGACATACATTTGTAGCTATCTTTCGTCATCCAAAGCTGTTTTAAATTGGGTGACAAACAGGAAGTTGCCATTGCCTGAGTCAAATTATATACGACATGTACAACTTGTCATGTACGGAGTCGTTAGCCTTAAGTCTAGGAGTACCCGACCTTGTGCGGCGAACTGATGTCTATGAGATTACACCTTATTTTTTAATAACCGTCACCCCACTGAGCCCGCCTGTGAGGTAATAGGCCTTCTATATAATTTATAATCCCGCGGAATAGAGGAGTTTGTGCGTTCGTGCAGTTATATATAGGTTCTTGTCCTTGAGATAACTTGCCAAATAAAGTTCCGTCAGGGTTTTAAATGGGACATATTTCATTTGATGTATCTGTTGTCGTCAGTATGTTGTTGTTGTTTTTTTTTTGTATAGGTATAACGCATGAATCCCGAGGGACTGGTTGGTGTCCGAGTCCGTTAGGGCGAGGGTACCAACGTATCCCGAGGGATTCTGCAAATGTTATAACACGAAATGAACATGCGCTAACGCTATTCTAGCATAAAACACCTAAAAACTGATAAATAGATACAATGTCTCTCAACGTCATTAATTTTCCACGAAATGCGCGGGAATGTCTGAGTTGTTTTTTACGTTGATGACACTTCGTTTTGAATTATCCGTTTTGGGGCCGAATGACTTTTACGCTTTATCACGGAACGCGCTTATATAAAAAGGTGTTATTATAACAGCACGCGAGCGCGAGAATCTCTCTGTTAACACACGTTTTCTCTTCTGTTAAAACACCCCAGAAAAGTGACAAGAACAGTAGTTCTATGCTAGAATAATGTTTAAAGCAATGTGAACAGACAAAGATAAACAAAACGAAAACGAAAATCCTATCTTGCAGCGAACCCGCGGACGCCGGCGACATCAGGATCGGAACAGTAGTATAAGCAGTCTTCGAATACTCAAACTAGTCACTATTTTGACGTATGGGACTGCCTTGATCTTGATTTTAGTGCATTTTAAATGTTGATGAAGCGATAAAACCAGAGAATTGCCGATTATAAAAGTTGAACAGGGATTGCATGTGGTGTCGCATCTTCCCAATTAATCGTACATATTTATATATTCATGCATCTAGTGAAAATGAAATCTTACAAACCAAAACCAATATGAATGACATATACATGTAGTATCATATTACTATGAATAGACCAGTCATGATGACGGTATTCTTGCTAGTTTAATTGACAATTAGCAAACCAGTACCAAGATATTAACCTGACCGGAAATATTCCCCTAATTAACAAGAGTGCCGCCATGGCCCGATATCGCTTACATGAGTAATATTACACTATATGTTATTAAATCTGCGATTGTTGCCATTTTAGGGGCCATAACTCTAGGATAAATAGCGTGATATGGCTACGTTTCGAAGAAAAAAAAATCTTAATGATATATAACTTCAGTGCAAGTTTGGTAAAAATCAAAGGATAAATGTGATTTCTGTCATGTTCACAATGCTAAAATCAACAAATTTTGTCATTTTATGGGCCATAACTCCAGGACTAATGTTGCTATATAGCTGGTTTTCGCAAGGAACCGAGATTTGATAGACATATAACTTCGATACAAGTTTGGTTAAAATGAAATAATAAATATGGTCTCTAATGTGTTCACTAGAATAAAAAAAGCAAGTTTTGCCATTTCCGCCATAACTCCGAGATATAGCTGTTTTAAAAGGAAGTGAGATCCTATATAAGTTTAATAAAAATCGAAAATAAATGTAGTCTCTACTGTGTTGACAAGGATAAATCAGCATTTGTTTGCTATTTCAGGGGCCGTAACTCCAAGTCAAAATGGTGCAATACGGTTCTTTTTGAAAGGAACCGAGATCTTATAGATATATAAGTTGTGTGCAAGTTTAGTCAAAATAAAACAAAAAGTGTGGTCTCTATCGCGTTTACATCAGACAAAAAGATTCATCGAATTTTTTTTTCACAACCTCATTTGTATGGAATCATGTTAGAGCCATATTGGATGTCTTGTTTCGCTACCAGAGCGCTACATACGACACTCGACACGACAATATAACACGGCACTCGTTACTATAGTCGATATTTCGACGCGACATACTATATTTATACACAGAAATGTCGATTTTTGTTATGTTAATATCATTTGTCGTGTTGCACTGTCGAGTGTCATATTGTGCGTCAAGTCGAATTGTCGTGTGGCATATCTTGTGTCACGTCGCACTGTCGTGTGACATATCGTCTGTCACGTCGCATTCTCGTGTGGCACATCGTCTGTCAAGTCGTATTGTCCTGCGGTATATCGTTTGTCAAATCGCATTGTCGTGTGGAATATCGTTTGTCACCTCGCATTGTCTTGTGACAAATCGTGTGTCAAGTCGCATTTTCCTGTGGCATATCATATGTCGCGTCGCTTGGTCCTGTGGCATATCGTTTGTCCAATCGCATTGTCGTGTGGCATATCGTGTGTCAGTCACGTCGCATAGTCGTGAGGCATATCATATGTCGTTTTGCTTGGTCCTGTGGCATATCGTGTCATGGCGCATTGTCGTTTGGCATATCATATGTCGTGTCGCTTGGTCCTGTGGCATATCGTGTGTCATGTCGCGCATTGTCGTGTGACGTATCGTGTGTCAAGTCGAATTGTGCTGTAGCATATCAAGTGTCACGTCGCATTGTCCGTTGGAATACCGTTTGTCACGTCGCATTGTCATGTGTGTGGTTAATGACTTACTTACGCGATATAGGTGTTCCAACACACCGTAACGGATGCAAGTAGCAATTGAGTGTATAGTTTGTTTTCATGTAAATCTACTCCATAATAGTGTATCCTAATCACTTACACTAATTTGCATTATACTGAATAACAAGTTCACATCACATTTAGTGTACTTAACACAGTTTTGACAGCAAGTCTGACAGTGATCAGTTAAATACACATTTATGTCAATGTTAAAAGTCATTGACATAAAGAATATTGTCCCTCGCTGTTATTAATTCGAAATTCCTTTTGAACTTGTAGAATTATTTCATAAAAATATCAAAAAGCTGTCTTGTGAAGTCCAGTGGTTCTATCAGATCACTTGCACGTGGATTGAATTATGATCGGAGATGTACCTCGGGTCTTTCCGGCACTATTTGAAAACTAATAAATGACCATATGATCGAAATAACGAATTAGTTTTAAAGTTTGATATAAAACAAATATACAAAGCAGTAGTATGAACATAATTATTATGTCAGTGTCAAATTATTTAGATCGAGATTACAAGGGGCGGAGACAAAATAGCCTATTAGCTGTGTTAAAGACAGACAGACGGACGGAAATATAAACGCATTCCTATTTACTTTTCTGGTATCGCGACAAAGAAGTCTTAAATTATGTTTTGTTCAAAGACTGAATTACCAGCAGTTATGTGCCACCATGTTGGTCGCCATTTTGTAGTTTCCAAAATTGAAATCCTTCATTGTTTTATTAAACCCGACAACTTCAGGTCTTATTTACGTACCTTTATAAGACATCATGTTGTGCTACACATACTTTTCTTAAAAGTTCTATCATAAATTTACAAAAAAAAAAAACCCCAGAAAGTATAGGGGATTGGGGTCAATAAGAGCTAATGGTGGTCTGCTACCCTAAAAATGATGCATATGTGCTCTTGTCCGCACAATAAACTCATACTTTAGGTTTCGCAGCGTTGGAGTATGGCCATTTACTGAACAGTATTCCCTAAAAAAACTCAGCATCTGGCACCCGTTCTGATTTGCTAAGATTTTTGTCATTTTTTATCATATGCAAATGTATGCCTACATATTGGTACGATTAGAGCAAGTCTGAATTTATTTGCACGAAAGGGTAAATGTTTGTGCCCCCATCGCTGTGCCATTTATTTAAATTGTATGATTCAGAACGGCGGCTCTTATACATCCGACATTCTGTCTGTCCGTCTTTTTGCTCGTCCCCAGTTAATAAGTGAAGAACGCTCCGGTGCAGGAATCTCAGAATTAATAGGCAGGCTGATTGTTACCGTCAGATATTTCAGTCGATTTTGAAGTTTGTTCCTTAAATTTCAGGACCTCTAATTATAAGGTTGTGACCAGCAAATGACCTGTATTGATTCTGAGGTCGATAGGTCAAAGGTCAATGTCGTGTTGATCCTGAACTGCAAATAGGTTTCTTCTTGATTACAGAGGAATGTTCCGGCTTATGAACCTCGAACTTGGTAGGGAGGTTAGACAAGCCAGAACTGATGACTCCTATAAATTTCAAAATCAGCTGGTCAAAGTCATACACACCTTGGGCTAAAAACATGTTATTGCAATGAAGTATAATTCAGCAGTTCCATTCATAATTCATAGGACATTATATAAGCTGTGCATGTTTTATTTGAAAGAAATCAAATTGCTTTCATTTACCTATTAGTTTTCAGAGGTTCATTCTTCAGGTAGCTTTGAAGACAATGATTTGCAAAAACTAAACATTTGCGTCACTTGAACCTCTAAAAGTAATAAAGTAATATGCCTATGCTGTTTAATTTTGATGTTTTTTTTTTTTTTTTTTTTTTTTTTTTTTTATGACGCAGTTATGATCTCAGTCCTAAATTTCACAGGATTATTGTTTATTGTTTTTAATGGGTTTTCCTCTCACTGGTGGAACAGTATCGTACCAGCATACTGCATTCAACTCCCGTCGGATGCTGAAAATATTCAAAGGTTGCACTACTTGTTTCAGTTGCGACGTTCAATGTGCGTGTCAAAAAATATGAAAAAAACGTTTTCAGTCGTATTTGTTAAAAATTATAGTCTATTTTGAATGAAAATGATATATGTATGTAAAATGGGCCATTAACCTTTATTATGCTGGACACGATTGATTCTGCCTCAGCGGCCAGTGTAGATCTTGATCACCTTGCACATCCTTGCAGTCAGATCAAGATCTGCACTGTTCGCCATTCTGTTAGACTAAGTATTCCTATTTTAACAGTCAATGGTGTTGTCCAAATTGCATGATGGATACGTTCATTATAGAAATTTAGCGGGGTAAGGGTTAAAGCAGTGCCTTGATCTGCAGTAATGCATTCGGCTCTCGTTGATTTAGCCAGACCTGATCACACTCGGCACAAGTGGGACCCAGGCCTGGCAAAATCCAAACACTGCAGATTTAGGTACTCTTATAATAACTGTTTTATCAGCACTGGAGTCCTATCCGGCATGCAAGACATATAAACAACTACGAAATTACGGAAGCGACTAAGTGACAAGCTAAAATCTTCTCCATACGTGGTTGTAAGTCATACTAATAAGATAATAATTACGCAAGCGATTTTGGAAGCCAATGTACAAAATAAATAAAAAGTATAAAAAATGATTGATATATAAAACGTTCTTTCAACATAGTACTCACGACTTGAAGAGTAATTTCTGTTTTCCTTGTCTGTAGTATGCTTCCATAGATTTTGACACCTTACACACGTCACTATTTATAAACCTGATGTTTATTTCATTTGGGACGCTGATTGTGGCGTGATCAGGCAGGTGATCCAGAGCACAAAACATTTATAAAAGGATTTTTGTTATTCAAGCAATAAATTTGGAGTAAAGGTATGTTTATTTTACGGGAGGAGCGACGTAGCAAGATATTTTTTATCTTCATGAACTAATTTGCGTAGGGAAAGGACACGAAATTTGGACTGAAACAGTGTCATTGAAATGTCTGCTGCAAGACTGGTACAAAAATGAAACAAAATTTACTTAATTTACTCAAACTGTAAATAAAGGTGGAAGATAAATCGTACTAACGACATTTTATAGCAGTTGGGAATCGCATATTATGCAAAGTTTTGATACAGAGAAAAAAATCAATTTTTATGACCCCGAAGGGAGGCATATTAGTTTTCAACTGTCCGTCCGTTCGTTCGTTAGTTCGTTCGTTCGTCACAACGTTAACTTTTTGCATGAAGGCACTTTACTCGCGAACCACTGCACCCAGGGCCTTCAAACTTCACATGCTGATAGTACTTATTGAGTACACGACCCCTATTGACTGGGGTCACCAGGTCATAGGTCAAGGTCACCAGGTCAAAGGTCAAGGCGCTGCGGGGGCATTTGTCACCATCAGTGACGGCTCTTGTTTGGAATCTGGTTACGTATATGTACTTTAAGGTCGCTTGAGCAAAACAATATAGTAATTATTTTTTGTTAATCTAGTTGATAAACTAGCTAGATAAACTGGCTGTCATGAATATTACATAGGTCAAACCGGGGACAAATTAAGAACTAGAAAAACAATTCATTCTCAACAAATTAGAGACCCATCGGTAAGACAATTACCTGTATGTAGCCATTAACAAAAGAAAAACACTTTATAGACTTTATTTTCATGGATTATTTATGTTAAATGAAACACATAAAACCAAATTTTCATAACTCTGAAAATTCAAATCTGGCGGTGGGGACTGGCCAAGCAGATTATAGAATATAGGACATAAAAAAAGAATGTTGTTGAAATTCACTGAAAAACTTTTAAAAACCTAAATGCACAAGTCTGCTGGGTCTCTAGGCCGCCAAGCCGCTGGATTAAATTTTTTTAGAATAATAACCATTTGTTTCATAATTCTCCTGAATTGAAACATTTTTATTTTTCATTAGGGCCGCCTGGTAATGTGGCCTAGAGTAATCATTTGAAGTGTAAATGAACTTTGAATTTTCAATAGTTAGTTGTAACTTGCATCCACTAGGTCAGAAACATTTTAGTCAAGATTTCATTCGTTTTTCATTTGAATGAAGTTTAGTGCGCCAAGCAGATAGAACTCCTTTGGCCTTGCGGTGACCTAAAATTATCATTTTCAGAGTCGTTTTGTTGATACAGTATTTAACTTTTAGATATTTAATTATCAGTCGTTAGTCGATAACATCATATTAGGCTGCTCTACCACCAAGCCGTTAATTTTAGGCCGCTAGGCTGCCAACTTCTGGCCGCTAGGCCGCCAACTTCGGCAAGATGTAATTATCGTTAATCTGTCCTAACATTGTAAGTTGTGTTCAAATGACTGAATCTGATCTGTAATAACCCATTGTGTAATGCAATGTATAATTATGTTTGGCAAACAAACATAAGCTTGATGTTGACAAGGATAAATAAAACTGCAGTCCATACAAACATCAACAACAATAATTTCAAATGTTTCACCATTTACACAAAAATACAGTGGCTGAATATGCGCTCTTGTAGAAAATGGATTTGTTAAATAAGTATTTGGAGTAACAAACGACGTTCTTTATATTTCAGAACTGAAGGACGATTTGATAGATCTCTACAGGGAAAGGCACCATACCCTACCGATGTCACCTTTAATGGAAGAAAATGACACGCCTCTCCTTAAGTTTTACGTCATGCCAGACATAGAGTCAGTGGAAATTCAGAGGGCGCGTGGAGGTGGCAAAGAAATTAGATCAAAGGTTACGTCATTGCATGATGTTTTCTACAAGGAAAAAGAACCATGTCGCAAAATTTACCTTACTGCGGATGCTGGGTTTGGGAAAACAGCATTAAGTAAACGGCTCGTTTTAACGTGGTGTCAAGCCAAAAACTGTATCCCAAACGAAGATGAACATTTTAAGAAGGAAGACATTAGTACTATGTCGAACTTTGACTTTGTGTTTTTGTTGTCCTTACGTGATTGTTCCGAAGAATGGGACATTGATGAGATGATCAAAAAACAAATAATTAATGATCTAGCACACACTATTTCAACTAGTGATTTTGAAAAAATTCTTTCTGAGGAAAGGTGCCTGATGATATTGGATGGATTGGACGAATTCACACACCCAAAAAGTGACATTCCACACAGGAAAGCTAGGAGGGAATGTACAATTCTCACAACAACTAGACCGTGGAAGTTGGGCGTTAGTAAGATACGCTCAAGTGAAATAGAGCGAAAGTTGGAACTTATTGGACTTAGTGAAACATCTGCTGAAAGTTTAAAGAGGACTGTGATCTCACTGTTATGTGGTAAAACTGACATAGAAAAACACATTCAAGACTTTGATCTCGCTGTCAGTGATAGAGGTATTTCGGATTTGGAAACTATTCCGCTCTTACTGATGTATATTTTGTGTTTATGGTGTGATGGAATAGAGCTAGGAGCATCTAGAACTGAGTTATATTGTCAGACTGTTGAACTGCTTCTTAAACGAACGTTTGAAAAATATCCCGACATGCAACAGTCGCGCGAACAGTCCCAGAGTGATATCCCACAGTGTTTCAGTGAACATGAACATTGTAAGGAACACTACACATTTCTGCAAGCTTTAGGACAATTAGCATTTGAAACGTTATTCGGTGAAAACAAAGAAAGCACCCTTGTGTTTAGCCAGTCAATGACAGAGAAAAATCTAACCTCAGAGTATTTGAAATTAAGTCTTAACTCGGGAATATTAACACAAAGTATAGAAAAGACACTAACAAAACAAATTTCGAAATTTTCTTTTTCGCACAAAACAGTGCACGAGTTTTTTTGTGCATTGTACATTAGCTGTCAAAGTGAAAGTGATGTCAAAAACATTGTTTTAAACAAATGCAAAAGTTTGCAAAGTATTCTTGACATGTCGACAGTGCTTGTTTTCATCAGCGGAATGGTGAATGTAGAAATCATTACTTCAATATCACAGGAATTTCTTTCTGTTATCAGCGAGGATAAGATAACGAGCGAATACAGATCCACGACTGACGGGAACTGTAAACCTCTGAAAGACATACAAGACATGTACATTTCTTGTATGAAAGAAAACACGAGCGATAAGGAACTCAAACTTTTCTGTCAAGATTTTTTCTTTAGTGAAGATTGTAAAGAAGAAAAATACTTTTCATATTTAGCACGGCTCGCGGTACATAATAAAAACAACATGGCCTCAATAAATATCGGCACTGCATACAGTGGTCGTAGTTTACGTGAAATTATCGATTGTTGTGAATTGCACGAACTGTTCCAGATCAATAAAATATTCTACTTCGGTGAAGTAGAAAACGCACAGCTTCCTGTACTGTTGGACAAGTCGCCGAAATGTGTCACTGTTATATCGCCTGATCTACCTGGTTCTTGGAGCCGTGAAATGTTGGAAACATTACAGAATAATTCTCTGTTACAAGCAATTCATATCCACAGTTTCAAGATGAGCCACGATGTACTGAATGACTTTCTGAATTATATTATAAACAGAAAAACAATGACGGAGATTAGATTGTGGGGCTTATACTGTACCGAGCACGAGCGTTCGTGTACTTTCAGTTTAGATTTTAGTCAGCATTCAGATCTAAGGGAGTTAGAATTGAGCACGATACCTGAAGTGTCACAATTGAAAGTTAATAGTCAAGTGAAACACGTGAGGTTGCAGGGTATCAATCTAGGTGAAAGGTCGCTGCCTCCTGAAATGGCGAATATTGAAAGTGTTTATTTGTGGGAGGTAAACATGTCTGCTTCAACATTGCGTGATCTCGTTAAGGTAGTGGAGAAACTTTCACACAAAGTCACAGTAACAATAGGCAGGTCGTGTGAGATAGAACCGTGGTCAGAGTTTGAACACGTTAAACAATATATACACTTATCTCAGAATTTCCGAGTTACGGAGGATGATAGCGTGGAGTTTGTGTTTGAAACAAAAGTTGAAAGTTAAGTTACTAAATAAACTCAGACTTATAGTGTAAATATTTTGTAAACATTACTTTAAAAATATGTTACACAAAATTTAACACATGGCATATGACATATATTTGTGTATATAAATACACGCGTGTTAAAATAGATAGTGCCAACAAAATTCTTGGAAATGGAAGGAAAATATGGATGTTCTAATATACAAGGATTATACACAATAAGTTTTTTTTAATTTGTTTTTATTTATTATATTCTAAGTAAATTTAATAGTCTTAACATTTTTATAAATTGAGCCCCGTCTGAAAAAGGGGGCCATTTTTGTGAAAAAGTTTCTTTTTGAGAACAAAATTTCCCTTTCATCGAGCTATCCCATCAAATTGACCTTAGTTATTATTTTACTCGAAAAAAGCAGTATTAAAATTTTTAAACCCCCCAAACCCTACCCCACTCCCGCACCAAAAAACGTGCCTGCATCTACTAGTGGCCCTTTTCGTCCGTCTGTCCGCCCCGTCTGTCCGTCCCTTTTCCTATTAAAACAAAAAAAACTACACCTTTTTACATGGATAACTAAAAAGGTTTGGGCAACAGACGTCAGATTTATAGGATAATTGTCTATGGTCATTAATGACCCCCGTATTTTTTAAGGCCAAAAGGGCAAAGGTCAAGGGCACAATGACCTGGAACTGAAGTATTTTTTGGTCAAACTGAAAAATACTTTGGCCCACAAATCAACTTTTTAGGATGATTTATTTGGTCATAAATAACCCCTTTGGTTTTAAAGGGCAAAAGGTCAAAAGGGCAAGGTCGCAGTGACCTTGAACTGAACATGGTTTTTCCCATTTATAACGACCCATGTTTACAAAAAATTCTTTTTCGTTGGTTGAAAAAAATTTTTAAACCTAAAAAAGGGGTCAAACTTCCAAGGGGAAGATTGGGTCAGAAATGACCCCTGTTGTTTTACCGGTCAATAGGTCAAAGGTCAAGGTCCACAGTGACCTATAGACTGAAAAAGTATCATGAATTAGACAGGCCAAAAAGATTTTAAACCTGCAAGCACCAAACTTATAGGATGATGCCTGTGTCAGAAGATGACCCCTCTAGTTTAAGGATCAGTAGGACAAAGGTTCAATGTCTCAGCAATCTTGAGACTGATAACGTATACCTACTAATACCTGAAAAAGATTCAACCTTTAATAATAATTGTGCCAAACTTTTAGGATGATTGCCTAAGTCTAAGATGACCCCTGATAATTTAAGGCTTGATTAGGTCAAAGGTCAAGTCATACAGTCATCTTTAACTGAAAACGTATCCTGATTAATAATCTGAAAAAGTTGTTTACCTACATTCGCCAAACTTTAATAGGATGAGTGACTGTGGTCAGATGATGACCTCCTATAGTTTATAGGTTAAAAGGTCAAAAGGTCAAAGTTCGCAGTGACCTTAAGACCTGAAAACGTATCTGATTAATAACTGAAAAAAATTTCAACCTTTATGCGACAAACTTTACAGGATAATTGCCTTGGTCAGAAGATGACCCATGTGTTTTTAACCGGTCAGTAGGTCAAAGGTCCAAGTCGCAGACATTTTGGAGACTGAAAACGTTACCTAATTAATAACTGAAAAAGATTTTAACCTACATACGCCAAACTTTAAAGGACGGATGCCTCTGGTCAGTGATACCCGTGCGGCTTTTAGGGTCATTAGGTCAAAGGTAAGTCGCAGACAACTTAGCTGAAAACGTTCTCCTGATCAATAACTGAGAAGATTTAATCTAATGCGACAGATTTTTTATAGGATGGATTGCCATGGTCAAAAATGACCCCTGTTTGTATAAAGGGTTAATAGGCCCAATAATTATAATCGCAATGACCTAGAGACTGAAAATGGTAACAGTTTCACGGTGGTTACTAAAAATTCTTTGGCCTACAGGCGTCAAACTGATAGGATTGATTGCCTGTAAAAGATACCTTTTGTTTTAAGGTCCAATAGGTCAAGAGGTCAAGGTCGCAGGTGAACGGGCAGAGGAAAGCTGAAACCATATGTGTGAGTTCAGCCTTGTGTGATCTCTCAGGAGCAGGAAAGGACTGGACGCGGGAGCTCTAACGGTCTCGTCAGCGGTCACAGAGATGTCACATGCACGATAGGTACATTATGGGCAGCATTCAAATGGAGAGCCGGAGCGTCGTTTTGTTAACCGTATATGTCGCAAACACTTGTTAGAGATATATGATGGAGGATGACTCTGTGGCCACAGGGACGTGTATGGTGGTAGTCTGCTGAATGATTGTGACAGATCGGGTCGGCAACGGCTGTCGGCGGAGAGCATTGCGATATTCGCAAGATATACAATTGTTTTAAAGAGAGCGTGACTGGCGCGATGCGGACATAGTGAGAGGGGGGATCAAGAGGGCAGGAGAGAGCGGAGTGGGAATTGGGGGGAGGTCATGATATCACGGGATAGAGCGATGACCATGGAAACTGGTTTAGGGGTGGCCAGTTGATGGAGACGGAGCGGTGTTTTCAAGACAGTGCTGGGCTGGTCTATCGGATGAGTATTAGAATAAGTATGTAGGAACGATGTGGCAGGAGTCCTTTGGGCGTTGTGAGTTGATTCGATTGGCATATAGAGTGTGTATACGAGTGGATGTAGAGGGTATAGGGGACAGATGTTGGGGAGGAAGGGGTTTAGTAGTAATTTAGATTGGTGATGTTCTGTTTTAGTTCTTTTTGAATATTTTATGTATAATTTTTTTTAATACAGAGGAAATAGTTTGAGGAGTGGAAGGTGGGATGATAGAACAAGTGTTGTTTTAGGTGAGAGGAATTTGTCATAAATTGCAGTGACCTAACTGACAACGGTGTCACCATGGATTACGTTAATACACTTTGTATGACAGGAGTCTAACTTAACAGAGTGAGGGCATGTGGACAGCGAAAATACCCTGTTGTTTATAGAACATTTAGGTCTAAGGTCCAAGTCCGCAGTGACAATGAATCAAAATGAGTTTCACATTTATTACTGTAAAAGACGGCCTACTTAGTAGATGAATGCATGTAGACATTAAATTGGCCCCTGTTGTTTAAGGATCAGGGGGTTAAAGGTCAGGACACCTTGACCGAAAAACGGTTTCACATCGATAACTGACACACTTTCTGCTATCAGACGTCAGACTTCATATGATGATTGCCTATGGTCAGTAAATGACCCTGTTGTTTTAAGGGTCAATAGGTCAAAGGTCAAGGTCGCATTGATGCTGAGACTGAAAACGATATGACATTGATAAATAAACAAGTCTTGAACCTACTCGCGTCAAACTAAGTAGGATTGTTTGCTTGTGGCAGTTAATGACCCTGATGTTCTAAGGGTCAAGGCCCAAAGGTCAAGACCGAAGTGACATTGAGACGAACGCGGCTCACATTGATAACTGTAAAAAGACAAGAGCGCTACATGCGTCAACTTTTTTTTAAATTATTGCATGTTGAAGTAAATGAACCCTGTTGTTTTGAAGGTAAATATGTCAAAGGCCTAGGTTGCAGTGACATTGAGATTGAAAATGTTTTCACACACCGATATAAAATGTATTCACATCGATAATATAAAGGACTTTGGACCACTGTGTCAATTTCATTGTATAATTGTCTGTGGTCATTAAACAACATATTTATATTTTTGAGGTCAAATGGTCCAGGTCTTAATCGTAGGTACATAGTGATGTTCTTATAATTGTAGAACGCGTTTGACTGCAAGAAGGGTGGGTGTTTTTGGTCAATAGATGAACTATTTTCTTTTTGTTCAGTAGGTCAAAGGTCAAGGTTACAATTACATTCGGACTTTTTGTGTCAAAAGGTCAAATGTTAAAGTCACAGTCATCTTAAAACTAATATCGGTGGTTAACACTTTGGACTACAGGCTTCAAATATCATAGGATAATTGCCTGTGGTCAATAGATGACCCCTTTAACACCTGTTGTTTGGAATCAGTAAGTCAAAGGACAAAGGTCAGGCAGTCATGGGATATGTGTTTTATGCGTACATCTATTTAATAAATATATCATGACTTTTTAGCATAATTATTTTAATTAATGAAATGATGAAAGACGGCCATTTTTTCATGATGGGTAACAATATAAATTTATTCTATTCATAAGCAAAACATAGATTGGCTGTTAAGAATTGAGGCTCGTCACATTACAGAGGAACAGTTTCCGTACATACAGTTTAGTTACCTAAGCTTGACTTCCGTCGGCGTCGGTCTCAACACCACGCAACTCATACGTTTTGCATATATGCAGATTTCTCTTAAGACTAAGACAAATGCTTTTAACCTGACAGGACAAGTTGTATGTTAAGTCCAGCTTTTGTTTTGTCGAAATTATGTCTCTTTATCTAAGTTTTCCCTGTAGGGATGACGTTCTGAAATGAATTTGTCCAAATGCTTTGATATACCGCACACATCTTCGGTATTATTAATTGACCGCACTGGGTTAGTAACATCACTGTAGCTTGTATTATTTTAATAGTTATACCCTTTTTAAACCTACAAATTCCGCTAATTTAAAAGAATGACATGTATGCTCGTTTCCCATGTATTATTGGAAAAATTGCGTTCAAACTATATTTAAACCTTTTGCATGATTAAATTGACCTTATAGGGCATGTGACTTAACTTTACTGTAGTTTATTTATTTATTTATTTATTTTTTA
The DNA here is from genome assembly GCF_021730395.1 of Mercenaria mercenaria. Classification (NCBI taxonomy): domain Eukaryota; kingdom Metazoa; phylum Mollusca; class Bivalvia; order Venerida; family Veneridae; genus Mercenaria; species Mercenaria mercenaria. The sequence continues at coordinate 5,409,215 of NC_069376.1, forward strand.
TCAAAATGGTCCCTCTTTACTTAGAAATAGTATATATACCAATAAAAGAATTAGTTTGCTCCTTGATTCATATATATCACAGACACATCAGACCAGTTTTATATTCTTTCTTGAGTTTCGCTCAGTCATAAATTTAAGATTTCCTTAAATGAACTAATTGTGTAAAAATATGATTTGGCACTTTCTGAAGTACGCCTGGATTCGTTGTTTGAGATAGAAGGTTCTTAAGGCCTCCCTTTTACCAAGCAGCTATTGAAAAGAATATAATCAAAGCCTAAAATCATCCGCAGACAATTCTCTTTTCAATTAAACCACAACAAAGCATATATCTGCCATAGGGAATGACCTTGGACAAGGCGGAGAAATGGCACTATATGATATTGGACTTCAATCGAGCGGACCGCAGAGGCAATGCCGGCCGAATTACTGTACCGCAGAGGCAGATCCGGCGAATTACATCGGCATATCCGGCATATACATCAAACGCATACTGAAACCAAAAAACTACATTCATTTAAGAATAATGCTGGCCGTTATGGAAATAAACAGGTTATTATTCATTGAATTTTACCAATTTGTTTTACATTTGATACTGCGGAACGCATATCTTTGATTTTAAGGTATATAAATCAAGTAATCTTACAACATTAAAAAATAACCAGCTGCCATTTAATATGGTTATTATAAAAATGTTTAGTGTCTCTCTTTTAAATTAAGTAAATGCAACATTATTATAACATAATAAATTTAAAGCCCATGAAATTATAATCTTCTGCACTTTTAAATTACGATCGTGGTTTTCAACACTAGTTTTTAAAAGTTAGCGTATGTTTTAACACAGCATAGTTTTTGTATCAACTTAGTGCTCCTCGGCAGGTCTCCGATAAATCCTCTGTTTAGGCCGATATCCGGTGTTGTCGTTCCGCTGAATATATTTCCGGTATCTGGTTCCCGTGATTCGATCTGAGCCGGCCTCCGAGTGCCGTTAGACCCTTTGTCCCTGAGTAGTAATTTCTTCCCTCCAGATGGCGTTTGTTTCATGTGTATTTAATCCTGGGCTTTCTCATTTCCGATTTCTATTTGTAACAATAATTTCTGAACATACAATATTTCTCCCATCCTTTTTCCGTAAAGCGTCGCTCCTACGGTTTTTACTCTGATAGTATTTTTAGTTTTCTCTGAGGATATTTTCTTCCGATTTCTCGTTTCGCCTCTCGTCATTTGATTTATTACCGGGGGGGGGAGAAAAAGGGGGGAGGAAAAAAAAAAAAAAAAAAACAACAAGTCACGTCTTTTTCTCTTGTATTCATATTTGTTTCCTCTAACCTACGGTTCTCACAAGACAAAATGACTGGCTAACATTTTTTTACAAGTGTGTAAAACACATTTATTCGGATAACTTTTGTGCTTCTCCCGATGTTGGACTACTTTTTTTTACTTTATTTATGCTGCCAGTACAGAGATTTGAAATAATTTGTAGATCGACATATAAAAAGTAACAAAAGTGATAAATTGTTTTTCACACTTGAAAACGCCGAAACCCATATACATGTCCAAGGCTTGTCCATTCAGTAGAAATACCAATAAATTAACTAATTTTTGTAGATTACCGAGACATTTAAACTATAAATTTATTGACTCATTTAAGTTCTAAAGGCTTAAAATTTCATATTGATATCAGCTGCAAACAGCTTTACAAATAGATATATACATAAGTATATCGGTAGAAAAATCTACTTTGAATTCTGCACATGAACTTTGACAGTAAGAGCTATAAAGGGAGGTAATAAAAAAGAATGGGAATGAATAAAACATTCAGTTATTCATCAATATTGCAGGCCTTTGACAAGTATTGGAGAAAGCAATTAAAGGAAAATAGATTTACAAATAGATTGATTATATTTGTGTCCATAAAGAAAAATTGGCAGCGCATTAAAAAAAAACAAAACAAAAACATTATGAGCCGTTGAAAAACGTAAAAAATTAAATGTTGAACGTCAATGTCTGGATAGCTCGATATTCCGCGAAATTTTTAATGTCAAATGTGAAACATCAGCAGGCTCGAAATTTAAAATATGCCAGCAAATTTTTTTTTCGTATGTCGATCTCAGTGGTCGACGTAATTGTATAGCCCACATATGTATGTTACCTTCAACGTTCTGAACATGTCCGTGGATTTGAATATACTTTTTGTCGATTTATGGTCGACGTAAGGTTTGTCCACATATACGGAATGTGTCTGCTATATTTCAACGTTTCTTAAACCATGTCCGTGGATTTGAATGTCTTATGCGTGCTATGCTTAAAACTTGTCTAATGCTTTTGTAAGCATTGCAAAATAATATTTGAATTGATTATGACTTAACATGGTTTCCATATACGCAGCACGACGATAGTAAATGGTAGTAAAAAACGTTAATATATAATTTTTCTAGTCTTTTTCAGGTCCATTTCCTCTATACTTCAGTTAAAAGATCGACGCCAACACCTCAAAACTATAGACTACTTCCTGGAATACAAGGCTAAGTAAAACATCGCCATATTACACGTGAATTTACATATTGCAGCAATGCTTCTAGAACATCCGGTGCATACCTAACAAACCATAACTTACTTTGGCATGACCTTGTTTCCCCATTGGACAACAAAACCTTGCAGGAGTATAACCCGTAGTTATACCAGAAGTCTGGTGAGAAAAACTGCTTTCAATTACTACTTTGTTTTTATTACCAAAGACAAATCCATTGTACTGTTTTTAACTTAAATTATTGGTCATGATATGGTCTTATTTCACTTGTCGCAAATCGCTTTTTGTATTAAAGTTTTGTACAAATGTAATGTACGTATTTGAAGTGTTTAAAGTAGTCTCTCGCGCTGTTCCGTAAGTCATCCATTTTTTGAGGAAAAAAGGCTGATTTGGCTTCAGTTGATGTTAATTGCTAACATGTTTTATGTTATTGAAGGACATTTATTTTCAAAAATGTCTTGAAATGGCCGGTTTATGGCATACACAATGTACATGTACAATGAAATTTGCTATGTTTGACATACCACGCGAGGAAAATACATTTTTACGGATTGTTTAAATATTAAATGTATTTTGGTTCTAAGAAACAAATAGATGTGAGGCAATGTTTGTTAAGTCGTCCCATAATCATATTTGTGTGCATAGCCCGTACCAGATTCAATACATTTAATATTTTCAAGCTGAGTCCTGTAAACAGGATATTATAAGTACTCTCAGTAGAAAATTAATTGTTTTCTGCAGACACATTCAAAATTTTTACGGGAAGCACATATGACCGTTACAATATCAATTATGTATAAACGACGACCGTTGTAGAGTACGTAGCGGACTTTCATACTTTGATAAAAAAAGTTAAAACTAGGAATTATTTTTGTTTCATATGATTGTGAAAAAGTCTTTCATTAAACAATAGATTGAAAACGTTCCTACGTGGAAATACTTTTGATGGTTAAATTGGGGTGGTTTTTGTTGAGTTTTACATACGAATGGAATACTAATTTTATATCTCTAATTAAATTTTTAATAAAGTATTTCACTTACATGTAATTTCTACATACTAACGAATAGATGTTGTCAAGAGATATAATATTTTTCACCAACAAAAAGTTGGATTTACTAGAAAGGGGGACTACGGACCAAATGATAAACAGACCGGGTATTATTGCTTACATATCTATATTGTCACATATATATAGGTCTATTTTTAAGGAAATATTTGTTTGCTATGTGAATTATAGCATTTGCCTTGTTAAATACAGTTGATAGACTATGGTAATATAATTGTCTGATGCTTTAGCCTATTTGTATTATATATGAGCTTTTTTGAGTTTTAAAGTTATGTTTATTTATGAAAAGAATACATATTAATAGTATATAACTGTTGTTTAGATCTAAACATTGGTATTAGTGTTTGCACTACTTCACAACAGCGGGTGTTAAGTGCTGTGTGGCGGCCGTAAAAAGTCGCCCCGACTTCACCTCAGTGTAGTATATTATCTGGTCCTTCGGGAACATTGATTTCAACTCATTTAGATTTGAAGATTGAATACTGCTTAACCGGTGCTAGGCGGCGTGGCAGTTTTCATTTTCCATTACTGCTCTTGAACAGACTCAACAAACCGAGTCGCAAATTTCACTGTTTGCCTTGTTTTCGGTGCTTCCGAGGGATCTACTTTTCAGATTTTATTTTTTTGCACTATGTAATGTAGGTTATCTTCAAATTGGGTTACCTAACGTCTTAAAGTTCCATAAGGTTTTTAGCTCACCTGAACAATGCTCAGGTGAGTTTTTGTGATCGCTCGATGTCTGGCGTCTGTCTGTCTGGCCGTCTGCCTGTCTGTCAACAATTAGCTTGTGTATGCGATAGAGGCCGTATTTTCAGTTTGATCTTCATGAAATTTAGTCCAAGAATAATTGCCTTGATTAAAATCTAGGTCGGTAGCGCGGGGGGGATGTTGGTCATCTGGGGTCAAAAACTAGGTCACTAGGTTAATTCAAACACAAACCTTGTGTATGCGATAGAGGCTGTAGTTTTTCAATAGATCTTCATGATGTTGGTTATCTAGGGTCAAAAACTAAGTCATTAGGCCAAAATCAAAGAAACACCTTGTGTATGCAATAGAGGCTGTATTGTTAAACTGATCTTCATGAAATTTAGTCGGAATGATTGCCTTGATGAAATCAGGTTCGAGTTTAAAAATAGGTCCTTTTGTGGTCATAAGTAGGTCACTATATATAGGTCCAAATCAAAGAAAAAACTTCGTGAAATGCGATAGAAGCTATATTTTGTTCAATTTGATCCTTCATAAAATTTGGTCATATTGCCATTCATGAAATCTAGTTGAGTTTCGAATATGGGGTCAACCTGGGATTAAAAAGTAGGTCACTAGGTCAAATCGAAGAAAACCCTTGTGTATGCAATAGAGGCTATATTTTTCAACTGATCTTCATGAAATTTGGTCAAGGTTGAATATGTGAGGTCAAAAAAGTAGGTCGTATCAATGTAAATATTTTTTAAACTCAAGAGCCACATTTTGGCCAGTCCTTATGAAACTTGGCTTAGAATATTTGTTTCAATGAAATAACTAGGCAAACATGTTTACCCTGTTATGAAATGTTTTGCTCAGGTGAGCGACCAGGACCATCTTGGCCCTCTTTTTACTTTTATAATAATAGTCTACAACGGCGGTCAATTTAGATATTATGCATAATTAAATGGTTAGAATGGCCCCTCTTTTCAATCTAGCCACATGAATTTACAGTTGACAATAAAGGGTGCAATCTTAAATGATGGATTAAATAACATTTTCTACGATGTTAATTGATATTCAAACCTTTAGCAAGAATATAAAAACACAATTATTGAAACGTATTTTAATAAGAAATAGACATAATATGTGGTCAGAACGAAAAATGCGGCACATAACACATATTATGAGCCTTTTAATTGTGAAACGGGGCCAAACAATGTTTTCTAAATGAATATGATTATTCTTTGTCATGGTCTCTGTGTCCTGAAAAATATTGATCATTCAGGAAATTTGTTACTGAGTCTTATATCAGGCCGCATGTCTAAACCTAGGACTTTAGGTCAAATTATATAAAGAAAAACACTTTTAACGCACGCTCTAGTAAGGACAGTGTAGAGTATTGTAAAAAATTAAAGAACCATACTTTTCCTTGCTCACCTTAGGATTATTTCCCTTTAAACTCACCGGAACACACAGTGTTTAGGGATGAGCTCTTATGATCACTCACCATCCGTTAGACGCCTTCCGGCCTAACTTTTTCTTAAATACATATCCTATAAACTTTAGACCATTCGAAGAAAAATGTTCTTTTGTGACCTAATACCTTGTTTTCCAAATTAATAAGATTCTTCAAAAAACATAGCTGGTAGAGGGCGTTGTCACTTTTTTCCCTGTTTTATACGTAACTATCAAGAACATTCTTAAAAATATTCTTATCTAAAACCTCAGCCCTTTGAATATAACTTTTGTTGTGGGTCCCGTCCTCCGTATGTTTTAATTTTGCCCTTTGATTTAAAAACTGCACCACCCTAAGATTCACTTGTGCAAAAATGTAAGAGACCATTAAACCTGCCCTTCTCGCTTGAATATTGCCTTACCAGTTTATGATCATTGATGCATATTTAATCAGGGTTTTCTTAACTTGTAAATCAAGTCTTCTGCGCATCTAGTACTACTTTTTTGTTGCAAAAATTTTTATGGTCATATTTTACACATATGTCGGACACATGTTTTATTCCGTGCTAGTATGACCAATGAACATCACAGTAATTAAGCGGAAAAAGTGCCTATATATTTTTGAATTCATGTTATCTCGGGAAGAACATGGGCGCTGCATTAGGGCGTTTCCACCCATTTTTGTATTATAGTGCGTGATTAGGATATTTTGCGTTTTTAAATGTCAAAGGTCTAGGTCACAATGACTCAGAGAATGAAAAACAATTATGTAAGTTATAAATAGCGTAACAGCTACTGGCTTTTGTAATTACATAGGGATATTGTAGATCTGAGGAAATTGGGCCATTGTTTCAGGATCAGTGACGCAAATGTCAAGTTGCCAGGGACTGACATAATTTCTGGAAATCATTACGTGTGTTTTGAACAGGGAAACTATAACAGCTTTAGTTTTCTCACGTTTCTTGATCACGAGGAACCTCTTGAGAGGACAATTTTCTATTTTGTGTTTGGTCAGAGTTAAAGATGAGGGTCATTGTGGCCAGAACCGGCTACCTAGTCACTGCCTATTGATAATTTGTTAAATATTGTATTCCATATAGTGACCTAAATATTTTGTACATGTATGCACGATGTCTGTATTATATTGTTTTATCTGTTCAGGGATTTAAATAACAGACGCCGATTTAAATTATTTCTTAAATGACAAAAAATTCAAGCATTTTAGAAATTTACTAAATAAATTTTCATTAAGGGTAAAGCGCTACCTTAATGATATGACTTGTCCTGCTCATTTAGCAGAGTCTTAGCTTAAAATTTAAGGTCATACATGTACTTGCAGGTCAAAGGTTTATATTATCTGTTTTGTATCTGCTTTCTTCTCGTCCTGTGACGTTGTACTATATATAATATTTCAGCAGATTTACTTCCCTTTGAAAAGACTGGACTTACTAAAAAGGATCTTTGCTCGTATTATAAATATTAAAACACGAGTTTCTTTTATTTTTGTTTTTGTAGTTGTTATTGTTCTTATTTCACTACTATTTTTAAAATAGAAAAAATGAAAATAGCATGTAGGACTGATTACATTAAACCGGAAGTGAGTACTCAGTGTAACATGTGAAGTAATCCAAAATGTAGTTCCTTGCTGTTTATGGAATCTGGTACATTGAGTCATATGAGGATGTGACAGTGATATTTTGTCTTAGTTTTATTGCTTATTATATTGAGAAAATATCCAGATTATTTTCAATGTGAATTTCCTCGAGTAATTTTTATTCTTTGACAAAATGTCTACATATGCTATTGCTAAACAGCATTTTTCCTAGGGCAATTTTAGAGGGTGATGTTTCGCAGAAAAGATTTTTTTCTTGTATGTTGATATTTTTCTATTTTTGATAAGAAAGTATATCGTACTTCATGACTATATATGGTTTTCATATCATTGAAATGCTGTACAGAGTTGAAAATGAGGTCTGAATATTTCATTGTTTATATGAAGTAAAATATTAACTGAATTTGGTAGAATGTAACCAAGAAGTTGAGCAGGGGTAAAATGTGAAACTTGTTTAGGTATGGCTGTTAATGGGCTAGTTTGGTCATATTATGATAGAAAATGAAAATTTCAGTGCAGTTTTGCAGAGAAAGTGTACAAAAACTAAGAATATTTGAATTTCACTATTTTGGTTGTATTTTGATCTAAAAATGCATTGGATGATCCTTTCCGCAGCCTTAACGTACTAAAACGTATTAGCGTCTGATGGCCCTTTCACGCTTCCGTAGAAACAACATTTATTACACGAAACTTATTTTGAAAATATTTCTGAAATGTCTAGGTCTGCAGCTTTCAAATACGGTTATATCTTACATCTGGGGCATATACTGGCACTCTCTGACAACATCAGAAATGACATTTTGAGCGATTTGATGAAGTTCCAAAATTGTCAATGTACCCTTGGTCCGTTACGGACCCCTGTGAGATTTGTGTTTATCCAGAGCTCAAATACTTTTTCATAGATTAAAAGCTGATATGCTGTGCTAAAACCTCGTAATAAAGTACTGAAAACTGGCTGCCCAATAGCAAAAGAAGTAGCTGAAGGTCGAGTGACGTCATTTTCTGTGTTGTCAAAAACATACATATACCTCGCGAGGTTGCATGGATATGTGCTGGCCGTCCTAAGGTTATTAGAGAAATCATTTTTTTTATCTAAAAATCACTGCTTTTTCGACATGTTTTAACACGTCTGTACGAAAACTGACGTTTGAGACTAAAATGGCTAAACTAAAATGCATTTTAGGAAATCTGCAGTAAGTTTCTGACTAAATAATGCTAAATTTTAGGTGTCTGTGAGGTTAAGTTCAGGTATATTTCACAGTAAAAGTGTGTGATCTGAGTGAAGTTTACTGTAAACAAATGATAGAATATGGCAAGAATAAGCCTCAGCAAGGAAAAGTGATCATAAATTATTTTGCAACAGGTTTTTCTAAGGAAATTTGGCAGACTTGCATACGTTACTGAAAAAGGCGTAAAAACCTTGAACATTGATTATAGCAAACTGAAACTGGTATTTTTTCATGCATTTAGGTTACTGGTACAATGTTAGTAAAAGTAACACTTTTTGCGTATAGAAAATTTCCTTTAAGGACTGATTACACCAAACCGGAAGTGTCTACTCAGTGTTACATGTCCAAAATATAGTTCCTTGCTGTTTATGGAATCTGGTGTAATGAGTCATATGAGGATGTGACAGTGATATTTTGGGTTACTTTTATTGCTTGTTGTATTTAGAAAATGTCTGGAGCATTTTCACTGTGAATTTCCTGGAATATGTTTTATTTTTTGAGAAAATGTTTACACGTGTGTAATAGCTAAACGGCTATTTTCATGGGGCCATTTTTAAAAAGTGATATTTCTCAGAACAGATTATATTTCTTATATGTAACATAACATGTCAATATTTTCTATTTTTGATAAGAAGACATGTCATGCTAAATGACCATATATGGTTTTCATATTATTGAAATGCTCTAAAGAGTTCAAAATGATGTCTGAATATTTTATTTTTTATATGAAGATAAAGAATGAAATGAATTGGTAGTATGTAACCTTGTATGAGTCGGAATTTAGCCAGAGTTGCCTTGTCATAAAAACAACAAACTTTCCTTCTGTTTTGATCAATTCTTCACAGAGGAATTCATACTTAACAACGGTTTATCTAAAGCTTAATAAATACGTTTTGTATGGCAGTGTTAGCAGTTTTGTTATACTTATGTCAAGAGAAATAGTAAAGTTGTCTGTTTACCCGCGTATTGGCTTTATTATGTATATTTTTGATAACGTATACCGGGCCAGGGTAATAGTCTGGTTTATCATAGGCGCAGAATTACAGGAAATGACATATAAATTACAGTTCATACAATATTATATGATGACATATGCCGGGCAGTAGTCTGGTAATCATAGGTGCAGAAATGCATGAAATGTCATATTCAAAACAGTTCATACAATAATTTATGATGACATATGTCGGGCAGTAGTTTTGAATATCATAGGCGCAGAACTGCACGAAATGTCATATTCAAAACAGTTCATACAATAATTTATAATGACATATGTCGGGCAGTAATCTGGTAATCATAGGCGCAGAACTGCATGAAATGCCATATTCAAAACAGTTCATACAATAATTTATGATGACATATGTCGGGCAGTAGTCTTGAATATCATAGGCGCAGAACTGCATGAAATTTCATATTTAGTACAGTTCATACAATATTGTATGATGTCATATGTCGGGCAGTAGTCTTGAATATCAGAGGCGCAGAACTGCACGAAATGTCATATTCAAAACAGTTCATACAATAATTTATGATGACATATTTCGGGCAGTAATCTGGTAATCATAGGCGCAGAACTGCATGAAATGTCATATTCAAAACAGTTCATACAATAATGTATGATGACATATGCCGGGCAGTAGTCTTGAATATCATAGGCGCAGAACTACATGAAATGCCATATTAAATACAGTTCATACAATGTTTTATGTAGCGTCTATTGCTATTTTAAATTACTACTGTCAGTGGAGTACAAAGTTACGTGAAACCACACATAAAGTAGTGAAATATGCGGATTTTATATGTTTTGATGTCTTGTACATAGCTTTTGTTATATAATATGAATTGACGTATGACTTACGTTAATTGCTTTATTTACGTTGTAACTGTTTATACAGTATTTTTATGTCTATATAATATATGATGAGAATGTTTATGGAGAGGATATCGTGACAATTGCAGCATCAGTAGTTAAATCATTAGGTGAGTTGAATTGAATGATGGGAATGTTAGGGAAATGAAGAAGTATAAGCTTTCAATGAAAGATACTTAAGTTACTTTACATAAAAAATGTTAATTTCATTTTTATTTTATTACTGTATATAGATAAAATTTTGTTTGTTCAATAATTGAATGCCACGCGCTTCTTTAAAAATGGATTCCGTTGAAAATGTTGTTGCTGTTGTTGATGATGATGATGATGATGATGACATATGCAGTCATATATAAATATACGTTAAATATAGGTTTACTTCTGATGGAATGCACTTTTGTTTTAAGGTAGTCGTGTGCGTTTGGGTATATTCATTTTGATTAAAAACTTATTTGTAGACACATACAAAAAGCATTGAATTTCGGCAAATAGAAAACTTTGGGTCATGTTTTTAATCCCCCGCCGTGGCGGAGGGATTATAGGAATGGTCTGCGTCCGTCCATCATTCCGTATGTCCTTCCGTCCGTAACAAAATCGTGTCCGGTCCATATCTCCTAAACCCCTTGAAGGATTTTCATGAAACTTGGGTCAAATGATCACCTCATCAAGACGATGTGCAGAACCCATGAGTCAGCCATGCCGGCTCAAGGTCAAGGTCACAACTCAAGGTCAAAGGTTTGAGCCTTCCATTTTGTGTCCGCTCTATATCTCTTAAACCCCTTGAAGGAATTTTATAAAACTTGGGTCAAATCATCACCTCATCAAGACGATGTGCAGAACCCATGAGTCAGTCATGCCGGCTCAAGGTCAAGGTCACAACTTAGGGTCAAAGGTTTGAGCCTTCCATTTTGTGTCCGCACTATATCTCCTAAACCCCTTGAAGGATTTTCATCAAACTTGGGTCAAACGATCACCTCATCAAGGCGATGTGCACAACTTATGAGTCAGTCATGTCGGCTCAAGGTCAAGATCACAACTGAAGGTCAAATGTTTGATCCTTCCATTTAGTGTCCGCTCTATATCCCCTTGAAGGAATTTTATAAAACTTGGGTCAAATGATTATCTCATCAGAACTATATGCAGAAATTATGAGTCAACCATGCCAGCTCAAGGTCAAGGTCACAACTAATGGTCGAAGGTTTGAGCCTTCCATTTGTTGTCCACTCTGTATCTCCTAAACCCCTTGAAGGATTTTCATGAAACTCGGGTCAAATGATCACCTCATCAAGAACTCATAAGTCAGCCATGTCAACTCAAGGTCAAGTCACAACTAAAGGTCAAAGGTTTCAGCGCTGTATCTCCTAAACCCCTTGAAGGATTTTCATGAAACTTGGGTCAAATAATCACCTCATCAAGACGTTGTGCAGAATTCATGAGTCAGCCATGTCAGTTCAAGGTCAAGGTTACAGCTAAAATCAAAGGTTTACCCTTTCACTATCCATAGCAGTGGCGGGGGATTTAGCTGTCTTTCAGACTGCCTTGTTTATTTAAGTACTAAGTGTTCGGGGAGAGGAATTGTGATCTTTACTAATGGTGGTACGTCATCTGCTCAAAACGTTGTAATTTAGCATGAATCACATGATAATGTTCGATACCTGAATCTATGTGGCTTGACTCAGGCAGCGGTCTGGTTTACCAAAGGTGCACAACTACCTTAAATGCCATATTGTACACTTATGCTGTGACTATAGATGATTATGGTGGGTTTTATCTGCTATGATACAAATTGCTATATAATATTGGTAAATACAAATCGAATGCACACGAATGACAACCTCGACTTTCCATGTTGTTAGCTCACCTAAGCAATGCTCAGGTGAGTTTTTCTGATCACTCGATGTCCGTCGTCCGTCGTCTGTCTGTCAACATTTAGCTTGTGTATGCAATAGAGGCTGCATTTTTCAACTGATCTTCATGAAATTTAGTCAGAATGATAACCTTGATTAAATCTAGGCCGAGTTTGAAAATGGGTCATCTGGGGTTAAAAATTAGGTCACTAGGTCAAATCAAAGAAAAACCTTGTGTATGCGATAGAGGATGTATTTTTCAATTAATCGTCATGAATTTTGGTCAGAATGATTATCCTGATGAAATCTAGGCTGAGTTCGAAAATGGGTTATCTGGGGTCAAAAACTAGGTCACTAGATCAAATCAAAGAAAAACCTTGTGTATGCGATAGAGGCTGTATTTTTCAATTAATCTTCATGAATTTTGGTCAGAAATAATAACCTTGATGAAATCTGGGCCGAGTTCGAAAATGATTCATCTGGGGTAAAAAAACTAGGTCACTAGTTCAAATCAAAGAAAAACCTTGTGTATGCGATAGAGGCTGTATTTTTCAATTGATTTTTTATGAAATTTGGTCAGAATGATTATCTTGATAAAATCTAGGTTGAGTTTGATTATTGGTCATCTGGGTTCAAAAAGTAGGTCACTAGGTCAAATCAAAGAAAAACCTTGTGTATGCAATAGAGGCTGTATTTTTCAATTGATCTTCATGAAATTTGGTCAGAATGATTGCCTTGATGAATTCTAGGTCATTTTCAAATATGGGCTATATGGGGTCAAAAAGTAGGTCATTATGTCAAATCAAAAGAAAACCTTGTGTATGCGACAGAGGCTGTTTTTTGTTTCAATTGATCTTCCTGAAAGTAAGTCAGAATGATTGCCTTGACAAAATCTAGGTTGAATTTGAATATGGGTCATCTGTAATTAAAAAGTAGGTCACCAGGTTAAATAAAAAAAAACCTCGTGTATATGATAGAGGCTGTATTTTTCAACTGATCTTCATGAAATTTTGTCAGAATGATAGCCTTGATAAAATCTAGGTCAGGTTCGAATATGAGTCATCTGGGATCAAAAACTAGGTCACTAGGTCAAATCAAGGAAAATACTTGTTTTTGCTCCAATTTTAATGATAATTGGTCAGAACATTTTTTTCCATGAAATACTAGGTCAAACATGTTTTCACTGTTATGGTTTATTATCGTGTGTTTCTCAGGTGAGCGACCTTGGGCTATCTTGACCCTCTTGTTAACTTGAATGTTGCAACTTAAAAAAAATGCATATTTTCAAATGCCTGTTTATTATTCCCGTTTATGATAATTGCTAATAATAATCACAGACGGACTCAGTCAGGTGAGAGTAATTAAAAATAAGGTGTATTTTCACGTTCTTTTGCGGAAGATATTGCGCTCCTAAAGTCGCGCAATATTACCGCTGCAGAACTTGTGCATATATCCAGTACAAAGTTGATATATAACCTATAAATATTATGTACCTTCGATGTTTATGTTCTCCATGTTCAAATAGATTTACTTTTCCTTCATCACAAAATATTCCTTTATTAAAAATGTTAAATGGACACAACTTAACGCTACTGCTTAAAATATTGTTAATACATCTGTATTTTTTTCTTGAGAAATAAATACATTTACCTTCATTTCAAAGCGTTTGAACTTAATACCTATTTGAAAAATTAGGTAATATCTCTTCATTGTAGATGTCAGATATTGCAACATTCAATTTAACCAGATAGAAGTTAGAAGTTTCTATTCAGGGTCAGGAAATTGTAATCACCAGTCTCCAATGACTGTGTATTTTAGCAATTTATATTATGGCGGATATTACCTTCCATAGCTGATATATTCTTCTGATTATTGAGTACTAATTTATATGATCCATGCATGTGTATGTTATATATGTACTTGTATATAGTTTTGTTCTATATATATGTAAAGGAATTTATGTTGAATTGGTGTCTTATGCCTATTACACTGTTTCCATGCAAAATGTTATCACAACATTTATCTGATGTCTACATTTATGACAAACGTGTTTAAAGAGAGGATATCAAATCAGCGCGGGTTCAATACTTGAGGTTTTGAACGAGTTGAATTTTCAGCTGAAGAATAATGCCATTTTTCATACACTTAATGAATATACATTATCTTTATCATGACAAATCATTTCTTTGCCTTCTTTGCCGACCGTGTATGGACACAATTTCAATGTTTTAGCTCATAAGCATGATATATGCACGGCCGTGCTGTATCAGTGTTGTGATAGTATTTCATGAAATGTATAATGATTTTACACAATCACAGTTTTGATTTCTGTCACATTGTGATGTGCAACTGACATATTTTGTTTCATTGTTATGGCTATTTTTATGCATGACCTTGTAAAGGTTCTATGTCAGACAAAATTTAATATTTTGCCAAATTATATATCAAAAGTGTCTAAGTTCTTTATTCGAAATCCATGGAATTATATATAGAAAAAATAAATAGATGTCATTGAGTTTTAACTTGTGTTATTACTTTATTGTATCTGTATATATCCAGCGAGGACACCATTTTAATGTTTCATCAGAGGACATCTTGTTTGTCCAGAATCCGTCAGTTGTAAAAATTGAGATCCGGCAAATAAGGTGATTTTTATCATGGCAGTAAGTCTTTCACGTACTAAGTTTCTCTTGAGAACACATGTGGTGTTGTGACAATACCAATGCATAAACGTTCGTCATTGTGTAACTAAAGATAACAAGAGAATTATTTCGTGACAATCCGCATCATTTTAATCTCACCTAAACTTTGTATATGTGGATTGTTCGGCGTCTATCGACTTACGTCTGTCGTAATTCGTGCAACTTTAAACATTTGACTCGTACATCTTATCCTCAGAAACAGAAGACCTCCCCCCACACCCCCGGGTTCGCTCAATAGGGAGAGCGTTAGTCTACGAATCGCGGATTCGACAGTTCAATTCCCGGGCGGGAAGTATGTTCTCCGTGACGATTTGATAAAAGACAATGTCTCTGAAATCATTTATCCTCCACCTCTTATTCATGTGGGGAAGATGGCAGTTACTTGTGGAGTCGTAATTGCTAAACGGTTGTTGTAGATGTTTCTCAGAACGGAATATTTTCTTACATGTAACATAACATGTCATCATTTTTCTATTTTTGAAAAGAAGACATGTCATACTAAATGACCTTAATACGGTTTTCATATCACTGAAATGCTCTAAAGTGCTGAAAATGACGTCTGAGTATTTTTTTTTGTTAATTTTGTCACAAAACCTGTCCTTTTAAAATACCAAATAAAAGTTCCTCAGAAGGATCCATTATTTCCAACATTTTCCGGGGGCATGCCCCCAGACCACACTAGCTGCGCCCACAACACAAAATCCTGGATCCGCCCTTGGTTTTACAAATTTGAAACATGACAAACTATGCAAAAGTTAAGGAAAGCCGGCAACATGGTGACATATTCTCCGCGTTCTCGTACAGAAATAAGGTCAGTAATTCGGTCGAAAATGTGCTTCCGTGGTTTAGTTTAGTCGAAAGAAGTCCATAATAAATAGATCCTAATTTTCCCATGTTTTGCGCAGAATTAGTACTTTAATCACACTTTTTCACTACTAGACGGTTTTCATGTTCATACACCCCTCATGGCAAGTATTGCATGACTAGTATTGCAGATCGAGACCGGAAGTAGGTATTTATTGCGCGGAAAAAGCAAATACGCGCCCATTTTTAGGGTAGCAGACCACAACTGACTTTCATTTCACTATATAGGAACTATTCAACCCCCTATTTTCTTTTCATTTTTTTTTTCGTTAATTTGTGATAGAACTTTCATGAAAAATAGGTGTAGGATAAGATGATGTTCAATAAAGATACGTAAAGACGACCTGAAGTTGTCGTTTTTTTTATATGAAACAAAGAAGGATTTGAATTACTGATCTTCAGCCTACATTTATGATTATTAAATAAATGAAAATTTGTTCCGTTGTCTGTCCAATGTCTTTATCTTATAAACTAAATACTCATTTATTTTTCACAAATAACAAGAATCATTTCTCGCATTATTTTTGAGTGAAAGAAATAAAAGAAACCTGTTGGCATGGTTTACAAATTTCTGTCACTGATTTGGGGTGCTTTGTTACTCATGCAAACAACCAGTCTGTGGACTACCAGAAGACATAAAATATTGTCCCGCATTATGCAGCTAACAAAGACGAATAACTATATACGAACGTTACCGAGTCGGGCATTTTCATCCCCTATCATACACATGAATGATAAACATCAAACTTGTATTTTAGAAGTATCTAATTTTTGTATTACGGATTGATAACCTTTCTCGAATGGTCTGAAAAAAAAAAGATTAGCGCAAAGCTAATGTTTAACATGTTTTAAAGACAGTATAGGCTTTGAAGTTGTGCGAATGGTTTGAAGATTTAACAAAATACATTCGTTTTCTAAAAGTGATGTCAATGGTTTTGTATAAACAAGTTAATCCGAATGCCTTTTGAAAAGACATTATCCTAGATCTCAAATGTTTTTGAAATTTCTTATGCCAGTAACTCTGATCAGATCTAGGCAGTATGAATTTAGTACTTGTGTCAGGTGTGCAGAAAGCTGTTCACTGCGTTAATTAAATATAATTCAAGTGAAATCACAAAAATATAACCTATTCATGTAAGTATAGCTGAAGAAATATTTAAAAAAAAGTGTAGAGCACCCATCACTATATGCATGATACAAAGATAGTTTTTAACCGTTTACGCCTTTTGCTTAACTTGTCCATAGAAATGTACAAACGCTGCATCTCAATACAACTGCATTTTATAAGATCCATGTCAGAATTCATTATATTATACGTTGGTCGAAACTGTATTAAGAGACTGCCCAAGGGACTGCTAGTGGTATCTCGATGGAAAGGTTGCTTGATGAATTTCAATCAGGTAAACTATTTATGAATTTGAAAATTTTGTTTTCTTCATACAACATTAGACTTGAAGAATAAAAAAAAATCAACCGCGAAGTCAGTACATTGAGTTTGCACGAAATTCTGGCCATATTTTCTGCGAGTTGCCGCTGATTGAAACGTCCCAATTACGCGCTCGCGCTGAATTTGATTCAGCCGTGCCATACAACCAACAATTTTTTTTTTGTTTTAACTTCATACTTTTTTTCTAGTCAGTCAATCATCGATGTTTCCAATGACAATAATATAAAAAATATCGTTAATTACACGCGCACATGAATTTCGTGCGAAACGTCTATTCTGGGACTTCTGATTTCATGGTTGGTTGATTTTTTAAATTTACCACGTGAAGTGTTCGAGTGTAATGCATTAAGAAGAAAACAGGTCAAATTTATAACTTTAAGTCTTTTCTTATTAAATAGAATAACAGTATACATCTGGATAGTTTCTTTTGCTGTTCAGTTAAGATTGGTCCTTCCTCTGTTTTTATCGTTGATTTACTTGTAATTTTCATAGCAATATCTAATTAATAATTTTCATTGGATTGGAATTCGATTAAGGACAGGTTTTCTTTTAATGGCTGTGCTAAATTAGGTTTGATTAATCATTTTTTATGAAGAAACCTACACATAAATGTCATATTTATTTGTATAAACCGCAACATCATGGGCAAGGGTAATAACGAAAAAGTCAGAGAAATCCAACTGAAAGGGGCCAATGTTATATTTGGTTATTCTTACACTTTATCATACAACTTTTCAAGGAAAGTAACAAGGAAATGTTTCTCATTAGGTAGTTGTTGGTAGTTTCCGGCCTTAGATGTAAATTGGTCAATATCTTAAAATAAAGGTAACTGTCAAAACTGAAGGCCCTGTTTCAAAATCATATTCAAAGCGGAATGCGTTGATTTCGTGCTGTGTAACTTAGTGGCAATTCAAAAAACTTCTGACAAGTATTCAGCCGACCTGAACGGAATTAGTGTCCTGAAGTTGATCAGATGAGAAACTGTAAGTGTTAATTTCTGGCTCTGTGTGCAAATGTCAAAACAACAGAGGCCTAATTCAAAAATGAGTACTGAAAAACAGTAATCTGTTGACAGATATTTTTGTTATGCAGTATAGGTACAGGCTAGGTTTGTGATCAAGGCACTGTGCATTGTTGGACTCCTGCATTTTCCCTAACTTTTAGCACAACGCCAAATATGGCAATATTTCAGAAAATTTGTCCATATTTTCGCGAACCTATGTGCGGCACTATGGACTACAGAGTCTTATAAATAGCAAATATTTCTATTGGAATTTAAGAAATCATACAAATACATGAATACTATGTGTTTTTTTTCCCTTCAAATCACATTGTTTAGCTGATTTCTGCTGAATCGAAGGAAGACGGTCTCTGGCCGGCTTGCGAAAAGTCCTCAAACTGGCATCTGCTACTTTAGTAAGGAGTGACTTGTTCGTTATCCTCGGCGTTTACCGCAGTATTGTTATGAGCTAAAAGTACAGACAAGCCTCGATGCATTAAGTTGATCTGTACAGAAATAGGCCCATCTATTTATTACAAACAACTACACTTTGGCATCAAGAGTACATATCTAAAATATATTTTAACACATACGTATATACATTTATACATAACTGATTTTAGATATGCTTTACATTTTACATGGATGTTTTTAGATATATTTTACATTATTCATAGTGTTCTTTACAGTTTTACATGGATGTTTTAGGTATGCTTTATATTTTTACATCGATGTTTATGCTTTACACTTGGCGTTTGCAATATGACTTCTTCTCGTATGACCATTTTGTGTCGATTCGCCGTAAAACCCAAATCACTCACTTACTCACTCACTAAAATATATTTCTTCAACAATTCTTATAGCCTACATGACACAATAATATTTCATTTACGTCTCTGACAATGTTGGTACTCAAATGAGATGTTTATATTCCGCTACTGTTTACAAAATCAATCTTTCCTCGATCCGCGTGTCAATATATCTATAAGTAACACAATCTAACAGGCCAAAGTCATAATTCTATGATTAACATTCTAACAGGCAATAATCATAGTTCTACGATGATTAAATTCACAGAAATGATATATCACGCCCGGTAATCTCCAGAATCATAACTTTTCGGTTATGTATGAAAATGCTTCTGCTGTGATTTCCGGTTATGATGGTTTTCACGTAAAACAGTGACACAGGTAAGGAATTCTTACGTTTTCTTTCTAATATTACTTTAAATTAAAAATCAGCGAATGCTATTCGATGCACGATTGAACAACGATTACATACATACTAGACTTTCCGTGCAGTGACCAACTGTTTGCGTCCTGTCAACTTTAGAAGTTGTACACATGATGACATTTCAGCGTTTCAGTGCTACCCATACCGCTTTTTGCTATCGTTTTCGAACATATACGTTTTCTCGTGGCAAAAAGTCGGCGTTTGTCGATCGATTTTACACAAACGTTTCAATTTATTCCCACAAAAAATGTCATGTTTGTTGCTTACGACGGAAATATTGTAGTTTATTAGGTGTTATGATTCGGTTGATGATGTTATGATTCTTCAAAGGGGGTAATGATTCTTCGTAAAACAATATCTGTCGAAACGGAATTTAACCACAAATGCATGGATCGACACACAAACGCTGGTCCGATGACACGAGGACAGTGTATTTTCGGTCGGAGCAGTGAATCCTGAAAGCTAGCTGGTCCGTTGGACCACAAAAAAATCAGGTTGTTAAAAAAATCAATTGTTTCTAATCTAAAAATCAACAAAATTTGCTCATGTAAGCATTATTTTAAAAAGGTTGCATTTGAAAATCAAAGCCGTGGGATGTCTGGTGGTTGCGAATTTTGCTATACTTATTTTTTATTAAAATGCCGATCTATAAATATACATGTATAAGAAACAAATACAAATGCGCCTCATATCTAAGAGTAACTCTGCTTAACCTTATAT
Source organism: Mercenaria mercenaria (assembly GCF_021730395.1). Taxonomy (NCBI): domain Eukaryota; kingdom Metazoa; phylum Mollusca; class Bivalvia; order Venerida; family Veneridae; genus Mercenaria; species Mercenaria mercenaria. The sequence continues at coordinate 5,429,469 of NC_069376.1, forward strand.
GAACTTATCTTAATTGCCAATTGGAAGTCAGTGATGTAACCGTGGGCTGAAATACCTTTATTATCACTGATAAATGGTCAGTCAGTGTGAATGAATAAAGGTTGAGTAAGAACTGCTTGATCATTGATGATTCATCCGCATTGTTCATGAATGGGACTACTTTGTGTAGCACAATAATATCTTTTGGATGTGATTTGGAATCAAATAAAGATGCTATATGATTGTCAGAAATACATTTGTAACTTTGGTAGCGGGATAAACCCGCAACCAAAAACAACACTACTTTGGATTTACTCTTTCATGTCTTTTAACTGGGTTGAAAGTTAACCTGTTTGAAATTGCGAGTAGACCTAAGTGTACTGTAGACTTTTTCAAGAGTATGAAAATGTACTTCAGGTTAAGTTTTATGGATTTTCATTGTGTAGCTGTAAGTTAGTGTCTTCTTTTCTTTTTCTTATATATAAATGGAAATGAAAGACGTAGTTTAGTTTAATCATATTTTATTTTACATATTTACAATAACAGCACAATTACACAGCATAAAGAAGTAAAGCAAAGACGTCTGGGCAACCGTTGAAGTCCTTACAGCATTAATGAATGCGACTTCCTCTAAAGATTTTAAACAGCAATGACAGACAACACATTTCAGATGCACGAGTGTCCTTTTTAATTCCACGTTCCTTAATTTTAGAACATATTTTTTTAATATTTACTTTAAATGTCGTTCTTTTTTGTATATGTGGTACTTTAAAAAAGAAGTTATGAGAATTGAAAGTATTGAAATTTCCTACGATATAATTTCTAATATGAAAATTTAAAGCGCGATTTTATCGTAAAACAACTGAGATAATGGAAATGATATAAGCAACAACAAATATGACACTCAAAGTAGTCATGGTAATCTGCACATCCATGGTTTAATTTTGCTTTTCATGACAGAATAGTTTTGAATTTCCTACGGCAGATATTGTTACACGAAAAATCATAACCCCCTTTGAAGAATCATAACATCATCAACCGAATCATAACACCTAATAAACTGCAATATTTCCGTCGTAAACGACGCTCTCGCACATTTTTGTGGGAATAAATTGAAACGTTTCTGTAACATTGATCGACTGACGCCGATTATTTGCCACAAGAAAACGTATATGTTCGAAAAATAATAGCAGAAAGCGGTATGGGTGGCACAGAAACGCTAAAATTGCATCATGTGTACAACTTCTAAAGTTGACAGGAAGCAAAAAGTTGGTCACTGCACGGAAAATCTAGTATGTATGTAATAGTTGTTCAATCGTGCATCGAATAGCATTCGCTGATTTTTAATTTAAAGTAATAATAGAAAGAAAACGTAAGAATTCCTTACCTGTGTCACTGTTTTTACGTGAAAACCATCATAACCGGAAATCACAGCAGAAGCATTTTCATACATAACCGAAAAGTTATGATTCTGGAGATTACCGGGCGTGTATATGCATCTTTTCTTCAAAATTTACATAAACAAGTAGATCTCTGTTTTGGTAATATTTCGTTCAAATATACAGAAATATTTGAAAGCCGGGTCAAAAAATATCTTTTATGCAAATTCAGCTTTGCGTAAATAAAGATAGATTATAAGAACTACTCACAAAAGTGCGGTTAACTCAGTCTAAGACCAAAGTCTGGTTCATTATTATATCCACAAATATCACACAATGTACTTTTATATTAAATGAATGCTGCACACTTCATATTATCCCCTATAATGCACAACTTTGGCTTATTTGGTTTCTATACCAAGATAATTTTCTAACAATAAAAACTCGAGAGCAAGCGACAGAAACATTTAAAACCAATTAGTGATCTGTACGAACAGATCAAATGCCGTAAACTCACAAAAATTGGGTCTGGCACTGTCAATCAAATCTGTCTAATTTACATATCAATAAATCATGGTTTTAAGCGCCAATCATCTTGTGGAATTGTTAATTATTTGATTTCATTTTCAAAAGAGACCTTGAGCGTTCATTCCTTAGATTGAATTGAGTATAGCCGGAACGCTCTATATGTAATATACCGGAACCGGAAGTGGAGTTTTACGGTCTTGTTTAGGCTGATCACTACCAAATTGAATGTAAGCCTCCAAATAGATTGTAAGCCTCCGCTGGTCACAAGTAGTCCAAATATAAATCTTATCTAAATTATTAAATTATGTACAATGTGTTCATAAATCTATCATATTTTTGTTTCTCTGTGATGTTTCTTTGACACTGAAGTTGTACCTTCTCGTTCTCGCATTGTTCGCGGTCTTCGTAATTAGGGGGTGGTGTGAAATATAGATCCGTAAACGCCACCAGATTCCTTAGTAAATTTTCCGCAGCTAAAATTGAGCCGCGCAATGAGAAAACAAACATAGTGGCTTTGCGACCAGCATGGATCCAAAACAGCCTGCGCATTCGTGCAGTCTGGTCAGGATCAATGCTGTTCGTTTTTAGAGCATTTTGTAAAACCGTAAGCTTACAGCATAGATCGTTACCAGACTGCGCGGATGCAAAGCCACTATGTTGGTTTTCTCATGGCGTGGCTCAAATATATCTTTTTCTCTAATAAAATCTATTAAGTAAGCCGATGACACTGTGGTGAAATAGAAAGTTTTCTGACTTTCACAAACGTTACCACGGGTTCGAAGTCACTTTAGATCATTTTTCTAAACTTCTATATTAAAAATGTAATTTTATCGACATTACTTTTATTCTTACATTATTTCATATAACATATTTCACGAATTTGAAATATTTCTCTTGTAGAATTTATTTTCTGGAAACGCTGGTAACAAGAGATTTGTCAGTTTTCAAAGATTTATCGGGTTAGGCAATTACAATCCCTGGGTAGATGTTATAACAGGAAAAACATGCGTCATTCCTATATTATAACCTCACTGACAAAATGAAAGCGTTTGTTGTTATTTCTGCTGTAGAACTCTGCAGTCAAATACTGACAAATGAACACACACTATATCATAAAAATGAAATAAAAAATAATAGTAGCTATAAGACAAACATTCATTGCACCATGATAGTTTAAGAAACGTCACTCTAAAATAAAATGGCAAAATGAGTGTATCCTGTTGCAGAGTACTTTTCTAGCAAGTAGTAGCTAAGGTAATAGACACGTGATGACATTCGGCAATTGCCGTTCGATTCCGTATTCTCCGAATGCTATTTCGCTATTATTCGGGTGCTTACGTAGTTTATACGAGCAACTATCAGCAGAATGCTGAAATCTCTTTCGGAAAATACGTTATTGTACGTACATTACCGAGTGTCAGTACGGATCTAATACCGAAATTGAATTTACCAGCAACTTTACATTTGTCACGCACAAGAAGATGCCCTACTACTTACTGTTCAGTAAGTTTGTATTGTCAGTTGGATTTCCGGAACAATTGAACACAATGCGGACAATTACGTGACCTTGAGAGTTCCTTTAAAGAACACATTTCTTAATTCAGTCTTAAACTGTTCAGTTCATTCCAGTTTATTTATATACAGAAAAGAAATCAGTACTCAAACGTAATATGTCTTTCCTTGTCCTTCCTTTTGTCATGAATCCCTCTCGTTTTTTTTTCCCTGAGAGTCGAAAGTATTTAGTTTGTTGTACAGCAAGAGGATTCCTTGAAGTAACTCGCTGTATAGAATAGCTGTTTTGCAGGAAAGCGGTGTAACATACTTAAAAATGTTTAAGCAAACTTTCCTCCGTAGAATTAAAACACATCCGCATGTTAATATTATGATGAAAGATATTTGAAAAAAAAAAGGAACTGATGTAGACAATTCTTTGATGCATACAACGAACGTTTTAACAAACATTTTGATCACACCCTTCAAAAGCTACACGTTTTTAAATTCACGTTTTTAATTTCTACAAGCAATCGGTAACTATATTATTTCATTGTTGTTGTTGTTGTTGTTTTCAGAGCATTTTGGGTTGCAGTGTTAAAATTGATGGACATCTACTACAATATACTAACTCTTCGTTATTACACAGACATCCCTGTAAAATAGATTAATTTAGAATTTTCCGCTTTTATTTCATTCTTTTCAGTGAAATACTGAAATTTATCAGTGAAATTTAAATTGGGTTTCACGCAGTACTGTTAGATACTCTTTCCTCCACCATTTCCAGAAATGGCCAAGAAGCGCGGATCTTAATTGCTGCAGAATATTCGTCAAATCTGGATTTGTTTTCAAAGTCGAAGGCAATGGTGTTATACGGATGTGACGTCAGTATCTGGCCGCAGAGGAGAGATGACGGCGTCAATGGGTCCACGTCTTCAACGCTTAATGACACCTAAGTTAGCGGTATGTTGCTTAGCATAGTTCCGCTCTCCTTGACGACCGTCTAAATTGTTTCCATGGTAATGAGGGAGCATCCTAGAACTTTATTCAGCGCTATTTTTGTGAGACTTATTAGTCGCTCCTACCATCTTCCGTGCAGTGGTGCTCGGTTGGGAATGGAATTTCATTCTGTTCCATTCTGCTTAATGTTTCTCTGACTTGAGTTAAATAGAAAATGATTTTCAAGTTCTCTGACATACAACGGAAAATGCCGATGATCTGCAAACATTACTGAATGCTTTATCCGACTGGTGTAACTGTAACGATATGTTTATAAACTGTAAAAAGAGCAATGTTGTGCATTTTCGTCCACCCTCTGTGCAGTGTTCTGATAGAGTATTCACCTGTGGCAGTGAGAACTTGGCTATTGTTAAAAAATATATTTATCTCGGTATGTTAGTTGAGGAGCATCTTGATTATAATATCTCAGCAAAAGCAGCTGCTCAAAGTGCTAGTCGAGCTCTCGGTTTACTTATTGCCAAATGTAAACAAGCAGGTGGAGTTCCATATGATTCTATTGTTTGGCCGATTATGAGTTACAGTTCCTCAATCTGGGGCCACAGGTCATTTTCTTGTATCAATGCCGTGCAAAATCGCGCCATGAGACATTTTTTGGGCGTGTGAAATTATACTCCCAATGCGGCTTTGGCGGGAGAAATGGCTTGGGAACCTCCTATTGTCCGCCAATGGAAGACAGTTTCTAGTCTATGGACACGTTTGTGTAACACTGCGCCGTCTAGAGTCAATAAGAGAGTAGCACTTTGGGCGGACGGTAAAGCTGGAAATTCTTGTAAAAATTGGTATTTTGTAGTTAAGCAAAAGTTAATTCAATGTAATTTAGTGAATGGTGTTTCCATTGAAAATCGTGCATCAAAACATTTTGTTATGAAACAGGTTACTAACAATGTTATGGATAAATATGTAACAGATTGGAAAAATTCAATTTGTAGAACTGACAGTGCAAGTGGTAGAGGAAGAAACAAGCTTAGAACATATAGTACTTTTAAGACTGATTTTATTGTTGAGAAATATTGTGAGCTTATTCTCCCCTCTTCTCATAGGGCAGCATTAAGTAAATTTCGTTGTGGCGTTGCTCCTATCAGAATAGAGACAGGCAGGTACGAAAATCTACAAGTCCGTGATCGTACATGCCCATTTTGTAATGCAGTAGAAACCGAGAGTCATGTTTTGTTGGAATGTGTTATGTACTCCGATTTACGAATAATGCTGATGCAGAAAGCTGTTTCTGTTGAGCAGAACTTTTTTCACTTACCAGATCTAAATAAACTGAATGTACTTTTCACCAACCATTCCTTGATCAGACTTTGTGCCAAAACCTGCCATAATATTTTAAATAGGAGAATGTTTTATTTGTGTAAATAATGTATAGTTATTATTTTAATCATGTGCTTAGAATCTAATTTTACACCATCCCAAGAAGTAGCTGCTAATCAGTTCATCTACGGTCTGACCGGGGTGATATTTGATTTTGTAAAACATTTTTTAATCGTGCATTAGCGCCCTTTTTCTTGTTTCAGTTTTTTAACCATATATTTCCAGTCTTAATTAATTTTTATAACAACGATTAGCAGCTTCTCCTTGGTTTTATTTTGTAGATAACTGTGTAAACTTCTGAATGAAATGTATTTGTTTTGCATTGTGCATAGTCTCTTATAATTCATTAATTGAATGGCAATGTATTTCTTGTTAATGTTGTTTTCTGTTTGTGTACATATGATATGTGATCTACATTGAAGAGACTTAAATAAAGATTAAAATCTAAAATCAAAATCTACAAGTAAATGTTTTAGCACTTTTTGACATCTTAAGGTGTGACTCAGTGCCCACGATGTTCGTTCCAAAGGTAACATTAATTTGGTTAAAATTGTCACTATTGTCTACTGAAACATGAACCGTTTTATATTTTAGTGTTTGTGTATAATAACCAAGTTGAACTTATCAATAGAAAGGAAAAATAGGCATGACAAATTAAACTTTCACTTTCTATTTGAAAATTACCTTGAATCCAGCTATATTCTAAAATTATCAGTTACCATGATCCGCGGTTACTGAGTCTCTGTGGTAATTTATCCATCATCTTAGCATTATTAAAACAAGGAAGAAAATTGCGTTTGTAAGAAAGTGCATGTCTCCCCCAATGCGAAGTCCTATAGGTAAGAAGTCAATAGGGGTCAGGAGCGAAAGTCAAAGAGACACTAATGGTTGGCTGCAATAGGGATCATCTACATGGCATGTCCAGTCATCCCGCTAAGTTTCAACACTCTTGGCCTAGTGGTTCTCAAGTCACTGTTCAGGCTCCTGTGACCTTGACCTTTGATCAAAACTCGGACCATAGTGTAAAAATTTTGTAAACATTCCATTTAACAATATGTTACACACAGTTGGGACATATGACAATGACATAATATTTGTGTATATAATACACCGTGTTAAAATAGTGACAACAAATTTTTGGAAATGGAGGAAAAAAATGGATGTTCCTATATATAAGGATTAATACACAGGTAAGTTATTTTATTTGCTTTTATTTATTATATTCTAAAGTTAATTTAATATTTTTAACAGTTTTTATAGAATTGAGCCCCGTCATGTAAAACGGGGCCATTTTTGTGAAAAATGTTTCTTTGAGAACAGAATTCCTTCATCGAGCTATGCCATGAAATTGACCATAGTTATTTTTTTACATTTTGAGAAATGCAGTATGTTGAAAGTTTTATAAGCCTCCAACCTACTCCACTCCCGCACCATAACGTGCCTGCATCTACTAGTCGGAAAGTGTGTCCGTCTGTCTGTCCGTGCCCGCGAAATGATGGTTAAGTGACTGCATAACGGTACTTTCTCTTTGATGTCATTCATTCCGTTCTGTTTATGTGACCTTTTTCTTTTTATGTGACTGTTAGAACAATAGAGAGAACAATGGGGGTGTCACATAAATACCGTTTCGTTCGAACGCGCGTCCGTCCGTCCGTCCGTCCGTCTGTCCGTCCCTTTCCTATTAAGAACAAAAGAAAACTACACGCTTTTTATCATGGATAACTAAAAAGAGTTTGGTCAACAGACGTCAGACTTCATAGGATAATTGTCTATGGTCAGTTAATGATCCCCTTCATTTTAAGGGCCAAAAGGTCAAAGGTCAAGGTCACAATGACCTGGAGACTGAAGACTATTTTAGGTCGATAACCGAAAAATACTTTGGCCTACAGAAGTCAGACTTAATAGGATGATTGATTGTGGTCAATAAATAACCCCTATTGTGTTAAAGGTCAAAGGTCAAGGTCGCAGTGACCTTGAGACTGAACATGGTTTCCCATTGATAACTGACCCGATGTTTACAAAACATTCTTAGTCTCAGTTGAGTCTGAAAAAAAATTTAACCTAAAAGGCGTCAAACTTCCAAGGATAATGCTTGTGGTCAGAAGATGACCCCTGTTGTTTTACCGGTCAATAGGTCAAAGGTCAAGGTCACAGTGACCTATAGACTGAAAAAGTATCATAATTAACAGCCAAAAAAGATTTTAACTGCATGCACCAAACTTTATAGGATGATTGCCTGTGGTCAGAAGATGACCCCTGTAGTTTTAAGGATCAGTAGGTCAAAGGTCAATGTCACAGTCATCTTGAGACTGAGAACGTATCCTGACTAATAACTGAAAAAATAATTCAACATTTAATAGATAATTGTGCCAAACTTTATAGGATGATTGCCTTAGGTCAAAAGATGACCCCTGTAGATTTAAGGGTTGATAGATCAAAGGTCAAGGTCGCAGTCATCTTTAGACTGAAAACGTATCCTGATTAATAACTGAAAAAGATGTTTACCTACATTCGCCAAACTTTATAGGATGAGTGACTGTGGTCACATGATGACCCCTGTAGTTTTATAGGTTAAAAGGTCAAAGGTCAAAAGTCACAGTGACCTTAAGACTGAAAACATATCCTGATTAATAACTGAATTTTTTTTTAACCTTTATGCGACAAACTTTATAGGATAATTGCCTTTGGTCAGAAGATGACCCCTGTGGTTTTACCGGTCAATAGGTCAAAGGTCAAGGTCGCAGACATTTTGAGACTGAAAACGTATCCTAATTAATAACTGAAAAAGATTTCAACCTACATACGCCAAACTTTAAAGGATGAGTGCCTCTGGTCAGTAGATGACCCGTGTGGATTTAAGGGTCAATAGGTCAAAGGTATAGGTCGCAGTCAACTTAGCTGAAAACGTATCCTGATCAATAACTGAGAAAGATTTTAATCTACATGCGACAGATTTTATAGGATGATTGCCAGTGGTCAGAAGATGACCCCTGTTGTATAAAGGGTTAATAGGCCAATGATCATAGTCGCAATGACCTAGAGACTGAAAATAGTAATAGTTTCACGTTGGTTACTATAAAATTCTTTGGCCTACAGGCGTCAAACTTGATAGGATGATTGCATGTAAAAGATCCCTTTTGTTTTAAGGTCCAATAGGTCAAAGGCCAAGGTCGCAGTGACCATGAAACAGAAAATGGTTTCACCTTTGTAACTGCAGAAAGACTGACCTACAGACATCAGACTTCATAGGATGATGGCATGTATACATTAAATGACCCCTGTTGTGTTAAGGGTCAAAGATCCAAGGTCAAGGTCTAAGTGACCTTGAGACTGAAAACGGTTTCACATCGATAATAGGCGTCGTTTTTCAAAGGATAATTGCCTGTGGTCAGAAGATGATATATCTTGTTTAACATTTCAAGGTCAATAGATCAAAGGTCAAGGTCATTGATTAATGTACATATTGCTACAATAAATTCAATAAAATTTTAAGGCACTAAACACATCGTCTTGGCCTAATATATCTCACTGTAAATTTGAAACTAAATTCTTGCATATTTCATATTTTTCATGCAAATCATGTATAATTACCATCATGGAAACACAAAAGAATACATGTTGTACAGTTATTTTGTGATGCCTTTAAGTAATTTTGTAGACTGCCGAGACTTTTAAACAGTAAATTTAGTGACTAATATTTAATGTTCTATAAGGCTTAAAATTTCATATTGATATCAGATGCAGCAGCTTTACAAATAGATGATATACATAATTATTTGGTTAGAAAAATGCTACTTTGAATTCTGCACTTTGACAGTAAGACCTATAAAGGGAGGTAATAAAAAAGAATGGAGTGAATAAAATATTCTGTTACTGCATCAATATTCAGACCTTTGACAAGTATTGGAGAAAACAATTAAAGGAAATAGGATTTAACAATAAATTGATATATTGTATGTTCATAATGAAAAATGTGGCAGTCGCATTTTTTAAAAAAAAAAAAAAAAAAAAAAAAAAAAAAAACATTACGAGCTGTTAAAAAACGTAATAATTGAATGTTGAATGTCAGATGTCAGGACAGCTCGACATTCAGCGAATGTCAAACGTTCAGCTGGCTCGAAATTTAAATATATGCCAGCAGATTTGTGTTTCGTATGTCGATCTATGTCGACGGAATATTGCCACATATTGTATGTTATATTTCAACGTTCTTAAACATGTCCGTGAATTTGAATATCTTGTGTCGATTTAAAGATTGCCCACATATACGGATATTGTATGTTACATTTCAACGCTCTTAAACATGTCCGTGGATTTGAATATCTTTTGTCGATTTATAAATGGATTTAAAATATTGCCGACATATACGGATGTTGTACGTTATATTTCAACGTTGTTAAACATGTCCGTGGATTTGAATGTCTTATGCGAGCTATGCTTAAACTTGTCTAATGCTTTTGTGAAGCAATGCAAGCTTATATTTTGAAATTGATTATGATCTTTACATTGTTACATATACGCAGCAAGACGATAGTAAATGGTAGTAAAAACGTTAATTATATAATTTTCAATGTCTTTTTCAGGTCCAGTTTTCCTCTATACTTCAGTTAAAAGATCGACGCCAACACCTCAAAACCATAGACGTGCTTCCTGTATTGAGGCTACTTGTACATCGCCATATTATACGTGAATTTACAAATTGTCGCAATGCTTCTAGAACTTCCGGTGGCTTGCCTACACACACCATAACATACTTGGCAGGACCTCTTGTTTCCGGCCATGGAACAACAAAAAGTTGCAGGAGTATAATCGTATTATACCCAGAAGTCTGTGAGGAAAAGCTGCTTTCAATTATTGCTTTTTATTACCAAAGACAAATCATACTGTTTTACTTAAATTAGTTGGTCAAGAAATGTCTTATTTTCACTTGTCGCAAATCGCTTTTGGATTAAAGTTTTGTACAGATGTATGTACGTTAGTTAGTATTATCATTATGTGAAAGAGTTTCAAATAGTCACGCGCGCTGTCAGAAGTCAACATTTTTTTTAAAAAAAGCTTGATAATTGCTACTAATGTTTAATTCTTATTTTAGGACATTTAGTTTTAAAATGTCTGGAAATGGCCGTTTTATGGAATACACAATGTACAATGAAATTTGCTATGTTTGACATACCACGGCGAGGAAAATAGATTCTGTTTGAATTGTTTAAGTATTAAAATTTATTTTGTTCTAAGAAACAAATATATTGTGAGGCATGTTTTTTATGTCGTTTCCAAAATCAGTATTTGTTTGCATAGTTCGTAGCCATATACAAAAACATCTAATATTTTCAAGTTGGAGTCCTCTAAAAAGAGATATTATATGTACTCTCTGTAGAAAATAAATTGTTTCTGGCAGACGACATTCATAATTTCACTGGGAAGAACATATGACCGTTACAATATTAATTATGTATAAACGAAGACCTTGTAGAGTACGTAGCGGACTTTTCATAATTTTGATTAAAAGTTAAAACTAGGAATTATTTTTATGCCCCCGGCATCTAATGATGCGTGAAGCATATAATGATCGTCCTGTCCGTTTGTCCGTCCGTACGAGGTTAACCAAATGGAACCGTTTCGTCTAGCATGAATACCCCTTACTAGAATGACTTGATACTAATGCAGATGTAACCTGTGGACACTCCTCATCTTCAGACATCACTTGACCTCAGTTTGACCTTGACCTTGACCTCATTTTGGACTTAAGTTGCTTTATATGGGCCATCTCTTGGTTAACCAAATGGGACCGTTTCGTCTAGCATCAATGCCGCTTACAAGAATGAATTGATACTAATACAGATGACACCTGTGACCATTACTCATCTTCAAACATACCTGACCTCAGTTTGACCTTGACCTCATTTTGGACTTAGATTGCTTTATATGGGCCATCTCTTGGTTAACCAAATGGGACCGTTTCATCTAGCATTATTAATACCGCTTACAACAAGGAATTAATACTAGTACATATGAAACCTGTGACCATTCCTCATCTTCAAACATTACCTGACCTCAGTGTGACCTTGACTTCGTTTTGGACTTAGGTTGGTTTGTATCGACAAAGATGCCACCGGGGACATCAAGCGTTTATTGAACGCAGATTCTTGTTGTTTCATGTGATTGTGAAAAAAGTCTTTGATTAAACAACAACTGAAAACTCTTCTACGTGGAGAATACTTGTATGGTTAAATTGTTGGAGTTACTTACTGAATGGAATGTTAATTTTATATATCTGATTAAAGTTGTTTAAAGTTTCACTTAGTACATGTATTTCTACATTTAAATGAATAGATGTTACACAAAAATAATATTTTCACCAACACAAATTGGATTTACTAGAAAGGGGGACTACGGACTATATGATAAACAGGACTTGGGTATTATCAGCTTACATATATTATTGTAATATTGTATATAGGTCTATTTTTAAGGAAGATATGTGTTTGCTATCTGAATTATAGCAGTTGTCTTGTGTATATACAGTTGATAGACTATGGTAGATATATTGTCTGAAGTTTTAGCTATTTTGTATTATATATGAACTTTTTTTGAGTTTTACTTGTTATGTGTATGCATGAGCAATCCGCGCAGTCTGGTCATGATCTATGCTGTTCGCTAACGGTTTTTCTATAGCTATATGCTTTGAAGCAGCCCACTGTGTTGGTTTTCTCATGGCACGGCTTAGTATATAAGTTGTTTTAAGTTTTACTATTTGTTTTTTTATTTATAAAAAGAATACATATTAATAGTATGTAACTGTGGTTTTGATCTAAACATTGGTATTATTGTTTGCACATCTGAGAGCATAAAATGCTTAAAGTGAGCTATTGCGATCGTCCAATTTCCGTTCTCGTCTGGTGTCAACAACTTAAGGAACTCTTTTTAATGAAACGTCAAAATGTTGACCTTGATGAAATCTCAGACAAGAGTTCCACTATTTCAAAAAAAACCATAAAAATATGTAGAATTAATTGAAAACATAATTAAATTTCCAGATGCTCCATTTTCTATTCTTTATTTATTTACGTTTCCAGAAAGTTTACATCTACAATATTTAGGTCTTTAAAACCTGTTCATTTCAGTTCAAACACTTTGTCACTAGGTCAAATCATAGATGTACCAAATTAATACGTTTTCTACCGGATTTTCATAGCACTTTGCGAGAAAATTTGTTTTTTGTAATGTAGGTTATCTTCAAATTGGGTAACCTAACGTCTTAAAGTTCCATAAGGTTTTTAGCTCACCTGAACAATGCTCAGGTGAGCTTTTGTGATCGCTTGATGTCCGGCGTCCGTCTGTCTGTCTGTCGTTTGCCTGTCTGTCAACACTTAGCTTGTGTATGCGATAGAGGCTGTATTTTTCAGTTGATCTTCATGAAATTTAGTCAGAGTAATTGCCTTGATAAAATCTAGGTTGAGCTCGAACATGGGTCATCTGGGGTCAAAAACTAGGTCACTAGATTAATTCAAACAAAAACCTTGTGTATGCGATAGAGGCTGTATTTTTAAACTGATCTTCATGAAATTTAGTCTGAATGATTGCCTTAATGAAATCAGATTCGAGTTTAAAAATGGGTCTCTTGTGATCAATAAGTAGGTCACTAGGTCAAATTAAAGAAAAACTTCGTGAATGCGATAGAAGCTATATTTTTCAATTGATCTTCATAAAATTTGGTCATATTGCCTTCATGAAATCTAGGTTGAGTTCGAATATGGGTCATCTGGGATTAAAAAGTAGGTCCCTAGGTCAAATCAAAGAAAACCCTTGTGTATGCAATAGAGGCTATATTTTTCAACTGAACTTCATGAAATTTGGTCAAGGTTGAATATGGGTCATGTGAGGTCAAAAAGTAGGTCACTAGGTCGTATCAATGTAAATATTTTTTTTAAACTCAAGAGACCACATTTTTAGCCCACCATCATCAGATGCACTGAAAAAAACTATGACCTTGACATTGACCTAGTGACCTACTTTCACATTTTTGAAGGTACAGGCTTCAAATTTGGACCACATGCATAGTTTCATGTTCTGAAATGAAATTTGACCTTGATTTTGACCTAGTGACCTACTTTCACATTTTCAAGCTACAGCCTTCAAATTTGGACCACATTCATAGTTTTGTGTACCCAGGGGTGTGGAAATCCTTATATTTTTCACTTGTCCACGGACAAGTGAGATTTAAAAATCCACTTGTCCGCAGTATAAATTCACTTGTCCGGATTTACAACATTAAGACCTGCATGAAATTGATAATTCTTTTATTTAGACAATAAAAGCAAACATAGACATATTATTAGTACAGAATCAATACAGTAACTGTGGAAGCTTACATCAGCTTATGCTATGAACTTAAATTCTACACATTTACCAGTACCAGTAAAGAGACTGTCACATCTATTCATTTAGGCATAATATAAGTTTACATCAGACTGCACTGAGAAGATGGGTTCTCAGATATAGCTTTTAGTTTCTCTCTAGCAATTTCCTCCCCACCCAAAGACTTAACAAGGTCATTTAACATAGGCTGGATATTTTAAAACTCAGGATTAGACTGGCTTGAAGTTGAAGGAGGGGCTTCAGTTGTAATAGTTGCAGATTTTACTGGCTGCTTATGATGAATGTGTCTTTTGCCAGACTTAAGCCATTCTTCTACTGATGGCAGTGGGTCAAATTTATTAAAGTCAGGACCAGATACAACAATACGCATCTGATTCTGGAGATTGTGTTGTGTCAGACGAGTTCTTAAGGGATTTTTAACCAAGTTCATATTAGAAAATAGCCTCTCACATGCAGCTGTTGAGGGTGAGATTGTTAACAAACACTGAAGCAAACTACTGATGTGTTTGACAGACTCCTCCTTTCTCTGAAGGATTGATGTGTAAACTGCAAGAGGGTGGAAGGTTCTTTGCATAGAAACCTGGACTTTTAAGGTTTGCCATTCAGAGGGAATACAGGAAAGTTCATCCTGTGTCAAAAGATCATTGGACTGTTGACATAATTGCTTAATTTCTTGACAGCCATATGTGCTAAGTTCTGTCAAGGTATGGGGCCAGTTTCTGAAATCAAATACCCTGTATAAACTAAGTGGGGGATTCTCAAGGTCTTGAAACCTGTTTATTATATACTGGTTAATTTTTTCAAGGAAACATTGAATATCATTATCTTCTTTGAAAGGAGACAGTGTTCCAGAGAGCTTGAATTTGCCATCAAACATGTTAGATTCTTTGTCAAACAAGCTGTAGAACTTGGACAGATATTCACCAGGCTCTTGAGTCATGGAATGCAGTGTCATGTAAAGAGTATCAATTGCTTCCTTAACTTCAAATATAAGTAAGTCTTTGTATTGAAACTGTTGTGAGACTTTTGTAATAGCAGACAAAATATCAATCATCAGATAAATGTATTTTACAAACTTAACTTGTTTTAAGTCTTTAAGAATAGCTCTAGCCTGTCCAAGTTCATCAGCTTTGTTTGAAGTTGACAAGATTTGCTCCATATGTGTTACAGGGACATTAAGGTCTTGACAAACAGCTTTCAAAGCACGAAGTTTAGAGGAAACCCATCTAATAGATTTAATTTCTGTGTGCATGAGAATGTCTTCCTCTAGTACCAAAGCAAGGTTTTTTAGCTCTTCTCTTCTCTTAGGAGAGAATGAGTAGAATTTGCAAACTCGTTTTAAAGTGTCTTCAAATGTTTTGAGATATGCAACCTCTTTAACAGCATCCAAAACTCCCAACTCGAGTTTATGGGCAACACAATGAGTTACTATAACGTTATTGTCAACTGAATCACGTATCCTTTTGGCAACACCACTCTTTGCCCCTAAATTTACAGCAGCCCCATCTAAATTCACACAATCTAGCTTTGCACCCGACTCCTGGTTGGAAAGATTATCTATGTCAATGCCACATTTCAGTACTCCCCTCTTAATAGCATCAGTAACTCCCTCTGCTCTGGCATTATCTAACTTCTCAGTACTGGCAATGGTAGTAATTGGTTCAAAAGTTTCTGGATGAATATAACGCAACAAAATACCTTCTTGGTCTATTACTTAACAGTCAGTGCTAGAGTCACTCATGATAGAAAAAAATCTGGCATTATTTAAGTGGATCTTGGTTTCTTCAAGGAGAACATTAGCAACAGAATTTTGAAATGTAACACATGCATCTCTAGTTAAGTGGTCATTTCCCAAATCAAGGCCGTTTTTCTTCTGGACTTCACATAGAAAGGGATAATCACTGTATGGGCGGTTATGTTTAATAACAGCATATGCCGAGTTGAATAATTTCTTATACCTTTCAACTTCATTTATTTCAACTTTTGCAAAGGCTTTATCAAGTGGTCCAGTTTTAGACTTTTTATTTTTGCGTTCAAAACTGGCCATACAAGACACATGCTTAGAGGAAAGTTGATGTGCTGTTAGGGTGTCTTTTCTAGATAAGTTTGCAACACTTTTGCCTACAAACAATGCGGAAGTCGTGTCCGCGAGGCTAGGGAACATACGACATACGTAACAAAACGCCATGTCCGAATCTTCGTCCATACGAAGCCAGCTAAAACCCTTTAGCCAGGTCTCTTTAAAAGTTCTGACGCGCTTAGAATCGTATTCCCGATCCCTTTCCGATTTAGATTTTCGTTTTTTGCTCTCGCTATCGTCTCCTGGGTTTTTCTTAGGCTCATTTTTGCCTGATACCGAAGATCTAACAACGAATTTGTCCATAATTTCTGCAAGTTGTTTACGTTTCCGGTTTCTAATTGTCGAGTTCACGTATGCAAAGTCACGCGAGATCGAGGCTGAGAGCCAATCAGAACGCGGAAAGCGGTGCTAAATTTAGACGCCAGAGTAGGGTATTTCCAAAACTGCAGCAATCGAGGGGCCTTCGGCGGGATTAAAAACACTTGTTCCGTACATTATTTATTTATATCGCCTCCATAAGCTTGAAACAATAGCGTTACTTAATTATTTCTCATTCTTTTTTATTTCATACCTGAAAATTTTTGCTTGTCCGCGGACAAACGGAATGAAAAAAATGCACTTGTCCGCCAGCAAAAAGTCCCGAGTCGGACAAGTCGGACATAGTAATTCCACACCCCTGGTACCGAAACAATCCTTGACCTTTACAGTGACCTAGTGACCTACTTTCACATTTTTGAAGGTACAGGCTTCAAATTTGAACCACATGCATAGTTCTGTGTTCCGAAATAAAATTTGACCTTGATTTTGACCTAGTGACCTACTTTCATATTTCTCGAGCTACAGCCTTCAAATTTGGACAACTTGCATAGTTTTGTGAACCGAAATAAACTTTGACCTTAAGATTGACCTAGTGACCTACTTTCACATTTCTGTAGTTACAGGCTTTAAATTTAGACCACATGCATAAGATTGTGTACCGAAACAAACTTTGACCTTGACATTGACCTAGTGACCTAGTTCCACATTTTTGAAGGTACAGGCTTTAAATTTGGACCACATGCATAGATTTGTGTTCTGAAGTGTAATTTGACCTTGATTTTGGCCTAGAGACCAAGTTTCGCATTCTCAAGCTACAGCCTTCAAATTTGGACCACTTGCATAGTTTTGTGTACCGAATAAACTTTGACCTTAAGATTGACCTAGCGACCTACTTTGAAATTCAAATTTCTCAAACTATAAAGCCTTCAGACTTGATGCACATGCATAGTTTTATGTACAAAGAACTTTGTCCTTGAAATTGATCTAGTAACCTACTTTCACATTTCTCAAGCTACAGCTTTCGAATTTGGACCACATGCACAGTGTTGTGTACAGAAATAAAATTTGACCTTGAACTAGTCATTAAGTCTTGAAATTTGGAACACTCAAAAATGGCACATTGGTAGGCGCCAAGATCACTTTGTGATCTCTTGTTGGTCCAGTCCTTATGAAAATTGGCCAGAATATTTGTTTCCATGAAATAAATAGGGCACACATGTTTACACTGTTATGAATTGTTTCTCAGGTGAGCGACCAAGGACCATCTTGGCCCTCTTGTTACTTTTATAGATGGCCCTCCTGTTACTTTTATAGATAAAGCAGCTGTCAATTTAGATATTACGCATAATTAAATGGTTAGAATGTCTCCTCTTTAAATATTGAAAATGTTGAATTATTCAACATCATTACCCTTATCATATGACACAAGGTGCATAACTCTGGGACCAATTTTTCATGAATTATTTCCCCTTTTTACTTAAAATTTTAGGTTAAAGTTTTGATGCACTTTCACTCTGTCTCTGTTATTACTGAATGGATTTGATTCAAACTTAAAATAGTTGTTCAACATCATCACCCACACCATATGACGCACGGTGCATAACTCTGGCACCAATTTTTCATGAATTATTTCCCCTTTTTACTTAGAATTTTAGGTTAAAGTTTTGATGCACTTTCACTTTGTCTCTGTTATTACTGAACGGATTTGATTCAAACTTGAAATAGTTGTTCAGTATCATCACCCACACTAACACTATATGATACAAGCTGCATAACTCTGGCACCAATATTTAATGAATTATGTCCCTTTTTGCTTAGGATATACTTATATAGTGTTTTGATACATTTTATCTTTACCTCTCATTACTTTAAGTTGATATTTTTGACATAGACTCAGGCTATTGTGCAATATCTTCATCCACAATTGGAGTCATAAAACTCTCCAGTGACAGCTTTAGTTTCCTCAGATGTGCCCAGTTTCACTATCCAGCATCGAAATAGTCGAGCACGTTGTCTCCTGTGACAGCTCTTGTTTGTTTGGTCAGTAGGTTAAAGATGAGGTCATGGTGGCCGGAACCGGCTACCTAGTTACTGCCTCTTGATAATTTGTTAAACATTGTATTCCACATAGTGACCTAAATGTTTTGACCATGTATGCACGATGTATGTATTATATTGTTTTATCTGTTCAGGGATTTAAAGGACATTAAAATAACAAACGCCGATTTAAATTATTACTTAAATGACAAAAAATTCAAGCATTTTAGAAATTTACTAAATAAATTTTCATTAAAGGTAAAACGCTACCTTAATGATTGACTTGTCCTGCTCATTTAGCAGAGTCTTAGCTTAAAATTTAAGGTCATACATGTACTTGCAGTTCAAAGGTTTATATTATCTGTTTTGTATCTGCTTTCTTCTCTTCCTGTGACGTTGTACTATATATAATATTTCAGCAGATTTACTTCCCTTTGAAAAGACTGGACTTACTAAAAAAGAAGTTTGATCGTATTATAAATATTAAAACACGAGTTTTTTATTTTTGGTTTTGTAGTTGTTATTGTTCTTATTTCACTACTATTTTAAACACCTAATTCAAAAAGAAAATAGCATGTAGGACTGATTACATTAAACCGGAAGTAAGTACTCAGTGTAACATGTGAAGTAATCCAAAATGTAGTTCCTTGCTGTTTATGGAATCTGGTACAATGAGTCATATGAGGATGTATTTTGTCTTAGTTTTTTATTGCTTATTGTATTGCGAAAAATATCCAGAGCATTTTCATTGTGAATTTGCTTGAAATTAAGTTTTATTTTTTGACAAAATGTCTACATACACGTTATTGCTAACAGCTGTTTTCATGGGACAATTTAGAGGATGATGTTTTTCAGAAAAGATTATTTTTCCTGTATATAACATAACATGTTGATATTATTCTATCTTTAATAAGAAAGTGTATCGTACTTCATGAGTATATATTGTTGTCATATCATTGAAATGCTCTACAGAGTTGAATATAAGGTCTGAATTGTTTATATGAGGTAAAGAATGAACTGAATTGGTAGAATGTAACCAAGAAAATGAGCAGGGGTAAAATGTGAAACGTGTTTAGGTATGGCTGTTAATGGGCTAGTTTGGCCATATTATGATAGAAAATGAAAATTTCAGTGCAATTTTGCAGAGAAAGTGTAGAAAAAACTAATTATATTTCAATTTCACTGTTTATGGTGTATTTTGTTCTAAAAATGCATGTTTACTGACTAAATAATACTAAATATTATGTGTCAGGGTTAAGTTCAGGTATATTTCACAGTAAAAGTGTGTGATCTGAGTGACGTTTACTGTAAACAAATGATAGAATATGGCAAGAGTAAGCCTCAGCAAGGAAATGTGGTCATAAATTATTTTGCAACAGGTTTTTCTAAGGAAATTTGGCAGACTTGCATACGTTACTGAAAAAGGCGTAACGTAAAAACCTTGAACATTGATTGTATCAAACTGAAACTGGTATTTTTTCATGCATTTAGGTTACAATGGTACAATGTTAGTGAAAGTAACACTTTTTGCGTATAGAACGTTTTCCTTTAAGGACTGATTACACCAAACCGGAAGTGTCTACTTTGTATTACTTGTCCAAAATATAGTTCCTTGTTGTTTATGAAATCTGGTGTAATGAGTCATATGAGGATGTGACAATTATATTTTTGGTTACTTTTATTGCTTGTTGTATGGAGCAATTTCACTGTGAATTTCCTGGAATATGTTTTATTCTTTGAGAATAATGTTTATACGTGTGCAATAGCTAAACGGCTATTTTCATGGGGCCATTTTAAAGGGTGATATTTCTCAGAAATGTATATTTTTCTTTTATGTAACATATCAGTATTTTCTATTTTTGATAAGAAGACATGTCATACTAAATGACAATATATGTTTTTTTATATCACTGAAATGCTCTAAAGAGCTGAAAATGAGATCTGAATATTTTATGGTTTATATGAAAATAAAGAATGAAATGAATTGGTAGAATGTAACCTTGTATGTGTCGGAATTTAGCCCGAGTTGCCTTGTCATAAAAACAACAAACTTGCCTTCCGTTTTCATTAATTCTTCACAGAGGAATTCATACTTAACAACCGTTTATCTAAATCACAGAGGAATTCATACTTAACAACCGTTTATCTAAATCACAGAGGAATTCATACTTAACAACCGTTTATCTAAATCACAGAGGAATTCATACTTAACAACCGTTTATCTAAAGCTTAATAAATACACTTTGTAAGGCAGTGTTAGCATTTTTGTTATACTTATGTCAAGAGAAATAGTAAAGTTGTCTGTTTACCCGCGTATTGGCTTTATTATGTATATTTTTGATGACGTATACCGGGACCGGGTAGTGGTCTGGGTCATCATAGCAACAGAATTACAGGAAATGCCATATTAAATACAGTTCATACAATAATTTATGATGTCATATGCCGGGCAGTACTCTTGAATATCATAGGTGCACAACTGCATGAAATGCCATATTAATTAAATACAGTTCATACAATAATTTATGATGACATATGTCGGGCAGTAGTCTGGTTATCATAGGCGCAGAACTGCAGAAATGTCATATTCAATACAGTTCATACAATAATTTGATGACGTCGGGCAGTAGTCTGGTTATCATAGGCGCAGAACTGCATGAAATGTCATATTAAATACAGTTCATACAATATTTTATGTAGTGACTATTACTATTTGCTACTGTGAGTGGAGTTCAAAGTTACGTGAAACCATATATTAAGTAGTGAAATATGCGGATTTGCAATGTTTTGATGTCTTGTACATAGTTTTGTTATATATATGAGTTGATGTATGACATATGTTAATTGCTTTATTTACGTTGTAACTGTTTATACAGTATTTTATGTCTATATAATATATGATGAACATGTTTATGGAGAGGATATCATGACAATTGCAGCATCAGTAGTTAAGATTATTGGGCGAGTTGAATTGAATGATGGGAGTGTTAGGGAAATGAAGAAGTATAAGCTTTCAATGAAAGATACTTAAGTTACTTTACATAAAAAAATGTAAATTTCATTTTTATTTTATTACTGTATATAGATGAAATTTTGTTTGTTCAATAATTGAATGCCACACGCTTTTTTAAAAATGGATTCCATTGAAAATGTAGTTGCTGTTGTTGTTGTTGTTGATGATGATGAAATATGTAGTCATATATAAATATACGTTAAATATAGGTTAACTTCTGATGGAATGCATTTTTGTTTTAAGGTAGTTGTGTGCGTTTGGGTATATTCATTTTGATTAAAAACTTATTTGTAGACACATACAAAAAGCATTGAATTTCGGCAAATAGAAAACTTTGGGTCATGTATTTAATCCCCCGCCGTGGCGGAGGGATTATAGGAATGGTCTGCATCCGTACGTCCTTCCGTCCGTAACAAAATCGTGTCCGATCCATATCTTCCAAACCCCTTGAAGGAACATGAAACTTGGGTCAAATGATCACTTCATCAAGACGATGTGCAGAACCCATAAGTCAGCCTTGTCGGTTCAAGGTCAAGGTCACAACTCAAGGTCAAAGGTTTGAGCCTGCCATTTTGTGTCCGCTCTTTATCTCCTAAACCCTTTGAAGGAATTTTATAAAACTTGGGTCAAACGATCACCTCACCAAGGCGACGTGCAGAACTTATGAGTCAGTCATGTCGGCTCAAGGTCAAGGTCACAACTGAAGGTCAAATGTTTGATCCTTCCATTTCGTGTCCGATCTATATCTCCTAAACCCCTTGAAGGAATTTTATAAAACTTGGGTCAAATAATTATCTCATCAGAACGATATGCAGAAATTATGAGTCAACCATGCCAGCTCGAGGTCAAGGTCACAACTAAGGGTCGAAGGTTTGAGCCTTCCATTTGGTGTCCACTCTGTATCTCCTAAACCCCTTGAAGGATTTTCATGAAACTTGGATCAAATGATCCCCTCATCAAGAACTCATGAGTCAGCCATCTCAACTCAATGTCAAGGTCACAACTGAAGGTCAAAGGTTTCAGCTTTGTATCTCCTAAATCCCTTGAAGGATTTTCATGAAACTTGGGTCAAATAATCACATCATCAAGACGTTGTGCAGAATTCATGAGTCAGCCGTGTCCGTCGTCCGTCGTCTGTCTGTCAACATTTAGCTTGTGTATGCAGTAGAGGCTGTATTTTTAACTGATCTTAATGAAATTTAATCAGAATGATAACCTTAATTAAATCTAGGCCGAGTTTGAAAATGGGTCATCTGGGGTTAGAAATTAGGTCACTAAGTCAAATCAAAGAAAAACCCTTTTGTATGCGATAGAGGCTGTATTTTTCAGTTAATCGTCATGAATTATGGTCAGAATGATTATCCTGATAAAATCTAGGCTGAGTTCGAACATGGGTTATCTGGGGTCAAAAACTAGGTCACTAGGTCAAATCAAAGAAAAACCTTGAGTATGCGATAGAGGCTGTATTTTTAGCTCACCTGAGCAATGCTCAGGTGAGTTTTTCTGATCGCTCGATGTCCGGCGTCTGTCGTCCGTCGTCTGTCGTCCGTCGTCTTTCAACATTTAGCTTGTGTATGCAATAGAGGCTGTATTTTTCAATTAATCTTCATGAATATTGGTCAGAATGATAACCTTGATGAAATCTAGGCCGAGTTCGAAAATGGGTCATCTCGGGTCAGAAACTAGGTCACTAGGTCAAATCAAAGAAAAACCTTGTGTATGCGATAGAGGCGGTATTTTTCAATTAATCTTCATGAATATTGGTCAGAATGATAACCTTGATGAAATCTAGGCCGAGTTCGAAAATGGGTCATCTCGGGTCAAAAACTAGGTCACTAGGTCAAATCAAAGAAAAACCTTGTGTATGCAATAGAGGCGGTATTTTTCAACTGATCTTCATGAAATTTAGCCAGAATGATAACCTTGATAAAATCTAGGCCGAGTTCGAAAATGGGTCATCTTGTGTCAAAAACTAGGTCACTAGGTCAAATCGAAGAAAAACATTGTATATGCAGTAGAGGATGTATTTTTCAATTGATCTTCATGAAATTTGGTCAGAGTGATTGCCTTGATGAAATCTAGGTCGATTTTGAATATGGGTTATCTGAGGTCAAAAATTAGGTCACTAGGTCAAATTAAAGAAAAATCTTGTGTATGCGATAGAGACTGTTTTTTTCAATTGATTTTTAGCTCACCTGAGCAATGCTCAGGTGAGTTTTTGTGATCGCTCGATGTCCGGCGTCTGTCTGTCGTCTGTCTGTCGTCTGTCAACATTTAGCTTGTGTATGCGATAGAGGCTGTATTTTTCAACTGATCTTCATGAAATTTGGTCAGAATGATTATCTTGATAAAATCTAGGCCAAGTTCGAAACTGGGTCATCTGGGGTCAAAAACTAGGTCATTAGGTCAAATCAAAGAAAAACCTTGTGTATGCGATAGAGGCTGTATTTTTCAATTAATCGTCATGAATTTTGGACAGAATGATTACCTTGATGAAGTCTAGGCCAAGTTTGAAAATGGGTCATCTGGGAGCAAAAACTAGGTCACTAGGTCAAATCAAAGAAAATCCTTGTGTATGCAATAGAGGCTGTATTTTTCAATTAATCTTCATGAATTGTCGTCAGAATGATTGCCTTGATGAAATTTAGGCCGAGTTCAAATATCGGTCATCTGGGGTCAAAAACTAGGTCACTAGGTCAAATAAAAGGAAAACGTTGTGTACGCGATAGAGGCTGTATTAATCAATAAATCTTCATGAATTTTCGTCAGAATGATTACCTTGATGAAATCTAGGCCGAGTTTGGAAATGGGTCATCTGGGATCAAAAACTAGGTCACTAGGTCAAATCAAAGAAAAACATTGTGTATGCGATAGAGGCTGTATTTTTCAATTAATCTTCATGAATTTTCGTCAGAATAATTATCTTGATAAAATCTAGGCAAAGTTCGAAAATGTGTCATTTGGGGTCAAAAACTAGGTCACTAGGTCAAATCAAAGAAAAACATTGTGTATGTGATAGAGGCTGTATTTTTCAATTAATCTTCATGAATTTTGGTCAGAATGATTGCCTTGATGAAAACTAGGTCAAATTTGAATATGGGTCATCTTGGGTCAAAAGCTAGGTCACTAGGTCAAATCAAAGGAAAAACTTGTATATGCGATAGAGGCTGTATTTTTCAATTGATCTTCCTGAAATTAAGTCAAAATGATTACCTTAATGAAATCTAGGCCAAATTTGAAAATGGGTCATCTTATATCAAAAAGTAGGTCACTAGGTCAAATCAAAGAAAAACCTTGTGTATGCGATAGAGGCTGTATTTTTCAATTGATCTTCATGAAATTTGGTCAGAATGATAGCATTGATGAAATCTAGGTCAAGTTCGAATATGGGTCATCTTGAGTCAAAAACTAGGTCACTAGGTCAAATCAAAGAAAATATATACTTATATCCAATATTTTTGCTCCAATTTTAATGATAATTGGTCAGAATATTTTTTTCCATGAAATCACTAGGTCAAACATGTTTACTCTGTTTAATATGCTGTGTTATGGTGTGTTTCTCAGGTGAGCGACCTAGGGCCATCTTGGCCCTCTTGTTCAATTAATCTTCATGAATTTTGGTCAGAAATAGTAAACATGATGAAATCTGGGACGAGTTCGAAAATGGGTCATCTGGGGTTAAAAACTAGGTTACTAGGTCATGTCAAATAAAAAACCTTGTGTATGCAATAAAGGTCTTTTTTTTCAATTTATCTTCACGAATTTTGGTCAGAATTATTACCTTGTTTAAATCTAAGTCGAGTTCGAAAATGGGTCATCTGGGGTAAAAAACTAGGTCACTAGGTCAAATCAAATAAAAACCTTGTGTATGCGATAGAGGCTGTATTTTTCAATTGATTTTTTTATGAAATAATGTCAGAATGATTATTTTGATAAAATCTAGGTTGAGTTTGATTATTGGTCATCTGGGTTTAAAAAGTAGGTCACTAGGCCAAATCAAAGAAAAACCTTGTATATGCAATAGAGGCTGTATTTTTCAATTGATCTTTATGAAATTTAGTCAGAATGATTGCCTTGGTAAATTCTAGGTCATGTTTAAATATGGACTATCTGGGGTCAAAAAGTAGGTCATTATGTCAAATCAAAGGAAAACCTTGTGTATGCGACAGAGGTTTTTGTTTTCAATTGATCTTCCTGAAAGTAAGTCAGAATGATTGCCTTGATGAAATCTAGGTTGAATTTGAATATGGGTCATCTGTAATGAAAAAGTAGGTCACTAGGTTAAATCAAAGAAAAACCTCGTGTATATGATAGAGGCTGTATTTTTCAACTGATCTTCATGAAATTTTGTCAGAATGATAGCCTTGATAAAATCTAGATCAAGTTCGAATATGAGTCATCAGGGATCAAAAACTAGGTCACTAGGTCAAATCAAGGAAAATACTTGTTTTTGTGCCAATTTTAATGATAATTGGTCAGAACATTTTTTTCCATGAAATCACTAGGTCAAACATGTTTTCACTGTTATGGTGTATTATGGTGTGTTTCTCAGGTGAGCGACCTAGGGCCATCTTGACCCTCTTGTTAACTTGAATGTTGCAACTTATAAAAAAAATTGCATATTTTCAAATGCCTGTTTATTATTCCCGTTTATGATAATTGCTAATAATAATCACAGACGGACTCAGTCAGGTGAGAGTAATTAAAAATAAGGTGTATTTTCACGTTCTTTCGCGGAAGATATTGCGCTCCAAAAGTCGCGCAATATTACCGCTGCAGAACTTGTGCATATATCCCGTACAAAGTTGATATATAACCTATAAATATTATGTACCTTCGATGTTTATGTTCTCCATGTTCAAATAGATTTACTTTTCCTTCATCACAAAATATTCCTTTATTAAAAATGTTAAACTGACACAACTTAACGCTACTGCTTAAAATATTGTCAATACATCTATTTTTTTTCTTGAGAAATAAATACATTTACCTTCATTTCAAAGCGTTTGAACTTAATACCTATTTGAAAAATTAGGTAATATCTCTTCATTGTAGATGTCAGATATTGCAACATTCAATTTAACCAGATAGAAGTTAGAAGTTTCTATTCAGGGTCAGGAACTTGTAATCACCAGTCTCCAATGACTGTGTATTTTAGCAATTTATATTATGGCGGATATTACCTTCCATAGCTGATATATTCTTCTGATTATTGAGTATTAAGTTATATGATCCATGCATGTGTATGTTATATACGTACTTGTAAATAGTTTTGTTCGATATATTCATATATAAAGGAATTTATGTTGAATTGGTGTCTTATGCCTATTACACTATTTCCATGCAAAATGTTATCACAACATTTATCTGATGTCTACATTTATGATGAACGTGTTTAAAGACAGCGCGGGTTCAGTGCTGGAGTTTTTGAACGAGTTGAATTCTCAGCTAATAGATAATGCCATTTTTCATACACTTAATGAATATACATTATCTTTATCATGACAAATCATTTCTTTTCCTTTTTTGCCGACCGTGTATGAACACAATTGCTATGTTTCAGCTCATAAGCATGATATATGCACGGCTGTGCTGTATCAGTTTTGTGATAATATTTCATGAAATGTATAATGCTTTAATGTACACAATGAGTTTTGATTTCTGTCACATTGTGATGTGCTTATATATATTGTTTCATTTTTATGACTATTTTTATGCATGAAAGGTTCTATGTCATAAAAAACCTAATATTTTGCCAAATTATATATCAAAATTTTGTAAGTTATTTCTTCCAAGTCTATCGAATTATAAACGGAAATAATAAAGATGATATTGAGTTTTGACTTGCGTTATTACTTTATTGTATTTGACGTATATATCCGGCACAAGGTGAGAAAATTGATCTGAATATCATCCGGCCCCCGGCTACCCTCCTAATTATCATATGTAATTTTGCTTTATTACAGCGTAACTTTAGGTTCTTTCTATATCGACTGTTTTATTGCCCATGGCTCCTAACAAAGCCATCAGCTAAGAATGTGTTATTTCAGAGGCTTAAAATTTACTCATTAAATGTTTGTAGTATTTATGATAAATAAACATAAAGCCAGGGAGCCAATATATTCTGCAGGTTGACATTCGTTTCCCGGACTCCGAATAGACAAGCGTTCCAATAGTTTGATCCAGTAAATGAGAAGACGTTTTTTAAATAACACATGTGCCAGTCCTTCCAAAGAATCGATTGGGTGATTGAATATCCCATCAATTACCAATGAGTTCTTCAAAGAAAACAAACGTCGTTGCAAAGATTCTTTTCATTTAGTAAATATCGCAAGATTGTATATTCTATGTAATAAAAGTAATAACACAGACCTGCTAGTGCCTGAGATTTTTTTACTTTCGTCCAGCATACCCTCACTGGCCTGTAATAATTATCAGAGATGTTCCGATTGTCGCCGGCGATCGAGTAATCGTCAAGTCAGCGACATTGATTCTGACCACAGAGAATCGATTCTAGTCGCTGCATGCCTTCCTCGAAAAAAAAAATATGTTTAAATTTTCAATGCTTTTTCAGATACCCCTTGCTGCTTAGCATACATGTTTGTGCTCTTTAAATCATCTTTCATATTTCAAAATATCTGCTCTTTAAGGTTGAAGATCGGTAATTCAAATACTTCTTTGTTTCATATAAAAACGACAACTTCAGGTCGTCTTTACGTATCTTTATAGAACATCAGTTTTGTTCTACATCAATTTTTCAAGAAAGGTCTATCATAAATTTACGCACAAAAGAAATGAAGAGAATATACGATTGAAGAGGTCTTGGTGAAATGCCAGCCAGCTGTGGTCTGTTATCCTAGAAATGACACATACATGCTCTTGTTCACAAAGTAAACCACTTCTCAAGGCTTCGATGTGCAAAACTGGTCGTAAGGGATGTATACACATGAAAACCGTTTCATTTCACGCAGAATGTATTCTAGCAGTGAAAACGTGAATGACCCACGTACTCACTTTACACGAATTACGCCCAAAATGGGACAATAATGATCTATTTACTTCGGACTTCTTTCGACTACACCATGACGCACATTTTCGACCGTATTAGTTTACTGACTTTATTCTTTTGGAATAGAGAACGCTTTATGGCCAGTTCATGATTGGAAGAATAATAAAAAAATACATACTTAAATTAGATTATTTATTTTATTGAGTAGAATTTTCTCTACCATATAGATTTTGATGAAACAGTCGTAGATAAAAACATATGGTCATATTATGTGGTGAATAAAATGCATAGGTCCGTGTCAGTGCTTTTGACTCAATTGTTTTAGAGATACTCACATTTCAAGCTGAAGCTTAGTGCCAATTTGGAACTATTTAACATCTTAAACATTTCAAATGTCATATTTAATCTATACAATAATGGTTACGTTGCAATTTAATAAGTTTACATACGCGTTACCATTAATTCATGAAATAATTTACACTACAGGATGCCGAGACGAGGCGTTATTCTACGCTACCCGGATAAATGACGTAACACTATGACTTCCGGTTCTAATTGCAGAACTACCTCTTTTACGTTCCCTATAGTATTCAGAATAGTATTTTAGCCTTGACCTTTTGCATGACTGCGGCTGTTCAACATATCTTAAAACATAGTTTGCAAATTTTTTCATTGTATGATGATAAAGTTGTATTATATATTCTGGTCCTTTCGAATGAATGAGAACGGCCATTTTAACTAAAGTTGACTTCCGTTTATTAGTCCGATACTCCACATGAACAAACTCAATCAAACCGAAGCTTTTAGCTTTTTGCTTGGTTAATTTCTTTGTTTCAAATGGATTGTTCTCAGATTCTATCAACTATCACTACAGAAGTTTATTAAGCGCCGTCTGGCGGCGGTAAAACGTTTCCCGGTACTTGGACTTAGTGTTGTTAAAATACACGTCGTTTGGTGCTATTTTGCTGTTTTGTTTCGTTCTTTGTTTCCAACGGATCTTATCACAGATAATACCAATATTCGCAAGAAAAAAGATTGACGGCTTAAATGAAAAAAAAAATGAATTTGACCATGTTAAATTCTTATTCTTGTGTTGTAATAAAATCAATTCCTCGTAAATTGAGTTTTGCACAGGATATTATTATAATGAATTACAAAGGCATACGTCATTTGTTTAATAACCTTCTGCTCTGTTCTGTTCTGTTCTCTACTCAAATGATATAAATCGTATTAAAATAAGGTACACAAAGTCATACATTTATGCGATCGGAACATACCAAATCAAAATATTTTTGCGATATTTCAAAAGTAATGAAAAATGCTTGAATAATGAACACTATCAGAGCTCTTTGAAATGTTTTATGATACGAATGATATTGACTTGACTTGACCTTAAAGCGAAGTCGAGAATAACAATTTTCGACCATATTCATAGGTAAATAACAAATTCCTGAAATGAAAAGGCGAAGGACAAATGATAGCAGACACGCATCGTAATTGCGAATGGCCACCACGTCCGTAAATCGAAATAACGTCTTTGTCGATTGTGGGAAGTATTCCAGTAATATCCAACCTTTTCCCTATCAATCAAATAAGACTGAAGCTGTGAGTTACTTTAGAAATGACATATCTTATTTAGTGATTTGTCGCTGAATAAATCATTGTTTGGGGTTCCGATACGAAGGAATTTTATCACGAGGACGCATATGAAGGACATATAATGATTTTGTTCAAGAGCAAATCACTAAATGAGATGTACTATTTCGATCAGTCCAAACAACAGAATATATCGTCTACATCACAGTCCAAGCAACAGCAGCATACCGTGTACAGTATCACAGTCCAAGCAACAATCGCAGTCTAGACAACAACAGTATATCGTCTACAGTACCACAGTCCAAGCAACAGCAGTATATCGTCTAAAGTATCGCAGTCCAAGCAAAAGCAGTATATCGTCTACAGTACCGCAGTCCAAGCACCTGCAGTATATCGTCTACAGTATCGTAGTCCAAGCACCAGAGGTATATAGTCTACAGTATCGCAGTCTAAGCAACAGCAGTATATCGTCTACAGTATCGCAGTCCAAGCACCAGCAGTATATCGTCTACAGTATCGCAGTCCAAGCACCAGCAGTATATCGTCTACAGTATCGCGGTCCAAGCACCAGCAGTATATCGTCTACAGTATCGCGGTCCAAGCACCAGCAGTATATCGTCTACAGTATCGCAGTCCAAGCACCAGCAGTATATCGTCTACAATATCGCAGTCCAAGCACCAGCAGTATATCGTCTACAGTATCGCGTTCCAAGCAACAGCAGTATATCGTCTACAGTATCGCAGTCCAAGCACCAGCAGTATATCGTCTACAGTATCGCAGTCCAAGCAACAGCAGTATATCGTCTACAATATCGCAGTCCAAGCAACAGCAGTATATCGTCTACAATATCACGTTCCAAGCAACAGCAGTATATCGTCTACAGTATCGCAGTCCAAGCAACAGCAGTATATCGTCTACAGTATCGCAGTCCAAGCAACAGCAGTATATCGTCTACAGTATCGCAGTCCAAGCAACAGCAGTATATCGTCTACAGTATGGCAGTCCAAGCAACAGCAGTATATTGTCTACAGTATCACAGATTTGATTTTCAAAATGTTCCATTCTGCTGAAAATAATGGGATTCACGTTCAGTCGAAATTTATTTTCGCCTACGTATACGGTTCAGAGAAGTGACAACAGTAAATAAAATATAATACATTTGTAAGTTTTGTTTTTGTGAATAAATGTTAAAATGAGAAAATACACTTTCACTTTCTTAACATTCTATTATCAGTTTCACCACTTCCGTGATTTCAAGAATAACTTAATTAAAGTCCAACCTAGACCTAGTGACCTACTTTTTTATACCCATAAAAACTTCATGAAAAGCATTCTTATAAGACTGGTAATATACAGCTATACCACAAGTTTTCAGTTGGACAATTTGGACCCTTCCGGAATAAATGTGTTTTCATAACTTCATCTGCAAACTTATTCAGACAATCTCTCTTCAGCAAAGTTTTAAGAATATAATAAAATATTAAGACATTTAACTCATCGTCTTGGCTTAATATATGTCACTGTCAATTTGAAATTAAATTCTTGTATATCTAATATTTTTCATGCATTAGGTATGATTACCATCACTGAAATAAAAAAAAAGTTATTTTGAGGCGTGTCTTTAACGCTGCTGAATTTCATTTAGGATGTGAAAATACAAAATACTAATCTCATTTTTATAATTTCAATGCGGCTGGAAGGCAGCACCATGTTACATGAAATTTCTTCAACAAGGAACATGTAGATCTTAAAAATCCATGTTATATTTGTATACTTTGCTAAATAGTTTCACTTGCAGTCGATTTCCTCGAGGTTAGACAGTGACATCTGTTTCATTTTTTCCAGATGGCGCTGTATCACCAGCTTCCCGGAAATGCGCCGACTACTAGAGGGCGCTCAAAGCTGGAAATGCGCCGACTACCAGAGGGCGCTCAACTGTCTGATGTTTCTAAGAATGACCTTATAGATACACCGAAAACACACTGTAGCCTTGACGTACTGGCTGGAATTTGATGAAGAAATGAAACATCCGTCAACTGTTCGTCTTGCTGAAAAACAAAAGATTCTTATTTATTTAGTCAAATTGAATAAAGTGTCCAATATTCCTTCTCGCGTTACATTTATGAGAAGGAAAGGGACATAATTATACATTTTTATTGTTTAAGCCTGCTAAGGGTAACAACCCCGTTATTTTGAAGCTCACAATTTACAATTAAACACTGGAACAAAAGCAATAATGTTATAAATCTTTGTAACATGCCTGTGTAACAAAGTTAAAAGTATAGCTAAAATATTTAGTCAAGAACGTACAAGATAACTTCTCTGGTGATTTAAAAGTGCTATGAATGTTCAACTGACGAAACATCGCCATTTTATATACGGATATGGCACTTGTTCCCTTATAATACTATCAGTAATTCTATTATTAGAACATAAAATGATTTCAAGCCTTCTTCCACGTCAAACAGCACAAAACTAAATAGAAGAGAAAACAGTGCTTTACAAGGGAGATAATTCTTGAGACCTTGTTTGTACTTTTAAAGACACCTGATGTAAGGGAGGCAAATCTTTTAACTTGTCCACAATAATATCGTTACTCAATAAACAGAAATTTCAATTTAGACCTACTGTCCCTAATAAATCAATTCGAAAACAAAAACAATTGTGGCTATATCGTTCACAGTGTTTCAACTGAGAAAATTTTGAAAATTCCAAATGTTTTGTATGTAACCAACGCTTAAATATATCATTAATATTATGAAAGACTTTGATTAATGTAAATGATTGTAAAAAAGTCTATACTTTACACTGACCTGTCTTTGAACGCCGTATCTATACCACTTCTTGCTGGTAGTGGAGAAAATTCGAATGCCCTAGACGTCAGGTCATCTTCTCCGATCTGTAATCTCACGATTACGTTTAAAACATTAAGTGCTTTCAACAGAGCACGTTTTGTAGCAACATTCATACTGAAAAACATTTGCCAGTATTCAGATATTTTTTAAACAGAATAAAAATGTTAAAGATATTTTATAAAGCATATCTGACATTCATAAAGCGAGATATCCAAATTATAATTCATTTCATATAAATATTTGATTTAAAAAAAACAAAAACAACTGAAGTCATCTGAAACTGAGCAATAGACTTCTTCTTTAATAAGTTGCCGCATGACCTATAATTATGCCGTTGTGGCGTTATCAACAGTGAAAACAAAAAGGAAAAGTAGTATCCATGAATAAAAGCATTTCTCAAATAATATCTGATGAGAATAATATCATTAGGTCTTCAAAACCATGTGTTCGTCAGCTAGCTATTAGGCGGGCTACCGACTAGATGTTATTTTTAAAAGCAATTGTCCGTGGAATATCTGACTATAAGATCTATATGATGTGTGTGTACTGAGGATTGTAACCGGACATGTCTGGTGTAATTAATTTAATTTCAAAACGGAACGGATTTAATACAGAGTTAATAATTTAACTTTACATGAAATACCCACGGTTAATTGAATCCACACCATAAGCATTAAAACTTACCTCATATCGCTGTACCAAATATGTTACTGTAACAATCTCCAATGAACCGCATGCAATTAGATAGAGAGCTGTCAGTATATCACCCGGATGTAGCAATGTTTCACCAGGGGGCGTACTGCATAGATAAGACACGAAGATATCCTGAAAAAAAATGTTCTAAGTGGCATTTCATTTCATATTCAAAAGTTAAAAAATATAAAAGCTAAGCTGTTCATATGTTATAGAGGAAAAGTCTTCATTAATAGCAATTTATAGCAAATCAAATATTGCTTTTTCTTTACAAACAGAAAATGGCGAAAAAAGTTTTTATTTTTTGTTCAGTTTCCGTAAGAATTACATTTTGTATGATATTTTGTGTGAAAACCTTGTCAGTTTTTGAGATAAACAAATAAGGAGTTTCGTGCTTTTATTCTGTTTTAAAGTCACATTTGCTACTGACAGTAATTCGAATATCTCGCCACACGATCAGAGTTTTATAAATGCTAGGACGGGCCTACATGCCCGAGTGGCTACGGTCGGTGTCTTCACTTGCCTCTCGCTGATATAGGTTCTAAACCTCGGTGTGGAGTAGAATTATTTCATGTGAGGAAAACATTAAGTGGACTTTGTGGATGTGCGAGGTTCTAAAATAATGCTTGGAGTGGGTACCTGGGATCTTCCTTAGAGCCGGAAAGTCGCCATATGACCTATACACTTGTCGGTGTGATGTTACAGCTAACACAAAGAAATAACGCTATTTTTTATAAAAGTACCATCCAGTTGAAGAAAATTTCTTTAATTAAGATGAAGCATTCTTGTCTTTTTCTTTAGTGCTTTTGTAATTAATATCAATACACATATTGCAATCTCTGCTAAAATATACTGAAATACCTGTAAATGCCTTCTGGAACGCTGGGCACTTATTCAGCAAATTTCTGTTCAAATGAAGTTATATATTTGCTTGAAGGCACTCCGGGAAACTCTTTAAAACCTACAACATAATAATTATGTCTCTGTCATATTAGTTACACGCATTTATAATTATACACATAACACATAAATCTTCGTCAGAATTAGAAAAAAAATCTGCTTGGCATAGAAGTAAACACTACCTTAAATATAATTTCAAGGAGATGAAAGGAAACGTTTTCACATTAACTACACTGTACATAAATAATTGAGGTTTTCATTACTAGTATCTAGTATTTTTGAGAACAGCCGCAATTCGGACTGGCCTCCTTAGTCAAGTCGTTATAATTAAGGTATCTGACTTCGAATCACTAACCCGTCACCGACGCAGACCCTCGTTTAGGATGCAGAACTCTTCGTGCGAGGAAGCAATCCAACTGGCTATCGGAAGATTGGTGACAGAGGCGAGCCCAGGTCATTTTTCCAGGGCGGGGTTGTCCGAATGGGAGTAGGTGTTGGAGTGGGTACAAATTATTGTTCGGGTCAACGGAGAGCGATCTCTGAGCGTTTTAGAGTAAGTAAACAAGAATCTGAGTCCCATCAAAAATGTAATCATAACTTCGAAAATAAGAAATCCAATATTATTTTCCCATGCTATGAAAACGAGCATACTAAGTGGAGGTACGGAAGAATAAAGGTAGTGCTAGCATTTTTTTAATTCTTTTCTTGTATTACCAATTTGAAAACTTATCGATAAGAACTTCGATCAGTGAAATAAGGAACCAAAATTCGATTTATATGAAGTCAAATACGTAGTTTTAAACGCAATTAAATTTCTTAAAAGAAAACTACATGTACTTGATGAATGATAGAAAATGACATTCATTGATCAATTGCAGCGTTATAAAGGGATTTCCCATCATGACAGAAGGATGCCGAAATCACACACGCAGAATTACGGAAACACACGGAAATTGCCGATTGTAAAACTAAACAAACTCGACTCATAGAAACTGTGTATACTATGTACTATACCGTATTCCATTAGTGTACACCCAGATGTGTTGGAAGGTCTCTTGCAATCAGTGTGCAGGATTCTTCGGAAGATGATGAAAGTGTTTATGTTTTTTTTCTTGGTAGTCATCTGTCCGCTGATACACCCGCATCATTTTAAAAGAGACGTTACCGTCGAAGATTGCAGTACTCAGCAGCCCTATAGAATATATTTAGACAAACATATGATATCAACTCTTTCCAAATAATTTTAGTTTTTACTCCGCCAGTTAGAAAACGATCATGATGCTATCTATTCATTTTGACATCTTACAGTTTAGACTGAGATAATGAGAACTGTAGAAAATAATTCAAATCATTCTATAAAACATACCGCATATTCCCCCGTCTACGGCACAATCTGCACCAACTCTAATTGCAGTGAAAAAGTAGTGTTCCGAAATGATTAGAACGTGTGTGTACTACCCGATGTAAATATTTACGAAAACGGATACAAGCCCAAAAAAATGGACTCATACCAGTGTAACTCTAGAATTTTAAAGGAAATGGTTCAGAAAAGTCAAAGAACTATGGCCTTGTTGGCTACATTCCTAGTCTTATTTAACAGTAAGGCTACATTCCTATTTTTTGTGTGTGTGTGTTTTTTTTATATATATTTGTTTCTCAATTATTGGTGCTATTCAAATATTAATCTAATTTATGGTTATTATTCAATAGTTGTAACTAGATTTGTATATTTCCAGATTTGTTTGTTTATCTTGGTAAATCTATTAAAGATAAATCCAAATTTTAATGCTACTTACAACCGAGCAGAACAGCAAATACTGAGAATATTTTCCCGCCGTTAGTATTTGGTGACACGTTTCCTAATCCTGTTGGCGTCAGCAACGTAAACGTAAAATGCTGTGATGCAATACTTCTTTATGCTGGGATCACTATTTGTGACGTTGGCAACGTAAGCTTCATCGAAACTTGTGACTGCACTATCTAACCAACCTAGAACACCAGTAAAAATGATAAAGCATAAATAGGTAAAAAGCACACGTCGCAATTATGTTAAACAGACTTAGCGCTTTCAAGAGCGCATTTTTGTTGAAAAAGCATATGCCAATATTCAGATCAAGTTTGCACAGAATAACAGTGTTAAAAATACATAATAAAGACTAGTATGTATTCCTTTACAGATGCCAAACACTATTTATTACACTTCAAAAAAAGCGAGATATCCAAATTACAATAATTATTCATCTCATATTAATAATGAATTTTAGAAAGCAGTTACGCCTTCAAAGTTAAAGAAAAATCAAATCGGATTTGTCCGTCCTCTTCAACTGAGCAACAGACGTGGTCTATAGTTAGTTGTTGTATGACCTACAATTTTATAGATGTGCCGTTATTAACAAAAAGGGGGAAAAGTAAAGTGGGTATCAGTTTATAAACGTATTTCATTTCAACCAATAATTTGTCTACTACATTTTTGCAACAATACTGGCGTTTCCATTTTATGAGGTTTCATAATTTCTGTTACAGTGTATTCAAAATACTTACTGAAAAAATAACAGAGGAAATCCGAAATCGCATACAAAGATATAAAATATTGCCCGATTATTCTAACGGGTTCCGCAACCTAAAACTCTAAATGTATTATTCTCCATGTTGGCGAAGAAGACTACCAAAAAGTGAACGACTTTAAGAATATGACATACAGTGCTCATTAAAGCTTTTAAAGGCATATTAATTTTGAATAAAATCAGATAATATTTGAGAAACAACATATAGCTGAACCATGTTTTATCATATTTTTACCACGACAAAGATGCTATAGTCCGGGCGAGTGATTTAGTAATATATGATAATTACTCACCTGTGGCTTTTGTCCAAGTGTAGTTGCTCCCAGTATGCGATGGCATAATACACAGTAGCTAATGTTCTGTCAGAAAGAACATAACAATTAACAAAAGTAGTACGACAGCACCACACTCTGTAAATTATTGAATGCGCATTATCACACGGAGTTAGCGTAGTAATCTGGCTGTCTTTAGAATATCTGCTTTCATCATTGTCTGAAAGAAAAGTAGCAAATGATTATTAGTTTTAGTTATTACGTTTCCGAAACATTTATTCTTAAAACCTTATGATTACAAAAAAAGGAAAAAAAAATGCTCTTAAAAGTACTTATAGAAACGAATGGCGCATGCGCAATCAGTAATTTGCACGTGGTCTCGAGTTTTTCCAGTATCATGACCAAAACACATTTCATTTTCATTTTTTTTACAGAATTCTTTCCACAGAAGAGAAGAATACGTCTGATAATCTCACAGTGGAATATATAACATTTTTATTGATAATATTGTCAATTTCTAATATGTATGGTTTTAAGTTAATGACTTAATGATCTCATTTAATAATGATACAACGTAAGTGGTAATTCGTTAATTGCTTGCAAGTCTCAATATTCCATTCACAGGTTCTTAAATATAGTTTACTCCATCCCTAGCTCCACGCGAACATGCAAAGTTAAGGTGATGGAAAGTCATTCCTGAACGTGCAATGTTTTAATCATTTTTTGTATGTTTTGCCCTTTAAACTGACTAGTAAGTTGTGGATCTGCCTCTAATGATTCTAGCAGAGAAGATATTGTAAATAAGACATCAAACAAATGTTCATCCTAAAGCATTCTGGTAAAGTGGATTATAGTATCGTTCTGTTGCCAAGAAGACAAGAAGGCAAGAAAACAAGAAGATAAGAAGGCAAGAAGACCAGAAGGCAAGAAGGCAAGAAGGCAAAAAGGCAAGACGGCAAGAAGACAAGAAAACAAGAAGGCAAGAAGGCAAAAAGGCAAGAAGACAAAAAGGCAAGAAGACAAGAAGGCAAAAAGGCAAGAAGACAAAAAGGCAAGATGACAAGAAGGCAAGAAAGTAAAGAGGCAAGAAGGCAAAAAGACAAGAAGGCAAGAAGACAAAAAGGCAAGAAGGCAAGAAGGCAAAAAGGCAAGAAGACAAGTAAGCAAAAAGGCAAGAAGACAAGAAGGCAAGAAGACAAGAAGACAAGAAGGCAGTAGTTTTGTTTATATGTTGTGTATTGAAAGGTGAACAAACTTGTTCCGACAGAGTGTGTCAGCAAAAACCCTTTTAACGCGAAGTTAAATGTTTTCCGTCCTTCAGCAACGATTCATTAATATTCGTGCATCAAAATATGTCACAGTGTGGCCTTTAAGAGTGCAATGACCACATGGTAAAAGTCAATGACAGCATTGTTCAATGAGCTCGTATCTATGGTGGCATTTTTCTGCCACGAGATAGCTAGGTAGCTAACACGATAATTTGTAAACTTTCCAGGAAATGTCTGCTTTTTTGTGAATACATTTCAGCAAAACATAATATTTTCTAAATATTTTTACTATTTCCTGCAAATGTTTTAGCACAAAATTTCGCGTTAATGTTAGGAACTGCCACCAGATGCTCGGTAACTATCTGGATAATATTTTTAACTTTCCAGCAAAGTTGTGCATTGTTCTGAAAACATTATCACAATAATTTTTTTTCTCGATATGTATAAACTTTTCAGAAAAGTTCGAAATATCAAGATAATTTCTGAAAGTATCGCGAAAGCTTATCTAGCTAGTAAATGGCAGTTGTGGGCACTAACACAAAAGGTTTCGAGAAAATAATGTAAATTATCGCAATAACATTTCCAGGAAACCTTCCACTATTGGGAAAATCTTTTCAGAAAACTTCGCTTTATCAAGATAATTTTTTGAAGTATCGCGATAGCTACCTAGCTATCTCATGGCAGAAATATGCCACCATACGTGTCCTCCGGATTTTTCTTCTTTTCCGTTACGTGTATATTCCGATAAGGGACTGTATGAAGAGGGCACATTTCTGGACAGTTCAACTCCTTTAAAATACTCACCATTTTTAAAAAGCTGTTACATGTCTCCGTCTTAGTGCACTTGCAACAATGTACCAAAGCTTACACATTACATAAGTAGCTTGAATTTCGTTTACTTTTATTTCTTACAAATGGCATTCCTGTTTAAAGGGGGACAACTCTTTTAAGAATAGTTTAAGTATCCAATTCTACGGGACAGAATGTTCAAAATGTCTGTAACATATAGGTTATTTTAAAAAATGTTGTTCGTTTTCTAAAAGTTTCTGTGTTTTGAGATATATTGTTCAATTTTAATGTAAGGTTTCAGTACAGCTGTGAAATTTTCCGTTTCCCACTTTCTCTGTCACTTTTATTTTGCTGCACGACATCAGAAAATGTTTTCATAAAATCTTTCACGGACTTTAGCACGAAACTTTTATATCATACATGTTTCCCTTCTGTTACTACGAAATATATACAAGGAAATAATACATTTTCTTGTGTAGGAAATCGGCGCGCTGTGTATTATACAAATTAAAAATATTTAACTGCACGTGTTATGCGTGAAAATCGCGACTATCCTGTGACTTTCTTGGCTGCGTAAAATGTTCATTGTAGGTAGGAACTCAACTGTACAAGTGTTCTTCGCGTACTTTGATTCTTATTATGTAAAAACGCACCAGTAGCCAGTAAAACAAAAATAATGAATTTCATATTTATGAATCATGTACATTGATCACGGTAGGGTAGAAGAAAACACGATGCTGTTGAGGAAGGGCACGTGGAAAGGAAGAAAGATTAAGCAGCGTGAAGTTAGCAGCCTGGCAGCCTAGCAGCCTAAACTTTCCTTGTAAATGAGGAACGAGTCTGAGAAAAAAAATGCCGTTTCAAGTTCCTGCAATAGCTAATGGTTGTTTCGTTTTGAGAAATTTGAACACAAGTACCGCCAGACGAGATTTATTTCCCCTCTTTTCGTTTCAAATGGACGAAAATAATTATATAAGTGAACATATATACTACCTCCCATAGTCATAGCAGTGCTGAGGAAGAACTGATCTTGCTGATTTCAGACTTGGCTTTATATTACATATGTTCCTGTGACTAGCTGGCTGAAATAATGATATTGCTATTCAAGCTATGTTCGATCCCGTATTTTGAGAAAATAACGAGTTAT
Source organism: Mercenaria mercenaria (assembly GCF_021730395.1). NCBI lineage: Eukaryota > Metazoa > Mollusca > Bivalvia > Venerida > Veneridae > Mercenaria > Mercenaria mercenaria. The sequence goes on from NC_069376.1 coordinate 5,470,101, forward strand.
AAATCATTCATTGTAAAACTCTTAACGACTTTACATGGAGCAAAATCTCCATACTTGAAACTTGAACATAGTTCGAACTTAATTGACCGTAATTAAACATGTCAGTCTGTGGACCCAGAATACTTGACAATTACAGACCAGCTGGGTATGTACAATAGATATCGAACAACAAACATAATACACGTATCAACAGTTATTCGTCATTTAATGAAACCAAACCGTAACCAATAAAAACGGAAAGTAAACAATGATTTATTTAGCGCCGAGCAGTCGACACTGACATCGAAAATCGAAATTAACTAGCCAGATTTAAATTTCAAGCCGGCTCGCAGATCGAAATTCAACATCAAATATCAACTTTGTGCTCGCTTTGAACTTCGAGCCAGCTCGAAGATCGACATTCAAAGTTGAATTTCGATCTGGATCAAAGTTGAATTTCGACCTGGAATTAAATTTCGATCTAGCTCGAAGGTCGACATTCAGATTATCAAAAATGAACTAAAATACAAAAAAGCAAAGCATTTACTGCACTAGCTTTGCACACAAATTGATAACATTAAATTTACTAACAACTTTACCATTTGTGTTTTCCATTTTAGTGTGAGTTACATAACAGCTGGTTATAATTTTTTTTTCAGTTTTTTTTTTGTTCGCCTAACGTGCGGATTTTACAGATTTTACATTGTAGCAAACTCATCTGCTGCCAATTGTTGAACTTTAAGGTTAGAGACCATCATGGCAATTGGTTTCCAATATACTTACATTATAGCATTTTGGCTTGTACGGCCTTCCATAAATCGAAATATGTACATCTAATTACATGTTTTTTTTTTTTTAGTTTTACTAATATATCAGACGAAAAAAAAAAACCAATGAATAGTAATACTTTATTTAAGTAATTTTCGTGAGAATGAAATCTCGGTTATGCCGCTGTGTAGGACCACAATCATAACAGATCGCATTTGTAACAGATTTCGTACGTATGCGATCGCATTCATAACAAGTAAAATATGTTATTAATGTTCAAATTGACCGCACAGGACAGTTGCATGTTAAGTCCAGCTTTTATTTTGTCAAAAGTATGTTTCTTATCTTAGTGTTGCCTGTAGGCATGACGTTCTGAAATGAATTTGTCCAAATGCTTTAAAATATCGCACACATCTTCTGTTTTATTAGTTGACCGCACTGGGTTAGTAACATCACTGTAGCTTCATATAATTGAGCCATGCCATGGAAAAACCAACATAGTGGTTTTGCGACCAGCATGGATCCAGAACAGCCTGTGCATCCACGCAGTCTGGTCAGGATCCATGCTGTTCACTTTTAAAGCCTGTTGGAATTGGAGAAACTGTTAGCAAACAGCATGGATCCTGACCAGACTGCACATATTTGCAGGCTGGTCTGGATCCATGCTGGTCACAAACCCACTATGTTGGTTTTCTCATGGCACGGCTCATATATATATATTACAGACACATCAGACCTATTTCATATGCTTTCTTGTTTTCGCTCAGTCATCGGCACATGTTCAAAATAGCATCCATACATTTGCTTAAAACGGCAGCCCTCATATTGCAATATTTCCAGTTTTGTTCACAGAATAAACCTTCTAAATTCAGTACGTTTTTTTTTATTTTATTTTATTTTTTATTTTTTTGGTTATAAGAAATTTGCATTTAGATGGTTATTTAAGATTTTTATTTAAGGAAACGCGATAAAAACGCTAGTATTGCGTGGACAGATACCAGGAAGTATTCACTTTCACTTCCGGTTTACCAAGCAGCTATTTGAAAAGCATATAATCAAAGCTTAAAATCATCCGCAGACATTTTTCTTTGCAATAAATCATAAATAAAGCCTATAGGCCATACCAAATTGATTAATAGTTCTTCGGAAAATTTTCAAAAAAAATTGGAGCGGGCGAGCGAAATTTTTATTATTTTTTTTTTTTTCTCAATTTTGATTTTTTCAGAGGCGGGTAGATTTTACATGGAGCGAGCGGGCTTTTTTTATTTTTTTTTCCCAGCTTGGACCCTTGAGAAGGCGGTTATGATTATACATGAAGTTAACATTTCTTTAGAAATAACACAGAAATCAAACATTTACAGTGTGGGTAACACAGTATATAGCTTTTCTATTATGTTTTAAAGACTACATGAATGATTTTGCAAATAAATTCTTGCCAAACCTCACTGAATCACTTTGTTTTTTTTAGTTATAATTTCTAAGGGATGAGTGTCTTATCTTTAATTTTGATTTTTCTACATTAATCTGAAGGCCTGCCTATTTAAGACAAAACAGGCACATGTGTGGAATAACATTTCTTCTGAAGCACAGTTAGATGGCTTCGGCACATGAACAACTTTGTGCCCCTAGTGGAACTCCAGCCCATAGAGGTGAGGGGAAGTAATAAACCACTTGACCAGTGAGACCAAACAGAGTTGGTCATACAGATGCTTCGACATTGCTCGAATCCCTTTGGAATAATTTCTTAACAGATCCGGCTAGCTTATGTTTTTGTGGTGGAGATTCATTTCAGGCAAAAATGATAACAAGACTGACAAAGAATGATCCCAATATGGTCACCCTTAAAGTGTTATATGGCCACCCTTAAAGTGTTGTTTGTTTTGCTTTGACTGAACTAGAAATTTAGAGTTGGGGAGGTCTGTTTTTTCCAGTTTTTTTTTTCGTTCTATCAATTCACAGCCAAGTAATAGACAAACAGGCAAAATTGGGGTTACAAAAGGACACATTTTATATCTACACTACTTATTTGAAAAGCTAAACAATTTTTAAATTGACTAAATGCGTTTCGACAGAATATCTGACTGCTGTGCTAAAGAAGTTACGTTCAAAAAGATTTGGCCTAGACAATGTGATAGGTCGGTCAGGATCTGTGAACAAACATTTTTTAAGATAGTAGTCGGCCTCAGCTTTGGGCTCTAGATATAACATACTGAACTAAACAACTGATAACAAATGGTTTGAAAACTATATCTGAACAATATTTCCAAATATTTTTAACTGCATCCCCGTGCACGTCTTTAATACAAGTCGTGATTCGTTCCTTTCACTGTATTGAACAAAAGTAGAACGTGCCTACTTCATTACCTACCGACACATCGAAGGCCATGTGTGGCACTAGCACAGACACTCCAGATTTGAAACAAATGATGAACAACACCATAATTCCTGACTTTTTGAGTTTTGGTCATCAGTAACATGTATTACGGATGCATGAAATCCGATCAATATCACTTTGACGCATTAAAACAGCGATAAAACCTGCTTTGCCGTTATTATTCCGGACCGCGTAATCGGGAAAAAAAATTTTTTTTCGGAGATTTTTATGTACGTGCGGGCGGGTGATTTTTATTTTTTTTTCTCGGGAATGAAATTATTGATGCGGTAGTTCCGACGAACGACATATCAATTTGGTATGGCCTTATCTGCCATAAAAAGATCTTCACAGTACATATCCGCCGAATGACTGGACCACGGAGGCATTTCCGGCGAATAACATTGGCATATCCGGCATATTACATCCATAAAACGCACACTTAAACCAGAACTACTACATTCATTAAGAATATGTCTACGTACGCGTGAGATTTTATGGGGGCAACGTCAGGTCGGTGGTTCTGACCAGTACCCACTCGTGCCTGAACTAATACATGAAGTGTCGGTTTGATGTTAAACTGGGTTACCCCTCAAAAACCTCTAGACGTCAGAACGTTATTGCCTTTAGGCAACGCGTGAAATATTTGGTGTGCAAATTTCTTTTAACAGGCTTGTTAAAACCATTGTTACATGTTTTGGCTTCTGAAGTTACTGGTAATAAATGTATGATAAAACAGTAAGCCGAGAGTTTATGTGAACAGAGTGAGAAAAGACTGAAGTTTTCACAAGTATTCTGTCAGGAATAATGATACAAAACAATTCAAAAACAGGATGTGACGTAAACATCACCTCCTTTATATCGCGCGTTATGCTGTTATACCCGGGTAGATAATACAATTTTCTATTTCATTACGAGATAATTTGCGCATGAATTTAGTGGTATAATTTTTCATTATTAAATGTGTCATTTGCACTCTTTTAAAAATTAGATGTACAGCTATATCATGATTTAAACCTGTCTGCACACGTTTCTACACTAGTTTACCCGTCTGTCTGTTTTTACATGATCAGAGTTTTTGTATCAACTTAACAATCGTGCAACATCGGGCATTTCCGTATTCTCCGGTAAATACGCGTAGCATAAAGGCCGAGGTGATCAGATTGTCAACTTAATATAGGTGATAATGCAGTAATTCGGTCCAAAATGTGCTTCCGTCGAAAGAAGTCCCTAATAAATAAATCCTATTTTTTCCATTTTTCGCGCATTTGCGTGTAAATCGGGGGCCAAATGGGCATTATTTCACTCGTGGAATGAATTCTACATAAAATAGGACACTTTTCATGCTCATATTCGCATGTTTTCGAGTTGTTTACTTGAAAACGAAAGTAGGGTGTTTTTTCTGCGGATCGCTTTCTGAAATGCGGCAATATGAGGGTACCTGACTTCAGTTGACTTGCATTTCACTGCATACTATTCAACACCCCTTTTTCTTTTCGTTTTCTTGAAGCAAATGTATGGATATTTTGTGGAAAATAGGTCTACGACGGAGTGAAAATCTAAAAACTGTAACAAAATTGTTCTGAACTAGCTGAATTTTATATGAAACAAAGAACAATTTCTTTTATTGGTATATAACCTATAGTGCTGCTCTCGGTAAATCTCGTCTAGGTCGACATCCGGTGTTTGTCGTTTCCATGGATACATTCAGTCATGTAGCTGCTTCCTCTGATTCATCTGAGCGTCGCCGAGTGCCATTCAACCTTTAACCTCTGCGTAGTAGGGGATTAAAATCCCTGAGACTGTAACGTTTTAATTACTCGTCTTTGTTTTCGATAGGCATATTTTCGATGTTTTCCGGTTCCGCTTTATATATATACACCGCAGACTGTTGTCTCCACGAACATCCGAGCACCCGAATCAGTCATAGAAATTCGCTTTCCACGCAATCATGATTCTTTTACTTTTTTCGTAATGAAAACTGCATACGCTACTGAAAAAAAAAACGGTCAGGAAGTGTAAAGCCCATCGCAAGTCGCTCAATAGCTATAATAATAATAATAATAACTTTATTTAAAGAAGGTAACACATAAAGATATATAACAGTGTTAGAACATATTAAATATCTTAAGTTTCAATGTGACCTTCTGTAATATTACACACAAAAATAGATTAAAACAGATTATCTAAATATAATATAAGACAGAATTAGAATGATGAACATTCAAATAAAGCATTCACTCTTGACAAACACTCCATTTAATTAGAAAAATAAAGTATGTATACAATAATAAAAAGAAAAACCACTCAGATACGCATTCATCCATTAAAAGAAAATAAATAAATAGCAACTGCAGGAAAAAAGTTGTAGATTATTCAGACCCTAATAAGTATTTTTTGTATTTGCTTTTAAAAGAAGAAAGTGAATGCACACAACGAATATATTGTATTTTAGTTAAGTTGGTCTGCAGTTCGCAGTTCGCGTTTCGAATTGCGAACTGCAAACTGGTCTGCAGTTCGCAGTTCGCGATTCGAATTGCGAACTGCAAACTGGTCTGCAGTTCGCGATTCGAATTGCGAACTGTAAACTGGTCTGCACTTTACGATTCAAATGTCAACGTGCAGTCTGATCAACAATGTCCTGCACATTGCAGACAAGAATGCATTTCACAGTTGGTCTGCAGTTCTCGTTTCGAATTGCGAACTGCAAACTGGTCTGCAGTTTGCGATTCGTGTTGCGAACTGCAAACTAGTCTGCAGTTTACGATTCAAATTTCAAAGTGTGCAGTCTGATCAGCACTGCCCGGCAAATTGTAGACAAGAATGCATTTGGTCTGCAGTTAGCAGTTCGCGTTTTGAATTGCCAACGTGCAGTCTGATCAACAATGTCCTGCACATTGCAGACAAGAATGCATTTCACAGTTGGTCTGCAGTTCTCGTTTCGAATTGCGAACTGCAAACTGGTCTGCAGTTTGCGATTCGTGTTGCGAACTGCAAACTAGTCTGCAGTTTACGATTCAAATTTCAAAGTGTGCAGTCTGATCAGCACTGCCCGGCAAATTGTAGACAAGAATGCATTTGGTCTGCAGTTAGCAGTTCGCGTTTTGAATTGCAAACTCTAAACTGGTCTGCGCTTTACGATTCAAATGTCAACGTGCAGTCTGATCAACACTGTCCTGCGCATTGCGGACAAGAATGCATTTCACAGTTGGTCTGCAGTTCGCGTTTCGAATTGCAAACTGCAAACTGGTCTGCAATTCGCGATTCGAATTCGAACTGCAAACTGGTCTGCAGTTTAAGATTCATATTGCGAACTGTAAACTGGGCTGCAGTTTACAATTCAAATTTCAAAGTGCAGTCTGATCAGCACTGTCCAGCGCATTGCGGACAAGAATGCATTTCATAATTAGTCTGCAGTTTGCATTTCGCGTTTCCATCTGCGAACTGCAAACTGGTCCGCAGTTCGCGTTCCGAATAGCAAACTGCAATCTTGCCTGCTGATTGCAATAAAAATTTCAAAGTGCAGTCTGATCAGCACTTTCTTGCGCATTGCAGACAAGAATGCATTTCACAGTTGGTCTATAGTTCGCAGGTTGTGTTTCCAATTGCGAACTGCAAACTGGTCTGCAGTTCGCGTTTCGAATTGCGAACTGGTCTGCAGTTCGCAGTTCACAGTTCGCGATTCGAATTGCGAACTGCAAACTGGTCTGCAGTTCGCGATTTAAATTCGAACTGCAAACTGGTCTGCAGTTCGGGATTCGTATTGCAAACTGTAAACTGGGCTACAATTTACGATTCAAATTTCAAAGTGCAGTCTGATCAGCTGACTAATACAGATGGATAACTCTAGTTACCCTAAACGGTGTTATTTTATGCTAAAATCTTTAGATAACGTAGGTAGAATCACCTGGGCTACTCAGGTCAAACACTTGTTATTTTTGTATGGTTTGGGTTATGTTTGGGTTTCACATGATGTTGGAAGTATTGACTACTTCGTTAGTATGTTTCGTCAAAGACTCATAGATTGTCATAAACAAAACTGGAAAGAGTCTATTGAAGAATCAAGTAGATGTCACCATTATAAACATTTTAAAACATTATTAAATACAGAACGTTACCTTACAATAAATTTGCCATTTAAATACAGACTAGCAATGTCAAAATTTCGTTGTTCAAACCATAAGCTGCATGTTGAAACTGGTAGGCACAACAGTACACCTTTTGAATCTCGTATCTTCGTATCTGCCAATTTCGTTATAATAGAAGTAACACTAGTATTGTTGAATGTGAATATCATGCTTTTTTTCAATGTGGGAAATTTAGTGAGATCCGTAATCAGTATCTTCTTAATTGGTATTCATCTGACAGAAGTATACAAAGTTTTTATAACATACTTAGCTCTGATAATGAAAAGGTGTTATATCTAACAGCATTGTATCTTGAGAAACTCTTAAATGATGTTTGACATGTTAAATATGATATTCAGCAGCCTATGTTTACTAGTCGACTGTGTGCTGAACCTATGAATATGTATTTTAACTTATCCGATTGTATATGTATACATTTTGTGGGATCACAACTGTTTATATATTTACTTACTATATATTATGTAGTGTATTTTGGGCCGGAGGCCTTTGTTACATTTCATAAACTTTTGACTTGACTTGACTTGACTGTCCAGCGCATTGTGGACAAGAATGCATTTCATAATTAGTCTGCAGTTCGCATTTCGCGTTTCCAACTGCGAACTGCAAACTGGTCCGCAGTTCGCGTTCCGAATTGCAAACTGCAATCTTGTCGGCTGATTACAATAAAAATTTCAAAGTGCAGTCTGATCAGCACTTTCTTGCGCATTTCACAGTTGGTCTATAGTTCGCAGTTTGTGTTTCGAATTGCGAACTGCAAACTGGTCTGCAGTTCGCAGTTCGCGATTCGAATTGCGAACTGCAAACTGGTCTGCAGTTCGCGATTCGCATTCGAACTGCAAACTGGGCTACAATTTCAAATTTCAAAGTGCAGTCTGATCAGCACTGTCCAGCCATTGCGGACAAGAATGCTTTTCATAATTAGTCTGCAGTTCGCATTTCGCGTTTCCAACTGCGAACTGCAAACTGGTCCGCAGTTCGCGTTCCAAATTGCAAACTGCAATCTTGTCTGCTGATTACAATAAAAAATTGCAAACTGTAAACTGGGCTACAATTTACGATTCAAATTTCAAAGAGCAGTCTGATCAGCACTGTCCAGCGCATTGCGGACAAGAATGCTTTTCATAATTAGTCTGCAGTTCGCATTACGCGTTTCCAACTGCGAACTGCAAACTGGTCCGCAGTTCGCGTTCCAAATTGCAAACTGCAATATTGTCTGCTGATTACAATAAAAATTTCAAAGTGCATTCTGATCAGCACTTTCTTGCGCATTGCAGACAAGAATGCATTTCACAGTTGGTCTATAGTTCTCAGTTTGTGTTTCAAATTGCGAACTGCAAACTGGTCTGCAGTTCGCGTTTCGAATTGCGAACTGCAAACTGGTCTGCAGTTCGCAGTTCGCAGTTCGTGATTCAAATTGCGAACTGCAAACTGGTCTGCGGTTCAAGATTCAAAATAAAAATATATTTGAACGTTACTCTTATACTTTTAAGTATTAGGTCAGTATTTGCTAAATATAAAATTTTGAGCCGTGCCATGAGAAAATCAGCATAGTGGGTTTGCGACCAGCATGGATCCAGACCAGCTTGCGCATCCGCGCAATCAGGTCAGGATCCATGCTGTTCGCTAATGGTTTCTCTAACTGCAGTAGGCTTTAAAAGCGAACAGCATGGATCCTGACCAGACTGCGCGGATGCGCAAGCTGGTCTGGATCCATGCTGGTCGCAAACCCACTATGTTGATTTTCTCATGGCACGGCTCATTAATGTTAACGGTCTGCACTTCCTCCCTCTTCAGTAGAACTGCAAAGTGCCGGCAAGTCTGCGGCTTCTAGTTTTCGATTCGAACTACGAACTGCAAACTGGTCTGCAGTTCTCAGTTCGCAGTTCGCAATTCGTAGTTCATAATTCGAATTGCGAACTGCAAACTGGTCTGCAGTTCAAGATTCAAAATGAAAATGAATTTGAAAGTTACTCTTATACTTTAAAGTAATAGGCAAGTGTTTGCTTAACATAAATGTGAAAAGTCTGCACTTCCTCCCTCTCCACTAGAACTGCAGACAAGAATGCGTTTCACAGTTGGTCTACAGTTCGCAGTTTGCGTTTCGAATTGTGAACTGCAAACTGGTCCGCAGTTCGCAGTTCGCCTTTCGAATTTGCGAACTGCAAACTGGCCTGCAGTTCGCAGTTCGCGATTCGAATTGCGAACTGCAAAATGGTCTGCAGTTCGCGATTCAAATTCGAACTGAAAACTGGTCTGCAGTTCGAGATTCGTACTGAGAACTATACTCTGTGCTGCAGTTTACGATTCAAATTCGAACTGAAAACTGGTCTGCAGTTCGAGATTCGTACTGAGAACTGTACACTGTGCTGCAGTTTACGATTCAAATTTCAAAGTGCAGTCTGATCAGCACTGTCCAGCAAAATATAGACAAGAATGCATTTCACAGTTGGTCAGCAGTTTGCAGTTCTCAGTTCACGTTTTCAAATGCGATCTGCAAACTGGAAAAGTAAAGAAGAAATGAAAAATCTTGAAATGGAGCTTCTCTATCTTGCAGGATTTTTCGGCGACGCCGTCTAAATTCGTTTTCATTACCTATGCCACGTGACTTCAGTTTGCAAATCAAACTACTTGATAACGCATTATAGACAATTTATCAAAATGGAAGATTTATGCAACACTCTGCCTGATTGGACGAGAGTGTCAATTTCTTTCACTCTGTTGTTTGTGCTACGCTGAGTGAAATATAGACAAAGCGTTTATTCTAAACGACGCTGTTCACAGTTTTAAAGCTAACTTTCGGGCTCAGTACATTTAGCAAGAATATTGATATATCTCAAAATGATAAGTAAGTTTAATAAATATGATAAAAACCTGTTCAAATACCAACATATATCAAATTAAAGAAAGAGCTCAATACGGTCTGCGTATCACATGAATAAGGGTGTGATAAGAGTCTTTTATGTAGAGAAGTGCTTTTTAAAAAAAATTCCTTGTTACAATTGTCTTCTGTAGATGAAAAGGTTTCTTGCTTTTATGACTTATCCAGATTGCATATTAAAATGAGTACTTGTTTGCTTTGATATATTTGTTATAAATTATTAAACTGATTTATTATATATGAATATATTTCTTTAGTACGGTATGCAAATATTGAACTCAGCTGAAATCTGTTTTATTATATATATACTATATAATGACTGAATCTCATTACACTGAAAAGAAGGTACGTTGCATACAGTTATCTATGTGATATGACTACGGTCAAACTTTGCTTATGAAATAGAAATATTGAAATAATTACAATTGTATGTTTTGCATGACCTTCACTTTTTTATAGGTGTGACGTCATTGTCCAAAGATTCACAAGTAGCGAATATGCATTTGTTAAAGCGAGATCAATTGTCCTATTTTAGAAATAAATAAAGATAATAGATAAAAAAATCCTTTAATTGATTTTTTCTCATGTATTCTAATCAAACTTGACTTGTAGCATCTTTATTAGGCCCGCAGCCAATATTGTTCAGCTGGGACATTTGACCCCTTTTAGGGGCTGCTAGAGCTAAAACTAGAAATGCCTTTATACAGCGTCTCATGAACAGCTTGGTGGATCTTTGTCATACTTGGTCTGGAGCATCATTATAAGGTCCTCTTCCAAATTTATTTATATAGGAACTTGGGCCCCTTTTAGGGACCACTATAGCTAAAAGTAGATATGCCTTTCTTCGCATTAACCACTAAAATGTAATGGATTTTTATCAAACTCGATGTGTAACAATATCGTAAGATCTCCTGCTATTTTGTTACAAATGGGGATACGGACCAATTTAGCTAAAAATATAAACACGTTTAATGACCTCTTCTCATGAACCGCTTCATGAATCTTCATCAAACTACTGCTGTAATTATTCGTCTAAGGATAAACGAAACAAAATTGCAACCCTACGAAACCTTTGGGAAAAATTAAAAGAGAACCATTTAAATTGTTAAAGTGCGGTGTTTAGTTTTGCAATTTGAAAAATGTTAGATGAAAGATGAATGTTAGATAGAATAATTCATAAACTTTTTTCATTATTACAATTCGCCGACTATCATTTTTAAAGATATTTCTTGTTTCCAATGAATTTAGTAACATTTTTATGGAGGAGCCGCCCATATCAATTACAGGTGACGAATATAGATAAGCTTGAATATAAACAATGAAAACATGTAGAAGTTATAGCATGTTTGTCACGGGATGTAACATTTCATGTTCTTTAAATTAAGGGGACGCATACTTTGAAATTAGAAAAAAGTGGGTGGGGTATTATAAAATTTACCTGCAAAAAAGTACAAGGTTTTGGTAAATGAAATGAATACTGTTTCAACTGTTATAAGTACACAAAGGATTGCTCACTAAAATAAAAATGATAAAAACTGAAACAAGAAAGTTATTGTTGAATTACATAAGACTTCTTGTGTACATTCAAAGTCAACAATTAAGACTATTTGGTGCGAAAATAATAGTGCTTCACTTTGTCCAAACATTTATCAATGTCCTACAGATTCTAATTTAAAGAAAGAATGTGAAATAAGTTCACTGTCTTGCTTTTCATTTGGCATATGTGAGCTAAAACACATTATTTAGTTTGTTTACAAAGTAGTGCATAAGAAAAGATACGGTGGTCAAGGAATGCCACATTACAAAACTAAATATTCCCCTTAATACATTAAACATTTATCGTTACAGAAGTCTAGTGGCTTACAATAAAGGCCTAGAAATGTTGCCATTATTAATTTTCAACTTGGTATTCATGAACTACAATGCACTTAAATATCAAAACACATTCAACAAACTTTTGAATTGTATTGTCTTAAAAATCCCTAAAATAAGGTATGAAATTTGGTTGAGAGGTCCAATCAATGTGTATATGTGCAAAAGCAACATTCTAATCTTGTTCACAAAAGTTACTAATAAACAGAATGTCAATGATCAAAACTGGACGAATATACAGTTATCCTCACTTTAATGTCATTTATAATTTGTCCTTGAATTCTCCACCATACTTTTCATAATTCTGTTTGCACGAGTTGCACGAGAATGCTGTCATTCACGTAAAAACGGGGTCAGATAAGTTGTAAATGCAATACATCTAAACGTAATTAATGGATTATGCAGTTCAAGATAAACTTTATCTCATAACGTAACGAACATGTATAATGTTGTAACAACAACTTTACTTACACTGATTTAAGTAGCAGTCGGTTTATAAGTGACTTTATTGATTCATTTTGTGTTTTGTTATTGTTGTCAAAAAGTATAACGGAAGTGCCTCACAACTGAAGCGGAAACCAGTTTGATGCGCAAAGTAGTCCACTGTAAGTAATATTATTTGACAAATGTCCACAGAAATTAATAATTTCTAATATTAAAGACGAATATCTGAATAGGATTCATTATTTGATAAGAAATTATAATCATCGACATGTTTTTTTAAAAATCGTACACGTGCTGACACCTAAGTTGTCTCCCGTTGTTTATTAGAGTTACCTTTCGTCCGGCGCAGTAATACATTTGCAGTGAATCGCCGAGAAGTCGTGGGAAAATTAAAAACCATGTAAACAAACGAAAATTAACCACCTTTTAAAGATGAATTTCAAGTGATCGACATTATGCATTTAACCCGCCTGACCTGTGTAGCATCTTAGATACCTGTTCTAAGGTATTCATTGTGTAGAATGTCATGTTATGCCCTTGCAATGCTAATCCCACTCTGATTTTTTTGTTTACATTTTTTATCAATGAGAAATATGGCGTCCATCTCGAGATGAACAGACGTGGCGTTAAATTTTTACATGTTTAAGCAAACCTGGTGTGTTAGAAAGAAAATCTCATCCCTTCAACATTATTTGGAACACTGTTATTGTAAAAAACCTGTATTTTCCTTATACAAAAGCTTAATATTTTGTGTTGAATGTACTTTCACAAAGACCTCTGTTTTCCTATTACATTCATAGTACCACATCCTTATCCACAAAATACTGAATATTACAGGTGTCCATCAGTATTATATCAGTTTAGGAATATGTTTTTTATTTTCCCACCATCGATTTCTTGAATATGCACCCCTTCCGCATTGCTGTATGAACTGTGAATGTAGCAATATGCGTCCCCTTAATAGTGACGTGCGCCGCGCATAGGGGGAAACTAATACTTTTCCCGGGCGGTATCGTCTGCTGTTTAATTGAATTGGATATCCTCGGCAATGAACATGTTATTACGAATATTAACAGAGATGTCCGAGGCACTTCATCCTTGCCCGTACAGTTTTTGTGAATTCTTGTCATATAGTTACATTCTGCCAGTTCAATTCCTTATTTATTTCATATTAATAACAAAACATTCAGACCTCATTTTCAGCACTTTAGAGCATTTCAATGATATGAAAACCATATATGGTCATTTAGTATAACATGTCTTCTTATCAAAAATAGAAAAATATTGACATATTTTATGTTGTATGTAAGAAAAATAATCTGTTCTGAGAAACATCACCCTCTAAAAATCCCCCCATGAAAACAGCCGTTTAGCAATTACGCGTAGGTAGACATTTTTCGCAAAGAATAAAACTTATTCCAGGAAATTTACAATGAAAATGGTCAAGATCTATTCTCAATACAATAAGCATAAACATAAGCCAAAATTTAACTGTCACCTCCTCAGTCACTCATTATACCAGACTTCATCCATAGCATGGAACTACATTTTGGACTACTTCACATGTAACACTGAGTAGTCACTTCCGGTTTGGTGTAATCCGTCCTGTATGACCAGTCTTCTTGGTTTGTTTTATGAGTATAAAGGAGAGCTAGAATGAGAGAAAGAAATTCACTGGTGTTCTCTTAGTACCTTTTACTGCCAAATTCCTTCTTCGCTCAGAGTAGTTAATGTACTCTTACGAGCAATACAGTAAAATTCATAGAAAACTGAATTAAAATCAGAATTCTTATGATTACTTCAATTAATTCACCAGTCGGTGTGGCAAGGAATATTTTGAAATATCTTTAATATTGTAGTTTGTATTTCTTTACAGAGCGCGTGAATTTTTTTTTTTTTTGTTTGTTTTGTGAAAACTTTGTATTATTTTATCTTTATTTTATCAGTTGATATATATTGTGACATGTTTCAATGTAAAGACATTTACACCCATTGTAAGGATCGTCTACAGCCAAGTATGGCCTAATGTAACTCTTGAATGGCTTAAAGCCCAACTCGTTTACTGTCATGATGTTATAACATTTTTTCTTATGGAATGTTTTAACTGAAATACATTTCTTATTGTATTAAGGACTTATTAAAAGGTCATAAAACACATGAACTAAATATAAAAAATAAAATAAAAAAAATATTGTGCTGCTTTTGCAGTAGTGCCTTGTTCCTGTAAAATAATTCAGCTTTACATTGTGTGATTTCTATTACAGTACATGTTTGTATATCATTTCAATTTTAAACAAAAATTATATTGCCCTTTGTAAATAAAATCAACGAAAGATTAATTGTAAGATTAATCAAAGAACTGTTTCATTTGACGGAATTTGTCCGGATATTGAAGTAACTAGCCGGAATGTTCAAGTCACTGTCAGCCCACTCAAGAATGCTCATCTCACGTCTGACTATAGCTCACCTGACTTTGGATTATTTCTGACATATGAAATATTCAGATTTTAACTAACAGATCAATGCAAGCTTGACATATCTGCGTCGAAGACTGTATTGATTGTCCAGTCAGAGAGAGAGGCTAATTTTGCGATGAACTGCACCTGAGACGGGCTAATTTTGCCATGAACTTTACGTATTTCTAACTTTCTGAAACAGAACAATTTGATAAATAGTAACGAATATTAACGAAAGTAGTCCACACACAAGCAAAGTACGCAGCCGTATTTTGACAGTGTTTAAAGCGAAATATACTGGACTTATTGTACAAAATATTCATAGATAGTGTCATATAAAGAAGAAAGTCAGTATAATCTCGTCCCTGGCAAAACCAGCATATTACATACATCTGCTAATAAAATACCAACATTTAACACCACTCTTGCCGCCGCCTTCTGATATGTCCAAAGGTAGCACTGGAATGGCTCATCGACAGACCCGTTTTATTGTCTTGATATTATAATGAAATATAACATAAGAAATCAGCAAACGGTCAGTACTAGAGCCTGGGCTTTGATCTTGGCTTAGAAACATTTCTTTATAAATCTTGTTTGGTTTAATGTAAGTGGGGCTTTGATATGTGCAGGTGTCTAATACTTTTAGAGATTTTATCTATTTGTGCCATTGATAAGTAATTTGAATTAAATTGTCCATAACTAATTTGAACGACGACATTTTTTTGTCACAGTCGCAATTATGCACTCGGCACTAAGACCTGCATGATTGGTCAACATACCTTAAATGGGCGTAAGAAGAGAGTTGTGTTGTTTTGTCTGTGCAAAATGTAACCAATCAAAGTGTTTAAATGATCCAATGGGGCTAAAGTGATTGAATATATGTCTCGCAATTTTCTTAAAAAATATATGGACTTTAAAACAATAAATGTCAAATAATTTAGTTGTCTCCTTTATTTGTGTTAATGTCATTTTTTTACAAGTTCCAAATGATCGCTAATCAAAGTTCAATGCATTATTCAAAATTTTTTGATTGTAAACTGCATATACATTATGACAGAGAGAATGTTTAAAGTCCAGTGATTAATCCTTTTTTATATTGTATTAAAAACCGCTAACTTCAGGCCGTCTTTACGTATCTTTAGAGAACATTAATTTTTCCTACAACTACATTTCAGAAAAGCTCTGTTACAAATGATAATAACAAGAAAATGGGGGTTGGATATTCCTATTAAAATGCCTGCCAGTTGTGGTCTGTTACCCTTAAAATAGCGCATATTTGCTCTAGTCCGCACAATAAACATTTACTTCCATACTTCCAGTTTCGATCTGCAAAACTTGCCATGTGGGGTGTATGAAAATGTAAACTGTCTCATTCCATGTAGAATGTATTCCAGTAGTGCAAAAGTGTGATTAATTTAAAAAATTCGTTCTACACGAATGTGCCCAAATAAAATGGGTAAATTAGGTACCATTTATTATGGACTGATTTCGAATATACCACGAACATTTTTTTTACCTATTCCGAAAGGACAAAACATATAATGTATATGACTCTGATTAGAGTAATTTTGGTCGAGAAAGTAATCTGACACCGAACGATCTCACCAGATGAAGAGCGAGATCCCTCAGAGCAGATGGAGAGAAATCGTGTATTTAGATACAGACTCTTTGTGGAAAGACAGACTGGTGCTTTGATATACCTTGTGCATAGCAATGACACTTTAGAAGCCTTCTTTTAGGAGAAGAACCGGTACAGGTCGCTTAGTCAGACCAGCTTACAGCTTACAATTTCGATTCGGATAAAGTGACTGCAGCTGAGGGACCATAACCTCTTTTAAGCAAAAACTTACTGAGTACGAAATTCTAGGCCTAAGAGTAATGTTCCAATATACTTTCATTTTAAATATTGAACTGCAGACCAGATTGCAGTTCGCAATTCGAATCGTGAACTGCGAACTGCAGACCAGTTTGCAGTTCGCAATTCGAAACACAAACTGCGAACTATAGACCAACAGTGAAATGCGCAAGAAAGTGCTGATCAGACTGCACTTTGAAATTTTTATTGTAATCAGCAGACAAGATTGCAGTTTGCAATTCGGAACGCAAATGCGGACCAGTTTGCAGTTCGCAGTTGGAAACGCGAAACGCGAACTGCAGACTAATTATGAAATGCATTCTTGTCCGCAATGCGCCGGACAGCGCTGATCAGACTGCTCTTTGAAATTTGATTCGTAAATTGTAGCCCAGTTTACAGTTCGCAATACGAATCGCGAACTGCAGACCAGTTTGCAGATCGCAATTGGAAACACAAACTGCGAACTATAGACCAACTGTGAAATGCATTCTTGTCTGCAATGCGCAAGAAAGTGCTGATCAGACTGCACTTTGAAATTTTTATTGTAATCAGCAGACAAGATTGCAGTTTGCAATTTGGAACGCGAACTGCGGACCAGTTGCAGATCGCAGTTTGAAACGCGAAATGCGAACTGCAGACTAATTATGAAAAGCATTCTTGTCCGCAATGCGCTGCACAGTGCTGATCAGACTGCACTTTGAAATTTGAATCGTAAATTGTAGCCCAGTTTACAGTTTGCAATACGAATCCCGAACTGCATACCAGTTTGCAGTTCGAATTCGAATCGCGAACTGCAGACCAGTTTGCAGTTCGCAATTCGAATCGCGAACTGCGAACTGCAGACCAGTTTGCAGTTCGCAATTGGAAACACAAACGGCGAACTATAGACCAACTGTGAAATGCATTCTTGTCTGCAATGCGCAAGAAAGTGCTGATCAGACTGCACTTTGAAATTTTTATTGTAATCAACAGACAAGATTGCAGTTTGCAATTTGAAACGCGAACTGTGGACCAGTTTGCAGTTCGCAGTTGGAAACGCGAACTGCGAACTGCAGACCAGTTTGCAGTTCACAATTGGAAACACAAACTGCGAACTATAGACCAACTGTCTGCAATAAGCAAGAAAGTGCTGATCTGACTGCACTTTGAAATTTTTATTGTAATCAGCAGACAAGATTGCAGTTTGCAATTTGGAACGCGAACCGCAGACCAGTTCGCAGTTGGAAACGCGAAATGAGAACTGCAGACTAATTATGAAAAGCATTCTTGTCCGCAATGCGCTGGACAGTGCTGATCAGACTGCACTTTGAAATTTGAATCGTAAATTGTGTCCCAGTTTACAGTTCGAAATACGAATCCCAACCAGTTTGCAGTTCGCAATTCAGATCGCGAACTGCGAACTGCGAACTGCAAACTGGTTTGGAAACGCGAAATGAGAACTGCAGACTAATTATTAAATGCATTCTGGTCCGCAATGCGCTGGACAGTGCTGATCAGACTGCACTTTGAAATTTGAATCGTAAACTGCAGATTAGTTTGCAGTTCGCAACACGAATCGCGAACTGCAGACCAGTTTGCAGTTCGCAATTCGAAACGCGAACTGCAGACCAACTGTGAAATGCATTCTTGTCTGCAATGCGCAGGACAGTGTTGATCAGACTGCACGTTGAAATTTGAATCCTAAACTGCAGACTAGTTTGCAGTTCGCAACACGAATCGCGAACTGCAGACCAGTTTGCAGTTCGCAATTCGAAACGCGAACTGCAGACCAACCACGAAATGCATTCTTGTCTGCAATGCGCAGGACAGTGTAGATCAGACTGCACGTTGACATTTGAATCGTAAAGTGCAGACCAGTTTACAGTTCGCAATTCGAATCGCGAACTGCAGACCAGTTTGCAGTTCGCAATTCGAAACGTGAACTGCGAACTGCAGACCAACTTAACTGATATATATATTGTGGAATGATATTCCATACTTTAGCGCTATTATAGCTAAATGATCGTTTCATATAATTTGTGCGACATTTGGGTATTATAATATCATTATGTATAACTGATCTAAGGCCATAAATTTCATTGCTGGAAAATGTTAAAATATCAGATATGTAAGATGGTACCAGGTTTTTAGTAGATTTAAATATCATTACTCCAGTATGGTATTTACATCGATCAGAAAATTTCATCCATCCAAGTTCTTTTAACATTTCAAATTTATGTCTGCAATTCTTTATTTAAAACAATTCTAGCAACTCTTCCTTGAAGTGCAAAAATGGGGGTTGGATATTCCTATTAAAATGCCTGCCAGTTGTGGTCTGTTACCCTTAAAATAGCGCATATTTGCTCTAGTCCGCACAATAAACATTTACTTCCATACTTCCAGTTTCGATCTGCAAAACTTGCCATGTGGGGTGTATGAAAATGTAAACTGTCTCATTCCATGTAGAATGTATTCCAGTAGTGCAAAAGTGTGATTAATTTAAAAAATTCGTTCTACACGAATGTGCCCAAATAAAATGGGTAAATTAGGTACCATTTATTATGGACTGATTTCGAATATACCACGAACATTTTTTTTACCAATTCCGAAAGGACAAAACATATAATGTATATGACTCTGATTAGAGTAATTTTGGTCGAGAAAGTAATCTGACACCGTACGATCTCACCAGATGAAGAGCGAGATCCCTCAGAGCAGATGGAGAGAAATCGTGTATTTAGATACAGACACTTTGTGGAAAGACAGACTGGTGCTTTGATATACCTTGTGCATAGCAATGACACTTTAGAAGCCTTCTTTTAGGAGAAGAACCGGTACAGGTCGCTTAGTCAGACCAGCTTACAGCTTACAATTTCGATTCGGATAAAGTGACTGCAGCTGAGGGACCATAACCTCTTTTAAGCAAAAACTTACTGAGTACGAAATTCTAGGCCTAAGAGTAATGTTCCAATATACTTTCATTTTAAATATTGAACTGCAGACCAGATTGCAGTTCGCAATTCGAATCGTGAACTGCGAACTGCAGACCAGTTTGCAGTTCGCAATTCGAATTATGAACTACGAATTGCGAACTGCGAACTGAGAACTGCAGACCAGTTTGCAGTTCGCAATTCGAATTATGAATACGATTGCAAACTGCGAACTGAGAACTGCAGACCATGTTTGCAGTTCGTAGTTTGAATCGAAAACTAGGAGCCGCATACTTGCCGGCACTTTGCAGTTCTAATGAAGAGGGAGGAAGTGCAGACCATTAACATTAATGAGCCGTGCCATGAGAAAACCAACATTGTGGGTGTGCGACCAGCATGGATCCAGACCAGCCTGCGCATCCGCGCAGTCTGGTCAGGATCCATGCTGTTCGCTTTTAAAGCCTACTGCAATTAGAGAAACCATTAGCGAACAGCATGGATCCTGACCTGATTGCGCGGATGCGCAAGCTGGTCTGGATCGATGCTGGTCGCAAACCCACTATGTTGATTTTTTCATGGCACGGCTCAAAACTTTATATTTAGCAAACACTGACCTATTACTTTAAAATATAAGAGTAACCTTCAAATGTACTTTCATTTTGTATCTTGAACTGCAGACAAGTTTCAGTTCGAATTCGAATCGCGAACTGCAGACCAGTTTGCAGTTCGCAATTCGAAACGCGAACTGCGAACTGCAGACTAGTTTGCAGTTCACAATTCGAATCGCGAACTGCAAACTGCGAACTGCAGACCAGTTTGCAGTTCGCAATTCGAAACGTGAACAGCGAACTGCTGACCAGTTTGCAGTTCGCAATTCGAAACACAAACTGCGAACTATAGACCAACAGTGAAATGCGCAAGAAAGTGCTGATCAGACTGCACTTTGAAATTTTTATTGTAATCAGCAGACAAGATTGCAGTTTGCAATTCGGAACGCAAATGCGGACCAGTTTGCAGTTCGCAGTTGGAAACGCGAAACGCGAACTGCAGACTAATTATGAAATGCATTCTTGTCCGCAATGCGCCGGACAGCGCTGATCAGACTGCTCTTTGAAATTTGATTCGTAAATTGTAGCCCAGTTTACAGTTCGCAATACGAATCGCGAACTGCAGACCAGTTTGCAGTTCGCAATTCGAATCGCGAACTGCGAACTGCAGACCAGTTTGCAGATCGCAATTGGAAACACAAACTGCGAACTATAGACCAACTGTGAAATGCATTCTTGTCTGCAATGCGCAAGAAAGTGCTGATCAGACTGCACTTTGAAATTTTTATTGTAATCAGCAGACAAGATTGCAGTTTGCAATTTGGAACGCGAACTGCGGACCAGTTGCAGATCGCAGTTTGAAACGCGAAATGCGAACTGCAGACTAATTATGAAAAGCATTCTTGTCCGCAATGCGCTGCACAGTGCTGATCAGACTGCACTTTGAAATTTGAATCGTAAATTGTAGCCAGTTTACAGTTTGCAATACGATCCCGAAAAAAAACTGCATACCAGTTTGCATGTTCGAATTCGAATTCGCGAACTGCAGACCAGTTTGCAGTTTCGCAATTCAGAATCGCGAACTGCGATACTGCAGACCAGTTTGCAGTTCGCAATTGGAAACACAATACGGCGAACTATAGACCAACTGTGAAAATGCATTCTTGTCTGCAATGCGCAAGAAGTGCTGATCAGAACTGCACTTTGAAATTTTTATTGTAATCAACAGACAAGATTGCAGTTTGCAATTTGAAATGCGAACTGTGGACCAGTTTGCAGTTCGCAGTTGGAAACGCGAACTGCGAACTGCAGACCAGTTTGCAGTTCACAATTGGAAACACAAACTGCGAACTATAGACCAACTGTCTGCAATAAGCAAGAAAGTGCTGATCTGACTGCACTTTGAAATTTTTATTGTAATCAGCAGACAAGATTGCAGTTTGCAATTTGGAACGCGAACCGCAGACCAGTTCGCAGTTGGAAACGCGAAATGAGAACTGCAGACTAATTATGAAAAGCATTCTTGTCCGCAATGCGCTGGACAGTGCTGATCAGACTGCACTTTGAAATTTGAATCGTAAATTGTGTCCCAGTTTACAGTTCGAATACGAATCCCAACAGTTTGCAGTTCGCAATTCAGATCGCGAACTGCGAACTGCGAACTGCAAACTGGTTTGGAAACGCGAAATGAGAACTGCAGACTAATTATTAAATGCATTCTGGTCCGCAATGCGCTGGACAGTGCTGATCAGACTGCACTTTGAAATTTGAATCGTAAACTGCAGATTAGTTTGCAGTTCGCAACACGAATCGCGAACTGCAGACCAGTTTTGCAGTTCGCAATTCGAAACGCGAACTGCAGACCAACTGTGAAATGCATTCTTGTCTGCAATGCGCAGGACAGTGTTGATCAGACTGCACGTTGAAATTTGAATCCTAAAACTGCAGACTAGTTTGCAGTTCGCAACTCGAATCGCGAACTGCAGACCAGTTTGCAGTTCGCAATTCGAAACGCGACCTGCAGAAAAAAACAAAAAAACAAAAAACAACCACGAAATGCATTCTTGTCTGCAATGCGCAGGGACAGTGTAGATCAGACTGCACGTTGACATTTGAATCGTAATGCCGACCAGTTTACAGTTCGCCCAATTCGAATAGGCGAACTGCAGACCAGTTTGCAGTTCGCATCGAAACGGAACTGCAGACCAACTTAAACTGATATGATAGTGGGGAAATGATATTCCATACTTTAGCGCTATATAGCAATGATCGTTCATATAATTGTGCGAATTTGGGTATTATAATATCATTATGTAAACTGATCTAAGGCCATAAATTTCTTGCTGGAAAACTGTTTAAATCTCAGATATGTAGATGGTACCAGGTTTTTGTAGTTTAAAATATCATTACTCCAGTATGTATTTACATCGATCAGAAAAAATTTCATCCCATCCAAGTTTCTGTTAACATTTCAAATTTATGTCTGCAATTTCCTTTATTTAAAACAATTCTAGCAACTCGTACTTGAAGCTGCAAAAAGTTAATTCATAGCTAATGTTGATTTGTTTGTGCCATACCGACAATAAATAAATTTGTATGTAATTGTTTGTAAAATTTATGCGTGGGAGTGCAAAACAACAACAAATAAATCTTAAAGCCAGTGCGAGAACGCGATGAATGATGTCACCGTCAACGGTTCCCATAAATTTTACGAAGTATGATATCGCCTGTAAGAGGTATGAAACATAAATGTAAAACTGTTAGAGCGAATTTTTAACTTTCTTTCGAGGTTGACCTATTTCTTCGTAAGTGGAAATAATATTCTTAAAGATAAATACCTATGCTAGACAGTGCTGTTGACTCATATTATTTTCTCCCTCCAGATTTCGATCTGTTTGTGCATCTGTTCTATTGTGGTATTTATTCTAGTGATTCTCATTCCTATTTCTGTTCGCGTAGCATTCATATGACATAACATTTTTTTCCATCTTATCCGCAAAAGAGGTCACTGTTTATAGTTTCTGAACTTTGCTAGTATTTAGTTTTACAAGGATTTCCCTTCCGATTTCATTTCCCCTTACATCATATGATTGACTTTAGTTTCGCAGAAACACGTCTTTTTTCTCTGGGTTCATATGATCCTATAAGATACTGTATTAAAAAGAAGGTTTCAAGAACTTTGTTTTATTTTCAAGTCATGATCACTCATTTCAGGAGATTCGTATCTTTTCAAATGCCAACAATTCAAATTCATTATCAGCTCTTCCAAGACGTTGAAAAAGGTAATTCATTCTGCTTCCATAACTACAAACATGGTTTTCAAATACATGCCTCTTTTTCCCCATTGTAAAAAAATCACTGCCGTTAGACATGCTTCAGTTAAACTAATTTTATTAGTTCCCGAGCTTAGAAAGTACAATAATTTAGTGCGTGTATCTAAGAAAAATAAAAAATATAATGGCAGACGTCGAATGTCTGGGCAGCTCGACATTCAATAAAGTTTCAATGTCGAGCTGGCTCGAAGTTCAAAAATATTGCCAGCAAATTGGGTATCGTATATTCAAACATCTTAAACCATGGATGTATATGTCAGCATTCTTAAACGTGTCCATGGATTTGAATGTTCGTATGGAGCAGCTATTGTGCTAAAACTTGTTCATTCTTGTGAAGCAATGCAAGCTTAATTTGAAATTGGTTAGTTTGTCATGGTTACATATGCGCAGTAAGGGAGTATTTCAAATGATAGTAAAAACGTTACTATGTTATTTTCAATGTCTTTTCAGGTCAGTTCCTTCATAAATTCAGATAAAGATCAACGCCAAAACTTCAAAACTATAGACGTATCTTCCGGTGGCCATGCTACGTATATATCGCCCACGGGGATTTACAATTGGCCGCAAAATACATTCTGGGACAAAAGGATCATACTTCCCGTGGACTAGCTTACACACACCATGATATACTTGGCATCACTCTTGTTTCCGGCCATTGGACAAAAAAGCAGTGCAGGACTTAATCGTATAGGTAACCCAAAATTCTGTGAGAAAAACTGCTTTCAGTTATAAATTTTCGTTACCAGAGACAAATAATAAGGAATTCTTATTAGTTAGTAAAGAAATGTCGACTTTCACTTTGGTACACAATCTCGTTTGAACTTTTTCTTATAAGAAACGTTAAAAGTAAAGTTTTGTATGTACTTAGTATGATGTGGAGGCTTTCAAAAAGCACCACGCGCTGTCACAGTCTTTTTTTTCAGAAAGGTTGATTTGGCGATTCATTATATACTAATGCGAAACAAGGTTATGTTTTTTAGGATAATAGATCTAAATAGCTAGGAATTGCCCGTTATGGCAAATACATGTACAACCAAATTGCTTGGCTTGACATACCGCGGCAAGATGGGAAGTGTTGAAATATAATGCTTTGGCTCTAAGAAACAAATACTTTGTGGGGCTATTTCATGGCGTTTTCAAATCACTACTTGTTTGCATAGTCGCGAGCCATATACTACAACATATATTATTTACATGGAAGTCTCTAATAACAGGACTATTCTCTATATGACATGGACTTTTTGTAGACAATTATTATATCCTGCAGACGACATTCATAATTAAAATAGAAAGCAAAATATTATACGAAAAAAACACTGTAGAGTCCGAAGGGACTTTAATTCTTTGAAAAAACGTTAAACGGGGAATTCATTTGTTTCATTTTATTGTGAAAAAAGTCTTTGATTCAAACAGTAGATGAAAGCTTTCAATGTAAACAGAGAATACCTGTATTAATAAATCACTAATGAACGGAATGACTATTTTTTAATTTTACATGAAATTTATAAAGCTCACTTATTGTACTTTAAGCGAGAAACGATTGTGCAAGTAACAAAGTTAATTACGAAAAAGGGTGCTAGACCTATAAAAACAAATATTGCCGAAACATAAGTGTATAATTTCGTGTTATTTGCCCTTCTCAAATGCAATCATTTATCTGGCTTATTTACGTACATATAGGAAAAAGTGATCAGAAAGAGTCATTATAATTTGTGCGAGCAATATCGATTTTGCCGACCTGCGCATGCATCCCTTTCGCACCAATCAAAGCAGCGAATTGAGAAGTGTTATATAATATTACATTTTATGCAGTCTTCTTTTTCTAAAGAGAAGAAAGTCGTTTCCTTTCTGAATTTGAATTAAGCATTAATTGTGTATAACGTTGATAGGACTATGTAGATATATGTCTGTATCCCTTAGTTGATTGTATTTTATATGAACTGTTTTTGAATTTTACGGTTATGTTTATGGTTGTTTATGAAAAGAACACATGATAATATATAAATTATGTTTTAAATTAAATGTAAACATGTTATAGTGACACGTTATTTGCTTCCACCGAGAGCATAAATGCTCAAAGTGAGCTATTGTGACCGTCTGTTTCCGTTCCCGGTGTTTTGTCAACAATAGGCACAATTTCAATGAAACTTGGTTCGAGATGTTCCGTGAATAAACTCTGTCAAGATGGTTGAAACTGTACAATAAATATAGAATTTGATCAATTATTGGAAACATAAATTAAATCTCCAGAGGCTTGCATTCTCTATTTATCTTCATATAAACCATTTCCAGAATGTTTAATCATTAAAATTTAGTCAAGTTTGAAACGGATTATTTCAGTTCAAAAAAACTAGGTCACTAGTCAAATCATAGATACATCAAATTAGCACAGTAGAGACAAGTTCTATCACACTTTGCGAGAATGTTCTGTACTCTGTAATGTAGGTCATTTTCCAAATTGGGTTACCCGAGTTCTTAAAGTTACATTATAAGGCTTTTAATTTTATAGATATAGCAGCTGTCCATGTAAATGTTAGCATAATTAAATGGTCCTTAAAGAAATGGGACCGTACACAGTTAGGGACCATAAAGGAGACAATCTTAGAGATTGATTGAATGATATCTTTTCGATGTTAATGATATTCAAACTTTGCAAATTATAAATGAAACAATTATTGAAATAAGGATTTTATTAAGAAATTAGGACATTCTTTGAGGTCAGAACAAAAACTGCAGCAGCCATATGTTTGAACAAGGCATTATGAGCCTTAAATGGTGTCACTAGTCAAATGATTAGAGCC
This sequence comes from Mercenaria mercenaria, assembly GCF_021730395.1. Classification (NCBI taxonomy): domain Eukaryota; kingdom Metazoa; phylum Mollusca; class Bivalvia; order Venerida; family Veneridae; genus Mercenaria; species Mercenaria mercenaria. The sequence continues at coordinate 5,496,462 of NC_069376.1, forward strand.
TTAAACTGTGTCACTACGTCAAAGGATTATGAGCCTTTAAAACTGTGTCACTAAGTCAAATGATATGAGCTTTGATACTTGTCACTAAGGCAATGAAGAGCCTTTATATTGTGTCACTAAGTCAAATGATTATGAGCCTTTAAACTGTGTCACTAAGTCAAATGATTATGAGCCTTTATACTGTGTCACCAAGATAAAAACAATGTTTTCTACATGAACATGATAAATCATTGTAAGGTCAGAACAAAAAATGCAGCAGCCCATATTTTGAAACCAAGGCATATGAGGTGCCTTTAACTGGTCACTAAGGCAACTGATAGGAGCCTTTAAATGTGTCAATAAGCAATGATTATGAGCTTTTATACTGTGTCACTAGGCAAATGATTATGGCCTTTTTCTGTGTCCCTAAGTCAAATGATGATGAGCCCTTGAACTTGTGTCACCAGATAAAACGTGTTTTCTACTGAAAAATGATAATCATTGTCAGGTCTTTGTGTGTGAAAAATCTAGGTCATTCAAAAAACTTGGTTATTTATTGTTGTAACTTGACTTAGGTCTAGAACTGGAACTTACGCTTAGAGGAATTGCAGTGCATTGTAAGAACCATAATCGCCTTGCTTCCTTTTTGGATTAGTTCCACTTTAGGGGCGGTCACCTGACTACAGTGTCGGAAGGAGCTCTTTTGGAGCACTGCCACCCGTAATTTGCCTCCGTCTTAACTTTTCTTCATTTGGCGGAAGTTCATGAAACTTGGCCGTGTATAGCCCTTTCTACCAAAGTAATTTTGATGTTGTTCTCTGAAGAAACACTGATGCACATTCGACGATAATATTAAGCGGAAAAAAGTGACTACATATTTTGTGATTTCATGTTTAGAACTTCGGGTGCTGATAGCGGTGTTTCACCATTTGGATCATTGCGCGTTATTAGGATTTTGTGTTTTGTTTAGGTCAAGGTATATCGCACGGACACAAAAAAGAATGAAAAATGTTATGGACGTATAAAGTTGTTGTAACAGCTACTTGCTTGCAGAATTACATAATGAATGGGTAGATATGAGGAATTGGCCAAGTGATTTTGGGATCAGTGACTCGAATATCAAGGCTTTGCAGGGACCTGATATGATTTCTGGTAAATTATTTTGTTTTTGATCAAAGAAAGAAATAAACGCTGTAGCTTGCTCATTTTTCGTGAGCCGAGGCAATTTCTGTTGTCTGTGTTTAAAGGTCGGGTCATTGTTGAAAGAACCGGCTACTAGCCATTCCTATTGATAGTTGTTAAATATTGTATTCCATATAGCGACCTAAAATATTCTGTTACATGTGTGTCAATGTTCGTATTATATGTTATCTGTCAGGGATTTAAAAACATCAAGCATCAAGAGACTGTAAAAGATTTGTATTATTTCTTAAACGACCAAAAAAATGAAGCATTTAGAAGTCGTATCTGAATAAATTTTCATTAAGGTGAAACGCTACCTTAATGATATGGACTTGTCATGCTCATTAGCAGAGCCTTAAGTAAAGGTAAAGGTTATAGTATCAATTTTGTGCTGCTTTTTTTTCGTCAAGTCTGTGATGTCGACTGTATATAAGATTTAGCAGATTAATTCTCTTTGAAAGTAGGTCCCAACAATGTGTTCGGTGTCTGTTTATAAAATCTGGTATAATGAGTCAGAAGTGACAGGATGTTGTGACAGTGATATTTTTGGCCTAGTTTATTGCGTATGTATTGAGAACATATCTGGAGCTTTTCATTGTGATTTCCTGAGTAAGTTTATCTTTGAGAGAAAGGTCTACATACGCTAATTGCTAAACGGCTATTTTAGAGGGTTATGGTTCGCAGAATTATTTTTCTTGTATATAAACATAACATGTTGAATTATTCTATTTTTGATTTATATTCTATATTTGTAGTGTCTATTGCTATTTAATAGCTTGTCGATGGAGTACAAAGTTACGTTGAAATCTATATAGTATTAAGTAGTGAAATATGCGGATTTGCATATGTTTGATTCTTGTCATAGTTGTGGTATATGATATGAGTTGTTGTATGACTTATGTAATTGCTCTTTACGTTGTACACTGTTAGACAGTATTTTTATGTTATATAATAGATGATGAAACATTTTTATGGAGAGGATCAGGACAAATGCAGTATCAGTAGTAGCTTCTTGGGTGAGATGGGGAATGACTTGTGGATGTTAGGGAAATGAAGAAGTATAAGCTATCAATGAAAGAGACTTAAGTTACTTTACATAAAAACATGGAACTTTCATTTTATTTATTACTGTAATAGATGAAAATTTTGTTGGGTGCAATTAATTGAATGCCACACGTTTTTTTTTTAAAAAAAAAATGGATTCCATTGAAATGTAGTTGTTGTTGTGGTTGTGAGTGATGATGATGATGAAATATGTGTCATATATAAAATTATTCGTTTTAAATATTAGGTGTTAACTCTGATGGAATGCAGTTTTGTTTTAAGGGATGTGTGCCGGTTGGGTATATTCATGTTGATTTAAAAAACTATTTGTAGACACATAGAAACAGCATTGAATTCGGCCAAATAGAAAACTTTGGGGTCATGTATTTATCCCCCGCCGTGGCGGAGGCATTATAGGAATGGTCTGCGTCCGTCCGTCCTACGTCCTTAACAAATCGTATCCGATCCATATCTCCTAAACCCCTTGAAGGATTTTCATGAACTTGGGTCAAATGAGCACCTCTCAAGACGATAGAAGAACCAATAAGTGCCTGTCGGTTCAAGGGCAAGTCACACTACAAGGTCAACGGTTTGAGCTGCCATTGTGTTGTCCAACTCTTATCTTCTAACCTTTGGAAGTAATTTTATAAAACTTGGTCAAAGGATCACTTCATCAGACGTTGGGCAGAACCATGCGCCTCAAGGTCAAGGTGATATCAAGGTCAAAGGTTTGAGCCTTTATTTTGTGTCCCCGCTCTATATCTCTTAAACACCATGGAAGGAAAGTTTATAAAAGGGGTCAAATCTCACCTCATCAAGACGATGTGCAGAACCCATGAGTCAGTCATGGCCGGATAAAGGTCAAGGGCCACAACTTAGGGTCAAAGGTTTTAGCCCTTCCATTTTGTGTCTGCTCTATACTCCTAAAACCCCTTGAAGGATTTTATCCAAACTTGGGTTCAAAATGTCACCTCATCAAGGCGATGTGCAGAACTTATGAGTCAGTCATGTCGGCTCAGGTCAAGGTCACAACTGAAGGTCAAAGGGTTGATCCTTCCCATTCATGTCCGCTCATATCTCTTAACCCTGAAGGAATTATCAAAACTTGGGTCAAATGATTAATCTCATCAGAACGATAAGCAGAAATTATGAGTCACCATGCCAGCTCAAGGCCAAGGTCACAAATCAGGGTCGAAGGTTTGAGCATCCATTTGGTGTGTCCAATCTGATCATTAAAACCCCTTGAAGGATGTTCATGAAACTTTGGCAAATGATCACCTCATCAAGAACTATGAGTCAGCCATGTAAATCAATGTCAATGTCACAACTAGGTCAAAGGTTAAGCTCTGTTATTTCCTAAACGCCCATGAAGGATTTCTGAAACTGGGCAAATGATCACCTTCATCAAGACGTGTTGAGATTTCATGCGTCAGCCATGTCAGTTCAAGGTCAAGGTCACAGCTAAAATTCAAAGGTTTACCCATATTCACTATCCTGGCAGTGGCGGGGGATTTAGATGTCTTCAGATTGCTTCTTGTTTATTTAAGTACAAGGTTCGGGTAGAGAGGATGGAGAGGAATGTGATCTGACTAATGTCGTAGTCAATCTGCTCTAAAAAGTTGTAATTCAGAATGAATCACATGTTAATGTCGATACCTGAATTCTTGTGGCTTGCAATCAGGCGCGGTCTGGATGTCCAAAAGGTGCACAAATACCTTAAATGCCTATTGTTACACTATGCTGTTAATATAGATGGAATTATGGTGGGTTTTATCTCATATGATACAAATTGCACTATAAATATTGGAAATACAAATCGAATGCACACGAATGACAACCTAGACTTTCATGTTCGGTAGGTCACCTGAGCAATGCTCAGCGTGAGTTTTTCTTGATCACTCGATGTCCAGTCGTCCGTCTTGTGTCGTACTGTCTGTCAACAGGTAGCTGTGTATGCAATAGAGGCTGTATTTTTAAAACTGATCTTCATGAAATTAGTCAGAATGATAACTTTGATTTAAATATAGCCGAGTTTGGAAAGATGGGTCATATGGCGGTAAAAAAGTAGGTCACTAGGTAAAATAAAAAAAACCATGTGTATGCGTAGAGGCTGTATTTTCTTAATCGTCTGAATCAGGTCAGAAGTCTCTATATAATGAATGAACTTCTAGGCTGAGTTCGAAAATGGGTTATTGGGTTAAAAAACTAGAGATCAACTAGATTAACTCAAAGAACCACAACCTTCGAGGTAGTGTAGAGATAGAAGGCGTATTTTTCATTAATCTCATGAATTTTGGTCAGACAGAAAATGATAACCATGTGAAATCTGGGTCGAGTTCGAAAATGGGGTCATCTGGGCGTGTAAAAAACTAGGTCACTAGGTCAAATCAAAGAAAAACCTTGTGTATGCGATAGAGGGTATTTTCAATTGATTTTATGAAAATTTGATAGAATAATGATCTTGATAAAACTAGGTGAGTTTGATTATGGTCATCTGGGTTACAAAAAAGTAGGTCATAGGTCAATCCAAGAAAAACAATGCGTATGCAATAGAGGGCTGAATTGCAATTGGTCTTTATGCATATTGGTCAGAAGATTGCCCTTGATGAATTCTAGGTCTTGTTCAATAGGCTTATCTGCGGGTCAAAAAAATAGTCATTATGTCAAATCAAAGGAACCGTGTTGCGACCAGAGGTTGTTTTTTTTTTCAATTGATCTTCTGAAAGTAGAGGTCAGAATGATGCCTTGATTACAAAATCTAGTTGAATTTGAATTCGGGTGATCTGTAGTTAAAAGTAGGTCACAGGTTTTAAATCAAGAAAACCTCGGTGGTATGTAAATGATAGAGGTTTGTATTTTCAAGTGATCTCATCAAATTGTGCAGAATGTGATAGTTGATAAAATCTAGTCAAGTCGAATATGAGTCATCTGGGATCAAAAACAAGGTCATAGGTCAACTCAAGACATACTTGTTTTGCGGCCAATTTTAATGATAATTGGTTCTGAACATTTTTCCCATGAAATCACTATGATCAAACATGTTCACTTTAGGTTGTATTATGGTGTGTTCTCAGGGGAGCGACCTAGGGCCATCTGACCATTTGTTAACTTGAATGTGAAACTTATAAAAAGTTTGCATTATTTCAACTGCCTGTTTATTCCGTTATGATAATTGCTAATAATAATCACCGACGGACTCAGTCAGGTGCGAAGGATTTAAAATAAGGTGTATTTTCACTTCTTTCGCGAAGATTATTGCGCCTCATAAAAGTCGCGCAATATTACCGTGCAGAAACTTGTGATATATCCAGTACACAAAGTTGATAACCTATAAAATATTATTTCTTCGATGTTTATGTTTGCCATGTTCAAATAGATTTACTTTCCTCATCACAAAACTTCCTTTATAAAAATGTTAAATGGACACAACCTTAAACGAGACTGCATAAAATATTGTCAATACATTATTTTTTTTCTGAGATAAAGACATTACCTTCATCCCAAAGCGTTTGCCACTTAACGCTACCTATTTGAAAAATTTAGGTAATATCTCTTCATGTAGATGTCCGATATGCAACATTAAATTTAACCCGATTAGAAGTGGAGTTCGATTTCAGGTCGCAAATTGTAAATAACCAGTCTCCAATGACTGTGTCTGTTACAGTTTAGGTATTATGGCGGATATTAAATTACCTGCAGATACATTCTTCTGATTATTGAGTACTAAGTTATAGGATCCTGCATGTGTATGTTATATAAGTACTTGTAAATAGTTGGTTCTAAGATATGTAAACGGAGTTTATGTTGAATGTGTCTTATGACCTATTTACCACTTTTCCATGCAAAATGTCTATCACAACATTTATCTGATGTCTACATTTATGATGAAACATATTCAAACAGCAGGGATCAAATCAGCGAGGGTCAATAATGGAGTTTGAACGAGTTGAATTCTCAGCTAATAGATAATGCCATTTTCATACACTAATGAATATACATTATCTTTATCATGACAAATCATTCTTTTCCTTTTTGCCGATGTGAATGAACACACTGCTATGTTTCAGTCATAAGCATGATATATGAACGGCTGTGCTGTGTATGCTGTTGTGATGAAATATTTCATGAAATGTATAATGTTTAATGTCACACTGAGTTTTGATTTCTGTAACATTGTGATGTGTTATATACAGTCGAGACGCCTTAACGACCCCTGAATTAGCGACTCCCTGTTCTATGCGACCCTATTTTATGCTCCGGACGCAATTACTATTAAAGAGCTGATACGCAACCCCCTGGCATACGCGACAAGCGATGTTGAAATCAGGCTCCCGAATCGATCTTTAGACAGTTTTCAGCGACTTTGAGACGCTCCCTCGCAAGATTTTACACGATAGAGTTACCGTTCTTTATCTCGCGTGAAGTTGTTTGAGACGAGAACTTATTTGTTAACAAAAAATGGCTGATGAAAAACATAAAAAGAACTGTTTGACATTAGAACAGCGTGTTAAGGCACTTTAATTGCTCGATTAGGAAAACCAGCGTATAAAGTCGCTGAAGAATTCGGAGTCGGTGCATAAATTAACTTTATTCCTGGTGAAACAAAAATATGGCGGTATTTAACAGGAAACGACGAAGTAAACACAGATTAAAGATGCAGTCAATAATCGAATAAATGTCAATGAACAATTAGTACACAAAAATATAAATATCATAAACCACAGTGTGTAAATAGTTCAAATGGAACATTTATATTTTACTGCTCCCCTTTATTTTCTTGCCAGATCATGAGCTTAAATTTGTTTTATCAACATCATACGAATGATGCAAATTATTTGAAATTTATATTTTATCAATATGCAATTAAAGAAATAGCATTTAATCATTTTCCACTCCTACCTTAAAAGAGGCCAATATATAAGTATCCGATATTCATGTACTTTAATTGGAAAAATATATGAAACCGGCGTCATCCTAGTAAGTGGGACTGTTTTAAGAGACTCCCTGTCATATGTGACCTTTTTCGCTGCTTCCCATAGTCGGTCTCTTAAAACAGTCTCGACATCAGCTAAGAATGTGTTATTTCAGAGGCTTAAATTTACTCATTAAATGTTTGTAGTATTTATGATAAATAAACATAAAGCCAGGGAGCCAGGATATATCCTGCAGGTCGACATTCGTTTCCCGGACTCCGAATAGACAAGCGTTCCAATAGTTTGATCCAGTAAACGAGAAGACGCTTTTTAAATAACACATGCGCCAGTCCTTCTAAAGAATCGATTGGGTGATTGAATATCCCATCAATTACCAATGAGTTCTTCAAAGAAAACAAATGTCGTTGCAAAGATTCTTTTCATTTAGTAAATATCGCAAGATTGTATATTCTATGTAATAAAAGTAATAACACAGACCTGCTGGTGCCTGAGATTTTTTTACTTTTCTCCAGTATTACCCTCACTGGCCTGTAATAATTATCAGAGATGTTCCGATTGTCGCCGGCGATCGAGTAATCGTCAAGTCAGCGACATTGGTACTGACCACAGAGAATCGATTCTAGTCGCTGCATGCCTTCCTCGAAAAAAAAATATGTTTAAATTTTCAATGCTTTTTCAGATACCTCTTGCTGCTTAGCTTACATGTTTGTGCTCTTTAAATCATCTTTCATATTTCAAAATATCTGCTCTTTAAGGTTGACGGTCGGTAATTCAAATACTTCTTTGTTTCATATAAAAACGACAACTTCAGGTCGTCTTTACGTATCTTTATAGAACATCAGTTTTGTTCTACATCAATTTTTCAAGAAAGGTCTATCATAAATTTACGCACAAAAGAAATGAAGAGAATATACGATTGAAGAGGTCTTGGTAAAATGCCAGCCAGCTGTGGTTTGTTATCCTAGAAATGACACATACATGCTCTTGTTCACAAAGTAAACCACTTCTCAAGGCTTCGATGTGCAAGGTCGTAAGGGATGTATACACATGAAAACCGTTTCATTTCAGGCAGAATGTATTCTAGCAGTGAAAACGTGAATGACCCACGTACTCACTTTACACGAATTATGCCCAAAATGGGACAATATTGATCTATTTACTTCGGATTTCTTTCGACTACACCATGACCGCACATTTTCGACCGTATTAGTTTACTGACTTTATTCCTTTGGAATAGAGAACGCTTTATGGCCAGTTCATGACTGGAACAATAATAATAAAATACATATTTAAATTAAATTATTTGTTACTTTATTGAGTAGAATTTTCTCTACCATTAGATTTTGGTGAAACAGCCGTAGATAAAAACATATGGTCATATTATGTGGTGAATAAAATGCATAGGTCCGTGTCAGTGCTTTTGACACAATTGTTTTAGAGATACTCACATTTCAAGCTGAAGCTTAGTGCCAATTTGGAACTTTTTAAACCCATCTTAAACATTTCAAATGTCATATTTAATCTATAAAATTAATGGTTTACGTTGCAATTTAATAAGTTTACTTTACGCGTTATATTTAATTCATGGAAATAATTTACACTACAGGTGCCAAGACGAGGCGTTATTCTACGCTACCCGGATAAATGACGTAACACCATGACTTCCGGTTCTAATTGCAGAACTACCTCTGTTACGTTCCCTATAGTACTTATTATGTACAATTTTGATGACATATGCCTAGACTAGCCACTAGGCTTATAATAAATATATTTCTACATTTTTCCTTTTTTGACGAATTTAATTTCATAGAGACAAAAGCCAGTCTATTTTAGAATGATGTTAAAAATTTCTTGAATTCGAGCCCTAACATGATTGTATAGTGACAAAAATCATTCGTCATCAAAATAATACAGTTAAACAGTTGGGGAGTAGCTAGCCACTAGACTGATAATAAATACATTTCTACTTTTTTCCCTTTTTTTTGACGAATTTCTACATTTTTTCCTTTTTTAAAGAATTTAATTTCATAGAGAAAAAAGCCAGTCTATTCTAGAAAATATCACAGAGGAATGATGTTGAAATTATCATGATATTGGACATAGGATATAGAAATTATCATGATATTGGACATAGGATATAGACTGGCTCAGTTCACTACATTTAATCATAAAAATGTAAAAAAAAAAATACATCATAGTCTAGGAGCTAGTCTAATGTATGCTGGGCCCGAGTAGTAGTCTGGTTACTGCATGAAACCTGCAGAACTGCATGAAATGTCATATAAAACAGACATACAATATTTTATGGGGACATACGTCGGGCAGTAGTCTGGTTATTATAGGCGCAGAACTGCATGCAATGTCATATAAAACAGGCATCGGGCAGCCGTCTGGTTATTATAGGCGCAGAACTACATGAAATGTCATATAAAATACAGTAAATACAATAATTTAAGATGACATTATTATGCCGGGCAGCCGTCTGGTTTATCATAGGCGCAGAACTGCATGACATGCTATATTAAATACAGTTCTTTACAATATTTTATGTAGTGTCTTTTGCTACTGTCAGTGGAGTACAAAGTTACGTGAAATCGTATAAGTAGTGAAATATGCGGATTTGCATATGTCTTGTACATAGTTTTATTATATAATATGAGTTGATGTTTTGACTTATGTAAATTGCTTTATTTACGTTGTAACTGTTTATACAGTATTTTATGTCTATATCATATATGATGAGAATGTTTATGGAGAGGATATCATGACAATTGCAGCATCAGTAGTTAGATTATTGGGCGAGTTGAATTGAATGATAGGGATGTTAGGGAAATGAAGAAGTATAAGCTTTCAGTGAAAGATACTTAAGTTACTTTACATATGTTAATTTCATTTTTATTTTATTGCTGTATATAGATGAAATTTTGTTTGTTCAATAATTGAATGCCACACGCTTCTTTAAAAATGGATTCCATTGAAAATGTTGTTGTTGTTGTTGTTGTATTTTTGTTGTATTTTTGTTTTAAGGTAGTTGTGTGCGTTTGGGTATATTCTTTTTGATTAAAAACTTATTTGTAGACACATACAAAAAGCATTGAATTTCGGCAAATAGAAAACTTTGGGTCATGTATTTAATCCCCCGCCGTGGCGGAGGGATTAACGGCATGGTCTGCGTCCGTCCGTCCTTCCATCCGTAACAAAATCGTATCCGATCCATACTCCTAAACCCCTTGAAGGATTTTCATGAAACTTGGTCAAATGATCACCTCATCAAGACGATATGCAGAACCAATAAGTCAGCCTTGTGGGTTTCAAGGTCAAGGTCACAACTCAAGGTCAAAGGTTTGAGCCTGCCATTTTGTGTCCACTCTATATTTTCTCAACCCTTGAAGGAATTTTATAAAACTTGGCTCAAAGGATCACCTCATCAAGACGATGGGAGAACCATGCCGGCTCAAGGTCAAGGTGATAAATTCAAAGGTCAAAGGTTTGAGCCTTTCATTTTGTGCCCGCTCTAATCTCTTAAACCCCTTGAAGGAATTTTATAAAACTTGGGTCAATCATCACCCTCATCAAGACGATGTGCAGAACCATGAGTCAGTCATGCCGGCTCAAGGTCAAGGTCACAACTTAGGGTCAAAGGTTTGAGCCTTCCATTTTGTGTCCGCTCTATACTCCAAAAACCCCTTGAAGGATTTTCACCCAAACATGGGTCCAAACGATCACCTCATCAAGGCGATGTGCAAAAATTTTGAGTCAGTCATGTCGGCTCAAGGTCAAGGCCCACAACTGTAGGTCAAATTTTGATCCTTCCATTTCATGCAGCTATATCTCCTAAACCCCTTGAAGGAATTTTATAAAAACTTGGGTCAAATGATTATCTCATCAGAACGATAAGCAGAAATTATGATCAACCATGCCAGCTAAAGGTCAAGGTCACAACTAAGGGTCGAAGGTTTGAGCCTTCCATTTGGTGTGTCCACTCTGTATCACCTAAACCCCTTGAAGAATTTTCAAATGAAACTTTGGTCAAATGATCACCTCATCAAAAAACTCATGAGTCAGCCATGTCAACTCAATGTCAATTTCACAACTAGGTCAAAGGTTTTCAGCTCTGTATCCAAAACCCCCTTGAAGGATTTTCATAAAATTTGGGTCAAATGATCACCTCGTCAAGACGTTGTGCAGTTTCATGAGTCAGCCATGTCGGGTTCAAGGTCAAGGTCACAGCTAAAATCAAAGGTTTACCCTTTTCCCAACTATCCATTGCAGTGGGCGGGGATTTAGCTGTCTTTCAGATTGCCTTGTTTTATTTCAGTACTAAGGGGTTCGGGGAGAGGAATTGTGATCTTTACTAATGGTCGTACGTCATCTGCTCAAAATGTTGTAATTCAGCATGAATCACATGATAATGTTCGATACCTGATCTATGTGGCTTGACTCAGGCAGCGGTCTGGATTTCCAAAGGTGCACAACTACCTTAAATGCCATTTTGTACACTTTTTGCTGTGACTATAGATGATTATGGTGGGTTTTATCTGCTATGATACAAATTGCTATATAATATTGGTAATACAAATCGAATGAAACACAATAACAACCTCGACTTTCCATGTTGTTAGTTCACCTGAGAAATGCTCAGGTAAGTTTTTCTGTTTCACTCGATGTCCGTCGCCCGTCGTTTTGTCGTCTGTCTGTCAACATTTAGCTTGTGTATGCAGTAGAGGCGGAAATTTTTCAACTGATCTTCATGAAATTTAGTCAGAATGATAACTTTGATTAAATCTAGGCCGAGTTTGAAAAATGGGTCATCTGGGGTAAAAAATTAGGTCACTAGGTCAGAAAAAAAAATTTGGGTGTATCCCGATAGAGGCTGTATTTTCAATTAATCGTCATGAATTATGGTCAGAATGTCTATCCTGATGAAATCTAGGCTGAGTTCGAAAATGGGTTATCTGGGGTTTAAAAACTAGGTCACTAGATTAAAATAAAAAAAAAACCTTGAGTATGCGATAGGGGCTGTATTTTTTCAATTATCTTCATGAATTTTGATCAGAAATAATAACCATGATGAAATCTGGCCATTTTCGAAAATTTGGGTCATCTGGGGTTAAAAAACTAGGTCACTAGGTCAAATCAAAGAAAAACCTTGTTTCGATTTTTCAATTGATCTTTATGAAATTTGGTCAGAATGATTGCCTTGATAAATTTCTAGGTCATGTTCCAAATATGGGCTATCTGGGGTCAAAAAATAGGTCATTATGTCAAATCAAAGGAAAAACCTTGTGTATGCGACAGAGGTTTTTTTCTAATGTTTCCTTCCTGAAAGAAAGTCAAAATGATTCCCTTGATGAAATCTAGGTTGAATTTGGAATTTGGGTCATCTGTTTTAAAAAAAGTGGGTCACTAGGTTAAATCAAAAAAAAAACCTCGTGTAAATGATAGAGGCTGTATTTTTCAACTGATTCTTCATGAAATTTGTCAGAATGATACCCTTGATAAAATCTAGTCAAGTTCGAATATGAGTTCATCTGGGATCAAAAACAAGGTCACTAGGTCAAATCAGGAAAATACTCTTTTTTTTGCCCCCAATTTTTAAATTTGATAATTGGTCAGAACATTTTTTTTCCATGAAATCACTAGATCAAACATGTTTTCACTGTTATGGATATTATGGTGTGTTTCTCAGGTGAGCGACCTAGGGCCATCTTGACCCTCTTGTTAACTTGAATGTTGCAACTTAAAAAAAAAAGTTTGCATATTTTCAAATGCCTGTTATTATTCCCGTTTATGAAATTGCTAATAATAATCACAGACGGACTCAGTCAGGTTGAGGTAATTAAAAATAAGGTGTATTTTCAGTTCTTTCCCGGGGAAGATATTGTGCTCCTAAAGTCGCGCAATATTACCGCTGCAGAACTTGTGCATATACCCAAAGTACAAAGTTGATAACCTATAAATATTATGTACCTTCGATGTTTTTGTTTTCCATGTTCAAATAGATTTACTTTTCCTTCATCAAAAAAATTTTCCTTTTATTAAAAATTTTAAAATTGGACACAACTTAACGCTACTGCATAAAATATTGTCAGTACATCTATTTTTTTCTTGAGAAAAAATTTACATTTACCTTCATTCCAAAGCGTTTGGAACTTAATCCTATTTGAAAATTTAGGTAATATCTCTTCATTGTAGATGTCAGATATTGCAACATTCAATTAACCAGATAGAAGTTAGAAGTTTCTATTTCAGGGTCAGGAAATTGTAATCACCAGTCTCCAATGACTGTGTATGTTTAGCAATTTATATTATGGCGGATACTACCTTCCATAGCAGATACATTCTTCTGATTATTGAGTACTAGTTATATGATCCTGCATGGTATGTTAAATAAGTACTTGTAAATAGTTTTGTTTTTCTATATATTCATATATAAAGGAATTTATGTTGAATTGGGTCTTATCCCTATTACACAATTTCCTACAAAATGTTATCACAACATTTATCTGATGTCTACATTATGATGAACTTTGTTTAAAGAGAGGATTTCAAATCAGCGCGGGTTCAGTATTGGGTTTTTGAACGAGTTGAATTCTCAGCTAATAGATAATGCCATTTTTTTTTACACTAATGAATATACATTATCTTTATCATAAACATCATTTCTTTTCCTTTTTTGCCGACCGTGTATGAACACAATTGATATGTTTCAGATCATAAGCATGATAAATGCACGGCTGTGCTGTATCAGTGTTGTGATAATATTTCATGAAAATTATAATGCTTTAATGTACACAGTGAGTTTTTGATTTCCCTGTCACATTGTGATGTGCTTATATATATTGTATCATTTTTATGACGGTTTTTATGCAGGGAAAGGTTCTATGCCCTAAAATACCAAATATTTTGCCAAATTATATATAAAAATTTTTGTAAGTTATTTCTTCCAAATCTATCGAAATTATAACGGAAATAATAAAGATGATATTGAGCTTTGACTTGCTTTTATTACTTTTTTGGTATTTGAAGTATATATCGGCACAAGGTGAGAAAATTGATCTGAATACATCCGGCCCCGGCCCCCTCTAATTATCATAATTTATGTAATTTTTGGTTTATTACACCGTAACTTTAGGTTCTTTCTATATCGACTGGTTTTATTGCCCATGGCTCCTAACAAACCCATCAGCTAAGAATGTGTTATTTCAGGGGCTTAAATTTATCATTAAATGTTTGTAGTATTTATGATAAATAAACATAAAGCCGGGAGCCAGGATATATCCTGCGGGTCGACTTCTTTTCCCCGGGGACTCCAAATAGACAAGCGTTCCAATAGTTTGATCCAGTAAACGAGAAGACGTTTTTTAAAAATAACACATGCGCCAGTCCTTCTAAAGATCGATTGGGTGATTGAATATCCCATCAATTACCAATGATTCTCAAAGAAAACAAATGTCGTTGCAAAGATTCTTTTCATTAGTAAATATCGCAAGATTGTATATTCTATGTAATAAAAGTAATAACACAGACTGCTGGTGCCTGAGATTTTTTTTACTTTTCTCCGTATTACCCTCACTGGCCTGAAATAATTTTATCAGAGATGTTCCAAATTGTCGCCGGCGTTCGAGTAATCGTCAAGTCGCGACATTGGTACTGACCACAGAGAATCGATTCTAGTCGCTGCATGCCTTCCTCGAAAAAAAAATATGTTTAAATTTTCAAGGCTTTTTCAGATCCCTCTTGCTGCTTAGCTTACATGTTTGTGCTCTTTAAATCATCTTTCATTATTTCAATATATCTGCTCTTTAAGGTTGAGGGGTCGGTAATTCAATACTTCTTTGTTTCATAAAAAAAAACGACAATTTCAGGTCGTCTTTACGTATCTTTATAGAACTCAGTTTTGTTCTACATCAATTTTTCAAGAAAGGTCTATCATAAATTTACGCACAAAAAGAAATGAAGAGAATATACGATTGAAGAGGTTTTGGGGTAAAAGGGCCAGCCAGCTGTGGTTTGTTATCCTAGAAATGAAAACATACATGCTCTTGTTCACAAAGTAAACCACTTCTCAAGGCTTCGATGTGCAAGGTCGTAAAGGATGTATACACATGAAAACCGTTTCATTTCAGGCAAAAATGTATTCTAGCAGTGAAAACGTGAATGACCCACGTACTCACTTTACACAAATTATGCCCAAAGGGGACAATATTGATCTATTTACTTCGGATTTTTTTGGGACTACACCATGACCGCACATTTTCGACCGTATTAGTTTACTGACTTTATTCCTTTGGAATAGAGAACGCTTTAATGGCCAGTTCATGATTGGAACAATAATAATAAAATACATATTTAAAATTTAAGATTTTTTGTTTTTTTATTGAGTAGAATTTTCTCTCCATATAGATTTTGATGAAAACAGTCGTAGATAAAAACATATGGTCATATTATGTGGTGAATAAAATGCATGGGTTTCCGTGTCAGTGCTTTTAAACTCAATTGTTTTAGGGATACCCACATTTCCCAAGCTGAAGCTTAGTGCCAATTTGGAACTATTTAACATCTAAACATTTCAAATGTCATATTTATCTTAACAATAATGGTTACGTTGCAATTTTAATAAGTTTACATACGCGTTACCATTAATTCATGAAATAATTTACACTAAGGATGCCCGAGACGGGGGCGTTTTTTCTCGCTACCCGGATAAATGACGTAACACCATGACTTCCGGTTCTAATTGCAGAACTCCTTTTTTAAACGTTCCCTAAGTATTCAGAATAGTATTTAAGCCTTGACCTTTTACATGACTGCGGCTGTTAAACCATATCTTAAAACATAGTTTTGCAAATTTTTTCATTGTATGATGATAAAGTTGTATTATATATTCTGGTCCTTTCGAATGAATTGAGAACGGCCATTTTAACTAGAGTTGACTTCCGTTTATTAGTCCGATACTCCACATGAACAAACTCAATCAAACCGAAGCTTCTAGCTTTTTGCTTGGTTAATTTCTTTGTTTCAAATGGATTGTTCTCAGATTCTATCAACATCACTACAGAAGTTTATTAAGCGCCGTCTGGCGGGGGTTAAAAAGTTTTCCCGGTACTTGAACTTAGTGCTGTTAAAATACACGGGCGTTTGGGGGCTATTTGGGTGTTTTGTTTCGTTCTTTGTTTCCAAAAGGATCTTATCACAGATAATATCAATATTCGCAAGAAAAAAGATTGACGGCTTAAATGAAAAAAAAAATTGGGAAATTTTACCATGTTAAATTCTTATTCTTGTGTTGTAATAAATATCATTCCTCGTAAATTGAGTTTGCACAGGATTTTATTATAATGAATTACAAAGGTCTACGCCATTTGTTTAATAACCTTTTGCTCTGTTCTGTTCTGTTTCTCTACTCAAATGATAAATCGTAATTTAAAAAACGGTACACAAAGGGCATATATTTATGCGATCGGAACAACCAAATCAAAATATTTTGCGATATTTCAAAAATAATGAAAAAAAGTTTGAATTTTGAAAAAAACTATCAGAGCTCTTTGAAATGTTTTTAAAGATACGAATGATATTGACTTGACTTGACTTGACTTTAAAGCGAAGTCGAGAATAACAATTTTCGACCATATTCATAGGTAAATAACAAATTCCTGAAATGAAAAGGCGAAGGACAAATGACAGCAGCATCATCGTAATTGCGAATGGCCACCACTCCGTATATCGAATAACGCTTTGTCGAAATTTTGGGAAGTATTCCAGTAATATCCAACCTTTTCCCTATCAATCAAATAAGACTGAAGCGTGAGTTTTCTTTAGAAATGACATATCTTATTTAGTGAATTTTTCGCTGAATAATCATTGTTTGGGGTTCCGATACGAAGGAATTTATCACGAGGACTTATCTGAACGACATACAATGATTTTGTTCAGAGCAATCACTAAATGAGATGTACTATTTCGATTCTAATACTAACTAAGGACTTTAAAGTACATTCGTGACGGCATTCAAAGGAATTTTTTGCCCGTTTTCAAAACGGTTTCTTTTCCAACGCGCCGCTATGCCGTTTGACCCTATGACGTAAATAACTGTGACATCAGAACAATAGCAACACATGCACTGTTTGTAAGTAATAACAGCTAATTATAACGGGCAAGGCGCCTTGTGATAACGGGCTGCTGTTTGACGACGTCCGCATGTAGTCAGAGAGAACGTTTCCAAAACGACGTCACAGTTATTCCGATTCGTAAACACATTCACGACTGATAAATTTTTTTTTTGCATATCGTATACATGTTAGCATTTATTTTTGGCAGATTATTTTTTTCTTGTATACCGTAATTAAAAAGGTAGAAATACTTTCTTTTTAGCACTCTTTCTCTATAGTAGAGAATGATCACAAAACGATATTAACGTCCGTAAGCAAAAGTGGCGTCATGATGTTTTTGCGTTTAGCGCAATAACGAAGTATCACTTTAGTTTTATCGCTTTTAGCGTAACCTTATTTTTTTACGGTAAACTAACGTATTTTAAATCGAGAAATATACTAAGAACGAACAGACATACAAAGGTACCTGCTTTTTTCGTATTTTACAAAAACACGATATTTTCAGAGCATTAACCCACTAGTTGCCATTAACAGCGCGAGAGTTCATCTGGCATGGGGGTGCAGATGGGCTTTGCCGGCATGGGTAAAACCGCCGGAAACGCAAGTCCGGTGTGCAAAAAAAGAGGTTTCCCTAGAGAAAGACAGGGGTGTTCAGGGATATCTATATTTCCCCGCTTTGGGGGTCAAGAAAATTGCTTAATATCCCCATTCTGTCGATCATTCCCCCGAAAATTTTTAAAATTATAATACAATGTATTTGTGAAAACTGACTTCCAGTTGAAAAAAACAAAAAAAACTATGATTGTATTCAGCGACAAAACACAAACTGGGATATCTCTCAAGTATATATAAATGTCTTACTAGAAGAAGATTATGATAATTTACGACAACATTAACGACATATTAAATATTTAGAGGTTAATACAAAATGAATAGTGTTGAAAATCAGTTTTCTAGGTAATCACATAAACTTATATTTGACTTGAGACTAAATAGTTTATTCTCACATGACTACCCAAAATTTAAATCACTACAACGATTTATTACATCTATAAATAATAACAAATTTGTGCTTAAAATTCTCCCATTACCGCATTGCGTTATGCATTATCACATTTTATTACATGAGTACCTATAAATAGTAACAAATTTGTGCTGAAAATTCTCCCATTATCGCATTGCGTCATGCATTATCACATTATCATAATAACCCCGGGGCCATTATCGTAATGGCCCTGGCGTTTAGCGCGGGAAATTAAAGTCCGTAAAAAGAAATGACGTCCATGGCGTTTCATGGAGGTAAAACAGCGAATATTTCCGTTTTAAATTTTATCATCTTGAGCGTAACAAACGTGTATTCTTCGTGAAATAACGTATTTTTTTCCCCAAAATTAGCAAAAAGCAAGAAAGTACAACTATCCAGGTATTTGATTTTACACAGTAAATACACTCTTATACAAATAATATAGAAACTGAAAAGCTGAAATTTATTGTGCCCAGAAGATGCAAGTAGCCATAAAAATGACACAAAAAACCATTTCTTACTATATTATAGGTAAACATGTAATAAACAGGTAAATACATGGGAGAGCGGTGCCTTTGAGTGATAATGGCCCTAGAAGAAGATAATAGCCCTCGGGCTAAAGCCCTCGGGCTATTATCATCTTGCCAGGGCCATTATCACTCGAAGGCACCGCTCTCCCATTCATTAACCTATACATCATAATAAGCCCCGGGCCATTATCGATAATGACCCTGGCGTTAAAGCGGGAAATTAACGTCCGTTAACAGAAATG
Organism: Mercenaria mercenaria; assembly: GCF_021730395.1. Classification (NCBI taxonomy): domain Eukaryota; kingdom Metazoa; phylum Mollusca; class Bivalvia; order Venerida; family Veneridae; genus Mercenaria; species Mercenaria mercenaria. Next base: position 5,515,509 of record NC_069376.1, read on the forward strand.
ACGTCATGGCGTTCCATGGAGGTGAAAAAGCGAATATTACAGTTTCTAGTTTATTCATGATATAACTTATTTTCAATCCTAAATTATGCTATAAGCAAAAAAAAGTATTTGATTTTATACAATATATAGTCTCTTATAGGCCCTACTATTTTACTACAGAACTGAAAAGCTGATAATTATTATGACTATATACAATAAAAGAAATTGTTCTTTGTTTCATATAAAATTCAGCTATTTCAGAACAATTTGTTACAGTTTCTAGATTTTCACTCCGTCGTAGACCTATTTTTCCACTAGATATCCATACATTTGCTTCAAGAAAACGAAAAGAAAAGGGTTGTTGGGAAAAGATGCAGTGAAACCCAAGTCCAACTGAAATCAGGCACCCTCATATTGCCGCATTTCAGAAAGCGGTCCGCAGAATAAACAAACACTTTCGTTTTCAATAAACAACTCAAAAGCATGCGAATATTAGCATGAAAGTGTCCTATTTTTGTTAAAATTCATTCCACGAGTGAAATAAAGCCCATTTGTCCCCGATTTATGCGCAAATGCGCGAGAAAAATGGAAAAATTGGATCTATTTATTAGGGGCTTCTTTCGACCACGGAAGCACATTTGGACCGAAATTACTGCATTATAACCTTATGCCAGTAGATGCCATTCTCATAAAAAATGGGCACACTAAACTTTTCTAACTATTTTACAGCTAAACATGTAATAAACAGGTAAATAACATGGGAGGGCGGTGCCTTCGAGTGATAATGGCCCTGGAAAAAAATTACAGCACTCGGGCTAAAGCCCCCGGGCTATTATCATCTTACCAGGAACATTATCGCCAAAGGCACCGCTCTCCTATTACATTTTGTTCAGCTGACGTCACGTCGATGTGATATTTAGCGTCAGGAACGCATTGAAATATAGCGCTTTTAATTTTGATGAAACATTTTTTCTTAAAAAAAAATGTCACATAACAAGACTATCTTGATAAATTCATACACACATGGGGTTGGTATTAGTTGTCAGAATAATTCGCCCCTCATTTGCGCCCTCATGGAACTATCGCCCAAACGTGTTGCCGGTTTCCGGTCCTAGAGTGTATAAACAAAGGAGCGTACCAACTTACCATTTGGTGCCGTACATGTGACAAGAAACAGTTTCTATTTAAAAGGATTTAAAGTTTACAATAAAAGATACATTAAAAAATCGAAATAGTTCACAACAGAACAGTGTCTTAACACTACTTGTTTCACTAGGCCGGTGAAACGTTGTAATAGATTTCACGAGGGCACAGTCCAAGCAGCAGCAGTATATTGTCTACAGTATCACAGTCCAAGCAACAGCAGTATATTGTCTACAGTATCGCAGTCCAAGTAACAGCTGCAGTATATTCTAAAGTATCCCAGTCCAAGCAACAGCAGTATATTGTCTATAGTATCACATCCAAGAACAGCAGTATATCGTCTTTCAGTTTTCGCAGTCCAAACAACAGCAGTATATCGTTACATACCACAGTCCAAACAACAGCAATTAAACCTCTACAGTATCACAGTCCAAGCAACAGCAGCATACCGTCTACAGTATCACAGTCCAAGCAACAATCGCAGTCCAAACAACAACAGTATATCGTCTACAGTATCGCAGTCGAAGCACCAGCAGTATATCGTCTACAGTATCGCAGTCGAAGCACCAGCAGTATATCGTCTACAGTATCGCAGTCCAAGCAACAGCATTATATCGTCCCAAAGTATCGCAGTCCAAACACCAGCAGTATATCGTCTACAGTATCGCAGTCCAAGCAACAGCAGTATATCGTCTACAAATATCGCAGTCCAAGCAACAGCAGTATTTCGTTTTAAAGTATCGCAGTCCAAGCACCAGCAGTATATTCGTCTACAGTATCGCAATCCAAGCAACGCAGTATATCGTCTACAGTATCGCAAATCAAGCACCAGCAGTATAATCGTCTACAGTATCGCAGTCCAAGCACCAGCAGTATATCGTCTACAGTATCGCAGTCCAAAAAACGCAGTAATCGTCTACAGTATCGCAGTCCAAGCAACAGCGTATATCGTCTACAGTATGCAGTCCAAGCAACAGCAGTATATCGTCTACAGTATGGTAGTCCAAGCAACAGCAGTATATTTTCAAAAGTATCACAGATTTGATTTTCCAAAAAGTTCCATTCTGCTGAAAATAATGGGATTCACGTTCAGTCGAAATTTATTTTCGCCTACGTATACGGTTCAAGAAGTGACAACATTAATAAAATATAACACATTTGAAGTTTTGTTTTTGGGGAATAAATGTTTAAAATGAGAAAATAAACTTTCACTTTCTTACATTCTATTATCAGTTTCACCACTTCCGTGATTTCAAGAATAACTTAATTAAAGTCCAACCTAGACCTAGTGACCTACTTTTTTATACCCATAAAGACTTCATGAAAAGCATTCTTATAAGACTGGTAATTTTACAGCTATACCACAAGTTTTCAGTTGGACAATTTGGACCTTTTCCGGAATAAAAGTGGGTTTTATAACTTCATCTGCAAACTTATTCAGACAATCTCTCTTCAGCAAAGTTTTTAAGAATATAATAAAATATTAAACATTTAACTCACGTCTTGGCTTAATATATGTCACTGGGCAATTTGAAATTCTAACACGATCCGATTCATTTTCCTATTTAAACAAAGAAGGAAGAAAGCATGAATTATCATACAACAAATCACTGTTCTGACGTCACAGTTATTACGTCATGGCGTCAAGCGGCATAGCGGCGCGCTGGAAAAGAAACCGATTGAATACGGGCAAATATTTAATGCATGTCATCAAGGATGTACTTTAAAATCCTTTATAACGTGTTAGAATCGAAATAATATATCTCATTTAGTGATTTGCTCTTGAATAAATCATTGCTTGTCGTTCAGATGCGTATTATTATATCACTCGGGCTACGCCCTCGTGATATAATTCCTCGCATCTGAACTCCAAGCAATGATTTATTCAACGACAAATCACTGGATGAGATATATTATTTCTTAATTAAATTCTTGTATATCTAATATTTTTCATGCATTAGGTATGATTACCATCACTGAAATAAGAAAAAAGACAGTTATTTGGAGGCGTGTCTTTAACGCTGCTGAATTTCATTTAGGATGTGAAAATACAAAATACTAATCTCATTTTTATAATTTCAATGCGGCTGGAAGGCAGCACCATGTTACATGAAATTTCTTCAACAAGGAAGATCTTAGAAATCCATGTTATATTTGTATACTTTGCTAAACAGTTTCACTTGCAGTCGATTTCCTCGAGGTTAGACAGCGACGTCTGTCTCATTTTTTCCAGATGGCGCTGTATCACCAGCTTCCCGGAAATGAGCCCACTTTCAGAGGGCGCTCAAAGCTGGGAAAAGCGCCCGACTACTAGAGGGCGCCCCAACTGTCGATGTTTCTAAGAATGACCCTTTTAGATACACCGAAAACACACTGTAACCTTGACGTACTGGCTGAATCTGATGAAGAAATGAAACATCCGTCAACTGTTCGTCTTGCTGAAAAACAAAAGGGTTCTTATTTATTTAGTTCAAATTGAATAGTGTCCAGTATTCGTTTTTTTCTCGTTACATTTATGAAAGGAAAGGGACATAATTATACATTTTTATAGTTAAACCCGCTAAAGGTAACAACCCCGTTATTTTTAAGTTCACAATTTATAATCAAACCCCTGGCACAAAAGCAATAATGTTATAAATTTTTTGTAATATGTCTGTATAACAAGGTTAAAGGTTAAAGCTAAGATATTTAGTCAAGAACATACAAGATAACTTCTCTGGTGAATTAAAAGTGCTATGAATGTTCAACTGACGAAACATCGCCATTTTTTTATACGGGATATGGCACCGTTGCCTTATACTACAATCAGTAATTCTATTATTAGACCATAAAATTTATTTCAAGCCTTCTTCCACGTTAAAAGCACACAACTAAATAGAAGAGAAAAACAGTACTTTATAAGGGAGATAATTCTTTAGACCCTTTTTTGTACTTTTAAAGACACCTGATGTAAGGGAGGCAAATCTTTTAACTTGGTTTCCCCATTAATATCCTTACTCAATAAACAGAATTTTTAATTTTAGATCTACGTCCCCAATAAATCAATTCAAAAAAAAAAACATTGTTTGGCTATATCGTTCACAGTGGTTTTTAACTGAGAAAATTTTGAAAATTCCAAATGTTTTGTATGTAACCCAAAGCTTAATATATCATTAATATTATGAAAGACTTTGATTAATGTAATGATTGTAAAAAGTCTATACTTTTCACTGATCTTTCTTTTAACGCCGTATCTATACCACTACTTGCTGGTAGCGGAGAAATTCGAATGCTCTAGACGTCGGCTCATCTTCTCCCGATCTGTGGTCCCATTTCGTCGAGCTTTTTGTCAAAAGAGATCACATTTAGCATCTTGAGTGAATGAAAAGTATCTTATGGTTTTTAATAAATCAAGTTGAAAATGCTAATGTAATTAGGCGAAACATTCGTTGTCTCTTAATCAACTAAAACGCGAGTATATGTTCATTCGGCACAGTCTCACCTTTATACGTCAATGACCTTATCGTGTGAAATAGTTGTGAGAAATTGTCTAGAAAAGGTCAAGTGCAATATATCAAAGCAGTTCCAAAAATGTCTCGATTTTTCCCTACAGCCAGTCATTATAATGTTACAATATCAGCCATTTTTAGTTCTGCAAAGGAAATTAATATTTGAACAATGTTGAAGGAGGGTGGCGGTTACCCAAGGATCATTCCTGTGAAGTTAGGTGTAATTCTGCCCAGTGGTTTTCAAGAAGAAGATTTATTTTAGAAATGTTGACGGACGGACGACACACGTGACACGACGGACGGTCACAAAACCTCACCATGAGCCTTTGGCTCAGGTGAACTAAAATAGCTTATAACTAAATTGCAACATCCGGGTGCGCATCCTCACTGTAATTACCTATCATGACAGAAGGATTCCGATATCACACACGGAGAATTACGTAATCTCACGGAAATTCCCGAATGTCATCACCGGTACACCTCTTGATTCATAGAAAGTCTGTAAAAACTTACCGGCATGTCAATTCCATTAGTATTTGGTGACACGTTTCCGAATCCTATTGACGTCAGTGACGTAAACGTAAAATATAACGCTGTGATGCAATACGTCTTTATGCTGGGTCCACTATCTGTAACGTTGGCAACGTTAGCTGATTCTCGTGGCTGCAGTATCTAACCATCCTAGAACCCCAGAAAAATGATAAAACCTTTATAAAACATAAATATATACAAATCAGACGTCACGATTACGTTTAAAACATTAAGTGCCTTCAACAGTGTACTTTCTGTAGCAACATTCATACTGAAAAACATTTGCCAATATTCAGATATTTTCTCAAAGAATAAAAATGTTAAAGATATATTATAAAGCATATCTGACATTCATAAAGCGAGATATTCAAATTATAATTCATTTCATATCAATAATGGATTTTAAAAAAGCAATAAGTGAAGTCCTCTGAAACTGAGCAACAGACTTCTTCTTTAATAAGTTGCCGCATGACCTATATATTATGCCGATGTGGCGTTATCAACAAAAAGCGAAAACAAAAAGGAAAAGTGGTATCCACGAATAAAAGTATTTCTCACATAATATCTGATAAGAATAATATAATTAGGTCTTCAAAATCATTTGTTTGTCAGCGGGCTAGCGACAAGATGTTATTTTTAAATTAAAAAAAAATCACGTAGTGCGCGTCAGACCTCAGGTTACACAATACGCATTTTACCTCGCAGAGTGCGCACTAAATCTCGCATAGTTCACACTAAATCTCGCAGAGTGCGCACTAAATCTCGCATAGTTCACACTAAATCTCGCAGAGTGCGCACTAAATCTCGCATAGTTCCACTAAATCTCGCATAGTTCGCTCTAAATCTCGCAGAGTGCGCACTAAATCTCGCATAGTTCACACTAAATCTCGCAGAGTGCGCACTAAATCTCGCATAGCTCGCACTAGATCTCGCATAGTTCGCACTAAATCTCGCAGAGTGCGCACTGAATCTCGCATAGTGCGCACTAAATCTCGCATAGTTCGCGATATTCGCATAGTTCGCACTAAATCTCGCATAGTTCGCGCAAGACCATATACAGTGCGCAAATAACCTCGCACAGTTTGCACCAAATCTCATGTAGTGCGACCTAAACCACGTTCTCACAGCTCAAAGAATATCTAACATGTCATGTACATCAGAAAATTATGTATTCTCAGTTGTAATTTCTGCTTTCTCCTTTTTCGGAAATACTTGGACCCTGTCTTTTAAAGAACCGAGGAAAAATGTTTCTACAGTAAGGCTTTGATAATAACATACTGCTGTTTACACTGACTATTTTTAAAAATCATAAAAGATTTTAACGCTTTGTTACAATTATCTCTTAGATATATTATCAAAAACATGAAATGACTTTAAATAATATGTTAATATTTATAAATAAAGTCTTTACTTTTCACTGATCTGTCTTTGGACGCTGTATTTGTGTCACCAGAAGCTTGCTGCAGAGCATTTAGAATGTCATAGAGGTCGGCTCATCTTCTCCTATCTGCGGTCCCGTGCTAGCAGGGAAATCGCCCACTTTGTCTAGCTGGTGTCTAACGAAGAAACACTTCAGCATCTTGAAGTAATAAAAAATAATATGTTTAAGAAGATAAATACTAAAGTTATCTAATTAAACATTCATTTTTTTTACGTTTATGTATTCAAAGTTTCTTTATGTACGTGTAACTCTATCACGTTCATTTTTACGTTTATGTATTCAATGTTTCTTTAAATTAGTGTAACTCTATTACATTCATTTTTTTACGTTTATCTATTCAAAGTTTCTTTAAATAAGTGTAACTCTATCACAGTAACTAAGTACACAGCCGTAGTAGCACGACTTTCTCGAGCATTCTAGGTCATTGAGATCACGACCAATTAAATCATCTTTACTTAAAATAAACAATAGAACTTCAGAATTTTTCTTCCGGGAGAACCAAAGAAGTTTCCATCAATCCCACACAGCATTACAGAGAAATCATACACCACACAGCATTATAGAGAATTCAATACCCCACGCAGCATTATAGAGAAATCAATACACCACACAGAAATCAGTACCCCACACAGCATTATAGAGAAATCAATACCCCACAAAGCATTATAGAGAAATCAATATCTCACACAGCATTATAGAGAAATCAATATTTTATTTTTATCCTGCAAAATGATTGAACTGTATTTCAAATATTATGACTGAATTTTTTCATCTTAAGAATTCTTTGAATTATAATTTTATGTTTTAAGTTTGATTTTATTGTGGGGTTTCATTCATTTATTATGTAAAGGACTTCGGACACTATCATATGCTTCTAGCCTACATTTCAAATGCAAATTTCTCCTTAAGTATTTAAACAATACCCAAAGCGTTTCGAGTCAATGATAAACCAATGTGTTAGTTAACTTATTACAGCAGAAACTGATTTGTATCTGTTCCTATCAAGATGTTTTTCTTATTTTATCTGGGCCAGGGTATATTTTCTTGAAAAAAATAAAATGTTTAAATTTCCGTGAAAATATGATGTCATCACTTTACGGAAGTTTTAAATATTTTAATTCCAGTCGAAAAAGTGACAAAATCTGTTTATTTAAGGAAAAAATAACATTTTAAGATTAAAATCCTATAAATAAATAAAAAAGGGAACGATATTTTTCCAAACAACCTGTACTTGATTTATCTATACACTGTTCATAATGTAAAGTTATTGACGCATTACATTGTGTGAATAGGTATACATGTATAAGTGACCGGTCAGTTTTATTACAGTGGTTCAGGTAGTTATTTAAGTATATGTACATGTCTGTATAGCTCTGTTATAAGTGATGGCAGCTATTTGTGTGATGTATAACATTAATAATAAGAAAAGTCAGTCATCTTATCAAGGCCGTAGGGTGGGATTTTGTTTAGGATAAGTACCAGTGGCACACATAATATTTGAGCCGCGCCATGAGAAAACCAACATAGTGCAATTGCCACCAGCATTGATCGATCCTGACCAGCCTGCACATCTGCGCAGTCTAGTCAGGATCAATGCTGTTCGCTAACGGTTTGTCTTATTCCAATAGACTTGAAAGCAAACAGCATGGATCCTGACCAGACTACGCAGATGCTCAGGCTGGTCTGGATCCATGCTGGTCGCAAAGCCACTATGTTGGTTTTCTCATAGCACGGCTCATTTCGCTTAAACATGTAATAAAAATGTATCCGAAATGACAGTTCTATCTGAGGCTTGCCTAAGGAAGCTGGATCGGAAAAGTTAAATCCGGATAAGTCTGACAACAACCATCTATAGATAATGTTGTCTATTCAGGGCTGAAGTTGTGGGCAAAACATATTCGAAAAGTTGAAGCAGGTCGCTGCTTAAAAGTTCCACCTGAAACTCGGCTGGACCGTTTAGTTCGTGTTCACGTCTAGCCGTATTTGTATATGCCATCTGCATGGAAAGCGACTTGACACATCACTTTCGTGGCATCACACTGAATGTGAAACCGTCACTGATATGACCAGCCAAGAAGCTACTGTTCTTGACCTATGCATCACAGGCATATCAATGCCAAGCTTTATTTCTGTTGGATAGACTATAGTCAGGATCAGATAAAATGCTGTGCACATATTGCCCCTTTTTTTTGTTGTGTTTAGGCCTAGTCCGCCGCAAAGAAAATCTTCAATTCAGTTTTTACTGAAGGAAGAACATGAAGTGATGAATGCGTGTCACATGTAGTATGTGTCTAAAAGAAATAAATATAAATGCACAGAAAAAGATGAAGAAATAAAGAAATGAAAAATATATAAAAAATACAAAAAAAAAAAATAATAATAATAATAAAAAAACAAATGGAAAACAATTACATCCTGGTGTGCGCGTCGCGAGGAGGGCATGCAGAAGATTACCTGGTGTGTTGCTAGTATTTTACAGCACACATTTGCCAATCTACTACAAACAAACAAACAGGATATGCGAATGAAAATTTAACCCAATGAATAATAATGAATTAACAGTATTTGCTTCTCTCACTACTCTACATGTATAACATGCCTATATGTGCCCATTCAAACATTTGTATAGTATTTTAGTTACAAACAGATGTAAAAATATGTGACTATCAATTTATTTAAAATGAATATAAAAAGTATTGGTTACTTTACATTTGGGAACACCCTGTAGTTATATTTTTTGTTTAAAAGTACTGTTCCACCCCTTGCATCAACACAGTAGTCACAGAAAATGTGTATAATTAATATCTACATATGCTGGTCAAATATGGTTTTGATGCACGGGGCGGGGGGACAATGTTCTTTAAAGCAAAATAGCTTTTATATGTATATAACAGGGTACGTAATTCTATTTAGAGCAAAAATTACCATTTTATGAAAAAATATTGAAAAATTTGACTTTAAGAAATAATCTCAAATATGTATTTTGATGGTATATGTAATTAAATACTTATTTCTTAGTGGTTTATTTTTCACTCTTGGAGTAGGCATATTCATATAGAAAGTGTCCGAAGTCCTTTCACAGTAGTATATTCACATCCGCCAAAAGCAAGTGTCTGTGGAATATGTGACTATATCTATAAGATGTGTGTGTACTGAGGATTGTAACCGGACATATTTTGTGTAACTAATTTAATTTCAAAACGGAACGGATTTAATATAGAGTTAATATTTTAACTTTACATGAAATACCCACGGTTAATTTAATCCACACCATAAGCATTAAAACTTACCTCATATCGCTGTACCAAATATGTTACTGTAACAATCTCCAATGAACCGCATGCAATTAGATAGAGAGCTGTCAGTATATCACCCGGATGTAGCAATGTGTCACCAGGGGGCGTACTGCATAGATAAGACACGAAGATATCCTGAAAATAAAATGTTCTAAGTGGCATTTCATTTCATATTTAAAAGTTAAAAAATATAAAAGCTAAGCTGTTCATATGTTATAGAGGAAAAGTCTTCATTAATAGCAATTTATAGCAAATCAAATATTGCTTTTTCTTTACAAACAGAAAATGGCGAAAAAAGTTTTTATTTTTTGTTCAGTTTCCGTAAGAATTACATTTTGTATGATATTTTGTGTGAAAACCTTGTCAGTTTTTGAGATAAACAAATAAAGAGTTTCGTGCTTTTATTCTGTTTGAACGTCACATTTGCTACTGACAGTAATTCGAATATCTCGCCACACGATCAGAGTTTTATAAATGCTAGGACGGGCCTACATGCCCGAGTGGCTATGGTCGGTGACTTTACTTGCCTCTCGACGATATAGGTTCTAAACTTTGGTGTGGAGTAGAACTCTTTCATGTGAGGAAAACATTAAGTTCACTTGTTGGATGTGCGAGGTTCTATCAAGTTGTCCACTCTTTCAAAAAAATAATGTTTATATAACTTCGAAATAAGAAATCCAATATTATTTTACAAATTTCAGATGCTATGAAAACTAGCATAGTGAGGGTACAGATGAACAAAGATAGTGCTAGCTTTTTTCGAATTCTTTTCTTGTATTACACGTTTGAAAACATATTGTTAAGAAGTTCAAACAATGAAAAAAGAAGCTAAAACGCGAGTTTTTATTTAAACTGAATTATTTTTTTCAAAAGAAAATATGTTGAACTACTCAGTTCTTGGTGTTATTCAAAGACTAATCTACATTTACCAGTATTATTCAATAGTTGTAGCTAGATTTATATATTCCCGGGTTTGTTCGTCAAGGTAAATATATATACGAGAAATCGAAAGCTACTTACAACCAAGCAGAACAGCAAATATTGAGAATATTTTCTCGGCGTTAGTATTTGGTGACACGTTTCCTAATCCTGTCGACGTCAGCAACGTAAACGTAAAATGCTGTGATGTAATACGTCTTTATGCTGGGTTCACTATTTGACAACGTTAGCTACATTGATACTTGTGGCGACACTACTTAACCATCCTAGAATACGAGAAAAAATGATAAAGCATTTCAATACAACTTGGCGTTAGCATAGAAATCTTGCTGTCTTTAAAATATCTGCTTTCGTCATTGTCTGAAAGAAAAGTAGCAAATAATAATTAGTTTTAGATATTTTTTGTTTGTTTGTTTCTTTTTTTTTTGCCTGGTAAGTGATCCATCTAACCATATAGAGATTTTCAAACACATTTGCTCACTACAAAGGTGATACTGGAAAAGTACTTATAGCAACGGATGGCGCATGCGTAAGCAGCAATTTGCACGTGGTTTCGTGATTTTCCAGAAGCATGACAAAATCACATTCCTTTTTTCCACGCAATTCTTGACATTGAGAGTGGAATACATCTGATAATCTCACAGTGGAATACATCTCATAATCTCACAGTGGAATATATCTGATAATCTCACAGTGGAATACATCTGATAATCTCACAGTGGAATACATCTGATAATCTCTCAGTGGAATACATCTCATAATCTTAAAGTAGTATGCATCTGATAATCTCACAGTGGAATATATCTGATAATCTCACAGTGGAATATATCTGATAATCTCAAAGCAGAATACATCTGATAATCTTACAGTGAAACATATCTGATAATCTCAAAGTAGAATACATCTGATAATCTCACAGTGGAATACATCTCATAATCTCACAGTGGAATACATCTGATAATCTCACAGTGGAATACATCTGATAATCTCATTTTGGAACATATCTGATTATCTAACAGTGGAATATATCTGATAATCTCAAAGCGGAATACATCTGATAATCTTAAAGTAGAATGGAATATATCTTATAATCTCACAGTGGAATACATATGATAATCTCAAAGTGGAATACATCTGATAATCTCACAGTGGAATACATCTGATAATTTCACAGTGGAATACATCTGATAATCTCACAGTGGAATACATCTTATAATCTCACAGTGGAATACATCTGATAATCTCACAGTGGAATACATCTGATAATCTCACAGTGGAATACATCTGATAATCTCACAGTGGAATACATCTGATAATCTCACAGTGGAATACATCTGATAATCTCACTTTGGAACATATCTGATTATCTAACAGTGGAATATATCTGATAATCTCAAAGCGGAATACATCTGATAATCTTAAAGTAGAATGCATCTGATAATCTCACAGTGGAATATATCTGATAATCTCACAGTGGAATATATCTGATAATCTCACAGTGGAATACATCTGATAATCTTAAAGTAGAATGCATCTGATAATCTCACAGTGGAATATATCTGATAATCTCACAGTGGAATATATCTGATAATCTCAAAGCGGAATACATCTGATAATCTTACAGTGAAACATATCTGATAATCTCAAAGTAGAATACATCTGATAATCTCACAGTGGAATACATCTCATAATCTCACAGTGGAATACATCTCATAATCTCACAGTGGAATATATCTGATAATCTCACAGTGGAATACATCTTATAATCTCACAGTGGAATACATCTGATAATCTCACAGTGGAATACATCTGATAATCTCACAGTGGAATACATCTGATAATCTCACTTTGGAACATATCTGATTATCTAACAGTGGAATATATCTGATACTCTCAAAGCGGAATAAATCTGATAATCTTAAAGTAGAATGCATCTGATAATCTCACAGTGGAATATATCTGATAATCTCACAGTGGAATATATCTGATAATCTCACAGTGGAATACATCTGATAATCTTAAAGTAGAATGCATCTGATAATCTCACAGTGGAATATATCTGATAATCTCACAGTGGAATATATCTGATAATCTCAAAGCGGAATACATCTGATAATCTTACAGTGAAACATATCTGATAATCTCAAAGTAGAATACATCTGATAATCTCACAGTGGAATACATCTGATAATCTCACAGTGGAATATATCTGATAATCTCACAGTGGAATACATCTGATAATCTCACAGTGGAATACATCTCATAATCTCACAGTGGAATACATCTCATAATCTCACAGTGGAATATATCTGATAATCTCAAAGTGGAATACATCTTATAATCTCACAGTGGAATACATATGATAATCTCAAAGTGGAATACATCTTATAATCTCACAGTGGAATACATCTTATAATCTCAAAGTGGAATACATCTTATAATCTCACAGTGGAATACATCTGATAATCTCACAGTGGAATATATCTGATAATCTCACAGTGGAATACATCTGATAATCTCACAGTGGAATACATCTCATAATCTCACAGTGGAATACATCTCATAATCTCACAGTGGAATATATCTGATAATCTCAAAGTGGAATACATCTTATAATCTCACAGTGGAATACATATGATAATCTCAAAGTGGAATACATCTTATAATCTCACAGTGGAATACATCTTATAATCTCAAAGTGGAATACATCTTATAATCTCACAGTGGAATACATCTGATAATCTCACAGTGGAATACATCTGATAATCTCACCGTGGAATACATCTGATAATCTCACAGTGGAATACATCTCATAATCTCACAGTGGAATACATCTCATAATCTCACAGTGGAATACATCTTATAATCTCACAGTGGAATACATCTGATAATCTCACTTTGGAACATATCTGATTATCTTACAGTGGAATATATCTGATAATCTCAAAGCGGAATACATCTGATAATCTTAAAGTAGAATGCATCTGATAATCTCACAGTGGAATATATCTGATAATCTCACAGTGGAATATATCTGATAATCTCACAGTGGAATACATCTGATAATCTTAAAGTAGTATGCATCTGATAATCTCACAGTGGAATATATCTGATAATCTCACAGTGGAATATATCTGATAATCTCAAAGCGGAATACATCTGATAATCTTACAGTGAAACATATCTGATAATCTCAAAGTAGAATACATCTGATAATCTCACAGTGGAATACATCTGATAATCTCACAGTGGAATACATATAATAATCTCACAGTGGAATACATATGATAATCTCAAAGTGAAATACATCTGATAATCTCACAGTGGAATATATCTGATAACCTCACAGTGGAATATATAACATCTTTTTTATTTATTTAGAATGAATATTGTCAATTTCTACTACAGTATATCTGTTTTGCAACAATATTAAAACGGTTTGTTAGTGTTAGAACATTACAAACAATAATCATATGCTTCGTTTGTTTTCTTCCGAAATTCTGATCTTCAAATTTTTTAGGTTATTATCCGATTGCTAATCAACACAGAGAATATTGGTAGATTAGAAGCTGAATTCGCGTCTAGTGACGTTTTTTCTGGGAGAGTTCGAGATTATCTTCTGGACGATTATTGAGTTCGGACATATGTCGGATCACGTGACCGGAAAAGCGCTATTATTTTTTTTTTGTGTATGGAAAACGACAAGTATGAGTGGATTCGTGAAAAGGATACACAAAGGATGCACAAGCCCACACCACAGTTTCTTAGACTTAACCATATAGGAAAGTTTTCCTTTTTTCATGAACGAACGAAAATAACATCAGTAAATCAACTAAAACACTGAGCTGTCGAAACATACTCATTTCACACAGTCTGTCGAATTCGAACTTTGCAAAATCACTCGGTATCAGTCATTACACATATCACGGTTATGTAATCATTACTTTTTGCGCTAGAAAAAGTGGTGTTACCTCTATATGATATAACAAAGTAAGATTTTCCTGTATACTTGACTTTTTGGTAGTTTCATTACATGGTCACATTAAAACTGTATTGTGGGTTTAACGTCACACTGACACAACTATACGTCCTATGACGACTTTCTAGGTACTGACGCTGGAGGGATACCCGAAGTGTCCCTTAATACGTTATTTTATTACCTGGGTAGAACCATCGACCTTCCGCAAGCAAGCTGGAAGGCAATTCTCACATTAAAAAATCAACGCCCAGAGCGAGGCTCGACCCACAGCAGTGATAGGCATCTGAAGTCGATGACCACCTGTTCTCTTTAAATGTATGCCAATGACGCCTTTTCTATAGTCATCTATCCTTGTCACATTTCTTAAATTGTAGCTGTGGTACATACAAATCAAACGCCATGAGACATCTCCTATAAACATGATCTTCGAAGTAATGAAGTGTGTATTTGTTCATGTGTTACTCTTTTGTTCCAGTATCTATACAATAAATATAGATGTATTCCATTTCATCACATACATGTTGTATATCATAAATCAAACAAAAACATACCGAAGTCAGTAGTTCCAATATCAAAACATCTTTCTGGACGTCTTACATTTCGGAGCCCGAATACAGTGATTCTCCAACTTCCGTTTGGTAGGACCAGCCTTCTGTGACTTCTGATATTTCCGTTTCTAGAACTAAGGCACTTTTCGCTCTGTTTCCTTCTCCTGTTCAAGTGTTCGCTTTTCAGTCAGACGAGCTGTTGTACTGACCGTAAACTTTCCTTGCGAGAAGAAAATACGTTTGTTCATCTGTAAAAGATGACAGAAATAAATCTTTAAAATATAACGTACTGTATTCTTAAAGAATATTCTTTCTATTTATTATATCGCGCAAACAAAATATTGGTAATGTCTGCAAGCTCAATCTGCGGACTGGTAGAAAAAATGTCCTTAAACCGCATTGGTAGAGCGTCCGCATCGAGTGCGGGAAGTCGTGGGTTCGATCCCTGGCCACGTCATACCAAAGACGTGAAAAATGGTACTCTAGTAGTCCCTTGCTTGGCGCTCAGCATTAAAAGGGAAACTGGTCTCCCCTCTCATACCCTCGTGGCGATGGATTCCATTAGGAATGAGATGTCGACACATTCTGGACATAAAATAAATAGGAACATTGCTTGTTTGTTTGGATTTAATATTGTTGTTTTCTCTTTCACAAAATGCACGAAATATCGTCACACCCGAATATAAATGATTGTATAGTAATGCCTACCAGATAAGTGCACGAAAGAATTATATATTTCAACAAAACATTCTACGAATGAAGAACTTGTCTGGATGCTTATGCTAAAGACTAGAGGTCACCGGTTCTATCACGACATCCAAACCTCTATCGCCCAAAGAGGCAAAGCTGTTTTCTTATTTTAAAGACAGTCAATCCGGTTATTTATTAATCTGCTGCCCAGATTTTATTTAATTGAGAGAATGAAATATAACTGATACAAAATTATGAACCTTTACAACTATTTGCCTCAAACATGTTGTTTGTAACTTAGAAATAGTGAGAAACTAGGCTACTTCTAGATTTACTATGTTTACAATATCGTGATTTCATTTTGTTTAAAAAAAATAAATCAGTACATATAGCTTTATTACCTCTACTAAATCTTTCCAGATTTCAGATTTCAGATTTATTTAAATCCATGGCATATAATATGCATGTGGAAAAAACAAAGTGAAATAATATAACAGTCACAAATCAATATTGTACAAAATATTGTGCAAAATGTTGTACAAAATGCGGTACAATGTTTGACTAAGAAAAAATGAAAAAATAAATTGGACCAACCACTCTAAAATAACCAAAGATGATTTCAAGATGAAAGGGAGACAACTAAAAAACTGAAAAACCTTCCAATATTCTTTGGTGCTATGTATTCCCCGGAAACTTTCTGGATGTTACAAGTAATCGCAGGTTCGTGACGTCATAAGATACGTCACGTTTTGGGAGCGGTTTACACTATGGAAGAGATCTGCAATTTAATAACGATATAATGCGCGCAGTGCCGTAGCCAGACACAAATTTTAACCGAGGCAATCTATGGGTCCGTGGGCATACCCTACCCCCTGGAATATTTGTCCTCAGGAAGGCTCTGGTGCGTTCTGGAGTCCTCTCAGACTGTGTTATATAACAGTAAAAATCGTCCTTTTAGCCCTATTTATCAGAGTTCTACTTTCATATTTTAAGAAAGAAATATATTGATAACAAGGATATTTGGGGATTTATATGGTCTGATACAATCATTTTTGTAACTAAAAGGCAATAAAATCAGAAAACCACCAATAAAGACATACAAAAACATGCTATTCATCAGTTTACTAGTAGTTTATTAGTTTATATAGGCCGAGATAGGGTAGGTACGGGAGGGAGCTCTGTCCGTGTTGTGGGTGTCCGTGTATGGGGGGGGGGGGGGGGGGGGGGGGGGGGGGGGGACGTCAAGGGATCTCCACATAGAAATTTTTGAAATACAAGTAGGAAATGGTGGCCTCTGGTGCATTTTTCGGTCTAAATTTTAAGGTATGGCGGGGATTTCCCCCTCATTTTAGTGGGACCAGTGGGCTTTCTTTCTGGAAATTTTTGAAATACAGATTCGAAATGGTGGCCTATGGTGCATTTTTTGTCTTGATTATAAGGTACTGTAGAGGGGGGTGGGGGGGGGGGGGGGCATTTTAGGGGCCTCTCTCGCTGAATAGAATTGAAATACAGGTATGGTCTAAATTTTAAGGTATGGGAGGGTGTTCCCCCATCATTGGGGCAGGGGGCTCTGTTCCTGGAAAATTTTGAAATACAGATACGAAATGGTGGCCTATGGTGCATTGTTTGGTGTAAATGTTTAGGTACTGAATGGGAAACCCTCTCGTGTTAGGGGGATTAATGGGCTCTCTCACTGGAAAAAAATGAAATACAGATATAAAGTGGTGGCTTCTTGTGCATTTTATGGTCTTAAGTATCAAGTATGGGGGTACCCTCATTTTAGTGGGGTCAGGGGACTCTTCCCCTGGAAAATTTTGAAATATCGGTATGAAATAGTAGCCTCTGGTGCGTTTTGGGGTTTAAATTTGATAGTGATAATAAACAATTAGGTTTAACTTTGATGAGTATAGGTCACTTCTCAGCCAATTGGGGATGGGGCAAGGGCCTGGCAAGGCTATTAATATGACTGCTAGGATTTCTACCTGACCTTGCCTCAAAGATGTAATGAGGCAAATGATATTCTGATATATTCTATTCATATTAATATACTTTTCTGAATTTTTGTAACTGAATTTTTCATCAATGTGATAGGCCTACTTTTTACTGTTTTCTTTTTTGGCTCCTCAAATTTTAACCGAGGCAACTGCCTCGGTTTGCCTCAGTGTGGCTACGGCGCTGGCGCGTAAATATGATCGTCTGAAGAAATCATGAATTACACGCATTTCTACACTGAACAATATGATTATGGCGGCAATAATTTCGTTGATACAAATACGAGAAAAATAATATGAATTTTCAGGGAAAAGTAGAGCGAATATTTTACATAATTATACTTCATAGACCGGTCACCGTGGCCCAGTGGGTAATACCGACAGTCGTCAGTTATCGACACTCTAATTGTAAGACTTCATTTATGTAAATGCCACAGTCTTTGATTATGTCCGTGACGTTCTTATGACGTCACAAGTTCTTCCTGAATGTCTGTGAGTCGAAGCGAAACGCATGCGCACTATCTAGGCATAGGAAATAGAGATCAATATAATTGCACCTTTACTAATCCTACCAGGTGTTCTGTATTACAAAAGTGGACCTATTGTGACATTTTGATACAAGCAAAACTGTATTATCTGCGCTATTATTTACCTACTGGTACTTCATTTTATTATTGGCTTGTTAAAAGTTAATTGTTTACCATATGTAAGTTGACAGAATCATAGGAACCATGTCTTGAGGGGTAAATCAAACACAAATGAATAAATCCTTAATGATTTTGTTGTGCAAAAAAGTATGATATTGTGTCTGAAACAGTTTTCATTTTCCACTCAATTGTGTTATTGCAAGGGAAGTAAACTAATAGATATCTACTTATAAGTACTAGCCCAAGGCAAGAGTTGTCATTCTTTGTGGATCACAACTTTAAATTAAAAATTAAAACTTCTGTTATTGATATTAACAAAACTATCATAAACTTCACATTTGTGAAATCATTTTTGGTTATTTCAAGGACTTGGAAATTAATTTCTAGACTTTATTTAATGTAATACTATCATTGAAAATTTTAGGGTCTATCTCTACACTATCGTTTTGTATCAAGATATTGTTCTTGCTAACAGGACGTATCTCCAACAGCAATATTTGGAAGAGTTATTGAAAGTCGTAAGGTGGATAGTGTTGTCTCCCTTGAAACTGCTTTTGAAAATTTAGTAATTTTCGCGTTTGCAACACAAGGACAGATAGGAAATATGTCATTGACAACAATTATGAGGATAAATATTACCAAGATGCCAAGGAGACAAGTAAGGATGGGGTGTCGATATCTGCCGACATAAAAAAATTGTGTCGGCAGTTTTCGACCCCATTAGAAAATTCATAGTCTAAATTGTTCCCTTACCTGTCGATTTAGATTTTTATGCTTCTTTCAGAACAGAATAGATCTTTATTATATACATATATTACTTCTGTAAAACATCGGCTTGTATTTCCCAATTTAATATCAACAGGCAGAGAAAAAATCGGTACTGTGCCTTTTGTATTGAATGCTGCCAGACTACTTTCATTAATATGCATGACCTGACACAGTTCTATACATAGCGTACATAAAAACGTCACTAAGGTCCATTTTAATATTGATAAACATTGAAGATTCAGTAACAAAACAGGAAGAGGCTTATTATAGTGCACTGATCAGTAACTTATGATCTCGGATTTGTAGTTGGCTCTCGTCGAGTTTGCAAGGTCGGATCACACTCGGCGCTTGCATGCCTTGTGAGAACCTGTCTGGCAAATATCCACTCAGGCACTCGAATATAGTATCCCAAATCAAGCTACTGTTATAATAGCCATATTTTATTGAGCCTTTGACAGCTTGCTATAAGAGACATAAGTGCTATTGAGCGCTCGACCTAGTTTCTGAGAAAAAGTGGCAGGGATTCTGTTTGCCTGTCTGTTTATCAATGTGTCTGTTCGTATGTCAGTGTAATTAACTAAAAGATATCAGATCTAGACTCTGCTATAAACTATTGCTATAAATATACATTTTTTTGTATTACAAAACAGCAGGTCCATGATTTGGCTTAGTTTACAGACATGTAACTGTTACGAAAACTTAACCCTGCTCATTCGAAAAATAAAAAATGACACAAAACTAAAGTGCTTGGACACCTTTTATATATTCTTTACAGCCGTGTATTCTAGACGTTGAAATCGTTGCCTGACTTCTCTTCATCTCGTAATTTACTTTTATTTGTCAACATACTTAGTGGATTTAAAAAAAAATGTGAGGGTGTGCATAACTGCCGAATGGTGTCGGTAACTGCCTCCACGACTGTTTGTATGTGTGGTTGTCATATACTCGTATTGCCTTACAGCTGTTGCTAAATGTACTATTTGATGATGCGGATGAATAATTAATAACGTTGAAAATCGGTTTCAACTAAGATTATCGTAAGTAAACAATCGGTTATTCTATACTAATGCTTAAGGTGTCGATAACTGCCGACTTTGCTCTAGTTAGCATGGTAGGGAATGTCCACTTATTGATTAGGTGGAGAGGGTTTGATTGCAGAAACTCCGAACACGCTGCGTTATACGCAGCTTTCATCGGACCAAACACGCATCGGACCAAACACGCATCGGTCCAAACACGCATCGGACCAAACACGCATCGGTCCAAACACGCATCGGACCAAACACGCATCGGTCCAACGGTTGCAGGTAATGCGTACTATGTGGCGGCAAAGCAATGATGAAAATTCTCTCATCAATCGCTCTCTCAATATACGAAAGTGATTCATGACTAGAATGTCCATCGAGAATTAAGAGCTGTGGTCTCTCTGGGCCTAAATGTTGCAAGAAAACCTGATCAAACCAGAGTTCTCCAATTTCGTCAGTCATCCAACCTGACTTTTGATATGCCCATACTGTTCAAATGGCTTCATTTGAATTGAACGCAGTGAGGCATTTGGATGTTTTCCCTTTTGCGATAACTAAGGGGGGCATATGATCACCCGCTGCGGATATACAAGACATTGCAGTTATGTTGTTTGATCTCGACATCATTTTGCTAACGACGGACCGGTCCCCTTTCTCACTAACTATATTCACTGGAACGTGTTCAAAATTGAACTCTGTCTCGTCACAGTTCCAAATTTGGCCTGGCTTTTGTGACAAGTTCAGGTTTTCGACTACGAATGTTAGATCCTTAAAGTACTTTTCCACAACTTGACTGTTAAGCCCTCTCGCCCTTACATTAGATAACTTTTCTGGTTTCTCCTTATAATCACTAGTTCAGGGTGTCTTCTTATAAGTCCTTGCCACCAGTCCTTCCCCGCAGGGAAGTTTTGATACAAATTGCCAATTTCGTTCGTTTACAAAAAAATGTTAATTCTACTTAGAATCTGTTTTCTTGACAGACCAACTCCGAGTTTCGCCGCCAGCTTGACAGTTTTGACAATCTAAACCTAACTCCTCTAATGTGACGTAAGAACTGTCGTTCAATATGAAGGAACGGACAAACGGACTGACAGGTCTACGATTTGCTCCTTAAAATAGAAATTGCAGCCAAATACATATAGGCCTTTTCGTTGGAAATGAAAAAAAATATCCGTAAAACCAAGCCGCTTTGAGAAACATATATTTACAGTCAAAATAAACATGTTGAATATGGTTTCATTCTAAAAGCGGGACTTAAAAGAAGGCCAGAAAATATGGACAGTTGAAGAAGAAACGTTAACTCTTGTAATTAGGTACATCCACATGAAAAGACACTTTTTAAATGCAGACAAGTGAAAATATTTCAAAACGGGCGTATGAAACATGTTAAGTGTATAGTTTCTGTACAGCCGTGGGACCGTAGCTTATTTCTGGTTCGATTTAACTTTACTGCAAGGCAAAAGAAAATGTTTTCATAATTTTAAGCTTTCACGGACCTTGACATTAAAATGGTTTTCTTTTCAATTTCCATATTTTAAATGTTTCAAATCCAAATTATAATTACTATTATTATCTACTCTTTACCTGATACGTTCTATATTGAACTTGAATCTTCATCCCCAATGACGTCAGCATACCTTAATGACGTCAGCATACCCAATGACGTCAGCATACCTTAATGACGTCAGCATACCTCAATCCGCCGTTCTCCGCGTCTTTGTGTAAAGTTACCGCTTTATCTAACTCCAGCTTTGTGACCAATTTTTCCTTCAGTCAATAACAAGAAATACCCTTGTTTCACCCTTTTGAAAATTTCATTATGCAGTTGTTTTTTTTTCTTTTTTTTGTCTTTAATCGGCCTAACAATTTGTAGATTCTACAATTACATTTGAAAGCAGTAAACAATGTTCCTACCAAGTTTGGGAAGAAACATAAAATCTGAACTGTCCCGGTTTCTTACAAACTTTGCTCTTTATGAATCAGATTGTTATGATCTAATTAAAAAAAAAAACAGTAATCAACCAATTACCTGATATGGTGTTCATTGCTCGGCCATGTTTGAACCGTGCTGCGTTTTGAGTTACTAGCTATTAATTTCACTGGAAGAAATAAATTGAAAGTCTGTAAATATGAACTCAAAACTTTCTTCTAAACATCTCTTTGAAAACTGCATGATTAACATTTAACAACGTTACGTATATGAACAGTTCCATAGAAATTCACGCAATATTTTTTATATAGAATTCAACTGAACATGAGGTAACGAATACCAAACTGCGAGACAAATGGTAGCGTGCTCGACCATCAGTATTCTGAACAATCAGTAGTAACTCTTACTGATTCCATTCTTTCATGTAAAACATATAGGTCAGAGACCACCAATTCAAAAAAGTACAGGGAACTTACTTGGAATGAGGTAAGTGTATACCTGGGAATAAGGTAACGTCTGTGCGTTCTGATTGGTCAGTCATGTAAACAAACCCAGGAAGTGATATTTTTTCAAAATTGATATTTTTTTTTCACTGCATTTACAGTATTTTATTATACTTTTTGACAAAAATTTGCTACGTTTTATGTATATTGAAAAAAAGTTTTATCAAACGAATTTCTCCCGCTATGTCAATGATGTAAACAGGGGGTCATCTCATTCACACAGTATCACTATTCATATGTTTTTCGTCCGATATTTTGGTAGAACTAAGATAGTTCTTGAAAAACTTGTAATTAGATATACATGTTTCGATGTATGGAAGGCCGTACACGCCATAATGTTACAATGTAAGTCTATGGGAAAACAATTGGTGGTCTCTAACCTATAGCAATTTAAAATACAAAATTTACAATAATAAGGTACGGAGCAGAAGGAATTCATCCGTTAATTTTATAACAAGGAATGTATGATATTGTAGGCCTACCTACCCAGTGTGTCTGAATCACACGAACTTCCATCACGTGAACACTGCGTTGTTTCATTTGGAGTATTTTATGTCACAACTCATACTTCCATTTAAGACGTACTTCTCGTGACTATTTAAGAGAATAATTGTATTTTTTAATAGAATAAGGATTTCTATCTGTTGATAGCTACGGAATTATTTTGTTTTCCATAACGTAAGGTGTACATGCACGTGCTATATATCGTCTGCTACCTGGCACTTATTAATCTTCGAGACAGTCGTGTTCGTTCATTTTCACGGTATTTATACCCTCTATATTAATCAAAATAACTGATATCGGAAGTGGTTTACCAACTGAATGGTGGTGTAGTGGTAAGCTCGTTACCATGGGTTCAAATTCACTTAAGACCATGTTTTTATTTCAGCATAATGTAATATGTCTATTCTACTATAAACTTTTATTCGTACTTAATTTACGTCACATATCAATTTTAGTGCCGCAAGCTCCTTGAATTGTCCGTTGAATGAATGAACACTGGTCCGGTTCTGAAGATCTAAGCAAACATTTTGTAGAACGGTTTACTGACATGTACATTGAATTGGGAAGTGTGACAATTTTCCAAATATTAGAAATAATTTTAAGTTTAAAGATAAAAAAAGAAAAAAATATAGACGGAGAACTCGAACCCATATCCTCGGAATAAGTAGCTGCACATTGTCAGTACAGCTATAATCTGCCACATGCGGCATGGAAAAAGGGCTACATAAGGGGCGTGTTCGCGCAGTCTGGTCAGGATCCACGCTGTTCCCTTTCAAAGCCTATTGCAATTAGAGAAACCGTTAGTGAACAGCATGGATCCTGACCAGACTGCCACTACTAGTATGTTGGTTTTCTTATGGCGCGGCTCATTTATCATCAAGACGTGATGACGTCAATGTTTAGGCGACGTCGTTGAGACATATTACTGACCGAAATGCTGTAGAAACATTATTTTTCTGAATCAACCAGAATGTTTACAACTATATTCAACTTCCTGTATTTTGGACAAATTCGTGCACATAAAAACAAAACAATATAATGAATATTATTATTACCATAAAAGATTTATTCAATAAAGCGAATCTTTACAGCTTTTGGTTGTATTCAATCTTAAACCTGCAAAAAATCCATAATACGTCTAAAACACAATGCAAGTGTACGCTGTAAATAAAAACTGGTGCATGTGTTCTTCAGTGTATATATTAGGGATGGGAACGAATACTGAAATCAATATTCGAATATTCGATTGACCATATTCGAATATATTCGAATATTCGGTTTGTTAAATGGAAGTTTTAAATACTTATTAAGTGATTGGCATATACACAATACATGCCGTTTTTCAAAACGTAAGTTATCATAAGAAATATGGACTGTTGGTTAAATGAAATGGGCTTTATTTTTTCAATCAAGATGCGAGAAATCAAATCAATAAATATTAAACATTGATAATTTTATTTACATGCATAATCATCGTATCAACTTTTATCCAATTATAGCTTATACAGGTAGAAAACGTATCTCTATTATAAACATACGATGGTAACTACGTATAGATGTACATATATACAGTTTTGTCAATTTATCAAAGCATCAAAATCAATAAATAAACACTGATAATGTTTAACATTGATAAATAAATCATCGTTGCAACTTTTATTCTATTGTATCTTATGCAGGTACTAAAAATATCACAGTCACGATGGTAACTAGTAACTACGTAATATGATCCACATGTATAAAGTTTCGTTAATCTATCAAAGCATCAAATGAACATCAGTCTCTAACATATTAATCAGCTTCAGTAATGTTCACCTCATTTTTGTTCAAAAAGAATATGCTGTCCACTATCTCGCTAGATAGTCTATTTCTCAACTTATTAATGAGTAGTCCCGTTGCGCTGAATATCCGTTCTGAAGGTACAGAAGTTGCCGGAACTGCGAGAACTCTTTTTGCAACGATTGCAATTTTGGGAAATCTCTCCTCATTATCTCTCCACCAAAGAAGAGGATCAGTGCCCGACACCATTTTTTCACTTAGGTAACTCTGTACCTCGTCCTCTGAGGTACGTTCAGGTGAACCGAAATCGAGAAAGTCTAACTTACGGCGCTTTGCTGGTGTTTCCTCACAGTTGTTTACGTCACTGGCGGGAAGTCTGAGCGGCAGGTCTTCACGACAAGATTCGAGAGCACCATGTGTGATCTTACGTTGCTGGGAGGAGAAGAATGGCAACTTCTTATACCGTGGGTCCAGAAGAGCGCCTAGTGCTGCCGCTGACTCTGCCGCCGTGTCTGATGAAGGCTGGTAACGTCGCATCAAATCTTCGCGTATCACCTCTTTCACTCTCGACGCAGTGTTACTGTCCGTGTTTGAAGTTACAAGACGCCTGTTCACCAGTCCGCACACTATGGGATAAATCTCAGATACTGACACACAGCGTTCCGTACACATGTACTCGGTAGTATCCGCTAATGGGCGAAGAATGTCACTAAGTTCACCTATCAGATCCCACTCATATTCCTTCAAGTTTAGAACACTGTCCTCTTTCTTACTTAACTTTGGATCTAGGAGAATGTCTGACACAACTCGTCGCTGTTCAACTAAACGGGTCATCATCTGGTAAGTAGAATTCCACCGTGTTACGACGTCTTGAACCAGCGTATGCTCCGGAACTCCCATTGCCTTCTGTCGTTCGCGCATTTCAGCTGTAAGTGTTGTGGAGTGCTTGAAATGTCCGACTAATTTCCTACACCTGGATATCACTTTAGAAACTGCTGTTAATTCCATAGCTGGTTTTAAGCACAACTGTAATGTATGCCCGAAGCATCCCAGATCTCCCCAGTCCTCACATAATTTCCCAGCACAATCCATATTTCGCGCATTATCATGAACACAAGTTTTCACTTTACTATCCAAGTTAAACTCTGAAACACAGTCCTTCAGTCTGTTCGCGAGATTCTCTCAGGTATGGCGTTCCGGCATAGCACGCGTCATCAGCACATTAGACTTAAGTTCCCATTTCTCACTAACATGGTGTTCAGTCACAGTGATATAACTTTCTGTAGAGTTGGAGGTCCAGGTGTCTGTTGTAATAGCTGCAGATGACACACACTCAAGTTCAGATTTTAAATGGTCTCTCTCAACATCGTAGCGTTTCTGGATCCTTGATCGAATTGTCTTTCTACATGGTACGGTGTAATCTGGAGCAACGATATTCATGAGTCGCTGGAAACCCTGACCTTCAACTATACTCAGCGGTACGTAATCAGACACGATCATATCTGCAATAGCCTGTGTAACACGCTCGTTGTCTACCTTCTTTGGTGTACCGAGGAACGACGCCATTGAGGACTGTTTAGTTACATCTGAAAAAAAGTGAAGACAGTTAATATGAAAAAAATCTTTGTAAAAAAAAACGATCGCAGTATTCCAAGCTAAACTATTATCATGAATCCGTCCTAAGGAGGATACACTTCTTTAGTTTGAATACAGATTTTTTTTCTTAAAAAATGGTATATAAGGCAAGCAGTAATTAATGTTCAACTTGAATATTTAAACTACATAGAATCCTTTTCGTGTTACAATCCCGGTGCTGCCTCGTGCGATATATCTGTGCAGGAGCGGCGACCGTCACCAACTCGATGTCAAATATAACAGAAACTAAGTTGTAATTTCTTACTTTCAAACTTTCTTCTGTATTTTACGTTTAACTGTTTAAAAAGAATGTGAACTTAATGTGTCTCCTTTTCTAATATAAAGAAGTACAAAATTTCTTCAAAATTCGGCAATCAATAATCGCGTCTTTGTTTTTCTCAAACGCTTTTTTATCAACTAGTTTTTTTTTATTTCTTAAGATAAAAACAGAACGAGATGACTTTACCTGAAATATTGATTGCTTCATTTTGATGGAGCGCTGGATCGCCGCCGTGCTTGCATAAAAATGATTCCGGAGCCCCTCTGCTACGTTATCAATTCCATATATCACCGCTACATCCTATTATATGTTCAGTGCGAAGCATTATACTTTAAATCAACATTTAAATAAAGAAATTCTAGAACGGTTGTTGCACATGTCTGAATAGATACTGCTGCCATTCAGCTCCGAATCCTGTGGGAGTGACTTCCGGTTGAACATCATATGGGCGCGTTTTAAGAAGATGTGTCTTTCAACTACAAATCTTACTTCCTTGGAATCTGCTGCAGACACTAACGAACATGACACACCTGGTTCATCAGACGCGAATCGGAATCTGCGATACAGGTATTTGGAACCATTGTGATTTTTTAAAAGTATCCTCAATGAAATGTTTCCACTGTTGCCATATACAACAATCTCGTTGCTATGAGATGAATGGTTTACCACTTCCGCTGCCTGGTTTACGGTATCAACGTCCGATCTCCTGTACAATTGTTTAATACGACCAAATCCAGCGTCAGTCAGGCACAGTCCTGTACAAATATATAAATAAAGAATTTGTAATCCGGGGATTTTCGACTTTCTTCTCATAATTTTTGATGGTCATTCTAGCCGTGGTGGGTCATTATATGAACATGATGAATAATAGTACTTTACGGTACCAGGATGTTTTTTTTTTAAATATTACCAAGTGTTTTTCAGGTAGCTGCATCATGTACATGTATGTGATTTGTGATAACACTCCAGCTGTAATATCAAAGTACGTAACGTAACGGCTTTTATTTCAACCTTAAACGAGACACAGATAACGAACGGTGTTAAAAAGTTATTTTTATCACGAACTCCTATGAACTTATTCATTTCTATTATTTAAAAAGAAGAAAATGCGCTGTTTTTACGGTGGTATCTTTAGGACATGCAGTTTTTGATCTTTAATTATTTCGTTCGCACGACATATTATCTCGTGAGCAGGACATCTTATCTCGTGCTCTGATGATAAGATGTCGTGCGTCCGAGATAAGATGTCGTGCACACGAGAAAAGATGCCGAGAGCTCGAGATAAGATGTCGTGCGCACGAGATAAGATGTAGAACGATTGAAATAAGATGTCGGGTGTTCGAGATAAGATGTCGTTCGCACAAGAAGAGCTGTACAGCGCACGGGATAAGATGGCGTGTGCACGGTGCCGAGCGCTCGAGATAAAATGTTGTGTGCTCGAGTTAAGATGTCGTGCGCACGATTTATTCTAAAAATATTTAAAATATTTGAATGTCCTAAACATTCCACCGTATTTTTATCTGAGAATTGCATACAAACCGGAACAATTATCAGCATTTATCCTGCATTCGTCCTCTTCCGCTGAAAACTGCTGAATGCGTGGTCTTACATCGATATAACTGAGTCGGGTCCATGTGAATGTTGCTCATCTACACCTGGAAGTATAAAGGTAATACGGCGGTACGTTATTGGATCGTGAAACTTGTCCTTTGAAAAATGTAATGCGGTCACAGGGATTTCAAATTTACTGTTTATTTTGACAGCTACTTAAATGTGCCTCTGTGATGTAGATGATGATGTACTACTGTTGTGGTGACTTTGATAAAAGCTATAGAGGTGTGCATTATACAGAAAGCTTAGATGTAGATTTCATTCTATGGCAACAGAGAACCCTGGCATGATAGACTGGAACTCTGACTTACTGTTATTGCTGTTTAAACGACATTTTAAAAGCTAATGCCAAGGAATCCAGTGTGTACGAGGCATGAGGCTTATCACGCTTGAGTAAAAAATATTTCTTGTATATACAATACATTTTACTTCCCTTTGAAAGTATCTTTTATACCATTTCTTCACGCTATCATGTTATAACATGGCGCCGCCATTTTAGAAGTACTGGTAAACTTTGACGTCATTTATCTCGATAACGTTATAACTACGATAAGCTCCCTTTATTTGTCGCTGCTCAATTTACCACGAAGACTAGGTTTTCACCAATATACTTTCTTGTATAGTTTTTGAGGACAGAAGGGAGATAATTACATAAATCTGAATTGTTCACGGATTCTCTCATATCTGCAAAACAAAGGGTATGAATATAGACTGTGTGAAATGGTATAGATCTAATTTGAAAAAAAAAAGAACTATGTCAGTTAGGTCAACTTATTATGAAATATTTAATCTTATCATACACCTACTTTTGTCTGGTATTTGACTCCAGACTAATTTAGGCATTAAGTTTCTGAACGGAATTATTCTTCAACAATTAGTTTAGATAATACTTTTTTAAATTTCTAAAGTTTATTTTTCTAAATTTCAACTTTCCCGCTTTTACTATAATACCAACAAAATTCCTTCTATCTCTTCCCTATGTATGAGACAAAGGGGGCATAATCATACAAAATTTGAACAGCCTCAGGAGTTATCTCATATGAACAACAAAGTAGGGTCTGAATACAGACTAGTAAATCAGTATCATATGATATATGAAGAAAAGTTATATTTGTCTAAATTATACGTCCACGAAAGAAATTACATATAATTCTTTTTAACAAAAAATTGAAGATGATGTGTCTGCTGTTGTGTTCTATAAGCAGACGACATCACTTACTTGTATCAGCTGACGCTGTGTTTTATAAGCAGACGACTATAAGGATCGTACATGCCTGCCTGTGTAAGACGGGGTTTTCCCTTCCCAAGGGACAGTGTGGAATGAAAAACCGAAAAAAACTTACTAGTATCGGCTGACGTTGTGTTCTGTAAGCATCGGCTGACGTTGTGTTCTAAAAACAGACGACATCACTTACTTGTAACAGCTGACGTTGTGTTCCATAAGCAGACGACATCACTTACTTGTATCGGCTGACGCTGTGTTCTACATGCAGACAATATCACTTACTAGTATCGGCTGACGTTGTGTTCTATAAACAGACGACATCACTTACTTGTAACGGCTGACGTTGTGTTCTATAATTTAAGCAGACGACATCACTTACTTGTATCGGCTTACGTTGTGTTCTATAAGCAGACGACATCACTTACTTGTATCGACTGACGTTGTGTTCTATAAGCAGACGACATCACTTACTTGTATCGACTGACGTTGTGTTCTATAAGCAGACGACATCACTTACTAGTATCGGCTGACGTTGTGTTCTATAAGCAGACGACATCACTTACTTGTATCGACTGACGTTGTGTTCTGTAAGCAGACGACATCACTTACTAGTATCGGCTGACGTTGTGCGACTGTGTCCGGGCGCTTGGCGATCTGTGTGTTGTGAGTTTGCTATTGAGCACTTTCACCTAAATAAAATCAATATAGATGTAATTTATTATTTTATCCTATGTTTGACGTCGCGGGAGTGTAATAAAGACATTACATAAAAATGGTACTGTAATACAGCTTTAACGTGGACGTCGTTTTATATGTAGGAGACGTTGGTCAAATTGACTTGTTTATATAATGAAAGTAAGTAGAATGTTTTATGCTTCGACTGAAAAAGCTAATATGTGATAAAAAGAATACTACATCTGCGACTTTACACACTGAATTGACTCGGCACAGTCTCGCATTTTATTATTTTATTCAACTCGTTTAATAAATTCAGTATGAAAGGACACTCATGTAATATCCTCTATGTCAAAAATATAATTATAATTATTTCATAAAATCATTAAGTGAAAAGATATCCTGGACCATTAGAAGTAAAGAAACAATGTTCCCACACCCCTGCCTTCGGGATACTTCATCCTATTTTGCGTAATTTGGACATCAACACGATGTACAAAGGCAAAGTAAAACCATAAATTACAAAGACAAAACAAATATACAAAGAAGCTAAATGCAACACCGCCATGGGAAAGTTTGAGGTAAAACAATTCTGGAACTGACCTTACACAATGCGCATGTAACTTTGCGCAGTGCGCACCAAAATGTCACGTGGTGTGAACTTAACCACGATCTCACAGGTCACGTGATATCTGAGGATAAAAGACCCGTATTAAAAATCGACAAATTATATATTCTCCGTTTGTAATTTCGGCATTCTTCGGACTTACGGAAACCACGTGCGTGTTGAGCTACATTTTCACCCGAAAAATGTCTGCTTGCCAGGTGTCATTACATCTTCAGTACCAGTAAGACCAAAACCGCTTCCTTAATTAAAAATAAAAACAACCCATAAAACCATGGATATACGTATACACTCTACTCATAGCAACATGTTATATAAATCTCTACATCAATACAAAGCGAAGGGAACTCATAGATCTTTAAAATACAAGTTATATTTGTATACCTTGCTGATGGTTTAGTTTGCAGCCGATTTTACGAGGTTTGACTGTGACGTTTGTTTCACTTTTATAGGTGGCACTGTATCATCAGCTTCCAAGGAATGTGGACGATAAGTAGAGGGCGCTCCACCGTGTGATGTTTCCCAGAATAATATGTTATTTCCGCCGGAAACGAACTGTGACATTGTTGTAATAGCTGAAAACTGATGGAGAAATTCAAACATTGAGTTTCAAAATTGGAACTGTTCATCAACCATTAGTCTGGCTAGATAATATTGTTTTCATAAGAACACTTTCTTAATTTTTACTTTCTCTATCATCAGAATTCCTCTTTGATCTTTCTCTTGTTTTGAGAAGAATGGGGGCATTATTATAAAAAATCTGAACTGCCTTATCGCTTATATCCTGTAAAAAACAATAGTATAGGATAAGAGAATCAAAGCCTTGAGATGTCTGGTGGTTGCGGGTTTTGCTAGATTTATTTTCATTTTAAATGCCAATCTTTAAATATACATGTATAAGAAACAAATACTAATGTGCCTCATATCTAAGATAACCTCTGCCTGACCTTACATGAACAGCTGGAAGTCAGTGATGTAACCATAGACTGGAATACCTAATCATTGACAGGTCTATATAATCTAAATGGCCAGTGTGAATGGATATAGAGGATGAATAAGAACTACTTGATCATTGATAATTCATTGATAATTCATCCGCATTGTTCATGAATGGAACTACTTTTTGTAGCACATGAACATATCCTTTGGATGTGATTTGGAATCAAATAAAGATGCTACATTATTGTCTGAAATACACTTAACTTTGGTTACGGGATAAACCCGCAACCAATAAAAATACTATTTGTCTCAATTCTATACCTGCATTAAATAAACAGCTATCTACAAATATTTAACGAAAGTTTGACTATAATGTGTTTGTCGTTGTTTTCATTAAGCAGACGACATCACTTACTTGTACAAGCAAAATGCCCAGCTTTATAATGCTACCTCACTGGAATATTACGCCGTAAACACGTAACATGATATCCAACTAAGTCAGATTATACTGACAACGGGCTGACAAAATTCTAGCCCTATCCTCTAAGCAGGGCTCACGCTGTCAGTCGCCATTATCGCCATTTGCGATTATTTTATTTAAATGGCGAATATTTTTTCATTTTGGCGACAGGAACTGGCGATTATTTTATTTAATAGCTACATAAATAATTATGCCAAGTGAGACAGTAACCCGCGGTCTGCTAGTGTAAAAAAATCAATAGAGCGGACTGTTTATTACCTGGTGTATTCCAAACACGTGTCAACTATGCCGATAACATTGCCCAAGGCGGTATGATGCAGACGACAATTAAACCGATTATAATCGGAAGTTAATCTTA
Organism: Mercenaria mercenaria; assembly: GCF_021730395.1. NCBI lineage: Eukaryota > Metazoa > Mollusca > Bivalvia > Venerida > Veneridae > Mercenaria > Mercenaria mercenaria. Next base: position 5,548,519 of record NC_069376.1, read on the forward strand.
CTTATCTAGCTATCAATCAGATTGAACTGGCAGGCTACTTTTTTGGAAAATTTTAAAACGCCAGCGCAAATTTTCTTCTACTCTATATTCGGCAGACGACAATTAAACCAATTTGTACGGCAGTTTCCTAATGAAAAATTAAACTGCCATCTATAGTTACCGCTAATTTAATTATCTTTAAAAACATATTATAAACTGACCCTAACTGTCGATGGTTTCAAAATGTCTTTAATCAGGATCTAGGTTAGATCTATATGTGTTTTTAATCTAAAATGAAATTGTTCGAAGCGAAAAAAATATTTTTTTCGAATTTTCAGAATTTGTAAAGAACGCGAATTTGTTGAAATATTACAGGCCAGATATTTTTAATAGTCTATTTTTTTTACCAAGACAATTCTGGCATAATAAATGTTTTTTGTTTTGCACATTAATTAAACAAATATCGGAAAACCCAGTCCTGTTTCTATTTTTAGAAACATGGCCGATACGGGCAAACTAAAAAATTCAACAAATAAATGTGCTTGCATACTGTAATTAGCGTAAGTAAAAACATTCTAAAACACTTAAAAATTAGTATATTTATTGAATAAAGCATCAAAAACTTGTTGACAAAAAGCTGTAATTCAATAGTGTGCATAGATGCCAAATATCACGTATTTTCGCGACTTGATTGTTCTGTACTTTTCGGGCAACTTAAGTGCAGTTATGGTCAAAAGAATCATGAAAACACGTGTATAAAGAAAAAGTATAAACATGAATGATACTCAAAGACTTGGTAAACTTTCCATTGTGTGCAACTGTGTCCTTATTGTATGTGCATGAATGGGGCTAATTCAGCCATTGCCCAGTCCATAATGTCAGTCAATATCAACAATTTCAGCTGCCTCACACAAACTAACTATGTGTCCTGTAAATGCCTTCAAAATCCATCAGAATATAGCATTTTAAACTGTTATAGTGGGACCCCACCACCAATATTAGGAGGTAATTTCCCTGAATCCCCGATTCCCACACCCCCTGTTGGGCCTGCTACTTTTTAAAGTAATTAAGAAGATATATATGTTGACATTTATCATTTTTACTTTTATAAAAATTGCACGCAAAGATCCGCATCAATTTTGGCTATTAATTTTTCATAGGTTAAAAAGTTGGCTATTATTTTTTGGAGGCCAGTGTGAACACTTAGACTAAGTGCAAGCGCCAAGCAAGGAAGCTACTAGTACCATCATACGCAGCCAGAGATCGAACCCACGACCTCCCGCACTCCAGCCGGGCGCTCTACCAGGATACCATGCACGTTTACTTTAAATACATTATCCAATTTGAAATTATGAAACCAGAAATGGCTTTGAAATGTGTATAATGTTTGTAAATAAAGTCTTTACTTTTCACTGATTTGTCTTTGAACGCTGTATTTATGTCACCATAGGCTAAATAACGGCTCATCTCCAATCTGCGGTCCCGCTCTAGTTATTCTTCTGCGCCAGTTAGATCGCTCACTTCGTCGAGCTGTTGTCAATAGAGAACACAATTCAACATCTTGTTTTAACAAGTTAAAGCATACCAAAAGTTCCTTCTAGGGCACATCTATATAAATATAAAATGACCATCTTGTAAAATTTTGGTTGCAATGTCTGTTTTATACTGCCAAAAAATATCAGGTAAGTATTTACGCTAGTTATTTAACATAAATTGTTAAATCCATCTGTTACCTCTTTCAGTAGAGTAAATACGGCAATAAGACATTGACCTGGTATTCGGTGTGTGAATTTGCTACACATAATTAGAGGGTCGCAATGGGGTTTGTTTTCATATATTAACCATGCATTTGAAGGTAACGATAATATTTGGTTGTTTACATTTAAATTTGCTGATATATGTCTATCTGGTGAATGTACATATGTTATGTTCAGGAGGAAATAAAAGAATCAATTAATCATCCTCGGGTTTAGTATTGTGTAACCCATGGAGTCCCCTCAATTGAGAAATAATAGTTTAACGTCAGAGGTTATTTCTAAGGTCACGGAGTTTAATTGGCCAGCTTGTAACTACAACAGCTTTCGTCATCAGTAGCTCAGTCAAGTGTGACTTATTGAATTAAGATATTCCTTCTCAAGAGAAGGAATAATTAAATAAAATATAATTCACTGCGTCTGATAAAATAATTCGGATCAGAAATTTTAACGTATTCCTCGAATCATGGAAAGCACTATATTTTATTATCGCACAAGTTTCGTATAGGCTTTCGCTGTGATAATTATCAAATTTGACTTGTTCATTTTAATATTCTCTTTCATTACCAACTTTTAGTAACATCTCGAAACCGATAAAGCGGGACAGACCTACCTATCATAAAAATCAATAAACCAATAATCCGATATCATCGCTATCGGACGGATTCGTTGATTTCCGTACTAATTGTTGTTGTTGTAGTAACACGGGGGAAAATCGATAATTAACATCTTTGGTCATTATCTGATGCATTTACAGGCGGGCGGTTTGCTAAACGATGTACTTGAATTGAATGAAGTTTTGGTAATTATTAAAGTGGAAATCAGATCAGATTCTGGGATATCCTTGCTAGAATTTAAGCAATTATAATATTTTTTGTTTCAAAATGAAGTTGATTAAGCTTTGTATTATAAATACGGAAGTCGAAAAATTATATAATACTTTATAAATTGTCAAATAAAAGTAATATTTAAGAATATGAATACGTTATCTAAAATATTTAGAAATCGTTACATTTTATACATCGAACACATAGATTTACTTTCTTTTTAATACATGAAACATCATGCTAACGTATATCTATGTACAGAAAAGAAATATTTACGCACAAGAAACTGTCTGTAAATAAAATAAATATTCAAGAATATGAATATGTTATCTAAACATCGTATATACTTCCTCTATACAAAGAAGTATAAAATACAATTTATTTTTATAGCTCTTTGCTCTATACGCGCTTTCTTTCACATATTATGAACATTAGAATATGAGCTTTTGATTCTAAAATATTTTCAAAATTCTAAACCACTAACGTTTTTCGATTTTCATCGCAAAAGGTAGTAAAAGCAGCAAATTCTCATGTATTTCTATAACATAAAGTTTGTCAGTAATTAAGTTTTGAAGCCTTCATAAGAAATGAATGTAGGACGTTTTGGCCAGCGGACGTTTTGGCCCGGACGTTTCGGCCTAGGATCTTTCGGCCTAGGATGTTTTGGCCAGGCATTTTTGTGGGGTAGGACGTTTTGGCCAAAAATAAATTGTGGTTCAATATCGTGCAAAATATGATCTGGAGATTATTCTAAAGAATGTTATAGTATAAGTGAACAAATTAAACTGATAATAAAACATACTCATGGTATTTTATTTTTATTTTTTATAATCTTTTTATACGTGTACATAAACATATACACATTGTATATGTGTGTGTGTGTGTGTATGTGAAAATATTTGCCATTTACAACAAACCAAAAGATTTATGAAAATAAATTTTATTCACAATTATTTTTTTTTTTTAAAGAATGATCAATTATACTGTAACATATGATAACATATTAATGTCCAGATCATAATTTGCATATTACGGAAATAATTTTTTTTTGGCCAAAACATCCTACCTCAAAAATTTTCTTGGCCAAAACATCCTAGGCCAAAAGATCCTAGGCCGAAACGTCCGGGCCAAAACGTCCGTGGCCAAAACGTCCGTCCTCCATAAGAAATATAGCATTTTTTTTTCAAGACATCTAAAAAGTATTTTATTGTCGAACGATCTGGAAGCCGGTCGCTTTAAAGAAAAAGAAATATGGAAATAAAACTAAATACTTAACCCTTACCATGCTGAACACGATTGGTTCTTCCTTTGAAATCAGTGTAGACCATGATCAGCATGCACATCCGTGCAGACTGATCATGATCTGCACTGTCTGCCATTCAGCCAGTAACTTTTTGGTATGCACCCTTTTCATAATTAATAGTAATGTCCAAACTGAAAGATAGACAAGTTCATTATTGTAATTTAGCATGGTAAGGATTTAGTTTCTTATTTCGTGCCTAAATAGAAATATCATATTTGCGTGACATGAATAAGTACTGCTGAAAAATACTACTACCATAGTATACTTTAACTATAAATATATTGTTACAGAAAAAACAACAACATTTAATAACAATAACTTCATCAATATCTCAATTTTAGAATAGCAGACTTAACTAATTAATAACTTAAGATTTTTCGTGAAATTTGGGCCAGGTTCTTTACTCAGTAAATATTTACGGAACAACCCTATTAACGATGTGAATTCTAAATTTGTACTGATTCTTCCTACTGTCATACGATTTATGAAATAAGGGTAAAAATCGTAAAAACAAATTTCATCAAAGAAAGTGAAGACTATATAAAGACAGAAGAAAGTGAAAAACATATATTACAACGCAAAAACCATAAAACAATAAAAATACCTCTCACTTATAATAAGTGGGGTAACATATCTTTTATGACCCGCCTTGAAACAACACTGACCGGATATTGTTTACCCCTAAGCAATATTGTAATACACAATAAAAGTCAAAGGGTAATTTTAAGATATTTGTTACAATTAAATCAAATAATAGATATCGCAATTTTTTAAAACGAATGATTAAAGAATGTACCAAAAACATGCATTAATTTAAGAATACAGAATAATATATACAAAGAATTCGGAAAGAAGCAGAATTATCAGTTCATCAAGGCTATCTTTCAATTAAAGTTTGGTCATATTATGAATAATAGAAAATGACTTTTTTTTTGTTTTTTTGTTTTTTTGTTTAAAAATTATTAAAAAATCCCATATGAAGAAAAAAAGATGACCGCGTCGGAGATCGAACCCGGACCGCCACGGCAATAAAAAAGTCTCCAGATCGTTCGGCAAAAAATAATATAGGTATCTGGAAATTAATAAATTAATCATCGTTATATTTCTTAAGAATGCTTTGAAACTCAATTACTGACAGACTATATTTTACGGAAACACATGAGAATTAGTTGCTTTAAGTATATTTTGCGATGAAAATTAAAAGCATTTGTATATTTATAATTGCGAATTAAAGACTAAATCCTCCATAGTGTTATTTTAAACGACAGCGGATCTAGGTTTCGGCGTTTCTGAGTTCAACAATTAATTTGTTTTAAATTCTCTAATTACAATCTTCTTTTTTTTTGTCAATGTGAAGTTGCCTACAATCTATAACAATTTGTACCGCCAAAGTCAGACTAGCAGACGACAATATTTTCCGTAACAGCTTCCGAGTACTTACGGATAACGGCGGAAAATGCCGGAATTTTTTAAGAAATGTTCACTGTACACACTAAAATGCAAAAAGGACCAAACAAACCATTATAAAATTTAAAACAAATTACACATAACGAAAATTTAATAATTTTTCTACATTTTTAGGGGTATCGAATTTTTGATTTTTTGCGGAAAATATCTCATTTTATCTGTTATATTTGAAAAAGTCAGTTTTTTTTTATCCGTTTCCTACAGAGTCTATATGAACTGAGGTGGGTCTATTTAAAGTCAAAAAGGACCAACCAAATATTAAAATATTTTTAAAAAAAAACATTCATAATATCCGGAATAAATTAAACTTTAATTTGTGGGGTATCGAATTTTTGATTTCCAAATAGAAGCAAAAGCGGTTAGTTAAAGATGTAAAAGTCCTGACTGTGTCAAACAATGGCTAGAAAATATGTCTAGAAAAGATCAAATACAACGTAACTAAACAGTTCCAAAAATGCTTTTTGAAGAAAATATCTATGATAGCAATAAATGACCATACTCTTCTCGGCGGATGGATTTGATTGTAAAAATATCATACTTAACCGCTTAAGATTTACCATGTATTTCATCTTTGATTTTATTTTCCGAAATTTCTGGTTATGTATTCAGAGTTTCTTTCAGCATATGTAACTCTGTCTTGTTTATATCACAGTATGATCTAAGTGCAAGTATAAGGTAGAACGATTTTCCCGTGCATTCTAGATCACTGAGATCACCGCCAAATATATCATCTTTACGTAAAATAAAACATAGTAGGTATACACTAAGAATTTAGGCAAACGTTCACATTCTATTCCTTCCGATAGAATGAAACGGTCCCAACCCACATCTCACACCGCCCAGTCACTCAGCGTACGCCAATATTATAGTATCCGTTTAACAAATAAACAAGTTCTATATGACAGTACTATCAAAATATATCAAATGCCGATGCCTGGTAAGCTCATATAATTTTGGTTTCATCTGAAAGTGTATTGTTTACTGAAAAAGATAATATAAATTACATGACAGAATTTTGTTACAGATTTTTTTTACAGAAATGTAGTTATTACAGTGTAAAACTTATCATATCGCCATCAAAACCCTGACTTTCATGATTCTTGCATATTATCTATGGTCATCTTATTCACAAATTCTTGGTCAGCAGACACCAGTGCCCTTTCATATGAATAATAATAATAAACCGTTTTGGATAGCATTGTCACGTGATAAATATTTACGACAACTGAAGGCAGGTCTTGTTTCATTTTCACAATGGATAAATATGTAGGCTGCTCTAGAATTTTTTAGACCACCGTTCAAAGAATTCAAAGGACTATGATCTTGTTGGCTACATTCCTAGTTTAACGCAATAATTTTTCTCAATTTTTGGTTTTATCCAACGATTAATCTACATTTACATGTTTTACTCAATAGTTGTAGTTACATTTGTATATTCTCGGATTTGTTCGTTTATCTAGGTGTATTTATTAAAGATAAATCAAATGCTACTTACAACCAAGCAGAACAGCAAATATTGAGAATATTTTCTCGGCGTTTCCTAATCCTATTGACGTCAGCAACGTAAACGTAAAATGGTGTGATGTAATACGTCTTTATGCTGGGTTCACTATCTGTGACGTTGGCAACGTAAGCTTCATGTGTACTTGTGGCGACACTATCTAACCATCCTAGAATATCAGAAAAACGATAAAACATTTCCATACAACTTAAATAGGTACAATGCAGAACTCACGATTAAACAGACTTTGCGCCTTCAATTGTGCCTTTTTGTTGAAAAAAAAAATATATGCCAATAGTCTGATCAATTTTTGCACAGAATAAAATTGTTAAAGATACATAAAAGAGTATGTATTAACTAACAGATGCCAAACCAATTTTTTACATTACAAAAAGCGAGATATCCAAATAACAATTCATATCATATAAATAATGAATTTTAGAAAGCAATTACGCCTTAAGAGTAAAAGAAAAAAATCAAATTCAACAGAGGAACAAACTGATTCTAAAGTAAGTTGTCCCAATGAGGTTTCTTAATTCCTATTTCAGTGTATTCAAAATACTTACTGAAAAGGCATTAGATTCCTTTAAAGTTAAGGTAATTGTGACGTAATGACACCCGGCTATTTCCGTCTAATTACGTATTACCGTGACGCGAAATCGTGTACAAAGATATAAAATATTGCCCAATTATTATAACGGGTTCCGCTACCTAAAACTTTAAATAGAGGAACATTTGAATAAAATAAGATACCATTTGAGGAACAATATATAGCTGAACTATGTTTTTATATCTTACCACGACAAAGGTGTTATAGGCCGGGCGAATGGTTTAATAATACAAAATGTACATGATAATTACTTACCTATGGCTTTTGGTCCAAGTGCAGTCACCAATGGAATAAAACACACTAGTAAGCTATTAGTAACCAATGTCCTACTAGTGGGAACGTAACCATAAACAAACGTAGTGCGACAGCACCATACTCTGTAAATGCTCAATATGTCTTATCACAGTAAGTAAGCGTAGTAATCTGGCTGTCTTTAAAATATCTGCTTTCGTCATTGTCTGAAAGATAAGTAGCAAATGATTATTAGTTTTAGATATTGCGTTCCAGAAAAAAACACGATCTTTAAAAAGAAATCTACAAGGTAAGTGATTCATCTAACCATGTAGAGTTTTTCAAACACATTTGCTCAGTATAAAGATTACTTATAGCAATGGATGGCACATGCGCAATCAGTAATCAGCACGTAGTTTCGAGTTTTTCAAGTATCATGACAAAAATCACATCCCATTTTTCACGGAATTCTTGCCACAGAAGATTGGAATACATCTGATAATTTCACAGTGGAATACATCTGATAATCTGACAGTGGAATACAATCTCACAGTGGAAAACATCTGATCATCTCACAGTGGAACATATCAGATAATGTCACAGTGAAATACATCTGATAATCTCATAGTAGAACATATCTAATGATCTCACATTGGAATACACACGATAAGGTCACAGTGGAATACATCTAATAATCTCACATTGGAATACAACTGATAATCTCGTATCGGAACATATCGGATAATCTCACAGTGGAATACATTTGATAATCTCATAGTGGAAAACATCTGATAATCTCACAGTGGAGCATATTTGATAATCTCACAGTGGAATACATCTGATAACCTCACAGTAGAACACATCTAATGATCTCACATTGGAATACATCTGATAATCTCACAGTGGAATACATATGATAATATCACAGTGGAATACTTCTGACAATCTCGCAGTGGAACGCATCTGATAATCTCACAGTGGAAAACTTCTGACAATCTCACAGTGGAACTCATCTGATAATCTCACAGTGGAATACATTTGACAATCTCAGTGGAATACATCCGATAATCTCACAGTGGGACACATTTGACAATCTCACAGTGGAACTCATCTGATAATCTCACAGTGGAATACATTTGACAATCTCAGTGGAATACATCCGATAATCTCATAGTGGGACACATTTGACAATCTCACAGTGGAATACATCCGATAATCTCACAGTGGAATACATCTAATAAACTTACAGTGGAATACATCTGGCAATTTCACAGTGGATTACATCTAATAATCTAACAGTGAAATACATATGATAATCTCACAGAGAAATACATCTGATAATCTCACAGTGGAATATATTACACTGTTTTATTGAGAATATTGTCAATTTCAACTATATATGTTGTACAACAATCGTAATGCGACCTGTTAGTGCTAGAACAACCATAACTCTGTTATACAAACAATTATCATATGCTTCATTTGATTTCTTCCGAAATTCTGATCTTGAAATTTTTATTGTTAGGTTATTATCCGACTGCTATTCAACTCAGAGAATATTGGCAGACTAGAAGCTGAATTCATGTCTGGTGACATTTGTTTTCTGGGAAAGTTCAAGATTATCTTGTGGACGATTACTGAGATCGGACATAGGTCGGATCACGTGACCGGAGAAGCACTGATTTTTCAAATGACTACCAATTAATGCTGAAACTTCCTAGACACAATTTAATCGGCTCTCCAATTATCCCCGAGGGTTGGAAATGGTTTTTATATACATTTAATTTAATAGTCTGCTTAATACCTCGACATCAGTGATAAATAAGCGGTTAAAATGCCAAAATTTCGTTTTGCATACCGAATTTGCATTTCTAATTTACTGGATATGTTTTATTTCCATACTTTGTTCTTATTTATTTTTATTTTGTTTAAAAATCACCACAATGTAGTGACCTACACCCCCGTCCCATAACTAGACTTCATAAATATTATTTTAATAATACGGGTATAATACAGCAATATTAGATGAGGGCAGGTCAAAAATTTAGACACTTTCTGAAAAAATGCGTTTTCACACATATACAGTAAATCCCTTTTAAGAATACTTTTAAAGACATAGATAGATGACTGTTTTAAACTGTAGAAACAAAGTGTGGTCAAAACCAAAATACATCAAACACTGTGTATACTATTACACTAATTCAATAAGATATCTAGACTCAAGTATAAATTCCCCTAATATATATCATTAGATATCTAGACTCAAGTATAAATTCCCCTAATATATATCACTAGATATCTAGACTAAAGTATAAATTCCCCCTAATATATATCATTAGATATCTAGACTCAAGTATAAATTCCCCTAATATATATCACTAGATATCTAGACTCAAGTATATCTAGACTCAAGTATAAATTCCCCTAATATATATCACTAGATATCTAGACTCAAGTATAAATTCCCCTAATATATATCACTAGATATCTAGACTCAAGTATAAATTCCCCTAATATATACCACTAGATATCTAGACTCAAGTATAAATTCCCCTAATATATATCACTAGATATCTAGACTCAAGTATATCTAGACTCAAGTATAAATTCCCCTAATATATATCACTAGATATCTAGACTCAAGTATAAATTCCCCTAATATATATCACTAGATATCTAGACTCAAGTATAAATTCCCCCGTATATATATCATTAGATATCTAGACTCAAGTATAAATTCCCCTAATATATATCACTAGATATCAAGACACAAGTATAAATTCCCCTAACATATATCACTAGATATCTAGACTCAAGTATAAATTCCCCCGTATATATATCATTAGATATCTAGACTCAAGTATAAATTCCCCTAATATATATTACAAGATATCTAGACTCAAGTATAAATTCCCCCGTATATATATCACTAGATATCTAGACTCAAGTATAAATTCCCCTAATATATACCACTAGATATCTAGACTCAAGTATAAATTCCCCTAATATATATCAGTAGATATCTAGACTCAAGTATAAATTCCCCTAATATATATCAGTAGATATCTAGACTCAAGTATAAATTTCCCTTAATATATATCACTAGATATCAAGACTCAAGTATAAATTCCCCTAATATACACCACTAGATATCTAGACTTATACTTAATTCCCCTAATATATACCACTAGATATCTAGACTCAAGTATAAATTCCCCCGTATATATATCATTAGATATCTAGACTCGAGTATAAATTCCCCTAATATATATCACTAGATATCTAGACTCGAGTATAAATTCCCCTAATATATATCACTAGATATCTAGACTCGAGTATAAATTCCCCTAATATATATCACTAGATATCTAGACTCGAGTATAAATTCCCCTAATATATATCACTAGATATCTAGACTCGAGCATAAATTCCCCTAATATATATCACTAGATATCTAGACTCGAGCATAAATTCCCCAAATATATATCACTAGATATCTAGACTCGAGCATAAATTCCCCTAATATATATCACTAGATATCTAGACTCGAGCATAAATTCCCCTAATATATATCACTATATATCTAGACTCGAGCATAAATCCCCCTAATATATATCACTAGATATCTAGACTCGAGCATAAATCCCCCTAATATATATCACTAGATATCTAGACTCGAGTATAAATCCCCCTAATATATATCACTAGATATCTAGACTCGAGTATAAATTCCCCTAATATATATCACTAGATATCTAGACTCGAGTATAAATTCCCTAAATATATATCACTAGATATCTAGACTCGAGTATAAATTCCCTAAATATATATCACTATATATCTAGACTCAAGTATAAATTCCCCTAATATATATCACTAGATACTTGTGTTTCACAATTTTTATACAAGTTAAATGGGAGCAAAACAAAACAGTCTTTGTGTGGTGGGTATTTGAAGAAGACATACACTTACTGTTACTTTTCTACGACTTTAATCAAGGAGTAATTAAAAACATGTACTTCCTGGTTATTCTAAAATAGCATTTGATATTTTCTGGTTCTTTGGGATCATAGAGTATAATTATTCATTTTTGTACAATAATAGAGTTCCGCTTTAGCCGATGCTGGAGGGGGAAGTGGGGGGGGGGGGGGGGGGGGGGGGGGGAGGATATAGCACATTTCATTACCACTCATGTTCAGACTTAAACCGAGTCTCAGCGGCTATTATATTGCTTGGTGAAAGTCAATGAAATGTTAACGGCATTGTTCAATGAGCTCGTATCGACCGTGAAATGTTTCTAAAATTGTGATTTATATTCTGTACTGTATGGTGTGTTATTCTTGTAGCCACCGGATTTTCATCTTTTCCGGTCAGGTAAGGGACTGTATACCTGTAAGATACCTGTACCTGTAGGAAGGTTTAAAGCCCTTTTTAAGCCCCTCTTCTTATGAAAATGCTGTTGTACGGCTAAATTTGTTTCAGCATAGTTATTTTGTTAAAATGGTCCAGATCTATGGTGGCCGATAGCGTCCATTTTAAAGCCGCGAGAAATTCTACCATTAGTGTATAAAATGTCGCGGGCAACTTTAAAATCCGCGAGATTTTATGTAGAAATTGTTTAAAATATCGCGGCCAAGAGAAACACTTGAGTTTTTCTGTCACACTTCTGTCGTAAAAAGTAACGAATTACAGACGAAACAGCAACATTTTCTGCCTTCATAGTAGAATTAGCTACGTAAACATATTCTTATTTTAGGTAGCCGATTGCGGCCATTTTAATCCGCGATATTTATTGTCATGCGTACCTTATAAAAAGTTAAGTTTAAACATCTAAGCCTCTAGTTTTTATGCCGGGAAACATCTCTTATAAAACGTCGCGGCTTCTTTTAAAAAAAGTCGCGGATTTCTTACCCGCGACATTTTATAAAATGCGAATGCAAAGCGTGATTCACACGGAAGTAAAACGGACTTTTAAAGACGTGTGGGAAGTGGGCAGTAACAGTAGCAATAGCAAACTTTGAAAATAAGATACTTGCAGTAACAGTAGCAGCTAACACAAGCAAAAAATTGAAATCGGCAGTAGCAGAAGCAGCAACTTAGTATCAGTAGCAGAGGTAGTAGTAGTAGATGGGGTAACAGCAACAACAACAGCAGCAGTAGCAGAAGGAACAGTAGCAGCTGTAGCAATTTTAACAGTAGCAGCAGTAGCAGAAGTAACAGTAGCAATTGCAGCAGTTGCAGTAGCAGTAATAGCAGCAGTAATAGTAATAGAAGTAGTAGCAAAAGTAAAAGCATACGTTTTTACTACTACTGCTGCTGCTACTGCTACTACCTGTTTCATTAACTGCTGCTACTGCTACTGCTACTGCAATTATCACGATTTTTTTTCTACTACTGCTACAGCTACTGCTGCAGCTGCCTTTTTCACGTTTTTATTAACTTTTACCCTCGACTTTTTGTAAATATTCTACTAAAATTGCAAGAAATGCCGCGGAGTATGTTTCTGTTTCTCGGCTTTTTATAGAATGTCGGAGGGATAAAATGTAGAGTCAAACAACGGACGCTACCGGCCGCCTGAGTCAATTTTTTCCTCGCTCAAGAAATATCACGGTTTATGTTTCTCGCGACATTTTATACGATCCTGGCTGAAAATCTCGCGAATTTTTAGCTGCCCGCGACATTTTACACACAGGCGATAAAATGTGTCGCAGGTTTAAAATGTCCGAAACCGGCCACCATATAGCTCTGCTTTCATTATAGCTGTAAAGCAGTTTACAGTCCAGTGTTTTAGTGTCTTGTTTTGCATGCCAGTGCTTATCTAACTTTTGGTAATTCATTCTATGTTTTCTTACATGTTGCTTGTTCGTTTTTCTATGTTACTTAGTTGGGTGTGGCTGTGTGTTTATTTTTTGTACATGAGTGTTTGCGCTATTGTGGTTTACGTTGTAGTAAGACTGTTATTTAGGAACTCGGCTTTCCCTTTGCTTATGCGTCCTTGTTCGATTTTCGCCTTCTGGCTCCCTTCCCCCGACCCCGGCCCCAATTTGCTTTTTACCATTTCCTTCCCCTCCCTCTATATTTAGCATAAATTAATATATATAGATCTAGCTACTTGTTGGATGTTTGAAGCAATCCATCTGAAATATTTTTCCATTACAGCTTCTGTTTGTTTTAGTCCTACTTTGCAAATTCGTGGCCCTGGGGCCTTGTTTTTAGTGCTCTGTGCTTCCAAGAGGTCTTCGCTTACCTATTATCTTTTGATTACACGACGAGAAAACTGGTTCAGGCAAAACTACGTATGAAGGGGGCACAGTTCTGGACCACAGGCACTTGGTTGCACTGATGGTATGTCGAAAATTCGCTTTTTAAAGAATCTTAAAAATTTGGTCTGAGGATAGATATAAAGAGAAGGTATTGCACTCCGCCATTATCGGCCATTATCGGCAACGGAACTACGGTCGACTGGTTTTGCAAACGGTAGTAAGCCACTAATTTATCGTGGCGTGGTAACTAGAACTACCCAACTTATTTCATGCGTTAATATTACATATTAACTCTGTATTACTAAAACAGATCAATGGAACAGACTGTAAAACGAACTGGAGTACATGTCGCTTTTTGCCTACAGAGACAGAACCATAACACAGGCACGTCGACAAAGATTGTACAAGAATTATCATTACAATTTTTCACAGAATTCATGATGGACCTCCAGAAATTTATAATTTTAACATGACATCACCGTACGTTAGGGGTTCTAACTGGCCAATCAGAGAGCTGCATTTTCGAGTACCTGCCAGTTTCCACTTGGGTTAAACGAAGTATATTTACAATAAAATTAAGTGACTAGAAATAAATATCACACTATTTTAGATATCAAATTAAGATTTTTCACTGCACATGCTTCAGATGATGCTACAAACAACAAAACTTTGAAGTTTTGTTCAAATATTATATGGATTTAATACCTTTATTTTAGTTTAAAGTTTGAGATTTTACAAAGGGGTCTACGATAAAGTCCGAGTGAAATGTAATAATCACCAAAGTGGAAATAAGTATCATTGCGCAATGTTTTGGACATGATTAAATTATGAATGGTAATAACTGATTTGGTCTATTGCTGTACAGTTATTTTTTCTTGTCTCTTGACATGGTATTTTTCAAACATCTGATGTTGTTGGAGGAATACATAAGGTGTGCCTGCAGGTATAACTTCATTAGACACCTGGTTAGAACCACCAACCTTCCATGTACCAGGATAAATTCTTCAAGCGAAAGATTTCTACACCAAAGCAGGACTTATAATCCACACTGGTGAAGAGCATGTAAATGTAACTCCTCAGTTATGATGATAGTCTATGTAAATATTTACTTACCAGCACTATGTAGGGTTATGGAATAACCTTTTTGACATTTCACTGGTTTAAGACCACAAACACTATAATAATCTATTTCATTTTCAAATTTAAAATTATCAATCCGTATTTAAACAAATCACCACTTTATCTTAGACAAAACTGACTTCAAAAACTTAAAATTCTATAGCCTTCTGAACATTGCCTCCATAATATCTGAAATTTCCATCGATAGAATGGATATTCTCAAATTGCTAGCTAACCTAAAACCAGACAAAGCTGCAGGACCAGACCATTTTTGTCCAGTTGTCCTCCAGGAACTTAATGATGAAATTGTTGATGTTCTACTGGTAATCTTCCATAATCTTTCTCCTCAGGCACTGTTCCCACAAAATGGAGATAAGATTTTGTTTGCCCTCTATTCAAGAAGGGGGACCCGCATGACTTGGCAAATTATCTGTTATATCATTCACTGTGTAAAACACTAGAACACATCTATGCCTCCGATGTCTCTGTCCACCTTTCTAAACGTAACATTCTTTATGACCTCCAACATGGCGTTTCTGAAGGAGATATTGAAAAAACTCAACCAATTGAGTTAATAGGTGAGCTGATTAACAGCATTTCCAGTCGTAAACAAACTGACTTAATTGTACTCGACTTCAGTAAGTCTTTTGTTAAGATCATGGTGTCTGTCCACAAGTCATCAAGTGGTATTATGCATTTCTACTTGATAGAAAGTCAATTTGTAGTTTTGAGGGCGAATTCCAAAGAAGTATCAATGGCATCTGGGTTTCCACAAGGTTCCATCCTTAGACCTCAGTATTTCTATTTTATATTAGCGATCTCCCATTTTCAATCAAGTCTCAAATCCGACACTTTGCCGACGATAATGTACCTTATTATGATATCAATTCTGTGGATGGAAACAAAATCTCCAGGAAAATCTTAACAAGCTAGAACAATGGGAAAATAAGTGGGACATGGAGTTTAATTCCTTCTAAATTAGGCACTACATGTCACAAAAATCAAAGCTGTCATCAAAACCAAATATTTACTCCATGGCTATATTTTATAGTTATTGTCAGTGCAAAATAGTGTGACAGATGTAAAATATCACTTAAATATCTTTAAATGCTAATAAACGCTTAATTTCATAATCATCGCAACAACAAACGAAAACGTCAAAACATAAGCATACAAATACTTGTCCGTCCACAGCTAGAATATGCATATACCATCTTGCACCCAAGTAATACTATGGAATAACCTTGACCTTGTAGAATAACCTGACCACAAAGTTTCAGATGTACTGAGGAATAATCTTGACCACTCTGACCTTGAAGCTGTCAAAGTGGTTGTAGCAACCATAAAGTACATGTACTAGACCAGAGTGTTATGGGTTTTTTTTTTATCTTTTAACGCTTGTTCTTTTTAATCACACTTACCATGCTAACATTCCTTTAGCCTTTTCATTTTAGCTGATGTCGGACCCATCAGTCTTTTAGAACTCTTTTTCAACATAACTAGCAAGTCGACGTGTATCCCATGTCTCTATCAGTCGAGAGATGACTTGACATTATGAGAGAGAGAGAGAGGGGGGGGGGGGGGGGGGGGGAAGAGAGAGAGATTTTTTATACCTGCTTGCAGCCACTTACGAAGTATATACCTACCTTTCATACAGAAATACATTTTCAATTTTTATAAATTAAATATCTGACATGTACATTGTGAATAAGTTCTTTTTCTATAATTTAATGTTGTGAGCTTGTTTTTGACCTTGTGTAACCAATTTATTTTTATTACATAGTTTAAAAAAAGACAACAATCATGATCAACGCTCAAAAGCCGGAAATAATTTAGTGGTTCAAAACCTTTTCATTACCCGTCATACACCGGTCATACACTTCCGTTGCCTTGTCAGGTATACCTTATCTGTAATAATATCTAACCTAAAATTTTAACTTTTTTAATAAAAGGGATTCACTTACAGTAAATAATGTTTTTGAATACAGGGAGCACTGATGCACGTATTAAAACCAACAAACAGTAGGTACAGGCCAATATAAGAAAAATACTATCAGTGCAACCAAGTGCCTGTGTTCTGGACAGTTCAACTCCTTTGAAAAAGCTCACCATTTTTAAAAAGCTGTCACATGTCTCCATCTTCAGCGTGCACTTGCAACAATGTAGGCCTACCAGAACATACACATTACATAACTAGGTTAAACATTGTTTTTGATAATTGTAAACTTACTTTTAGTTCTTTACAAATGGCATTCCCTTTTTAAAGGGGGACAACTCTTTTAAGAATAGTTTAAGTATCCAATTCTACGGGACAGAATGGTCAAAATGTATGTAATGTATAGGTATTTTTTAAAGACGTTGCTCGTTTTCTAAAAGTTTCTGTGGTTTTGAGATATAGTGTTCAATTTTAATGTAAGGTTTCTGTACAGCTGTGAATTTTTCCGTTTCTGCTTGCAAAGTCGTTTACTTTCTTGGTCACTTTTATTTTGCTGCACGATATCAGAAAATGTTTTCATAAAATCTTCCACGGACTTTAACACGAAGCTTTTATACCATACATGTTTCCCTTCTATTACTACGAAATATGTACAAGGAAATAATACATTTTCTTGTGTCGGAAATTGGCGCGCTGTGTATTATACAAATTTAAAATATTTAACTTCACGTGTTATGCGTGAAAACGCGACTATCCTGTGACTTTCTTGGCTGCGTAAAATGTTCACTGTAGGTAGAAACTCAACATTACATGTGTTCTTCGCGTACTTTGATTCTTATTATGTAAAAAACGCACCAGTAGCGAGTAAAACATAAATAATGGATTTCATATTTAGAAATCATGTGCATTGTTAATAGTTTTTTTATTTTTATTTTCTTGATTTGCTTTAGGTTTGACGCTGATTTTCACGATTATTTAAGCTATATAAAGGCAGGCAATTAACCTAACCAGTGTTCCTGGATTCTGTACCAGTACAAACCTGTTCTCCACAAATTACTGCAAACCTACCCACATGAATCAGAGGTAGAGAACGAATGATTTCAGACACAATGTCTTTTATCAAATCGTCACAGAGAACATACTGCTCGCTCGAAGATCGAACTCACGACCCCGCGATCGGCGCTCTCCAGAGAAATGTAGGCCGTTTTGACCGATTGAAAATGTTAAAAAGTTAGTATATTTTCCTCAACAAGGTCACAAAGTCAACACACCGATAACCCGGAGTACTCCGAACTTGTCATTGTTACAACATTTTTCCAGTTCACGTAATGTAGTCTGGTAGATAGTAGAGAGTTTGAGATTTCAAACTTCGCCTTCCCCTTCAACGTCTCTCATATATATTTTGGGTAAAACGTCACCGATGTGCGTGTATTTTAATTTATTTTCACACGTTGTATAAATTTTTCCCAAATTTTAATATCATTTAAGGGTCTAAAATTCCCCTTTATTATATGCAAATAAAATTTTTAATTTTTCCGGATTTCTGTTTTTTAAATTTTTTTGGGTTTTACCCATTTTATAAAATTTTTAGACTAATTTGATGCGAAAACACTTATAATAGGTTTTAAAAATTTAATGAAGTTTTGTTGGTTTAATGATTTTAACTAAATACATTGAATTAAACCCGGGAAAGTTTTGAAGTTATAAAATAAATTTTGAAAAATTTTGAGATTTTTTTTTAAAAATTTTTAACTTCTACGGCATATTTGTGTCCCCAGGGGGTTTATAAATTTAATACCAGAGGGGCCTTTTTGTCGTATGAATTTGAATTTTTTAAAAACGTCGAAGATGGGATTTTTAGGGAAAAGTCAAAAACTTCATTTTTTTTACATTACTTTTGGCCAAAATTTTCCCCTTGGGGGGTGGGGGTAAGACTGAAATCTGGATGGGGGCCCACAGGGCTTTGTTTATCATTTTACTTGGAAAATAAAAAAATTACGCGCTTTTTTTCATTTGGGGGGAACATTTTTTTTTCACACCCCAAAATAAAATAAATCTTTTTCCCTGTGGGGCCCAATTAATACGCAATTGCTTTTTTTTTTTATAAACATAACATGGTACTTTTTAAGCCCGGAAATTTTTTTGGAATTTTCAGACAATTTCAGATCTATGATATCATGAGGAGGGGATTTTTCCCTGTTAGCCGTTTTGGGAAAACCTCCATTCTTTAAATGAGGGAATAGACCCTGGCAGGGGCTTTGTGGGTTAATTACCCCTTTTGGATTTTTTCATTTTAAAAAGGAAAGTGGGTTTCTTGAAACTGGGCCCGGGGACCCTCCCCTCCCCGCCCCCCCTCCCCCCCCCCCCCCCCCCCCCAAACCCCCCTGAAATGGGTGACCCCCTCTTTAATGTTGGGTGTCCCTCAAAAAAAATTTCCGGGGATCGCAGATGCTTTACTTATAAAATGGGATTTTAAAATCTTTGCGTGCTGTTGAGGTTTGGCATTAAAATCAGAGTTTTTTTTTATCACGTTGATATGATCTTATAGGTTATTAATCTTTGTATGTGGATATAGGCACGATTTCCCTGCAGCTTTTTAAAATTTTGGCGCGACTTTAGTTTTAAAAAAATATACTGTGCTGTCTGAGGGGTTTGGCTTTAAAACAGAGTTTACAGAGTATACAGAGTGCCCTTATCACTTTGTTTGATAAATTTTGGTTTATTAACTTTGTATGTGGTTATATGCAGGGATTTTCTGCAGCGGTAATTTTGCGCGACTTTAGGAGCGCAATTTGTCCGCGAAAGAACAAAGGGGATATACCAAATAAATTTGAAAAACCCTTTTTATTACATATCCTTTTAAAAATGTTTAAAATTTATATTAAATTATCGTTCTGTCACAAAAGAGAGGAAAAAAAATACGGAAAAAGAGCTGTCTATGGTGCCCACATCCCCCGATGGACTTTGAATGAATATTTTAGGGGCCGATTTTTGAGTTTGGGACCTTGGGCCTACGCCTGGGTCTTGTGCGCGACACCTTGGGTCTTACTGTGCCACACATTCATGGAAAGTTTTTTTAAAAACCCATGCATGAATGAAAAAGATATGCCCCGGAATGCCCATCATTGCATTTTCATGAAATGGGATTGACTTTGGGAGTACGGACCGGGGTCTTGGGCGGACACGTCGTCTTACTGGGGTTTACACATTCTTGCCCAAAAATTTTTAAAAATCATGCATGAGAAAAAGATAGGGGCCCGGGACACACCCATCAATGCACTATCATGAAATATGACTTTAACTTTCTAAGTTTTTGCCCTTGACCTTTTAGCTACAGCCCGGGGGTCTTACGGGGCGAACGTCGTCTTACTGTCCCACACATTTATGGTAGTTATTTAAAATCCCCAGGATGACAAAGATAGGGCCCGGGGGACACCCCCATAAAATGCACTCTCTTGAAAAATGCCCTTTAACTTTAAAGTGTGACCTTGCCTTTAAAGGGATGGACCTTTTTTCTTGCGCGCGACAGCCCGTTTTCCCTTTGGTACACATTCAGGGCCCAAGTTATTTGAAAATCCATCCTTTGGTTTGACAAATATAGGGGCCCGGGACACAAAAAATTGCGGACAGACCGACAAAACCCGACAGAGGGTTTTCAAAAATACAAAAAAATTTTTCCAAAAACGCAATAAAAAAACGAATAAAAACTGGGGGCTTAATATTTTCCGCAAAAAGGGAGTCAATTGTTTTTTCGAAACGGGGCTTGGCCCATGGACGCACGGGGATTTTTCCCTTTAAAACCCGTTAAAGAAAACATTTCCACGTCCTATTTTTTAGCCAAACTCATGACTTTAATTTTAAAATTTTCTTTTAAATTTCAGTTGATAAATTACTAGTGCCAGTATTTTTTGGGGTAAAGTTAATCAAAGTGAAAAATTAAACAAAATGTTGCAAAAATTAAAAATTAAAACAAACACACAATAGAAAACAAAAAAAAAAGAAAGGGAGACCCGCAATGGAAAACCCGTCGGGGGAGGTAACTAGAGACGGTTTGGGGGATGTCCGAATGTAAGCGTTCACGCCCAATGTTTAGGGAAAAATTTATTGCCCCCGATCGGGTCCTTTGGGAAACCCCAAGGGAAAAATTAATTTTAGGTATGTAATAAATTTTTTTTCCCCTCTCATGTATGTTTACAATCGGGGCATTGTATCCCTGACTTTTTATTTACATAATTTTTATAAAAAACCTAAATTTTTGGAGAAAAACACTAACGATTTTTTACATTTTTCCATTGTTTTTTTCGTTTTTTTTTTTTTTTTTTTTTTTTTTTTTTTGGGGTTTAAATGGCTCAAAATTCCAGGCGAGGGATTTTTTTAAATTTAAAAAATTTTTTTGGTTTTTTTTTATTTAATTTTCATTTTTTTTTTCTTTTTTTAAACCCTCTTGTAAAGTTCCTCCCCTTTTGGCAATTGGTCCCCCCAAAATGCACGAAAAAAAGGTTTTTTCAAATTTAAACGGAAAAATTGAATGGGCGGTTTAAAAAGAGAAAGGTTTTCTTTTAAGTTTAAAATTTCTAAAGGGAAATTTTTATCGAACTTCAATTTCATATTTTCCCTTCGCAAGAGAGTTAAAGGGGAAGGCAAAAGGGTTAAAATTCACACTCACTAAAGGTGTACTTCTTGCTAAACTTTTAAGAATTGCGGGAAAAAAGCGAAATTTGGGGTTTTGTCCGCCATAGTTGGGGGAGGTCCTTTGTTCAGTCCCGGTCAGCGCTTGTTTTTTGATTTGCTTCGGGCATTTTTTTGGACGTATTTATAATTTTTATATCAAATTTTTGAAAAATTAAAAAAACTTCTGCCCGGGTTGTGGATTTTTTTAAAAGGGCTAAAACACCACTAAAAAGGCTGTTTTGAAATAAAATTTATTTTATTCTTAACAGTTCTTCTAATTTTCTAGATTTTTCCAAATTTTCTGAAACTTTTACTTTTCCTTAAAGAACTTTTCGCTTTAGAAAAACAAAAAAAAAGGGGGTTGTAAACTTTTTATAAGAAACCTACATTTGGGTTTTAATACAACCCCTGAAATTTACTCCTTTTGCTTTTTTTAAAAATTTTTCTTTCACTTGAATTTTTCACGCCGCCTTTTTTCCCATTTTACCTGCATGCAATAGGAAAAAGGGGAGCAGGGTCACCTTTGATTGAAAATTTTGGGCCCTAGCCAAACCTCTGTCACTTGGGAGCGAGTAGTAATAGTGCACTTCCCCAATGAGTTTTGAATCAGAGTTTGGCCCCTTTTATATATTTTGTGGAGGGTTTTTTGTTTTTAATTAATGAAAGATAGGACAAAAACCCCAGAAGTTTTCAAAAAAGCAAATTTCACCATCCCCCTTAAAAAAAAACATATCAAAATCATCAATTTTGCAGTTTGTGAAAGCCCACAATGATCCATTGCAGGAAAATTGTCCAATTTTATTGCATCTCAGTTTAATAGTCCCTACGATTTTTACAGGATATTAAAGGAATGGGAGCCTATCTCTCGTTTTTTTTTTTTTCACAAAAAAGCAAAAATTTTTCGGAGTACATTCAACAAGTGGAACCCTTTCTTTTAATTTGAATTTTCCCCGGGGTTGGTGACTTTAAACGATTTTATTTCCCAAAATAGCAGCAGTTAGTTTTACAATGACATCAGAAATTTTTCTTTTATCGCTGTTTAGATTTTCTAAGAATTAAAAAACATCATCTCTCGCTTTTAAATTACAGACATCCAAAAACAGAAGTTCTAATTATTACAAATATTGACGTGGGCACAAGTTCGAAGTGTTTCCCGCCCACAAAAAAAAAAACATGCCCATTTCGAAAGGTATGCAAAACGGTTTCATACGGGAAACCGGGAGGGTAGAAAGAAAACACGATGCTGTTGAAGAAGGGGACGTGGACAGGAAAAAAAGAATTTAAAGTGCGGGGAAGGGTTTGCAGCCTAGGGAGCGTGAAGTTAGCAGCCCAGCAGCCTAAACCCTTTTCCCTTGTAAATGAGGAACGAGTCCCGAGTAAAAACTGCCGTTTCAAGTTCCCGCAATATCTAATGGGTTTTTTCATTTTGTGGGAAATTTTAACCCAAGTCCGCCAAAGGGGAGATTTATTTCCCCCCTTTTTGTTTCAAATGGAGAAAAAAAAATATATAATGAATTTATTACTACCCCTCATTTGTCATACCCGTGCGAGGAAAAAATGATCTTGCTAATTTCAGACTTGGCTTTTTATTACATATTTTCCCGTGATAGCTGGGGGAAATAAGATTTTTTTTTTCAAAGCTTGTTCGATCCCCTATTTTTAGGGTATAACGGTTTTTTTTTATGTTTTTTCCCGTGAAATTTTGGGGGTTTTCCTAAAATTAAAAATGATAATCCACAGTTTTGGAAAAAAGTAGATTAGAAGTGATAAAAACCCCTTTGAATATGAAAAGCCCCAAAAATCCTATTTGTTTCAAGGTAATTTTGGAAAAAAAAATTGATTATGTTCTTTTTTAAAAATTGCTTTTTGGGTGGCCCCCAAAAAAACACAAAAAATTAAAAGAAAAATTTAAAAAACATGCAAACGTTTTTAAAATTTAAATTAAAAAGGGGAAAAATTTTTTTTTTTCGAAACCCTTTTCTAAGGGGGGGCCCCGGTCCAAACCGAAAAAAAACATCGTTTTAAAAAATATTTACTTTTTACGCCCAGATAATTTGGGTTTAAATTTAAAACATTACCTTGAATTTTAGTCATGGAAAAAACCCACATTTATTTATTTCATCGTTTTAAAGACAATTTGGGAAAACTAATTTTGTTAAAAAGATATGTTTCTAAATGAAAAAAAAAAAAAATATGCGGGCCCGGGGAATTGGGGAAAAAAAAAAATTAACCCAATTTTAAATTCAATTTTTAAAGGGAAATTTCCCTTTTTAGCGAAAATCGTGTATCTTTTAAATAAAATTTTATTTTTTCTAATATGATTGGGGTAGATGGGCTGACGGGAAAAAACGAACGGAAAAGGGCGAAAGTAAAAAAAAAATAGGGGGCGGACGGGCCAAAAAATAAGAAAGCAAAAAGATGACAACTTCCGGGCTACAAAAAAAGATGTTATCACTTTTTCTTTTGTGAAATTTATTTTAAAATTTGTGGGGGAAATAAATTTTTGTGGATTCCGTTTGGTTTAGTCAAACCCGAAATTTAACCAAGAACAAGTAAAAATTTCCCCTTCATTTTATGTTAAAAGTTGAAACCACGAATTCATATCCCCCAACCAAAAATTCCCCCAAAAAACGAAAAAATTTATGCCCCCCGAAATTAAATGATTTTACAAAACCTTTGTTTCATTGCCCTTTAAAAACCCTTATATTTCCCTTAAAT
Organism: Mercenaria mercenaria; assembly: GCF_021730395.1. Lineage (NCBI taxonomy): Eukaryota > Metazoa > Mollusca > Bivalvia > Venerida > Veneridae > Mercenaria > Mercenaria mercenaria. Next base: position 5,572,898 of record NC_069376.1, read on the forward strand.
CCCCTTGGGTTTCAATGAAACTTTACTCGAGCTGGCTTCCCGAAGTTTGATTGGTTTGGGTTTTTGAAAATTTTCCTGAAATTTACTTACACTCCCCAAGGGTCTACTCGAGGTCCCCTTGGTGATACTTTCCCCAAATTTGAGTCAAATGTGAGGTTTTAGTGACCGGGGTATGAATATGGCCCACTTTAAAGGAGGGAAAACTCCCTACTTGAAACTTGGAAAAATTGTTCGAAATTTTAAATTTACCCTTTTAAATTTAAAAATTTTCAATCTGTGGCCAGGATGATTTATAATTTTTAAAACCAACTGGGGAGGGAAATAGATATCGAACAACCAAACCTAATTTCACGTATCAAAAGTTTTTCGTCATTTAATGAAACCAAAAAATTAACCAATAAAAACGGAAAATAAACAATGATTTATTTAGGCCCAGAAGTCGGCAAATGACACGAAGATCGAAAATCGAAATAAAAAATAAACCGATTTACATTTTTAAAACCGGCCGAGATCGAAAAATTTAAAATAAAAATCAACTTCGTGTGTTTTTGAACTTCGAGCCAGCTCGAAGATCGGGAAAATTTCCCAAATTGGGAAATTTTGATCTGGAATTGAATTTTTTAACTAACTCGAAGTTCGGAATTCGTTTAAAAAAAATAAACTAAAAAAAAAAAAGCAAACATTTACTGCACTTTTTCACTGAAAGACAAATAAGGGATAAGGCGCTTTTCGAAAAAAAACGGATTCATAGACATACTATATGGGTTCTGTGCAAGTTTTGTAAAATCAAAAAAAAAATTTTTGTCTCTACGTTTTCAAAAAAAATGTGAACGGACGGACGGGGACAAAAAAGGGTAATACAATAGTTACTTTTCAATTCGTAAAAATTGACCTAAAACAGGTTACAAATGTGTTTAAAAGGTAAAAATGCACTTTTTTTGTTTCATTTTTTACGACCAAAAAAGTCATTTTTTAAAAATTGATCGATGTCGAACAAACATCGGCTCGATCACATTGTCTCAAAAATGTTACATAAGTGCTTGATTACTTTTACTTGCGATTCATTTGTTTACACCTGTCGTGTGCGATCTCATTTGGTTCACCTGTTACATGTGCGATCTCATTTTTTACACCTGTTACATGTGCGGGCCTTTGTTACACCCGTTACATGTGCGGTCTCTTTTTTTTACACCGTTTTTGTGCGGGCCATTTGTTAACCCCGTTTCATATGCATCTCATTTTTTTACCCCTGTTACAGTCGGGCTCTTTGTTTTCACCCGTTACATCTGCGATCCATTTGTTACACCGTTAATTGCGATTCATTTTTTAACCTGTTACAAAAGCGATCCTTTGTTTAACCCGTTTTATGCGGTTCATTTTTTACCCTGTTACATCTCGGTCTCATTTTTTTACACCTGTTTCATTGCGATTCATTTTTTACACCCTTTTCATCCGGGCTCTTTTTTCATGTTACAGGCGATCCATTTTACACCCGTTACATTGGGGATTTATTTGTTACACCCTTTAAATGTGCGATTCCCCTTTTTACACCTGTTACTCTGCGGTCTCATTTGTTACACCTTTTTTTTATGCGTTCATTTGTTACACCCGTTACATATGCGATTGCATTTGTGACAAATGTTACAAAGCGATCTGATAAAAAAGGGGGAAAAATTGCGGCATGGGGGAGAAATCCGTTTGATAAAACGTTTTTCAAAACCATAAAATGAAAACTTTTTTTCTAAATGTATAATAAATACTCACGCCATTACCCGGAAAATCTTAATTTCGTTCGCGACCCTAACCAGCCCCCAAAGGCGGATGTAAAGCCGTTTACAACTTTTTTTTTCCTGTGAAATTTACGTTTGTAAAAAGGAATGTTTCGGGTTTTTATATATCATCTCCATTAAACAATGTATATTTTTTCCCCAAAAAGTATCATTTAAAATTAAATAAACCCTTGTTTTTTTAGGAAAAAAAAGCGACGAAAAAGGGCAACTTTTTCAATAAAAACCCATTTAAAAAAAAATTTTTAAAAAAATACTTTTAAATGCTTTTGATGCCCCGACTTTTTTTGGTTGTTTGAAAGCAAAGATATATTTCTTTATGGCCCTTTTAACACTATGTCGTTAACCCACTACATGTTGACACAATGAAATTTCAAATGGACTACAGCGAAAAAAGGGGATAAAAACCTAACTTTATTTGAATAAAAACCGAACTTATTTTAAACATGAAAAAAAAAAAAAACCCTAACTTAAAACAAAAAATTTTGGGGAGGGAATAAACACCTAACGACAATTATACAAAGAAATAAATGACTAACATGTACATGGTCTATTATTTAAACTTTACTTTAAAAAGCGGAATTTTTTTTAAAAATTTTTTGTCTTTAATTTTACAAAAATTTTTTTTTTAAATGCCCATACGTCAAATATTTTTTTCATAATTTTAAAATTTTTCAAATAAAAAGTTTGGAAAAATCTGAAAAAACCCTAAAAAATTAACTTAGTATAAAAGCAAAACATTATGTTTTTAAAATAAAAATTTTTTAAATTTACCACCGATGTTCGAATTCCGTACTCCCCACCCCCCCCCCACTCTCTCTCTCTCTCTCCCCTCTCACGCAGGGAAACGAAACCACACACACACACTTTTTTCAGAAAAAATTGTTTTTGTTTCAAACCCTTGGTAAAACGTAAGGCAAGAGAAATTTTTAAAATAAAAGAAAAAAAATTTAAAAAATTTTAATATTTTTTTTTAAAGGGGAAAAGTTTTTATTTATTTTTTAAAAAAAATTTTATATTTCCCGCCCGGTAAAAAGGGGAAGAAATTTTGGGGTTGTGTGGGGTGGTGTGTGTGTTTTTGGGTGTGTTTTTGTGGTGTGTGGGAAGGGGGGGGGGGGGGGGGGGGGTGATGAAAATGGACTGAGGGCGGGGGTGTGGGAACCCAAAAATTTTTTTCATTTGTCCAGGGAAAACTTAAAAACCCCACTTGCCCATAGTAAAATTTCCTTGCCTTTTTGTAAATTTTAAAACCTTTCATGAAAGCGCAAAAAACGGAGATTCGAGTTCTTTATGTGGGGACAATGAAAAGAAAAGCATATCACAGAAACCGGTGATAAAAAATAACTGTTTAAATATTTTCCTTTTTAAAGTTTTTAAAAAAATCTGAAAACGCGTAAGCAGTTTCGGGAAAATTTTGAGGGCATGCCCCCAAAAACTGCCCACCAAAGGTACAAAGCCAGATGAAAATTTTGAGAAAAACTGTTTTAAAAAAATTTCCGACTTTGTTTTTTTGTCATACTTTCGATCTCTTGGGGCTTTTGGTTTAAAATTTTGGGTACTACTTCCTTTGACAGTGACTTATTTTCTCAGCAGTTTGGGAAATTTTAAATTTAAAAAATTGCATAAAACGTTTTTAAGTTTTTTACCTTTCTGATGTCTTTTAAAAGCCTTTTAAATGCTGTTTTGTTAAAACCCCTTTTTTTTCCTTTTTAAATTTTTTGTTACAGAATCTATATGGGTGAGGGTGCAAATATTTTTTTTTCAGCTGCTTTTTAAAAAAATTCTTATTCTTCCCCCTTTTGCAATTTTAAGGGTTTCTTTTTTTAAAGTTGGTTTTTTTAATCATGTTTTTTTTAAAAAAAGGAAATCTTCTTATTTTTTTTTGTAGTGCGGGAGTAAAATATAGAATTTTTTGTGCGACATTATTTGGGCCCCCCCTGACCCTTTGCCCCCTTTTCAAAAAATTTAACACCGGCCCAAATTTAAATTTAAAAAATCCAAAACCGGGCCCAAATGGGGGGCCCAAAAAAACTCGAACAAACAATTATTTTACTACCATGAAAGTGAATAAATTTTTGATTTTTTTTCTTACTACTTTTGAGCCCAAAGCTTTATTTTTCTTAAAAGGCTTTAACATATTTGCATTTTTTTACAGGGGTTTTTAAAAATTTTTAGCTTTTTTACATGTTTTTTGTCGGAAAATAGCTTTTGCTAGTGTTATAGTTTTTTTTATTTATTCGACTTAAATAAATCTCGTGTAACAAATCTTCTCTAAAATTTTTTCATATCACCGAGTTACGATGCGCGAGAAACCCAATTTAAAAACCCATTACCTTTACACCCTCCATACACTTGAAGCAACACCAATCTAAAAAATAATTTTTTATGTTTTCCCCATTTTATAAACCCGAAAAAAAAATGCTTTCCCGGGGAAAACACAGACTGTAAAAAGCACTTGTCCGCCGGGAAAAAATCACGAGTCGGAAAGTTGGACATAGGGAAACCCATAACCCTGCAAGGGGGGGTAGGTGAAAAAAACTTCGAGCATCAACATCCATAAAAAAGCCAGACGAACAGATTTTTTTGTTTTGGTTTGGTGTTTATCCATTCTAAGTTTTTTATTTAAACCACACTGTATCCCATACCAGTTAGGGTTATCCCCCAAATTTTTAAACTCAAAAACCCCATAAACAATACAATTTTTAAGCAAAAAAAAACAATTTCAAACTTTGATACTGTTAAACATTGTAAAAGAGATGTTTATGGAACTAATACATTTAAATAATAAGGTCTTACTGCAATTTCTGGTACTTTAAAACAGTAGAAAAAAATATGTTCTTTTCGAAGACTTCTTTGAGTACATTTAATGAATTCCAGCCACAAAAAGGACATTTCAATTGAAATAATTTAGTACACAAAACATGCAATCAATACAGAATTATGACTATCAAAAGTTTTACGATAACATTGCATACTAACATAAAAACATGAAAAAAGACAAGGAAATTACTACATACATCGTCTTTATGTCACCCATGTTGGCACTGAGTTAGGGTCGCTGAACAGAGTTAGGATTATCCGGGTACATGGCGTGATACTGTAAATGCAGTAAACATTCAAACTTTACATTTGGCGACACCACGTCTCTTCATTCTAAGGGTTGACGGTAAACAGCTTGCTGGAGAGGTATATCAATACCTCCATATATATAAAAATATTGTTGGCTTTCAAACTAGAGGATTTAGACTAATCTACTAATTTAAACCCGGCGTTAGTTTTTCACTTTCTAGCGCAAATTGCGGTTAGCCATCCATAATGCCCAAGGGCGCTAATCAAGCCTTTGCGCACAGTAAGTTTTGAAATCTTCTAAGAGGTAGAATGCTTTAAAAATGTCTCCGCTACTATTTTCTATGTAAAATTAACAACTTATATTTTTAAATTAACATATTTTTTTGGGAAAATCTAGGTTTTTCACTTTCTGCGAGACTTCCCTTTGGTCTCAGGGGTTTGACCATAAATGCAGTGAAACTATGGTCACGTGACTGAGACACGTGATAAAAATATTGCGTAAGTAGACATCAAGAAATACTAACTTTCCACTTTAAATTTTACCGGGAAGCTTCAAATAACTTTTGAAGCATATAACGTAGCTTAGAATCATCTGATCTGCACACATTCCTTTTATATTGAGCATCAAAATAGCTTGTATCTGGCATGAAATGGCCTTTTCTGGCGGGAAAATTGCACTATATATGATAGGACTACTTCGAGATATTATCAAAAAAAAAGAATTATAAGCGTAATATTATGTTACAAATGATGGAAACGGTTTAGTAACACAATTTATGAGCCGCGTCATGAGAAAAAACCCAAAATAATGGCTTTGCGACAAGCATGGATTCCCAAAACCAGCCTGTGCATCGCGAATCTGGTCTGGATCCATGCTGGTCGCAAAGCCACTATGTTGGTTTTCTCATGGCAAAGGCTCCCTTATATAGATATGTATTTACTATTCTTTTTCGCAGAATTCAAAGATATGCATATGAATTGAATCGGTTAAAATGTATTTCGGACAATTAAATAATTTATTGTTTAACCCAAAAACTATTTAAAAAGCTGTTAAGCCAGCTTGTAAATTTACCTCTTGCTGAATATTAGCCTTAAATATTTTTATACCCAACCAGAGCTAAAGTAAACTAGGTATTGAATAATACAACTTCCAATTCCAATCCTGCTGTCAACTGCATCATCAGTTGATATTATAAATGAAATACCAAATAATCAAATTTTTTCTGTAATCACATTATCCGCATAAATCATACTTAAAGAAATCATACCTACAGAAATCATACTTACATAAATCATACTACAGAAATCATACTTAACAGAAATCATTTTAAGCCAATGTCAGTAAAAAGTAAATCAAACCCAATAGTTGGTTTCAGTTTTCCTTCGGGTTTAGAAAACCGTCGAACTTATTTCAATATATTTTGAAACAGAAGTTCTATACGCGAAATGGAGGTTTTTTCAAATACAGGGAACCCGGCCCCTTTTATATTCTGGTTGTGTGTGTTGAGGGGGTGGGGGTGGGGGTGGGGTGGGGTGAACTGAACTTAAATATAAACGGACTTCAGACGGGATAAAGACGCAGTGGACGTAACGAGAACTGTTTAAACTTACATAAACGGACTTCGAGGGGATAAAGACCAGTGGCTAAACAACTATAAAGGGATTTCAAAACGGGAAAAAGACCGTGGACGTATCGAAAACGTTTGAACTTACTAAAACGGACTTCAGACGGGATAAAGCCAGTGGACGATCGAGAACTTTTATAAAACTAAAACGGACTTCAGAGGGAAAAACGCAGTGGACGTACCCGAGAACGGGTTATGAACAAACTAAAAGGGACTAGAGGGGATAAAACCAGGGGGCGTATCGAGAATTTTTTTTATGAACTAACAATAAACGGATTTCGACGGGATAAAGACCAGTGGACTATCAAACTTTTATGAGCAACTACAAAAGCTTTTGGGAAAATTTTTCCGGCCAAAGTACAAACGTTCTAGCCAAACGCAGTCCTTTCCACAATTTTTTAGGAGGGGTTTGGGGGCGTTTTTAAAACTCTACGGTGGATTGGGGCATATAGGAAAACATGTAAAAAAGTAGAAAAATTTCAGCAACCAACGCTAAACTAAACTGACGCAATGAAAATAAGTTTTTCAGAAGGGGGGTTTTTTTTTACTGCGAAAATGTTTAGGAACCCTTAGTTCAACGATAAAAAACAATTCAAACAATAGCCGCGCCAAAAAAACCCAACAAGTGCTAAGCGACCACATGTCCAGCCCACCTAGGCTTTTCGCACACTCAATTCAAAGGCTTTAAAAAGAAACGAGGAGATGCGCAGGCCTGGCGGGGACCATCCCGGGTCGCAAAGCCACGGGGTTTTCTCGTGCCGGTCATAAAGAGGGGAAAAAAATTTCCAGGGATAGCCTCAGTCAATAGTTTAAAGGATCTGCCACGGGGGGGGAAAATTACCAAAAAGCTTTCCAATCGGAAGTGGGAAAAAACCCATAAACTATTTCCCAGAACGGGAATTTCCCCACGGGGTAAAAATTGAAATGACAGTTTTGTCACTCATTTTTTTCGAGGAATTTTCTTGTTTGGATTCAAACAGACCGCCAGGGGGTTTTGTCACATGAGTACATACAGAACGTTTTTTTTGAAAACAAAATATTGAAAACACGCTCCTTTTGACAAAAAAACAAGTTCTAAAAAATTTTCCCTTTTAGTTTACCTCCCCTGAAATTTTTTTTTTTAAATGATTATCTCCCCAAAAACAAGATAAAGTATTTTCCTATTTTTCCCTAGGGCAAATTTTTTAGATTCTTTTTGATTTTGTCCCAAACAAAAATGCGGTTTTCTACGCAAAAACAATTAAAAATTTTCAAGTTCGATTCTCATAATCAAAGAAATTGTATTTTTCCCCATAGGCATCAACGTTAACTTCAAACCGTTACTCCCTCAAAAATGAATAAATTTGGAAAAAAAAACTCTGGGGAAAACTTTTTTTTTTTGAATTTAATATTTTCGTTTTAGATAAAGAAAAAATGTTACAAAAAAAACATTGAACTTCGAACAATTTGTTGGTAGTCCCAAAAGCACTTTAAAAGGAAAAAGCCCTGATTCAAATATAGAACGTTTTTGTTTTTTTTTGTGAATTTTTAACACTTCCTTTTCAAAACCTCAAACAATCACGGCACACTAAACAAAAAAAAAAAACGGTGCAGAAAGAGTAAATAGTAATAAATGTTGTACCAAAGCAAATTTTTTAGCTCACACAACTTGTCATTATCACTGCTAAAATGCGACTTTTAAAAGGACGGCACAAACGGATTTTGTCTTAAAAACTGTCAAATTTTTGGAGAAAAATTAATCTCCTTTTTTAAAAAAGAAACCAAAAATATAAAAATAGCAACTTGACCGAAATGTCCACAATGCTTAATAAATGTATAAATACCACCATTAATTAACACACACTAATCATAGGCAGCTAAGCTCATTAAACTGGACATCACGCTAAAGGGTCTCCCCTTTCCCTCCGGTGCAACAGTTTTATAGGACTCCGGTGTCCTTGCACTTTCGTTTGGATTCAATTTCGTGATGCTGTAGTCTTAAGTGACAGCACGGGCCGTATATTATTACAGGTAAAGTATGTATGCCAGGAAGGTTTTAGCACCAATTTCCTTGCGAGAACGTGATAGTATTTAAATAATGCGGTAAATGTGCATGTTTACGACCACTGAAAGCTTAACCTTGTCAACTGCATTTCATTATTTTGTGAAATTGCCCTTTGGTTAAAATTTTTTTTTTAGCCAGTATTCATAAGAAATATATAAGCAAAATTCCGTGAAGGCGACTCCCGAACAATTATATAGCAAGTTCCGTGAAGGCAGACAACCCGAAACATTTATATAGCAAGTTCCGTGAAGGGGAGGGCTCCCGAACCCTTTATATAGCAAGTTCCGTGAAGGCAGACAACCCGAACAAATTTAATAGCAAGTTCCGTGAAGGCAGACTCCCGAACATTTATAAAAAGCAAGTTCCGTGAAGGCAGACTCCCCCAACAATTATACAGCAAGTTCCGTGAAGGCATACCCCGAACATTTATACAGCAAGTTCCGTGAAGGCCCGACTCCCGAACATTTATTCTGAAAAAACACGTACTTTTACTTACTACCTCTGCAGTTCTTAAAACTGGCTTGTTTTAGCTGCGAGGCCCGTTGCCTACGCTTCGAGTATTGGGCACGGGAAAAATTGCGCTAAAGAGGTATCCGTTATGGATTGACATAGTGTGATTGCGGGATAATTGGGAGTAACATTATCCCCAGTCTTTTTTTTTTTGGGCACTTTTTTTTATGTATAATCTGTAATCTAATCACCTTTTGGAATGAATGCAAAAACAGCAACCATGATAATACTATACATGTTTTAGACTTCGTACAGGCTTATATCACCATTTCAAGTTAAATTGAATGTATCTCTTTGCATTGTATACTCAAACAACAGTACAAGTTTCGGTGTTCTGTTTTTGTTCTGTTCTGTCCTGTATTATAAAACGTCACCATTCCGCCATCTCGTGTCTTGGGAAAACAAGTATGTTTTTTGTGTTATAAATTTCTTAATTTTTTTTTATAATTTTTAAAATTACTTCAGGACATTTTTAATGAAACGTCGATAGAAATGTTACAGAAATGGCGAGACAAATACTTTAAAAGGTAGCACAAAATTTTCTAGTGGCACCACACGCTTGAACTTCCTACCACTAAATATATGTATAAACATATCCCCTAGTACACTACGAAATGTACAGTTGGTACGGTGCACCGTTAGGGCCATTGTATAAAAATAGTACAATGGTGATGGAGAAAATCACGATGACGAAGACGCGAAGGTACGAACACGAAGACACGAAGGTACGAAACACGAAGACCCCGATGCTACGATCCACGGAAGACAACCCCTGCTACGATCACGAAGACACGAAGGTACGATCACGGAAGACACGATGCTACGATGACAAAAAGACGCGAAGGTACGATGACGAAGACGCGAATACTACGATGACGAAGACGCGAAGGTACGATCACCCAAGACAAAATGCTACGATCACAACGGCTGTGATGTTGTGATGATACGACAGCACGATGATAAACATTCGCTATTACTTCGCGGTCCTTCGTCTTCGTGCTTTCCGCTCCAAATCACCCTCATGTTTTTGTACTGTCGTGTCATCACCATCGTAAAAAAATGCGGGCGTGTTAACGCCTTCCTGTCTGACCCTGCGCCGCTATACAAAAATGAACAATGGAAGAAAAGCATGGCTTCCAGTAATTAGGAATTAATTGTGTGTCCGTGGTATAAAATACATGTACATGGAAACACATAAGCGCTGAACCAAAAAATAATATGAATAATGTACATGATAATGTTTGTGATATATGTGCCTTCATACGTCTTACAATCACTATGGATTGAATGTTATGCAAGTATAATGCCTGTCGTCAGTACGGGACCTTTTTGTTTTCGGGGTCAATGAGTCAAAGGTCAAAGAAACCTTTCGAATGGAAACGATTTCCACTTACTTACAAAAGAACGCTTCGTCCTACAGTCGTGTTACTTCATAGGATGATTGCCTGTTGTCAACATATAAAATTACATAGCTACACAATTGCCTGTAGTCAACATATAAAATTACATAGCTACACAATTGCCTGTTGTCAACATATAAAATTGCCTGAAGTCAACATATAGACTTACATAGCTACACAATTGCCTGTTGTCAACATATAAAATTACATAGCTACACAATTGCCTGCAGTCAACATATAAAATTACATAGCTACACAATTGCCTGTTGTCAACATATAAAATTACATAGCTACACAATTGCCTGCAGTCAACATATAAAATTACATAGCTACACAATTGCCTGTTGTCAACATATAAAATTACATAGCTACACAATTGCCTGCAGTCAACATATAAAATTACATAGCTACACAATTGCCTGCAGTCAACATATAAAATTACATAGCTACACAATTGCCTGTAGTCAACATATAAAACTACATAGCTACACAATTGCTTCTGACCCGGCCATCACGCGGGGTAGGTTTTGGGGGAAATATGTTTCCTTGTTTACATTGAGAAGTTACCTCGCTCTCGCACTTGATGTGAAATGTATCAATGCATGTAGCCATTACCCTTAAATGTTATTTAATAGAATGTGTTTTCCGAATATACGTCTGTCATGTGTATGGACTTGTTCTTCTCAACAATGTTACTACTATTCCTGATGAATTCTCAGTTATTACTGTCAAAGGAAAGTTCATGTTTTTTTTTTTGGGGGGGGGGGGGGGGGGGGGGGGGGGGGGGGGGGGGAGATGAGCTGAAGTTACTTTATTGTTTTTACTTTTTATTTAACGAGGCGATACAAAACGGGTTCTTCATCCTGTATCCATTACCCAAAGGTTGAAATCCATTTGCACTTGCAGAAACACTCGCAGACTTTAAGGAGGTATTGTCCAATTAGTTCCTTCTCCTGCTGAAATCACCTGTAGGCTCCAGTTTATTTGCACCTGTCTGTGATACATAGAGGAACACACAATGACCTTCAGGAGGTGGTGCTAAACTAATTCATTTTCCCATAGGCAACGTTAACAGGTTGATATTCATTTGTACTGGTCTGCAACATTTTCAGGAACATTCGCAGACTTCTAGGAGTCGATGCCAAACGAGTGTATTGTCAAAGACATCCTTACCACTTGCAGGTTCATTTTCATTTTCAGTTGTCTGCAACATTTTAGCAAAACCCTCAGACTTTCAGCAGATTAAGGTGTGTCGATACCTTATTTGTCAAATACGGCATTCCATCCGATTTTGATGAAACTTGGTCCAACTGTAGCACTATGTTTCTAAACTATTTTTGCGTAGTCTTGGCAACAATGTGTCATCAGTGATGACGTCACGAACGTCACAATTAAGGGGGCCAAAATGTCGAAATACTGCCGTTTTGAGTCCTCTTAAATGCCTAATTATGATTTAAAATCAGCGAAACTGTACATTTTGAAACTTTATTTAATTTATATTAGGACTAGCGTGTTTGTAAGTGGTATCAAGAGTAAATTGTGCGCAGGATATATATTCAATTACGGGAAGCAATACCTACAAACTAAAATGTATTAAATCACGGGGAATTATCTCCCCTAGAAACGATTGTCTGTTACAGGGAGATTTCGTACTAAGCAGGTAAAATAATGACGGGGAAATTACAGGACCGTAGGAAGCATTTTCAGCTTTGGTGGGGTGGGGGTACACATTATGAAAATCAGCTAAAATAAACTCGCTGTCAAAACCTTGCTAAGTTAAATTACAATAATCGATCAAATTATTACCCCCCACCGCACCGTTCCTACTTCCTACGGCCCTGAATTACATTGGGTTACCTCTTTTGAGAATCCAGAAAATCAATGACAGTGTAGCCATTTTATGTAAGGCACATCTAATTGTTTATATTAGCTTTTTACAGACATAGCTAAAATACCGGAGGAGTTTTGAACAGTTTGCAAGTTAAACAACTACATAGGTCATGCCTGGATGGCGACTGGGACACGTCTCAGCTCTAAAAATGTTAACATTTGAAATGGAATGCAAAGTTTGCTAATGATGACATACCGGTACCTGGCTTAAACAACTGATGCAGGCTGCCAGCAATGAACACCACGGTTGGATGAGGTTATTTTACATATACCGGACATCAAAGCAAAAGAGAAATTATTCGAAGAACTTCCAACATGTACTCTGTAATATTGGCATACCTTGCTGTAGAGGTGGAAACATGCTGTCATATACTTAAAGACAATCTGTAAGTTATTAACTATAATTATCATGACAATGAAACTGTTTTGAGATTTTATGTTACATATTTCATTTTCAGCTTACTCATAATTTGATTAGGTGCGTCCTTTACTTCCACAAAGAACTTCCTATGTACAGAGTGATTACAGAAAGATTATATCAAAGTTTAAAGGCCCATAATGCTTTAACCATTTATTTAAAAAATGAGAAAGTTTCTAAACAGATGTTATGCGTACTAACGTGGTTAGAAAATACTACTTATAATATTGTAAAATGAACTACACATGAACTGTTGTATTTAGAGCAATAAAGGGAAGTAATAAAAAAGCAATAGACTTAATAAAACATTTAGGTATAATCAGAAATATTGAAACCTTTGACATTTATTAAAGAAATGAATTATCATAGATAGGATTTCACAAAATATTTAATTTAAATGTAATTTTATGCTTAGAAGAGAAAAAGCGGCAGCCATATATTTAAAAAAAAATGGCACAATGAGACTTTAAGACAATTTTATAAGTTGCGTTACAAAACGTTAATTTAAGAAATAATTTATCCCCAAAAAGTGATAAAACCGCGGACTGAACTCTTTGTCAGGAGTTTCAGATGCGAAGGAATTATAGCATGAGGTCATAGCCAGTTTGTTATAAAAAATACATGCATTTGAAAACAAAATAATTATATCATTTATTTGGCAAATATCATTTCGTTTCCAATCAAAAATTAATACCTAAATCACTGACGAAAGGTACCGAATATTTGCCTGGTTTTGTGTGGTTTTCTTTTCCAGCGAACCAATATGACATTTGACGTCATGTCGTATTAATTGTGGTTTTGTCGCAAGATAACGTACAGTTTCGTAACTCTTCTGTATTACAGGAAAATAAATCTGGTTGTCTTAGAATATTCTTGATATATTAATTTGTTTAAGCTCCTTTGTGATGAAAGTTTAAAGCTTATTTTAACCACTCTCGAGTCCTCTTCCTGGAAAAACCAGCACTGGTGTCATATGGGAAGTCATGGTCATAACCCTAGTGGGGCTCGAACCCACAACCCCTGGATTGAGCGGCCGATACTTTATCCACTAGACCACCGCTCTCCTTTAAAAGCACGCGACAGTTATGGATTTTGTTCTCATGAAGTGGAAGAGGTATCATTTTCTTACAAAATAGGAATGATGATAACATTTATATGACATTTCCTTCTAGTGTTTGAAGGATCATATATATACGAAGGGTGTTCGGAAGGTTTCGGGACCAGTGCCGCAACATTCTTAATTTTCAATATTTTTACACAATTTTATATAGGTCAATATACATTTTACTCATTCTTAAAAGCAAATTACAAAATCAAAAATAACACGCTTATTATTATTATCAGTTAAAACGTGAGCGGAGCGACTAAATGTAAAAATAATTGCTACAGGTCTGTGTCGTAATGTCGGACACAAGACACATGTAATGTCAAATTTTCTCAAAGTATTCCCCCTACAGTACTCCACTTCTCGTTCCTATGAACTCAAGATTAAAAGCAGCTGTTGAGGTTTTTTGTTGGTATTATCCGGATACACTCCCGAACCATTGGCAGGTCTTCGACGTCGTCAAAACGTGATACTCTCATTCAGCTCTTTTCCACTTAGTAGTCCGACAATCGACTTCGGACGCAGCTGTTGACTTTCCGAATTAAGTAAGACCCTATAAATAACCGAGTTTTAAAAAAAACATACATATTTGTATATGCACACATTATTCCTGGAAGGATCATGGACTGTTCGAAAAACATGTGTCTCTACTATATCTGTCCCGTTCTCAGTCTCGAGTTTGCCATGACCTTGTGTGGAACTTATTGCTCCAAAAAAACAGAGATCATGTACCACAGGCAAAAATCTAAGTTTGAAAGCAGCGGGTGGAAACCATTCTAAATCTCGAGGTCACTGTGACCTTGACCTTTGACCTATGTGTCCTCCATATACGGACATCTACTGACCACAGTCCCCATATATACCTTTAAAATACGAACTGTAATCCAGTTTTCTGTACTTACTGAGCGGGAACTATTTTCAGATTAACGAGCGCTGCGACCTTCACCCTGGATTTATATTTCCGAAGCAGTAAGGTACATCACCTCACTGTAGGCAATCACACTATGAAGTTTATTGACTGTTTGTTCTACAGTTTTTATTCCGTGCACCGTTTTCAGTCTGGACTTACTATCACCGTGACCTTTGACATAGTGACTAGCAATAACGTAAGGCCTAGAGGTCTTCTAAATACAGGCAGTAATTTTATGAATTTAGCTAACTTAATTGTATTCTTTAGTTTCCAATGACCTTTGATACAGTGATCTCCAAAAGAATCAGGGTCACCTACTTGCCACAGTCAATCGTTCCATAAAGTATGACGATTATGAGATCAAGCAATCTAGTTACTGTAAAATCATTTAATTTCGTGGGCATGACATTTAGCGTTTTTTGGTAAAAAGGGAAATTTCGTCGGGATATTAATTTATGGATTTCAATTTTTGAACACAAAAGGAATGGAAATTTTACTTGTTCGTTGCGATTAAATTTCGTGGATTGACTCAACCACAAAATTCACGAAAATTAGATCCTGACAAATATTGAAGATTTCACAGTATTGATTATAAACCAAATTTTCTACCCACAAATACAGGTCTGAACTGATAGTCAATGAGCAATTCAATGTACCCTCTCTTCTTTGAAGATGTCATAAAAATAAGGTCCACAGCAAGGCCAGAATTCCAAGAATTTGATTAGGCATAAATGTCCGGTCACCATACCAATCTCTGAAACTGTCACTGTAGTGTCATCCGTCAAGAAAATTAGAATAACATAGACAACAAACTAATAATGATGAACTACGTATTCTGTAAGTAAATAAACATATCCATGAATGCTCTGGTGGGAAGTTTAAAATATTCCCTCTTTACAAAAATCTGACTAACAATGACAGTTTCAGAGATGAGAATGAACTACACTTTATAAATATTTTAAAACCAGAACTTATTAACAGCGTTTGTCAATAGATGTTAGGGCCCCGCGAGAATGGCGATCTCCGAAAATTTTATTGTCTATGTGTAGTGTAACTAGAATCTCCTCTTTATATATGCTTGCTCATCTATCTTTACACGTGAAATACTACTGGTCATAATTGTTTAAAAATTAATATTATCAACTGTGTACATTTAACGTACTATATTGCTTTGTTTTTAAATTTTTACCTCTTTTTCCTCCTGTAATACAGTTTTAGCTTTAAATTTTATTACCTCCCTTTAATTTTTGATGCTATTTCTATAGTTGGCTATATACCACTTTTGTCATAAAGAACGAGAGGGTAATTTGAGCAATTCTTTCTCTTTACAGTATCCATAATTGATTTTTAAGCTATTATTGCTTTTTAAGTAATCATCTTGATATTATTTCTTACCTGATATATCGAGCATAAATATGTTTAAGAACAGTTATTAACTCCCTTTTTTAAATGGTACAATATATCTGTTTCTAGTTTTGTGTGCATGTACACAGGGTATTCTTGAGTGTATTATACATTTTTCTTGAAGTTTGCCGCAACGTCTGTTTACGACGTTTCCTGTATATTTTTGTTATGACGTTACGTCATTGTATTATTTCAAAATGTAAACTGCCTGAAGAATTAAAATAATTGAAAAACACAGAAATCTGCTGCTGTTAATTCCTTGCAAATTGAACTGTTCTTTCATAAATAGTACCTGTTTATGCTACATGTATTAAGCTAGCAACGATGTGTCCTAGCTTCAGAAGAGCTTGGCAATGCGTGTCTTTATCAACGATTTCAATTACTAATAAGCTTAAAAGAAAATATCCTCTCGGAATCGGTAACGGAGAACTTAAAAAATTAATTAGCTTTTCTCATGACAACTCGCACATGTGCAATAAAACTTTATTTCAAATAACAAAAGATTCTTTTTTTGTTAAACATGTATACGCGTTTACTGTCGGAACATCCATCGAATCATAGTCTGCTTGCAGGCGCGTAGTTGCCTACAAGCAGATATGCATCTGCGCCAATGAAGATTTGGCAAGCATGCACAATCAAATAGGCTAATCTGAAGCATTGAATCGGTTTGGTCACAGTTAGGAGCCTAAATCATTTAAAAGAGGATTTTATACGCAATTCATAGTTAAAATGTATAATGTCTAATAATGTTTTAGGATTTTCATCTAAAAGTATATGCGTCTTTGTCTTTGTGTGTATGACGGTGTCAAGGGCTTTTCAGGACTGTGCGCCATTAGAAAGCATGTCTCAGGACTGTAGGCATTGCGTAAACGCGAGCACGAGCACATTAAATTCGGGTTGTTCAAAAATTAGGAGTTACCTTATAAACATAGTAACTCACTCTCTTTTTAGATTTGAACGAAAGTAATACATGTATGTGAATATAAATAAATACACACTTAAAACATTTTTCGATTTCGCTCCGCGATATCTTTGGTAATTTATTTAGAGGTTGTGAAAAACATTAAACAACCGATGTATTTAGAGATTGTTCAAACGATCGGTCAATTTGCATGGAAAAGGGATGGAAAATTTGCTCTGCATAACTTGTATCATCAACTGTTCATCATATGTGCTTCTTGACATATCACAACCGACATCTTCTCCCGTTAGGTGGACTTTCCTGTGTTTTTAAACGTCGTTACACCAACGCCACTCTAGTACATGTCTGACTGCCTCAAATGACAAAATAAATGTTGTTTAGCAGTATTTACATCTAACAACAGAATCCTGAAGAAGGAAAAAGTATCATCCTAAATCTGTAACACATTCAAAAGCAGCACCCCACAACTGTAACATATCCTGCTAAACTGCAACATTCTATAAAACCACGAAATATTAGATCAACAGTATTTTTTCTACCTCGTATTATAAGTCCATGCCTGAAGAGGGTTTTAATCAATGCAAATTTGCATGAAATACGGTTGGAATATCTTTTAGTCAATTTCTTTTAGACATTTCGAATTTTTCATAAAACGCTTGATTGACAATATACTGTGTTTCGCAGGTTAAGCCATATCACTGATCTAGAAAAACTATTTTTATTTTTGAAAAAAGAGATAAATCTTTACCACATCTTTGGCAAACAAAATACCGACAGCTATTACTATCCTCCGAATGCTGCAACGTTATCCAGGAATACTGTAACAGAAGCATCCTAAAGCTGTAACATGATATCCTCCACAACCGAGTCTCGTGTAACAGTTCCTCCCCCGTGGTAAAAAGCGCAGAGGGTGTCACACCGGTATTGAAGTACTTCCGGGTCGTTGTATCCTATGAAGTAGTTCTTTGAAATTTTGAAGTTGCCAATTTAACGCTATCCCTACTTTGACATGTTAAATTCCAACTGTAGGCTATTTAGTGATACTGTGTACATTTTTGTCATTTCTGATGTCTTTAACAGTTGTTTTATGTGTGTTTTTCAGGACTACATTTCTGTGCAGAAGGATTAAAAACTACACCAGACTAACGGCTATGACTGATGTCAGTGGGAAATTATACACGGACTAGATACTTTGACGTGTAGCAAAAAAAAAAAGTTCATGTTGATGGTGATGTTTTTTTCTGTGATATATTGACAGGTATAGTATTACTCTGCAGGAATACAGAGCTGTCAATGCTGTAATTTTGTTGTGAAATTCACAATCAATGTCCAAAAGTGCTTGTTTTAGTATACAGCAAAGAAGGAGTAATTGTACTGGGCCGAACCAGAGACAGTTATCTTGCATATATAACAAAAATTAATGTAATATGGTGATCCGTGTATATTTATTACTATTAACATAGATTCCAAGCAGCCGCCCTTGTAATAGCCTAGTAGCAGAGCACGCCCGCTTTGCGTGCGAGAGGTCGTGTTTTCGATTCTTGACCGTGTTAACACCAAAGACGTAAAAAATGGTACCATTGCTTCCTCCACCTCGGCGTCAGCATTAAGAGATATACTAGCATAGTAAGCCCTTTTCATCAGTATATGGGACTGGTGGGAGTATCGTGTCGTCGCCTTCGGTGTGATATTTTAGTGACGCAGCACTATATCGTCAGGGCATTGGCGCTCACTGACTACTAACAGCACCTCTTTTATTGACGGGCCAAATGAGTGGAAAAAGACTTTTAAACCGTAACACACTGCCCCCCCCCCTTACCACACACAAAACATTCTTTCAGTTCGAAATCAATGTAGTAAAAATTGCGTGGATGTTTAATGAAAGACACTGACTCCAATATGTAATAACTAATAATTTGTACTCCTTTGGCTATCATAATGTAATATGTAAATTGAGGTATGCTTTCCGTTGTAATTCAACCTTTAAAAATCTTTTATAAAATCAATATTCAATAGGAGTAATATTATAATAGTTCAGTTGTTGTCAAATCCATTGCCATGATTATATCGAAGTGGAAATACCGTATTACACTGCTAAAATTATTCTCGGATTTAATTTTGAAAATCTAAATATTTTTTTGTATATGAATTTTAGGAAACTTAAGAGAAATATTCGTTATCATATTACATACTCGAGTTAAGTTTTTTGTTCAAATAAAACTATTACTGCAAAAGTGCGGAAAACCTCGACCGGAAAGTTTTAAGGTTGTGATTATGTGAAATACTTGAAACATTTATGAACAAAGTGACAAGGGATTGGATCCTTCAAGGCACAAACAACTGATAAACACACGTAGCTTAGGTAACTTTGTACGCATTAAATTTGCTTTATATACTTAAGTGATTCTTTGCGAACGTTATCTTTATTAATTCCCAATAAGTTGCATTTTATATTATTATTTTGTCTGTCTACTTGGTCGGTGTGAAGTTGAGGTGTGATGGTGCTTCATTGTCTATGTGCAAGTTATGTTAGACTTCTTACACAATTATTGGCATGTGTTCTATATTAACTATGTGTAATCGCAAGGCACATGCATCATTTTTCTCATTTATTGGCACATATCTACCTCTTCAAAACATTTCTGTTCGACGTCAATGGACCTTACCTAAATGACTTATTTGGTCTTCTTTGATCAGATGACAAAAAATTGCTAATCACCATGAACTGAGTTAAATTGATTTCAGAAGTAATCAGCTGGTCAAGTGGTGTTTTCTTCGATAATAAAAAGTGACATACTCTAGTTTATTATTGTCTTTTATTGGTTACCCGTGTCCATTATTTTGGTTTGATTTGTAACGAAACGAATTGCATAAAAGTTTATAATCTTATTGGTAAAGTTCATTCACAAAAGGTGGCTATCTGTAAGCAGCGGAAAACCCTTTCATAATTTCTTAAGTTTTGGTTATATATTTTTTACAGGGGAGTCAGCCTGAAGGCTCATCAGTCTTTATAACAATCAGTATGAAAATATTTTCTGTGATATTGTTAAATCATTAAACCTATGGTAAAAACGGTTGTTGTAAATTAATAGTTGTACAGTTAAATTTGACTGGACGATATCAAAAATGTATACACTGGTTCCATTAAGGACATATAACAAAGGAAGTACCATAGTACGATGTTTGTCATCGAAACAACGACGTATGGTGTCTGACATGTATGTCTAAAA
This sequence comes from Mercenaria mercenaria, assembly GCF_021730395.1. Classification (NCBI taxonomy): domain Eukaryota; kingdom Metazoa; phylum Mollusca; class Bivalvia; order Venerida; family Veneridae; genus Mercenaria; species Mercenaria mercenaria. Next base: position 5,593,212 of record NC_069376.1, read on the forward strand.
CTTATGTCTTCAGGTTGAAATGTTAACAATGGTCACTGAAAACCAATCTTTGTAGGTAAAAAGGACATTTTCTTAATGATTTGTTCATTTTTGTTTCTTTATTTGTTATGAAAAATATTGAAATACTTTTAAATCGGTTTGCTATGTATTTGTCTTAACTTTCAACCATTTCACCTATGATATATAGGAAGTCTTGCCTTTTGTTTTAAACCCATTCAACCTTTAAACCTTATATAAAGGAAGTCTTTGCCTTTCGTTTACAATTTTATGCAGATGATAGGTCCCCGGACAGGACTAAAAGAAAAACTCCGTCTGTCCGGCCTCAAACTGATCCTGCAATTACTCAAAAAGTATACAAGCTAGGTTCAGAAAACGTGAAAAGCAGGCCCAAAAAGTAGATCATGCATATGGATGACTTTTGCCTAAAAGTCATAGGTCATAGTCACTATGAACGTCAAGTAAAAAAAATCTTTAATCCCCAATAACTTATATGTATTGTTGGATTATTTTAGTTCTAAAGCAGAAACGTTCCCCTTTTCAGACAACGTGTCAACCCAAATTTTCTTGGTTGTTTTGGGTTTTAAAGGGAATGTTCATTGTTTAGGCATATGTTTCACTCCATAACAATCATATGCATTGGAGGATTTTCTGTTTTACCCACACAGAACTGTTCTAAATAATTACAATATGCGTCGCACACATAACCGATAGTTCTTGGTCACTATTGAAGGTCAGTTAAAATTGTTTCCTCTCCAAAACATTCATGTGCAACGTTGTTTGTGCAGTGTGGCGGTCGTAAAAATCTCCCCGTACATTCAATAAGGGCTGTTATATTTCGATTTTCTCAGATTGTTCAGCACGGATTTTATGTCGTGTTATTGGTACGGTTTAGTTTCACAGCATGACCGTTTCGGCCTGGATGGTTCCAATACTCCCGATTTCATAGCCTTCGGTATTGTATAATCACCCCTTGGATATGGTACCTGCTTTTTAATTTTGTCTTTGGCAGTTCCTGTGATATGCAGGCTCCATAACCTCAGACCCCGCTTCTAAATTCCAGTTTGTTTACTTCTGCCTATTGTTTTCTCGTTTTTGACAAACCCATTATTTTATCGGGGACCATACACCGCTTTTCATGGAATTACACGCCTAAACACGTGCATCATTGAAGGTTCCATGTGTACCGCCGTATGAATACATCTGCGGATGTCCCATAATTGCTTTTTGTACTTTTAGCATATGTAAGTGTTGAGCTCTGCTCAACCCGGGGCTAGAGGGCGTGGACGGAAGCATGCATTTCTACTACCGTTCATGAACAGGCTTAATCAAACCGGGCCTCAACATTTTCGTTTATGTCGTGTTGAACGACCTGTGGAGTTTCCACTTTTTCTTTTTTTGATGGAATGTCTTGGTACTGTACACAAATGTTCCCCATAATGAGACAATTGTTTCGTACATGACAAAGTAACTATTGACAAGTAAAGATTGCTTTTCTTGACTCCTGAATGCCTTGGAACATTGTCAATCCTAACACTGTTGCCAACACATATGCAAGGGAAGTACATAATACAGTCAAAGTTTTCCACCCGTATGGGACTTCGTATTGCCGCTACTATACTCGGTCAAATTTGTTATAGTTTATTTCCAAATCTAATTTTAACAAATATGTATATTCATCGAAAGACATGTATGAGGAGGAATGTTCAACTGTTATCATTTGCTAAAGTAATGTTTTTTATCTGTAACTAGAAAATATATTCAGTCTGTAACAGATCATGTCAGTCCAAAGAAAAGCGGAAAAATTGCCACACCTCTGGCCCGTCGTGCTACGATACCTGCATAGAGTCTGCATATTCCGCATAAAAGCAGATATAAATAGTCACGTATCTAGATCGAGTGTCATAGTAAGCATTTCCGCCGGACCGCTCCTCCGCCGCGGCAATCACTAGAATACTCGCCGTACCCCACACAACCACCAGGTCCCGATCCTGCACGCTCTGCGCCCCCTAAGCTCAAGCGTCAAATCCACACCCGTGTCCTCGTAACTACAAGAGTAAACTACCCCCGATGCCCTCCTGATTGAGTATGTTTATAAAGGTAAAACAACCCCGGCTGATCGAATCTGTCAATTAAGGTGGACAACCCGGTTATTGAGAAGGTTAAACAACAGGGTCTGATTGGTCTGTTCATAATGGTAACAACCCGGTCTGAGTAAGGTAACATCCGTTCTGATTGAGGTGTTTATAAAAGATAAACAACCCGGTCTGACAGGAGTTGTATTAATAAAGTTAAACACCCCGGCCTGATTGAGTCTGATAATAAAGGTAAACAACCCCGGTTCTGATTGAGTATTGTTTAATAAAGGTAAACAACCCTGGTTCCTGATTGAGTCTGTTAATAAAAGTAAACGCCCCGGGTTTCTGATTGAATCTGTTTTAATAGAAGGCAAACAACCCGGCCTGATTGAGTCTGTAAATTAAGGTAAACAACCGGTCTGATTGAGTATGTTAATAAAGGTGAACAAGCCCGGTTCTTATTGAGTCTGTTAATAAAGGTGAAGAACCCGTGTCTGATTGATTTGGTTAATAAAAGGCCAAACAAACCCCGGCCTGATTGAGTCTGTTTAATAAAGGTAACCAACCCGGTCTGATGAGTTGTTTATGAAAGGTAAACAACCTGGGTCTGATTGGTCTGTTAATAAAGGTAAACACCCGGTCTGATTGAGTCAGTTAATAAAGGTGATTAAAACCCCGGTTTGATTGAGTCTGTTAATAAATGGTTAAGGAATTGTGTTCAGCCGTCATGTCCGCACGTATCGGCTTCAGTCTATGAAAATAGATATATTCAATTATTTAGCCAAAATAAATCCTTTCCTTCCTCCTTAACTTACACAAAAACACATTTTATTGAACCAGTTACAATAAAACTTAGAGCTGCATCAGGAGAAAACCAACATGGTGCATTTGCGGTCAGCCTGGATCCAGGATAAATGCTCATCCGTGTGTTTTGATCAGGATCTCATGCTGTTCGCTTTCAAAGCCTGTTACAATTAGAGAACATTGAAGGAACATCATTGATCAGGCTGGTGCTGGTCCATGTGGTCGCAAATACACGTATATGGTTTTCTCCGGTACGGACTACGAATCTAGAATTTTGTACTTTAGGTAAATTAAATGTTACGCTATTGGCAAAACAAAAGAGCAAAATATTTATTTATTCATGGTTTATATCATGCCGCTGTTACTCACTATACAATTCCTAAATTTGCAAAAACTGTTTGTTTTCCTTTTACAGTTAAAACCGACCACATTGTCAGTGTAGGAATTTATTGAATTATTGAAATGTTTTGTTAATTATGAACCAAAAGCACAAAACAATAGACTGAGTGAGATAAAGTGGTAAATGTTGTATACGATGGCGTGACATGTATAATTATCCTAAAGAAACATTTAAATTCACCGTTTCTCATCTGAGTTTTCAAATATAAGTAATCTGAACCCTGTAGATTTTATACCATTTGTTGTCTTTCTGACATACATATTATAATAAATTATTTGGATCATTGTATCTCATATGGCTGACATTGAGCAAATTAACAATCTGAAATAAATAGGTAAGCACGCCGTCTTAAGAAAAAACTTAATACTACCTGTCATTATCTCAAGGGAGGGTAGTTATTTTTATTTAATTGACCGTCACGTATATGTTTGCAGTTGCAATATAAAAACATTTTTATGATTGTTTCGGTGTAATGATTTAAAGAATGTCCTTTTTATTGCTGGTCCAGTACAGTGTTGCATATATTTGGTTTATTCTAATGTATGCTAAATATAAAAGTACTTGTAAAGCATTGATTTTTAACGGGAAAATGACATCGCAGAATATGTTAACGTGTTATGATTGATTGCATTCTCGCATTGATGGATTTTGACCAGAAGACAATACAATACAAGGAAAAAGTAAATGATCTTGGTGGCATTTTAACCAATTTAATCGTACAAACTACACGCATTAACTCAAGACCTTAGAACCAAGATGTCAAAAAATGACCGAATTACACACTCAAGTGATTAATTCATTAAGTGACTGGCTCCAAATCGTTCGAACAAGACATTTTGTCTGATTCTCGAAACAAATGCTACATTTCTTAAGAAGGTGTTAAAATTTACTGACAAACTAATGTATATGTTACGGAAACACATGAGAATTTGCTGTTGTTTACTACATTCAACGATGAAAATCGACAACAGTTTAGTTTGGCTCCTTTGTTGTCCAGAAGGGTTTTTTCCGGTAAAATTTTTTAAATTTAAGTTATTTTTTACGATTCTGGCGTTCCATAGCCACTTATGTTTTCTTGTCTAAAGTTTTAGTTCGACTCTACATTGCAGGTGGAGGTAAAAGGAACAAAAACATATATATATTTTTTTTAAGTATGGCAATTGTAGAGTATTTTTCTTTGTACCGTTAAAAACGATACGTTGAATTCATTATTTGTTGAAATGTAGGGACATTTTAGTCGTTATGAACAAACGCGTTTTAAACAATATAACATATATTAAATTTACTACAGACGACCGTTTCAAAACTGATTACAGTAGTTTTAAGCTATAGAAATTTCTCATAACTATACACCGCCGCGCCGCATTGTCTCAGATAATGGTTGTTTTGGATTCTTTTTATCAGAAACAGATAACCCTCAAATACAACTTGTAAGAAATAGATGACCCTAGAGTAATTACACCTTAGTTTGTCTCCTAGGTAGGTATTCATTTTTTTTTTGCAATTGAGTAGGTTGTCAAGGGCAATAATAATTTTAAAAAGAAACAAAAAAAAAACGCTTTGAATTTTGTCTTCAATAAATTGTTCTTTACTAGCGGGTTAGGTCAGAGCTTGCAAAAGTTTGTTAATTTTCATATGGCAGATATTTTATATGACGGGCTGAAAGGTATTATTCGGTTATAGAAGGTGAGCATGATCCATTGTTCCTGGAAGCTATTTACTTCAATTTCTGCAGTAAAATTGAGTACTTAGAGACATCTAAAAGAAAATGTCAAAAAATAGAGACAAGTGGAAAGAAGTTGACAGAATGAATATTAGACCCAATTCTTATTGCCGGTGAAAAGACTCTGTTATCGTCATTTAACTCGGTAACTGTGATTTTCGGTCTATTCTTCTCAACACACTGAATTTATAAAATAGAACTATAATAATGAATATCAAGATGATATTATACACTGACTTCTCAGATATGTATAACAGAAAGACTCATACGAATTGTGTGTTGAAGTACATGGGTATCTGAGCGGAAGTTACAAAATACACGGAAAATTGAAACTGAATATTAATCAAACCATGGAGAGTTACCATTTTCTTTGCATTATACATGATAGTATCTATTTCTACGTTAAAATGATGTCTTTGAACAATATGAATAATAGTTTCTTGTCTTTTAAATCATAATGCGAAAGTGGTCTTATGTCTAGTTTCTTCACTGTACTATCCAAAAACAGAGGAGAATTCAAAATTATTACAAATATAGACTAGTTTTAAAAGAAAAGTTTCCTTGAATTCAATCTATTTATCATAAATGTCGAGTTCACATTAGAATTTGAAATATTTTGATATACTATTTCATACGGGATTGCTGATTTAGTCTTCGATCGTATTGCAAAAAAGTGTATATTGGAAGTATGAACACTGGTCACTGACTCTACATGCAAAGATCAGGGAAATCAGGTCATCAAATTTGGGACGATGCCTTTGAAGAGGGCTTAGTGTTACGTTCGCTAACGGCATAGCCAGTCCGTCTGACAACTAGTCAGATAGTCGACTCATTGGCTCAGTGGTTAAAGCAGTGACTTCTTCTCGTGCCGCTTGGTTCAAATTCCGCATCAGGCACTAGGGACTTTTTCATAGTACAAGTCTCTTACTCTTCAATTTTGTGGCAAGCACTTAAGTAGCTACTCGTACGGACTTTTTTCGAGAGCCTTTAAATCGAACTTTCTTTGCAATATGGCATTCACTTCGTCATATATGATGACTTTTATGAAGATTAAACCCAATCTCTGTCAACTGTGTCAGGGGTCGACTCTTTCGCTTAGTGAATAGAACACTGATCTTCCTCCTGACGGCGGGGTTGGACTCCCGCCTCAGGCAAATAGGATTTTGCCAGGAGTAAAAATCTATCCTCTATTTCTTTGCTACCATGGTTACGCCGTGTTACGGAGGAAGATGGATTTTGAGGCTAGTTTCAAAAAAAGTGTAAAAAAAAATCGTTTGTTTCGAGTTATCTGACTAACCCCTAACATTTTTTGGTCCCACCCTGTAAAGGTCTGTATAGCCTGGGACAAATCTGTTTTTATGTCAACATTTGAACAAAAAGTTTGCAAAGACTGCAAGTTTTATGCGTAAACATTGATCAGGGGGTGTTAGAAATCAACACTTAATGATGCATTAAAGCCATAACACCCTTATACGGATTGCAGGGTGTTGTGAACGCAAAAATAATGTCCTCCAAAAAGTCCGTATTTAAATAAAAAAAAATAAATCCAAACAAAATAATTAATAAAAAAATCCGACCTACCTACCCTGAATCTTTTGAGCATGTTATCGGAAAAAAAGAAGGTATTAAATGCCTCCTCTACTATTTTCTATGTAGAAATAAAAATTTATATTTATTCTTTATGAACATTTCTAGCCTTTCACACCTGCGAGACTTCTCTAGTCTTGGAGGTCTGAAGGCAATCAAATGATACTAAAAATATGGGGTCGACCACTAATGCAGTGTGAAACCTATGTCACGTGGGACTGAGCACGTGCTGAAAGGATAATATTGCGTAGGATAAGAAATCAGGAAATTACCTGCTTATCACTTTCATTTTACAAGACAGATTCGTTTCAACTTTTAGCTTAAAATCATCCGTAGACATTCCTCTTTGCAAAGAAGCATCAACAAAGCTTATATCTGACATGAAAATGGCCTTTAGTATGCATAGAGTTGGCCTTTTGGTCCAAGATAAATTCAATTCGTTGTTTCGACTTGGCTTGATGTCTTATATCAGCGGCCATAAATAAAATATCAATACCTTCAAATTATTTATAGCATGAAGAATAAAGCGTAATGGAAAAATATCAATGTCAATAATAACCAAAAGCGCTCTTTATATGTCATCAGTTTTCTGATCCAAATAGCGATATCATAGAAATCGTGTCATTCAATCCTTGAGGCTTTGGCATGAATGTCATATAGAGCTTATATAAACGAAAGGAAAGACCGTGTTGATGCGATTATACCTACAAACATAATGACCTTTTACGCTATAGTTGTATTTGTATAATGAACGTTATAACATTTCGTTGTAACGCGAAAATTAGTCAGTAATATAGTTATGGTTATTAGTTAATATAATTGTGTAATGTTGGGGTAAGCAGATCCTTTAAAGCACAGGCACGAGTATCGTACCTGGGTCGAAAATTCACGACCAGACTGATAAAATTCCTGTGTACATCCGAAATGTGTTCAAAATAAATAAACAAAAAGACAACAACAACAACAAAAAGAACATGTACTAAACTATGAGCCCGAATCATATGATATGCATTAATCTTTTTAATGCCGGATTCATAGGATATGAGCTGCAGTAGTGGGTTCACTCCAGCAGTTTGAAAAAAGAAATCCGTCAGAAAAATTACACAAACTGTCCCTCAATATTTCGTCTATGATTTAGTAGAAAAGACAGATCCCCGTTCTAGCCCTTTCTGGTAATGAAATATCTATTCAGGAAACAGGGTGTTTTTCTACTGCAATTCCCAGGCAGATAAATATTGGATGAAACGTACGAAACATCGTTACAGTGTAGTAAGTCACCCAGCAGTTAACTCAGTAGGGAGAGCGTGATCTACGGATCGCACGATGGTGAGTTCTTCAAGTGCGGGGCAATGTTCTCCGTAGCTATTGGATAAAGTTATTGTGATGAAATCTTTCTCTTCATCAACCTCTGATTTTATGTTGAGAGTTGGCGCGTCACTGGCGGAGAACAGTATGTACTGGTTTAGGGGGTTAACTGCCCGCATACGTTACATAACTGAAGTCCAAAACAAACAAACAAAAATATGGTTGTCAGCCGAGCACGGTTCAAATTTATTTAATAAAGATCGAATCAGAATTGGCACAACTAAACCAGTTTTGAATATCAATTGAAAGCGATACTGGATGAGAAAATATTTAGTCATTTCCACATTTTTTCTATTCTATTGCCCTAGCGATTAGAAAATCAGGTGCTTTGGCAGTAATTCGTTAAGTGATAACAGTCGTACCGCAAATACCCCCAATCCTCGAATTCAAGAGTTAAGTTGTGCTAACGCCGTATGACCGTCTAAGCAAACATTAAAATTTTGTGCTTAATGTCATAGAATAGCAGGAATTAAAACTAATTTGCGGCCTTACACAAATTCATTCTCATTTTGACTAGGTTACACCACCCATTTACACTTATCACCAGACTTTCAAATTGTGACGTTACTTATGCATTTTTTAAAAAAAAATTGGGTAAAATTTATAAACAAATACAGTCAAAACTTGTGCCGCGACCCCCTGTCCTGGTTCCCCCCCAGAAAATGGGTCAAAAAAGGGCCGGGTTTAAAAGCGACCACCTGGCGCCCGAACAGAGACCGGAAATAATTCATTCCAAAGGGTCCCTTTTTGCCCCCCCCCCCCCCCCCGAAAACGACCAAGCCAACTTATAAAGTAAATTGATCTTCTAAACGAAGATCTGAGAACGACCCCTTCACCCGACGTCTTCTGTATAGTTTGGATTTTTAAACATTGCTATTTTTATTTCGCACATCTATTTTTAATTTGAACCAAACGGACGACTTGTTTCCAATGTGAAAAAAAGGGAAGAAAAAATTTTCCCGTTAGCCCCCAAAACCCAACCGGGACCCCTCGCCTACTGGCGAATTTTCCAAACCCACCGAGCCCAAAAGGGTAACTACTTTTTGACATTAAAAAATTGGGTATAACAAAAACAATGTTTTTTTAAACTTGCCCGAATGTTCAAGTTGGCTTTTGACTGGCTTGCGGAAAGGGCGTCAGAACGAGGGCCCCTCTAACTCGTGTTTAATTTTTAAGCGGAGCGTAAAAAGGTTTTGTACTTTAGTCAAATTCGACCCAAAACTTTAAACCCCCGGCATGAAAAAAATGAAACCCCCCCGAATTTTCACGGTTTTGCTTATAGCAAACAAAATAATAAGTGATTGTTTGAAAAAAATTTTCAAAATTTGCAACCCCCCAAAATTTTTACATAGAACATAAAGAAAAAAGAAGCTGTAAAAATTTCTTTTTTCAGCCCTGATAGTTTGGGTAACTAAGAAGTGAAACCCCTTTCCCCCCAATAAAAAACCACCGTGGGAAAGGACCAAACCTTTTTCTTTTTTCCGAAAAAGTGGTCTTTGTTCACAGGTTTGGGCTGTATCCCAAAAAGATTAAAAAAATTTTTAACCCCGGCAGCAAAGTCGGGAAATTTTTCCCAAATCAAAAATTAAAAAATTCCGGAAATTTTTTCCTTATCTGCGTTAACACCCGTACAAGAAAACCCCAAAAAAAAAAGCCAAAAAAAAAACTATAGACTGTTTCACAAATTTAGAAGAAAAAAAAATTCAAAAATTATAAAAAAAGTTTTTTCCCAACCAAAACCCTTTAAAAAACCGTTTCTGTCCCGCTGCTAAACGACGACCAAAATTTACCTAAAAGGCCCGGAAACAAAGTATGAAAAATTGTTTCAATCTGATAACACAATTTATTTTGTAGTAACAATTCATCAGAATTTGGTACTATTTCAACTAAGCTTCCTATATGAATTAAAAAAGAAAAAAGTTTAACATAACTGAGTTTCTTTTTTAAAATAAAAGGGATTTTTTGTTAAAAATTTAAATTTAATTTTAAAGAGCATTGAAATTCTCCCAAATTTTCTTTGTAGAAATTTTTAAATTTTCATTTTTGCCTAAATTTTTTTGCATCCTAAAAATTTTTTTTTGCTTATTTTGTAAAATTCATGGGAGGGCTAAAAAACTTGGGGGTTTGGGTTTATTTTGTAGCTTTAATGTAAAAACCCTAAAAAGTGAAAAATTTGTTTGTTCAATTGTCAAAAAGAATTTTTTTTAACAAAGGCCCGGGGGAAATGAACCCCTTGCCCAAGGGGTCGATTTTCGAGAAAAATGGCCTTCAGAGACCCTTTTGTATTTTTTGAAGGGGGGGTCTATTTCATACAATTTTTTTCTTTTGAACAATTTTGGGGTTAAAAAAAACTATTTTGTCCAGGTCCCATACTGGGGGCCCGGGGACGTAAATTATGCTTTTGAAGATATCAAAGAAATATGTATTGTTATTGCCCAAAGGTTTTAGAAAATTAAACCCCAAAATTTAAAACAAAAAAATTACCCCGTTTGGGAAAACCCAAAAAAAATTTGTTCCTTATTTTAAAACAGGTAAAAATCCCTACGATATATAAAACCTTTTGTACTTTTAAAAACCCAAATTTACCCAAAAAGTTTCTTGTTTTATCTTTTTTTTTTTTAATTGGTTTATTGCATATTTTTCACGAGACCTAAATAAAAAATGTACGTATTTTTAAAGCCTTTTTAAAAATTATCAATCAAATTTTCAGACCCTTAATGAATTTGGGGTTTAAAAAACCCTTTTTTATTACAAACACCCCGTCTCTTTTTTTAAATTTGTTTTACGGGTTAAAATAAGGGATGATATTGTAAAATGCTTGTATAAGAATACTAAAAAATGATATTTTGATGTAATAATACGCATCTAAACGACAACGAATGATTCTATTGACGAGCAAATCGCTGTTTGAGATATTTTATTTCGATTCTAACAGGTTTTCAAGGATTGTTATATACGTCCTTGACGGTATCGATAAAATATTTGCCTGAGCGCGCTAATATGCCGTCTAACGCTATGACGTAATATTTTGACGTCAAAAAAGTGAATTGTTGAATAATAACTCAGTTTTCAGCCTTCTTTATTTAAAAAAGAAAAGTTAATTAAAGTGTATAATAGCAACATTATAAAAGATTATGTGCGGGGGGAAAAGTCTGTTGCTAAGTTTTGATGAGTCTGATAGTCGTTGTTTGTGGCGAGACAGTTGTATCACCTTTCATTACTTTGATGAAAAGGTTCAAATCAACGCAAGTAGTGTTATAAATGTATTTGCCTGCGTCTAATAGATCTTCCGTTGACATAATTAAAATATCATATTCATTAAGCCTTGTTAACCCACGCACTAACTATCTTTTGATCAAGTAGGGTTGTAAAACATGCCATATTATGCTCTAACAATGAAATTGAGCTATTCGTTTGTTAAGCTAAATGTTATCTATCACTGAATCATTCGCTTTATTCATACACAATGATATTATTGCTAACTTCAATGCGTTTAAAAATGATCGTCCAACCTTGTATTTGTCACAGCGTGTTAATCTACTTGAATATTTGTAAAAAGTCGTTTAAAGTTAATTCATGAGATGTCTGGCTTCTTCTTCTTCTTGTCAGACCAGTAGCCTCGATAAAACTTGTGGTTTGCCGCAGATTCTCAATGCCTCCATGCAATTTCTGGTGGACTGAGGTATCTATCGGCCAAGTCGCAGCTCGCTCCTTATCATGCCTTTTACATCTCTGAAGTATATGCTCCGCAGTCTGATCTTCTTCACCACATGCACAAGTTGGCGATGATGCCAGTCTGTTTTGTTTTTGTTTTGGGTTTAACGCCGTTTTTCAACAGTATTTCAGTCATGTAACGGCGGGCAGTTAACCTAACCAGCGTTCCTGGATTCTGTACCAGTACAAACCTGTTCTCCGCAAGTAACTGCCAACTTCCCCACATGAATTATCAGAGGTGGAGGACTAATGATTTCAGACACAATGTCGTTTATCAAATAGTCACGGAGAACATACGCCCCGCCCGAGGATCGAACTCGCGACCCCGCGGTTCGTAGACCAACACTCTTACCTACTGAGCTAAGCGGGCGGGTATTTTTTGTACATGTGAGCATTGAGCTTGTTGTGCCCTGAGCGGAGCCTGACCATCATCACTTGTTCAGACCGATCAAGGAGATGAAAATCATCTTCCTCCATCTTTGGTCTCGTTAGTGCCTTTATGATGGTGACTTTCTCCTTGTAACACACAGGTTCTGTTGGTTGTTCTGACTGAGCTCCTAGCTTAGCCAGTTTGTCTGCCTCTTCATTGCCTGCAAGTCCACAATGGTATGGAAAATCCACTGAAGTGCTACTTTGCAGGTTATACTCAGGCTCTGCATTCTCCTGGCTAGCTGCGGAGCTTTATTGTTGATCAGAGCTTCCATGACAGACAATGCATCTGTGAGAAAGACGACTGAGGAGCTTTCTTCTGCCGAGGCTTCAACCATTGAGATGGCCTTCATGAGTGCTTCAGTCTCTGCCTTGTAATTGCTGCAGTATTTTCCTGTGGCTGCATGTAGTGTTTCTCTCTTCACCACAGATGGGTATTGAATGAAAACTCCTGCTCCCCCATCTTTGACGGCGCATATGGCTGATCCGTCTGTATAGACATGAGTCCATGATTCCGGAGGATAGTCTTCATTGATCATAGCAAGTGTGAGGCTCTTTCGAATGACTTCATCCTCTTGCTTCCCGCGGTCAAGACGAGGAACAGCAAGTCTCACAGTCACTGAGGACAGATCATTCGCTAGTGGGTTTATAATGTCTTCACTACCTAGGGGAGTCGTTGGTATGTTCAGCTCAGTTTTGAACTCTCGCTTGTGTTTCTTTGCCTCATGTACGAAGCTGCTACGTTTGAGCCGATTCTTTGTGCAGCCATCTAGCTTGGCTTTCATGGGATGGTCTTGAAAAGACCTGAACTTCTCTGCTTGAAGCAGAACCTTTGCATGTATTCTGTCTTGTAACGGTTGTGTGCTTGTTAGCTTCTCCATGAAGGAGATTGGTTTAGACTTTGTAGCACCTGTCATGATCCACAATGCTTGGTTCTGGACCTTGTCTAAAGCCTGTTGGTTAGTTTTGGCAGTAGTGGACCAGGCAGTTGAGCTATACTCTAAATGGGGTCTCACTGTTCCTTGATATACTGTCTTGAGTATTTGCTCATTTGCTCCCCTTGTTGTTCCAGCAAGTTTGCGCATCATGACAAGCTTCCTACTGGCCTTCCCTTCTGCTTGACTAATGTGGGGCTTCCAGGTTAGCCGTTTGTCAAAGGTCACTCCGAGGTATTTTGCCTCGTCTGCTTCAATCAGCAAAGTATTTCCCATCTTGATTTTTCCCGCCCTCTGCTTTGACGACAGGGAGATTAGTGTGGTGGACGATTTCTCTGTATTGATCGATACACACCAATCTTCAGCCCAAGCTGAAAGCTTGTTGATGGTTTCTTGCATCCTGTATGTGGTTGTAGTGGCATGTTCTTCCTTACACCATAACACCAGATCGTCTGCGTAGAGAGCAGCCTTAACTCCTTTTGGTAGTTCAGACACCAGATCATTGATGAAAAGCAAGAAGAGTGTAGGGGATAAGACTCCGTCGTGTGGGACACCATAACGCAACAGGAACTTCCTACTGCTGGCATGTTCTAAACTGACTCTTGCTCTCCTGTTTTGGAGGTATGACTTAATCCACCTCAGCATGTGACCTCCTACTCCAGTCCTCATCAGCTTGACGAGGAGGCCATCAGTCCAGACTTTGTCAAACGCCCTCTGTAGATCAATCCATGCTGTAAGCACGACTTTCTGCTCTTGAAAGGCGTCCTCTATCTCTTGCTATAGGTAAGTGGTCTGGTTTTCAGTGGAGCGGAATTGTCTGAAGACAGCTTGTTGCGTTACGAATAGGTTGTTAGTCTCTATGTACCACTTCAGGCGTGCATTCACAATCCTCTCCATGATCTTTCCAGCACAGCTGGTTAGGCTGATAGGGCGGTAGCTTGCAGACTTCTTTGGATCCTTCCCTTTCTTGTGGATGGGGATCATGACTGCCTCATTCCATATCTGTGGAAGCAGTCCTTGTGTCCAGCTGTAGTTGTAAATTTCCAGGAGTTTGCAAATTGCTTCAGTGCCTAGAAGGGTCAGCATTTCATTTGTGACTCCATCTGATCCAAGAGACTTCTTTGTCTTCAACTGCCTAACTGCTGTCTGTAGCTCATGCAGTTTAAGACCCTGCTTTATGCATTTTGGTGTCACTTTGCTTGTCTGCCTTTCCTTTTTTTTCTCTACGGGCTTTCCTTTGCCGTTCCCTGTTGATGGGGATGTTGGAAACATCTTTGTATTTAGAGGCAAAAGTGTTTGCCGCTTTGTTACCCGTTAACAGTTCACCATTCTCTTCCAGAGTTACTGAGCCTCTTCCTGTTTCTTCATCGTTCAGCTGTCTCGTTCACTTCACAGCTTTTGGCCATCTCGCTCTAGGTTGAGCGCAGCTGTTTTGTTTCTCCAGCTCTTCCTCTGTGCTTCCCGTTTGTGCCTGAGGAATTTGGCCTTGGCTTGCTGTAGAGAGAGGTTACTTTCTTGTGAGGGATTGTTTTCTGCTTCCTCCCTGGCTTCTGATAACTCTTGCTTGTAGATTCTCTAACTCATCACTCCAGTAGGGCTTATAGTCCTTTCTTGCTCCCCTTGGAATGGTGCTGTAAGCAGCCTTAAGTATACTGGCGTTGAAGTCTTTGACAACCCGGTTGATGTCTCTACCTTCCACTCTGATGTCTTTACAGAGCTCATCACTCAGACTTTGGTATAAGGTCCACCTGGCCTTCTTGTAGTTCCATCTGGGGATGTTAGGTGAAGTAGAGGCTATACGGTCCATAGTAAGTTGGACTGGGCGATAGTCGCTACCTCCTAGTTGTTCATTGACTTTCCGCTTGACATGTCTGGCAAATCGTTATATTTTTCTGATTCTGCGTAAAAGAAAAGTGTTGTTTATACAGAAATAATTTGTTTCTTAAATGACTTCATGTAAATATCCATCTTTTTTGTTCACGCCATTAATATGATGTTGTTGTTTTTTTCTTTGTTTTTTTTTTTTGTTTTTTTTTTTTGCATTACACTGATACGTGTATGAAGCTCACAAGAAGATACACAAAATTCTTTTTTGTATCTTTAGTTATAATATAAAAATGTGATCAAAGTTGGCAGCCAGCCAAACGTACTGAAATGCTATTACCATGTGTAAAGACTAAGTCTGAAGACACGTCGAAGGATTTAAAATTAATAAAAAACTTCTATTGCAGTCATGTTTAGAATTATGACATCTGTTATATCTCATCTCATACGCAACTGCAGCACTATAGTAGATGTGAAAGTATAATGGCTGGTTGAACTGTTAACTATCTATCATACAAATACCAGCATTAAATCAATTAAAGAGCAAAGACGTCAACAACCATGCCGAATTACACATTCAAATATTAATTCAATAAAAATAACAAAGGCGGAATTACACATTCTAGCATTAATTTTATAAATGAGCAAAGACGGTAAAAAGCCAGTCGAATTACATAGTCCAGTATCAGTTCAATAGAATAGCAAACATGTAAACATCCTGCTGAATTACACAATCAAGAATTAATTCAACTTAAGTACAAAACAGGGTCACGGAAATACACATTCAAGCATTAATTCAGTTTAAGAGCAAAAGCCTGATAATATATCTTTACAATGTTTATATTAAATACATACAATTGGTACGTAGTGGAAATTATTTTGTTGTGTTAGTTTTAAACAGACCGGGTGAGAAAATATTTTTTTATAACGCGCTAGAAAATTTATTTTGTAATTTCTCATTCGCAGTTAATTGAAATTCATATATAACGTAAGAAGTATGTCGTTATTACATAAAACATATTATCATGAAATCTATCGATTTGAAATTGTTTGAAAATGTTTTAAATAGACCTGTCCAAAAGTTTCACAAATAGATATATTTCCACAAAAGCCAGTTAATTTACAGTAATTTATCACATCAAGGTGAATAACTTTTCCCCTCTCTAGACTAAGTATACAGTATCTTAGGCTTTAAAGTTCCATGTGCACCACCGTATGAACACATCTGCGGATTCCTCTTTGTTTTTGTACTTTTAGCATGTGTAAATGTTGACTTCTGCTCAATCCAGGGGCTAGCTAGAGCGCGTGGATGGTAGCATGCATTTCCACTAACGTCCATGAGCAGGCTTAATCAAACCGAGCCTGCAAGATTTTCGTTTTTGTCGTGTTGAACGGCCTGTAGAGTTTTCACTTTTTCTGTTTTTTATCACAGCAGCGTTATTTGTGCCGTGTGGCGGCCGTAAAAAGTCTCCCTGTACATTCAATCAGGACCGTTACATACATTTCGATCTTTTCAGATTGTTCATCACGATTTCTATGTCGTGTTATTGGTACTATTTAGTTTCTCAGCATGAACATTTCGGTCTAGGTGGTTCCAATACTCCCGCTCTCACAGCTTTGGATATTGTTTAATCACACCTTGGATATGGTGCCTGCTTTTTAATTTTGCCTTTTGGCAGTTCCTATGATATGCAGGCTCCATTACCTCAGTCCGCCTAATAGTGTCTAAATTCCAGTTTGTTTAGTTCTGCCCATTGTTTTCTCTTTTAGGGCAAACCGATTATTTTAACTGGGGACCTTATGCCGCTTTTCATGGAATTACACGCTAATGTATCATTGAAGTTTCCATGTGAACCGCCGTATGAACACATCTGCGGATGTCTTTAGAGTTTTATTTTGTACTTTAAGCATGTGTACATTTTGAGCCTTTGGTAACGTGTTAGAATCGATATGATATATCTCATTTAGGGATCTGCTCTTAAATAGAATCATTGCTTGAATAATGTTTGTTCCTGCTGATATTTTACAGATCTGTCGCGAAGTGCGAATTATGTTACAAGGACACTTGTTTATGATATAATATAAATGCTCCTTAAGTGTTATTGACGTTATTGTTACACGTTTCTGTGTCACAATGCTCCTTTTTCTATGCTATATAGTGCATTGTACTCCTAAATATATATTGAATTCTCCTAATTATGTTATTATGTACATGATTTGCTGTTTTATTGTGATTTGTAATCATAAATTTCATGCTGGCGGGAAAATTTTGTCCTATAAAAGGGCTTCGATAATAATAAAGTGCAGAGCATTTAAGTGACTTTTAAGGAACATAGTAAAAAGTGATATTATCAAATTATGGAATTAATGTAATGTTTGGATATATATTTCAGTGGAATTTATTTAGTATACTATAATAGTGATTAAGATATATATGGAATTTAACCTTGAATCTGTTATTTGAATCTTACGTCTCCCTTGTCTACCAAATTAAAACGTGTTAAAAATAAATATTAATTTCTGATGTAGTGAAAAGTACGCTCTCCCATCACTACATTACAAGATCCCATTATAACTAAAAATGAAGAAAATTTTGCATAGTTTGCTCATGCAATAACCGATCTGTTACAGAGATATGGCAATATGCTCATATTTATCTAAATCATATACATCCTATTAAAATTCAAAATGTTTTGTCAAAACTATGTATTATCCAATTAATACCCGTCAAGAAATACGACTTGGTGCACCAAAATACACAGATATCTTAAGCCATAAATCACAAAATTGTTTATGTAAGTTTTGTCAGTACATTTTGTATATTCTTACATGTTTCGTTCTTATAGGTTTTAATGCTTTAAATTATGTTTTCATAACATTATAGCCGTTTTGTATTGCAATTAATACAATTCCGTCAGTATAAACTTATCATTTGTTAGAGAGCAAAACACTATTTTTGTGCGGGCGCTGATGGTAAAGGCGACAGTAAAATAAAACAGTTGCAGTAGTATTGACCAGGGGCCGTATTCATAAAGCATCTTAAGTATAAGTATAAGAAATTGATTATTTACTTAAGTATTACTTAGGTAAGAAATTTATTTTACTTAAGTATATTTGTTATTCATAAAACAACTTAATAAGTAATTCTTGGCTTTTATTGTGGACGAAAACATTAAACAAACATTAATTTCAGACAGATACAACATGCATAATTATGTTTAAAGTGCTTTTATCTGAAAAAATACACTTTAATCATACTCACGACGCTATTTTGTTTTCTGACTTAAGTCATTTCTTACGTATCTTAAGTTTAAACTTTTTAATGAATAGGACTTAAGTTTTTTAATTAGACTTAAGCTGAAATCACCACAAACTTAAGTAAATTTTTTAACTTAAGTCAAAACTTATACTTAAGATGCTTTATAAATACGGCCCCAGATCATTAGTTTAGAAATCAATCACTTGGATGATGAAAGAAAATGTCCTTGTGATCAATGAATATTAAATAGAGTATTACGTAATTTAGGAACGGGCCACTGAGTGATAAAATTATGCCAGTCATAGAAGAAAATGATACTTGCGCTGTGCGTTTTACATGTATATCAGCATTCAGCTTATGTCAACATTGTAAGAAGCCTTACATACTTCCATACTTGCTATCAGACGATGATATAGAGCATTTCCCTAAGCCCTATTTACACAAGGGAAACACACTTTTTATGATGTGAAATTATTGAGTGAACACTGCAAATCATAATCCTATGTCCATGCTATACGAGTGCAATAGAAAAGTTAACTATCTATGTTACCTGCTATACATGATAGCACAATCATGCATCTAACAGTCCTGAAATTGTTTTCTTTGATTTTCTCATATTTCTAGAAAATCTTCCCATACTTAGACGCATGCATATTGGAAGCAGAGATAATTCTCTCTCCAGCAATAGCTTTCTCAACATATTTTACCCTGTTAAAGGTGGATAATCAGATTTTGGCCATGTAACGGATTTGTTCGAAACTTTAGCATCTGATCATTTACACTCATTTATGTTCACTTAACACTTAATACAAATTAGATTTTCACTGGAGGTAATTTTAAAATTTCATTTTCCTATCCTGGTTGCCCAACCAAGATAGAGTTATTTTATCATAAGTATAAATTTGATAAACATACTTTGCCTAAGGAAATGTATAAATATTAGACATATTGTAATATATTTGTAAAATATTTGCATTAAAAATTATGTATTTAGATGGAATTCATTAGAAACGCAAGTTTGAAAAATTATTATTACCTCCCTTTGCCTATCTTGGTTGCGCAACCAAGATAGATTGGAAATAAATGAATTCAGAAGCTACACACAGCTTTAAAACTTGCATTTTGGTTCAGATTGTTCAATAGTTGATATGTCTATCAAGTGCAAATGTAAAACTAGACATTGTATCGAAATAAAAAGAAATACCCAGCTTTTTATATACTTTCATATTAAAGGGGAGTAATTACAAAATTTTATAAAAATAATAAAATATACATTTCAAATAGGAATCTAACTCTATGTAATCGGTCTTTTTGTTCCTTAAATAATTCTCTACCAGAATATACAAAAAGTAAAAAATGTCATTAAATGTTGATTAAATGTGATTGACCACCTTTAAATTCTGTGGATTTTATCATTTAAAAAAAGCATCTTCTTGTTGACAAATTTCACAACAAAAATGTAATTCTTTCCCCTGGGTCATTAAATGATTTGATCTTTACATATTTTTCTTTTTAAAGTGCTGGTCTCTGTCGTAATTGTTCTAATTATGCATGATTATTTCGTGCTTAGAGGTAAAAAGTGCATGCTTTGCATGAGATACTATGTACATAGCCACCTAAGCTTGCAATAAAGTTTTAGCAGAGTTGTCTCCTTTTCCCAAGATATTTCACCCAGGATCATTTTTTTCAGCTCAAATAACTCTTTTTCAGGAAAAGATATCTGAAATATTTTTCAGACTGCGTACTTTGATGCAGTTAGCTACAAATATATCTAAAATAGACAGTGCCTACTTGAAGATTGAATTTAAAGTTACAATGCCTAAATGATAGCAACATCTCGTCTCGATTTCACACACAGTCAGTATAATAATGTAAAAAGAACTAAATGGGTTTGACAAAAATATTATGATGTGATGATAAGACGTTTCAACAAATTTAAATCAATTTAAGAAAAGAAAGAGTAAACAAGAAGCTGCGTTCAGTAAACGCTTGATGCCCCCCAGTGGCATCCTTGTCGATAGATTTTGCACCTAAGTCCAAAACGAGGTCAAGGTCAAGGTCAAACTGAGGTCAGGTGATGTTTGAAGATGACGAATGGTGGAAAATTGTGAAAAGTACACTTTTCGCTCAACACGACAGAAAGGAAATAGTTGCAGGCTCGGTTTGATTGAGCCTGATTTCATGGACGGAAGTGGAAATGCATGCTACCGTCCATGCCCTCTAGCCCCGGGTTTAGCGGAACTCAACATTTACAAGTAATTCTGATATGGTTTTACAGACATATACTCTCATAAAATTCAGAATTAGAAACCGAAAATATACACAGGGTCCCTAGTGTGACATGCAAGAAATTACCTTCTGTTGATTCCTGGAGAAAAACAAACGAAGAAATGTTTCTTGACGACTTCAAAAAGTCGATGAGGTGAGACAGGAGGGGAATAAAGGTTTACCCCTGTCCAACTGTCCGTGTGTGTGTGTGTGTGTCTGTCCGTCCGCAAAAAAATGTTCCTCCGATTTCTTTAAAACTGTTGCATCTACATGGAAATTTCAGACGCACATACTGGGCAAGATGTTGTTAATGTCCTTATAATATTTTTTCGAGGTCGGATCCAAAATGGCCGTCTTCTTGGAATCTCTTGCACTAACATTTCTTTAACTTCACACAAATATAGAAGGCAGTATGTTGTTAATTGATCATGTCCGTGTAACTCTTTTCTAGATCGGATACAAGGATATCAATAAGCACTTTTCTACTAACAATCACACATTTCTAGCCTATATATCAACCTATGCGGTATTCATGTTATATATTCAACCGGTTGGGGACAATTGCAACCCTCTCCCCACACAGGACTCCACTATCCCCCTGTGGGGCTGCCTGTTTATTTCCTTATGTCAACCATTCGGAAAAAACAGTGGGGATCCACAGGCATACAGATGGCACGGACATTTAAAACGAACCGACCCTTTTTGACATTTTACCTCTAAGTGTGACCTTGATCTTAGAGCTAGGGAACATTGTCATAAGCGCGATATATCGTCTTAGGATGGTGAAAATGTTTGCCAAGTTATTTCAAAATCCCTTAATGCATAAAGATGTTATGATACGGACGCAAAAATGGACCTTTTTACATTTGACCTCTTTAGTGTGACATTGACTTTAAATATTAAAGACAAAGAAGAGACCGATCATTAGCTACATATTGCCTATGTGTGTGTGAAGTTTGGGAGGGGAAGATATGAATAGTATTCAAGTAATTGCAGAACCAAATTTATTACAAACAGATCGGACGGAGAGACAGCATGGTGACTCCTATATATTATCCCTACCCACTCAACTCCTTCAAAGTTTGTTTGCGAGTTAACATTATGATGAAATACTTTTTTTTTTTTTTTTGGATTTAACGTCGCACCGACACATGATAGGTCATATGGCGACTTTCCAGCTTTAATGGTGGAGGAAGACCCTATGATGAAATACTACCCGTGTAAGAGAAAAGCCGATATTTAATAAATGAGTCAGTTGCTGACAGTCATACAGTCTTTTTACGAATGTCGCAAACATTTGCACATTACCGCATGCAAACATGCATACAGTCAGGACAGCACACCGAATCCTCTTTCATTGACGGTTGTTAATAAACTGGAGGCTTTGGAAATGATTTATTGATAAGATTTACCAAACTATCATTGTTTCTTAATCCATGCAACAGTGGGATTTATATTTGATCATTCTTCAAGAAAGAAAATAGTACTTTTGAAGCCAACAATGTGCAATTTCTGGACAAAATCAGTGATCAATCGAGTGTTTGCTATTATTTTACTTGTAATCAGACTAACACATTATATAAAGAAACAAACCATGTTAAGTTCCCAAACAAATATAAATATACACACCAACAAAGCACAGTATTCTTTTTTCGCCAATTTATAGCGGTCAGCTTCTTGTTTTGATCGGCCACAACAGGAAAAGAGAGAGTACAGTGGTTTATAGGGTGTCTGGTCAGTTATGCGATTTCATTTCATCAAAGTAAATTTTATGTTTGCAAACTGTTTGTCTTTCAATGTACAGTTAAATTGTCTCAATGGAAGGATCATTATTATATATCAAATTTGAATGACTTCTAGATAACAAGAAGTATATAAACTCTTTGTCCATGTACTAGCGTAATAGCACATGTCTTTATCTCCTAGGAAGGTACTCATTTCATTTTTTAGCATCAAAGTTTATTTCAAGTGCAATTATTAAACAACAAAAATAAAATAAAAAAAATGAAAAAGCTTTTCATGTTGAGTCCTGCAAACGGTCACGTTGACTGCTATCTATAAATTTTCTTATTTATACCCTGATCAGTGCAGTGTTTCCGAATAGTTTGTATATTTTACATATATGTAAATTTATTGATATATGCAAATTATTCAAGGTGTTTGTTTACGAAATTGACATCAATAATCAAGATGGTATGAACTCTCTACCCTCATTTGAAAACGGCTTTTTGATGAAAATAAACAATACACATAATGGCTCATTTTCAAATCTTTCACTGAAATAGTAAGAACAGAAGTTCTGAAGAAAATTTCACTAAGTTCTAAGAATGCAGTATCCGCCCGAAGTTTAAGGTCGGCAAATATCAGTCTTGTATCTTCCGGCTGAGCAACTGCGTTGCGCTACTCACACTCTCGACCTACTCAGACTCTGACGCATTAAGACAGAGTAATCTGGCTTCTGGGCTACTATAGAACTGTCTGAATATCCAATATTAAAGCAACGGATGAAAATTGTCCTGACTCAATGTCTTAAACATGTTTTCATACACTTTAAGCCAGGCGGGTCATCGTTGTTATGTAGTTTATTATTTATAAATCCTGTAAATGCATGAAACCATTTTGTCCTAATAAACTTTGCGCGAATGAATCCTCGGAAAACACCTAAAATGTGGATAAAACCGATATGCTAAACTTTATATTTTAAACTGCAACAGAAAAGGGTACGATATTGCGTCTTCAGCTATTTTCAAATTTGTGATTACAAGGGAAGTAAACTAATAGATATATCTGCTAATAAAGACTGACATAAGGCAAGAGTTTTCAGTATTTGTGGATCAAAACCTTAAATAAAATATTAAAACTTCTGTTATTTATATTAACAAAACTATAAAAAAAATTCACATTACATTTGTAGAATCACATTCTGGTTGTTTCAAGGTCATGGAAATCCATTTCTTTATTAACTGTACTTCTATTGTTAGAAATTTCTCTTTTTAAGTGCGTTCTATACTTCAAAATGGTCTTCTAATAAAATTCATAAACTATCAAAAATGCAGTCTTTAGACTGCTAAATTACTTAATAAACGGACTGGTCCATCATTCAATTTAGGTAATGCATTTATCATTCGAAGGGATGTTCTATGAAAATTTAATGACTGTATAGTTAACAGTGCAGACCATGATCATCCTGCACGCATGAAAACTATTGAAATAATGCATACTAACTGGACCATTCCACGAAAAAATATATATTAGTGACATTCTATACTTATTATATTGCACATGAGATGAAATATGGGAACTCATATTGTTTTTAGCTCACCCTCGGTGAGCTATTTGTGATCGCTCACCGTAAGGCGTCTGTCCATCCTACCAGCGTCCGTCCGTCTGTCGTCCTTCCACACTTTCCACTTTGTTTTAAACAATATCTTCTTCTAAACCACCGGGCCAATATTGATGACACTTCACTGGGATGTTCCTTCGCTAGTCTTCTTTAGATCTTGTTCAAAGAAATGAACTCTAGTTACCATGGCAGGCGACCGAAAGGCAACCGAAGGGGAAAACTTTAAAAATATTTTTGTCCAAACCCTTAGGTCATAGGGTTTTTACATTTGTAATGTAGCATCATCTAGTAGTTCTCATCTAGTGGTTATCTACCAAGCTTTTTCAAGTGATCCCCCAGGGTCAAATATCGCCCAGCCCGAGGGGTGACATGGTTTATGTAGACCTATAGTCCAGGAAATTTGTGATTCATTGGTTCAGTTCCTGTGAAAAAAATGAAACTTTGCATAATTGTAGATGGATGTATTGTTCCTCATTTTTCACTGTGAAGCGATTGTAGATATTCAAAATGGCCGCAAAATTTCAAAATGGTCGGCATAATTAATATCTTTGTAAAAATGCTTTAGCAGTATATGAAGAAAAATAAAAAGAAAGAAGCAGAAAGTAATATTTAGCTACAGATAATCTCTATATGCAAACAAAAAAAAGTTAAATATGGCGGCTTAATCCAAAGTAACCGCCATAAATTAATTTTTTCTATGAAAATCGCTCTTCAATGGACGAATTGTGCGACAATTGTGAAACGTTGCATGGTACATGTGGAATATATAGTTGTGAAGTACACTCCTCAATCAATTTTACACTAACAGTTGATAAACATATTCAATAAGGTAAACAAATTCAAGATGGCTGCCACCAACTAGTTTTTCCATTAAAACAGTGCGTCACTTGGTCATAATGTGTGGAAATTTTTGAACATTGCATGGTAGTACATATATATTAGTATAATACGCTCCTCAAACAAACCTGACATTGAATCTTTCGAATAAACAAATTTAGAATGGCCAATAAAATTCCTGATGGCCGCCATAAAATATTTTTCCATTAAAATCTTGCGTCAGTTGGGCATATTGTGTGAATATTGTGAAACGTTGCATGACGAGATTTGTAAAATATGCTCATAACAATTAACACTTACACTGGGTTAGTAAGTCCGTGAATATGACCAATAAAATAATTCAAGACAGCCGCAAAACTCAGAAGGAATGGATTTACTTCGGAAATCCACACCTGACCTCGTATATCCACAAGAGGTCATAGCAATTGCCATTGGATCAATTATGCAATTACAGACCTGATTTCTTATGTTGCTATATGTTGTTCTTCTATCATTGACTGACCCTAGATTTAACCTGCTCTTTTAGGATAAATAGATCTCATTGCAGTATTTAATGAAACATTCACAAATAATAATTAAGGAAACGGACAAAGAGCAATGCTAAGTTCCCCTCTCTTGGTATATCACAGTAAACAAATCTGCTGTCCCTTATGTGTTAACACTCCATTATGGTAGTATTGACACAAAAATCTCTTGCAAATATTCTGTCATACGAAAGGAAAACAAACTTCTCATATAATTGCGATATTACACTATCCTTGGAAATCGCAGATGCCACGCTGAAAGACCCGATGTTGCTTTCAAGGGAAGTGCTGGTTTCTTCCATTTTTCAAAACAGAAGAATGGGATCTGAACATGACTAGCTTTGAAAATATCCTTCCAAAAGATTTCCCATACGATGCCACACCTGTTGAGAATTCTTGGAAACACCTTGGAATGTATGGTTGAAATATCTACTCAATGACGCTTTAAATAGTGGGACCCGTTTTCAGTTTGTTCAAGATTGCAGCCCAATCTAATAACTCTGCATTAATTATGAATGCTTCTGTTGATGTGACACACGTAGACAGATTTTCTAATGTTGATAGTAGTTCTTGATTTATAACGTGGAGAGAACCGGAAAATAATTCTATTTCTTCAGTTAACTGGGCAGGTTGAAGAAAATTTAAGAAAAATGTTAGGATTCTTATCTGAAAGGATGACATATCCCAGATGTTAACGGGTTAACTTGAAATGTCTCAAAAAAGTAGTGTCTACTGAATCAGAGTCTGAACGTATGATTTGCAGTCTAACAACTATTCTAACACGAATAACCTACATACATGTAGAGCAAAATCTATCTCGGGTTATTCTGCAATATACCACTCGCGTGCACAGATTGCTCCTTTTAATGCACGGATTTCTCGGACTATACAAGGGTAAAAACACTGAAAATCTTCTTCTCAGAAACCCAAATGTTTTGATATTTGGTATGCAGCATTATCTTATGGATTTCTATAAGGATTGTCCAAATTATCCCCCTAGGACTAAGTATGGTCCAGCCCCGGGTGTCACATGGTTTATATAGACTTATATAGGGAAATACTTCGATAATCCTTTTGTCCAAAACAACAAGACCTATATAACTTTGATATTTGTATGTATAGCATCATCTAGTGGTTTTCTATCAAGATTGTTTAAATAATTCCCCATTTGGGTTAAAAGGGCCCTGCCTCTGGGTGGTGGGATGGGGCGCATGGTTTAAATGACTTGTACAGGGAAAATCTTAATTAGTTATTGTAACTAACAAAGAGTTTGTGATAAATCGGTCCCAATATATTTTGCTGGAGAAGGAACACTGGTGTTTTACAGAATACCTTTTCTGGTACAATTAAACTTATTTTTGAGTGCAGCTAATTTGCCTGTAGTGAAATGGTGGCTTACCTTTGAGACCGGCGTAATTTCAAAACCGTCTAATTTTCGGGATTTCAGGGTATTATGTCAATGCATGAAATGTTTTAGCGCAAATTGCGGTACTTCGTTAAATAGTTTCATAACAAATTTTCCAGTTCTTTTGTTGTCCAAATGCTTACTTGCTGACTGGAATTGAATTCGCCATCAGTGTTGAAATCGTTTTTCCCCGATAGTCAAATAATCTATTATAAAGATAACGTTCTGTCCTTTTAGAGTGTATGTTAACTAAACAGAGGCGTTTTTTAAATTGTATAGGTAACATAATGTAAACGAATATCACATAATCATCGCATTTTAAATATTATTTCAACATAACCATTTCAACATTGACGGAATATTGTGCACTGATTACCATCGTAGATATGTTAACATCATAAAATTCAAGCATATTGATTCGGTTCTTACAGGTAGACAATGGAACACAAAACCCAGCTTGAGAACAAGAAATACAGAAACTGGGTGAGGGCAGCACTTGGTATTAAATATGTGAAAGACGGCTTGGAACCGTTCTGTGATCACCTTGTTAACCAGCAGCATGCTGATATCTTAGATAAAGTTAAACAGAAACACAATCTTTCAGAAGTATCATGTGAAAAGTGCGATGTACATACACTCCAGCCTGATCATGTTCAAACCAAAGCTAAACAGTGTCCTCTCGGTCAAACACATTGTAACTGTCTACACCCACGCGGGAAAACGTCTTGTCAAAGCTATGTATGTGGCGCCATATACGACGAAATCTTTAGGCGCCACGCATCCTTTCCTCCTGCCCCATACTGGACAAACACAGACGCTCGTCAGTGGTGTACTGAACCTTGGGCTGTTGCAAAATGTTTCATAAATGCTCCAGGATATAAACACAAGATAAGAGCAACTGAGTTTGACTGCCCTGGCTTGTTACACCTGCTCATAAATAACCTAGAGTTCCATCAACATATCCAGTGCAGAATTGATGGCAGTGATGCTTTCTCAAAGGTAAGTAATAAAACACATTATGTTAAATGTTTTCTTTCATATATTTTCACAAACATAACAACAGCGTCATTATCGACAGAAAGGCTACTGCGATATTGAAAAGTCAAAAATATGATACTGAAAAGTCGAAACAACGAAACCATATAGAATGTTTAAATGCTGTTATGAATATGAGCTTTGTTTAGATACTGTCATGATGTTTTAGATATTATTTATGGTGTCTTCTGATGAGGGGTTTTCATGTAGAAAGCAGACTAGAAGGTATAGCGGAAGTCGCCGCGAGAAAATACACTGCTTAATATGTTGTTATACTTTAGACATTGACGACACATACTAATTTATTTGAATCCCATATAAAAAAAAACATCTAAAATATTATATTTATTGAAATCTATCAGTAATCTATCAGTTAATAGTACATCTTTTAACTGCAGATAACAAAACCCTATACAATTAAAAAATTCCCTTGCTATTAGAAGCTGTTTTAACTGCTTAATATTTCATTATCAATTTGTTAATAGTTTCAAACAGATGATGAATATTTGTATTATATCGTTTATTTCAGGTTTATTTCTATATTGACAGTATATATGTTGATAATGTACTAGTATATCGTGATGACTGATTCCTAACATGTCGTGTTGGAGTGACGAAAAGACGACAATATAAAACACGGAAACTTTACAATTACCTAATTTGTCGTGTTTTCGGATTTTCGTGTTGGCAGAGCAAGAAAAACAAAACAAAAAAAAAACAAAAAAAAAAAAAAAAAAAAACAACCTCATTACATACTATGCGAAAACTCGACGTTTCAAGGGCGCTGACATGACAAATTTACCTGTCGAATTTTCGTGTTGTTAGATATGAATATTTCGTGCTAGCTCTCTTTATTTACCGTGCTGCCATGTTTTCGTGACTTCGCCCCGCCAACACGAAAACACGACAAATACCTTATTTGTCGAATTTACGTGATTTCATGTATTCTACATGAAAACTCTAGACAAATATTTATCATGCTTTCGCTCCACCAATACGAAATTAAAACACAACACCATCTCTAATCAAATAAAGTGGCAGAGGGTTTGACAAGCAATTACTTTTTCCATTCTTAGGAATCGTCAATTCAGAATTGATTTATATTCACTGATGCTTATTAAGAGATATGATACTGAATGATAGTCAGTTATAGTTTCAAGAATACGAGGTGTATGTATAATTAGAAAATATTTACGTATACGCATGGGCCTCGAGGAAGACTAATTTATTCAAAGGAGTACCCTCTTTAAGGACCTTTTTATTATATTGTAATGATATTGTTCTTATAAAGCATAACGTATGGCAAAGCATAAACGTGTAAACCTACACCCAATGAGATTTTTGTCATTCTAAATATATTTAGCTAAAACTGACAAGCCACTTTCTTATAATTACTCGCAATATCTCAGCAAACTTATGCGGAAAGTTAACAAACTTTTAAAAGAAATAACTGTAAAGCTTCATCAGATCTTTTCATCTGCTAAATGTTCTCACTATCCTATGAAGTATTTTTTCCTTTTAAATCACTGCGTCCGTGGTCCGTCGTCTTTCCGTCCGTGCGTCCGTCCGTTAATAATTTCTCGTTATCGCATCTTCTCAGAAACTACTGGTTTTTTTTTACCAAACTTTGTCAGAATGATGTATTGGTACTCTTTTTGTGCCCCCCTGAAAATCAGACTGATTCAGCAATTTTTGAGTGAGTTATAGCTCTTTGTTTATTTTTATAATTTACATAGAGTTATATAGGAAATAAACTTTGAAAATCATCTTGTCCAAAACCACAGACTCTAGGGCTTTGATATTTGGTATGTAGCATCATCTACATGTAGTAGTCCGCGGAATTGAATTTAAAAGATATTTATAATTAAAGGCCTCTACCAAGATGATTCAAATTATTTCCCTGGGGTCAAATATGGCTCCGCCACGGGGGTCACATGGTTTTTAAAGACTTATAGGGGGAAAACTCAAAAACATTTTGTCCAAAACCACAGGGCCTAGGCCTTTGATATCTTGTTTGTGACATCATCAAGTGGTCTTCTACTAAGATTGTTCAAATTATTCTCGTCGGGTCAAATACACTCGACAAAAAATTAAAGGGTCAGAAGTATAATATCATAAACCTTTTTGAAAATGCAAATATGTTAAAAATAACAATAGTGAATACATGTTTAGACAATTAAGAATTAAAAATAAAGAAAAGCAAGTCACTAAGTGCAAACACGGTCATGGTTGAATGAAGGGAACCGGACAGGTATCAAAAACGTGCACGGGATTTTCGCGTAAAGTTGTTGTCTATGCTTCAATGATTCTTTTTCATTATTGTTTTCATTGTAACGAGGGCATATTTGTCTTTTAGCACAAAACTAAAGTACATATTGGAATAAAATTCGAAAATAATGCCTCAAAGTCGCCATTTGACTCAAAATGAAAGGCAGCGTGCTGTCGGCTATCTGTAAGCTCGTCAGACCCAACGTAATGTTGCGAGGGAGTTTAATGTTAGCCAGAGCATCATCGGCAGGTTGTGGCAGTTGTATCTTGACACTGGGGATGTACAGCGGAGATTAGGTCAAGGTCGTTTGCGGGTCACAACTGTAGCGCAGGACCGACATTTATCGCTTATGGCACGGCGTCGACGGTTCCACCCCGCTGTTACGCTAAATAGGGACTTTGAGCAGACGTATGGGTACAGGATCTCTCTTTAAACCGTCAGGAACAGACTTTATGCTGCAAACCTGCGGGCTAGAAGACCGGTCGTGAGACCACTCTTGACCCCACATCGCCGACGATGCTGTCTAGTGTTTGTCCGCGACAAGCTGCCATTTGGACGTCAACGTTTGCGCAACGTTTTGTGGACTGACGAATCCAAATACAATTTGGATTTCAATGACAGGCGCAGACGAGTGTGGAGACAGAGAAACGAACGTTTGCGAGACTGCTGTGTGGCAGAGCATGACCGATTTGGAGGGGGCTCAGTGCTTGTATAGGAGGACATATCCTATGACGGACGCACGGACCTATACGTAATTAGGAACGGGGCACTGACCGGTGTTAGGTACAGGGACGAGATCTTAGACCCTATTGTGCGCCCTTACGCTGGAGCTTACGGTCCCGGCTTCATCCTGATGGACGACAATGCACACACCCGCCGAGCACGGATGGTGGATCAGATCCTGGAGCAGGAGGGCATAGAGCGGATGGACTGGCCAGCGAGGTCGCCGGACCTCAATCCAATAGAGCGTGTCTGGGACATTCTGCAACGCAGGATATCCGGTCGCGATCGCCAACCAAGGACTGTCGAGGAGCTTACAAACATGCTCATTGAAGAATGACACAGGATACCCATCGCAGATATTCGGAAGTTGATTATTAGCTTTCCCCGCAAATGCCAAAAATTGATTAATGCACGTGGTGGACACACACGATACTAACTGTGATTTGAGGGAAGAACCCATAAGGTGGGATGTTTAGTTTAATTTTTTGTTACCCCACCCACATAGTCTGACACACGGACTTTTGATGGTGGTTGTGTTTCATGGAGAACTGTGATACTGTTTTTTATTTTTTTCAAAAGAGGAATACTCGACAATGAAGTAAACACGTAATTGTACATGCTACTGCAAAGATTCCACTGAATAAATTTACATTTATACATTTGTTATGACCCTATATACTTGACCCTTTAATTTTTTAGTTCATCTGTCAAAAAGTGACAAGGTGGGCTTTTGTGATCACGCAGCATCCGTCGTGCGTGCGTCCGTCCGTGCGTCCGTAAACTTTGCTTGTGACCATTCTAGAGGTCACACTTTTCATTGGATCATTTTGAAAGTTAGTCAGAATGTTCATCTTGATAATATCTAGGTCAAGTTTGAAACTGGGTCACGCGTGGTCCAAAATAAGGTCAGTAGGTCTAAAAATATAAAAACCGTGTGACCTCTCTAGAGGCCATACTTTTCAATGGAAATTGGTCAGAATGTTTACCTTTATTATATCTAGGTCAAGTTTAAAACTGGGTACGTGCCTTTAAAAACTAGGTCAGTAGGTCAAATAATATAAAAACCTTGTGACTTCTCTAGAGGCCATACATGGGATCTGTATGAAAGTCGGTCTGATTGTTCATCCTGATGATATGTAGGTCAGGTTGGAAACTGGGTCAACTGCGGTCAAAAATTAGGTCAGTAGGTAAAAAAAACAACAACATTGTGACCTCTCTAGAGGTAATAATTTTCATGGGATCTGTATGAAAGTTGGTCTGAATGTTCATC